>NC_056066.1:39768760-40393760 GCF_016772045.2 Ovis aries
GTTCATGAGGATTAAAAAAAATTTTTTTTTAATTGGAGTATAGTTGATTTACAATGTTGTGCTAGCTTCAACAATCCCTCTCCTGGGCATATAACTGAAGACAATCACAACCCAAAAAGATACATGCATACATGCACCCCAATGTTCATTGCAGCACTATTTACAATAGCCGGGGCATGGAAGCAATGTAGATGTCCATTGACAGATAAATGGATAAAGAAAGTATGGTACATATATACAATGGAATATCACTCAGCCATAAAAAGGAAAGAAGTATTCCTTTTCACTTGCAACAACATGGATGGACCTAGAGATTGTCACACTAAGTGAAGCTTGTCACCTATATTCTAATGACTCAAATGTGTACGTCCAGATTGGACATTACCCGTGAACCGCCTACTCAATAACTCTTCTTGGATGGCTCATTGGCCTCTCAAATATAATGTATCAAAGACAGAACTCCAGTCTGCTCCACCCAATGCTCCTCCAGTAGCTTCCCCCCATCTATAGAAGCTCCATCCTGCCAGATGATCACTCTCAACCCAATTTTTGACATCCCTTCTTCTGTAACACCAGCCTCCAACTCATTAGCAGACTCTGTTGGCTTTGCTTTCAAAAACACATTCAAGATCTGACCACTTTCTAATCTTACTTCTACTCTCCTCTTTCAAGTCACCCGTTCTCACTGTTGCAAATACTTTCTTTGTCTTGATGTTAGAACTCTCTCTTTGTTACTGATGTGCATTCTGCCAAAATTTCTAGTCGAGAGCAACTTGGAAAGCGTGATGGTGTGGTATATGTTTCAAAACTGTTCCAGTTGCCTTGTTTTTCCTCACCTTTCCAGGCCCTAAGCTGCCTCTGATGCCTTGTGGCAAGGTGAATGATAGCATCCCTCATCTCATATCGTTAGGCTGGTGTGGCTAGAGGCTAGATCAGGGCGGGAGATCAAAGTTGTATCCTGTGTGAACAAAACTGGGACATTTTGTTGCAGGGGTTTTTCAGATTTCATGCTGAACATGAACCCATTTAAGAATCTGGTAGAAGCCACAAACACCCTCCCACAAAGGGCATGTACAGCAAAGAAAAAGAATTTGAGATCCACAGTGGGGCTCTGACAGCTGTTCCCAAATTCCTGTGTCCAAGGGTCTTGGGTAAAGACCCATTTCCATAAAGACCAAGAACCAGGGGCCACTTATTTGATCAATCATTTTCATGCTTTGACATCACTGTGGTCCTACTTTTCATGGCCATTGTTGGGGAATAGCAGACAAGAACTATCCCCTGAATTATTCAGAACTCACTCTTCAGAAAAATAGTTTGTAACAGTGATTAATAACCCAACTAATGAGCTGTTTTAATCCTTGAGTTGTGAGAAAAAAAAGTATTAAATTAAAAAGAATGGCTCTGTTTTTGTGCCCTATTTTTAGGCAGGCGACATCTGCTGCCATCTCAGAGACTTAACAATTACTTGATTGGTTGATTATTTTAAAACATATTGACAAAAATAAACACTGAGCTATTTACACTAACACATCCACTTATTCCCCTCTGTTATTAATATTCCAGGGAGATTTTAAAAGTAGCTAGAAAAGGAAGAATTCTATTTGATGTTAGAAATCACAAACAAGATTGCTGAATAAGGTCTCCTGGGCTTCCTAAAGTACAAATTGGTAGTCAGTATTCCAGTAAGGAATATTGGGAACTCACGATCAGTCCTTATGAGAGAATGTTTGACTCTCATATTTGTGGTTCTTCCAAAGAGTTGAAGTATTTTTCACTATTACATTTGCAATCATGAACATGGAGTGGAAAATGGATAGCCAATCTTGTTCCTTTCTTTACTGCGTATGTCTTAATATTTCTTTTTTGTTCATTTATTTATTTGGCTGTGTGGGGTCTTAGCTGTGCCACCTGGGGTCTTCACTACCATATGGGAAATCTTCCTTGCAGCATGCAAGATCTAGTTCCCTGACCGAGGATCAAACCCTGACCTCCTGCATTGGGAGCACAGAGTCTCCCCAAGGGGAGTCGCTAAGGAAGTGGGGACATAGTCAGGGGAGCAGAGGAGGAAGGAAGGACATCAAGAAGGGATGCAAGTTCTGGCAGAGTCTTGCAGAAGCTTACTTCAACTTGACCCCATGAGGAATGCTGGATGGAAAGTTACATCTGAGAATTTGATCTAACCTGAGACAAGGAAGCTGGGTTATAAAGTCCTGTACCTAACAGTCACTGGAGAGGAGTAACTTCCCAGCTCTCCTGGCCGTCTGCACATTTGGGCAACATGGTAGCTAGAGAATATGCTTCAGATTGTTGGAAGAAAAAATACACTGACGTCTGAGGGGTCAGTGAGGACTGGTAAAGGTTGCATGTAAACAGTGAGAAGCATGCCAAGAAATATGGACAGTGCCAGCAGTGTCCGTTTGCAATAAGTCATTTCAGCCCCTGGGAGCCCAACTTTGTGGCTTAGTAACAGGGGACTTATCCAATTCTTGTGGTGGAATTCATCCAAGAATGTCCACAAGTAAGAACTTTTATGATCTCTGTGGACAGAATAAACTGTTTAGTTCTAGATTCCACGTTATGATTTTTATCGGTCACTTCCTTGTTTTTTTTTGTATGTCTGAGCTTTATCGAGTGCCAGGTCTCTAGGGCAGAAGTTTAAAAAAAATAACCTGGAAACAATCCTTGTGCATGCAATTGAAAATAAACATAAAACTGTCCAGCACACTCTGTGTACAGGACTGATTAACAAGTGTTCTTGGCTCACTAGTAATTTGGGGGCTTGACATTTCTTTTCTTTCAGACAGATCACTGTGAAAGAAATGACAATAATTACAGTTTCAAGATCAAAAATTTGTCAGCACTATTTTCCATCTAACAACTAGCAGAACACAACAAGAGAGATTCATTTTTAGCCACACAACTGATGTTTTGCAGAAAACTGTAAAAATCTGAAAACATATTAAAGGAAAAATGATCATCACCCTGCTCCTCACAAGATATTATCTGAGCAAATAAATACATAAAAGCAAGTACTATAGGAAAATCCATTGTAATTATATATGAACATTATGAACAATAAGGTTACTAAAATATATTGTATCATAGAACATTCTATGTGACCCAGTACATTGGTATCAGATGACTTGGGCATGACATTGCTGAGAAATTAATCAGACTTAGTAAAAATTATGCCTCTTCATTCTGGGAGATTCATGTAAAACAAATTGATTTATTAATTACCTATATCAATTGTTTTCTAAATATAGATCAAAGGTGGATTGTCTTTATTCTTTTTCATAGTTTCTTAAAATAGTACCAGAATAACCCTAGACTATAGATAGACGATTTGCAAAATACGTCATCTTAAGCTGCCACTGTGTTCCGTGTGGTTTTTTGCTCAGTTGTTTAAAAATTATTTTAATTAATTTATCTTTTAGCTATATATAACAAAGGACAAAAATAGCAAGGATACAGCTTGATAAATTTTACATATGTCAATACCAGTGAAACCACCAAAATACAGACTATTTCGAGCACTCAGAAGACAGTCTCATGTCCCAGAAGGAACCATGACTCTGCCAGTTTGGTCTGCTTGTGAGCTTCACACACGTGGAACCCTATAGTATATTGCCTTCTACGTTTGATTTCTTTGGCCCAACAATATGTCCGTGAAATCCATATTGTTGTATTCCTTACGTTTTTAACTATACAATTTCCTCTTAACTCAAAAAATCTTTATCATTAAGGCTCATCTTCTGTAGCAGACAAAGCTGGAGCGTCGAAACTAATCTAAAATGCCATACCTTCATTGACCTGAAAAATCCCACCATCTCACATCATCAGAGGAAACATAATGATTTGCAATACCACGTAAATTTTGAGTAATTCGACTCATAATGTCAATAGAGTTCTTTATTCATTGACTATTAAATTCAGTGGCATGTCTACTTCTAAACTAGGAGACAGATGAACTTTACCTGGCTGATAAAATTTTCATCGAATAAGTTCACTGACTTCTTGAGGCTGTAAATGCCAATTTAAATTTAGTCTCGTTTAATAAACGACGTCCATGGCTTGATGTCTGAATAGCTATTTTTTACATCAACAACTCAAATGCAGATGATAAAAGGATGTGGTCAGTCGTTTCAGTCATGTCTCACTCTTTGCAGCCCTATGGACTGTAGCCCCCCTGGCTCCTCTGTCCATGGAATTCTCCAGGCAAGAATACTGGAGTGGGTAGCCATGCCCTCCTCCAGGGGATCTTCCCAACTCAGGGATCGAACTTGAGTCTTCTGTATCTCTTGCATTGCAGATGGATTCTTCACCGCTGAGCCACTGGGGAAACCTGATAAACTGACAGGCATCTGGAAATTCCCTGGTGGTCCTGGGGTCTCAGTGCTGAGGGTCCAGGTTCAATCCCTGGTCAGGGAACTAAGATCCCACAAGCTGTGAGGCACAACAGAAAAGGAAGAAATGAAAAAAAAAAAAAAGACAAGTATCTACTTTAGATGGTGGCAGAGGTATTCTTTGTTGTGAAGCAGAGAAAGACTTGAAGTTTTCAAGAGATCCTTGATTAAGGAAAGTGAACTCAAGGTCTGAGGCAAAGACCTGTTGGGGCAGATGAAGGGAAGAAGAACCATGAGCAAGGTCACCCAAGGTCAGTCAGCAATTGCAGAGCACCTGGCAGGGGCCACTGACCGTTGGCTTTAGCCCTCTATCTATTGGGCACCACTTCCTGGCATTGAATTTCTCTGGATGGCATGACTTTTAATGAAAACACTCCCACAGATGGCAGAAACCAAGCCTATAACTGAAGTTCAAAGAACAGCCCCCACAAATATAATGTCAAGGTAAATTATTAGTCAGTTAATACACTCTGATCATATAGACTTGGGAATAAGGAGATGATAAAGAATAGAACCCCAATTCAAGTTAGTTCATTAACATGAAGCCTAAACCATGCTTGAGATGTCTTTAGGAGAGATAAGTGAAGTGAAGTGAAGTAGCTCAGTCATGTCCGACTCTTTGCCACCCCATGGACTATATAGTCCATGGAATTCTCTAGGCCAGAATACTGGAGGGGGTAGCTTTTCCCTTCTCCAGGGGATCTTCCCAACCCAGGGATTGAGCCCAGGTCTCCCATGTTGCAGGCGGATTCTTTACCAGCTGAGCCACAAGGAAGCCCAAGAACACTGGAGTGGGTAACCCATTCCTTTTCCAGCAGATCTTCCTGACTTAGGAATCAAACCAGAGTCTCCAGCATTGCAGGTGGATTATTTACCAACTGAGCTATCAGGGAAGCCCTAAGGGGAGATATCCAGAAGTGAAATTGCTGGAGCATAAGGTGTTTGATTTTTTAGATTTTAAGAGATATTGGTACCTTTTACAGGGATGCTTTTGACAACTTCTGTTCTCCCTCCTTTCATGTGTGGTTAGCATATGGCATGGGGCCTGTTTGGCCGCAAGATCAAACTAGTCAAACCTAAAGGAAACCAATCTTGAATATTCATTGAAAGGACTGATGCTAAAGCTGAAGCACCAGTACTTTGGCCACCTGATGTGAAGAGCTGACTCTTTCGAAGAGACCCTGATGCTGGGGAAGATGGAAAGCAAAAGGAGAAGGGGACAACAGAGGATGAGATGGTTGGATGGCATCACTGACTTGATGAACATGAGTCTGAGCAAGCTCTGGAGATGGTAAAGGACAGGGAAGCTTGGTGTGCTGCAGTGCATGGGGTTGCAAGGAGTCAGATACGACTGGGCTACTGAACAGCAACAACTCTATTTTACCCTGTACTGGTAACTTTAGTACCACCCTGTGCTTTATGCCACGTCATCCTCCCCAGTGGGCCTGCCCTGCATCTAGGCTCCTCTCTGCTGGAGAAGGATGGAGCATCTGAAACCCAGACGAGTTGATCATTTCTTTCTCACTGGGGTGCTTCTTTAATGAAGCAGGTACATGTTTATGGGTGGCAATATAAGATTTATGCAGGAGCTGATTTTTTTTTTTTAACAACATCACATGGCATATTGGATCTTATTTCCCTGACCAGGGATCGAACCCATGCTCCCTGCATTGGCAACACAGAGTCTTAACCACCGGATCACCAGAGAAGTCTCCCAGGAACAGATTTTAATTGAGATCTTATTCCACCTGGAAACCTTAGGCCATAGTTTTTAAACCCAGAAGCCAGTGGGGGCTGTATAGGACTATAGGAAAGGGTGGAGACCTCGGGAACTTGGCTAGTCCATCCTGATGAAGATGGCAATAGCCACTCAGTGTGACTCATTAATTTTTGAAAACCAAAATCAGGGGACAGATAGGAACTTCACAGACTGTTCAGGTAAACCTTTCTTTTACAGCTGAGGATAGTGAGACTTTGAAAGACTGTGTATTTTCTCAGTGACCCAGCAGTGAGTTAGTTCCAAGAGTCCAGAGCTTCAGGTACTGAGGTCTTTCTACTATACCGCTGTACCTGTGGGTGCTGGTTAATCTCTATGCTTCACTACCATCCCTTGCAGGGCTGTTTCACCCTTCTGTTCCCCTGCTCTGAGCCCTGAGGTACCTCTTCCGGGCTCCCTTGTCCCTTGGACATCAGCTGGATTTGACCAATGGTTGGTGTGAGCCAGGGAGTGGAGAGCAGGGGAAAAAGGGATGAAGGTATGTCTTCCCCAAGTCCCCTCTGCTCCGGGCAGTGTTTCCTGGCACTGTCTGTGCCCCTTCTCAACTATGGCTTCTGCTAGGAGATCCTCCTCCCTGGAGCAGTTCTCATCATGCTCCTGAGATCCTTCCCTTTGCACCTTTAGGTCTGGGGTGCTAATGGCGCCCATTGCTGTGGGCTCCTCGTTGCATTTTGCTCTCTTGTGAATCCTGCCTGTACCACTGTAGAAGTTTCTTCACTGACCCATCTAAGTTAAATGGTTTCCAGCCAGGAAAGTGATGTCCACTTGTGTTTGCATGCCTGGATGACAGGCTAAGTGAGGGTGAAAAGTTAGTTTTGCATTTTCATTTTTTCCTCGACTTCATTTTATATGGCACAAGCAAATGCTCCTTGGAAACATCAAAAGTCTATTCCCCAGGGTATATCTGGACGGTCAGTGATGTGGCCAGTTTAATTAGCCGTTCAGTTCAGTTCAGTTCAGTCGCTCAGTCGTGTCCGACTAGGGAAATGCAAATTACGGCCACCCTCAGAGTGGCTAAAATGAAGAACACAGATAATGGCAAATGTGGGTGAGGAATGGAATAACTCGAACATTCTCATACTGTGAACTGACACACCACCACCCTGGGAGACAGTGTCAAATAAAGCTGCCATGTCCATGCTCTGTGATCCAGCAATGTCACTTTGCTGTACTCGTTAGAAATGAGCTCCCGTGTGCACCACAAAACATATGTCAGGATGTTCATTCACAGCAGAGCTCTTTGTAATGGCCATAACTGGACAACCAAATGCCCAGCAGCAGTGGAATGAACTGTGGTTTACCTACATCATGGAAATGCAAGAAAAATGAATGAACTACAGCTGCATGCAACCACGGAAATATCACACATGATGTGGACTGAAAGAAGCCATGCTCAAGGTGTACAAAAATAGAAAAATTCACCTATGCTGTTAGAAGTCAGGGTATGGCTACCCTGGCTGGACAGTCAGGTCTGGGGGCTGGGCGGGTACAGATTCTTGATCTGGGTCCTGGTTACAGGGCAGTGTTCAGTTTGAAGGATATACTCTTGATATGCATATCTTTTTTACATACTTCAATAAAACCCTCTTTCCTCTTCAAATCTGTACTCTTGCAACCACCTAGATCAACCTAACATGCAAGTTCTAACTGGAGATGTTGCTTGGCTCCTGAAGAAATGTCACCTTAAATAGTTTTAAGCAACATGCCATGTCAAAAACTCATATTTAAAAATCACTGCTGTGTTTTGATGGGGTTTGGGACAGGCCCCCCACAATAGGGCACCTTGGCATGCTGAATATTTTGAGATGTAGGAGTTTGAGAAAATGGCAAAACCAAGAAGGCCACTCTGACCTTCTCCCCCCAGCCCTTCTTCCCTGGAACAGGCCATAAGACCCTCCTGTAAGAGGTTTCCCCCATATCCAGAAGAAAGCAACATCTTTTTCTCCAAAATAAAGGGACACTGAAAAGAATCCTTAGCAAATAGGACTTGCTAATTTCCCTCAGTTTTCTACCATTCCTCACACACTTTAACCTGTCACATTCCTCCCTCCATGCATGTCTAATTCTTCATCCAACCCAGCACAAAAGTACATAAATCTGGGACTTCCCTGGTGGTCAAGTGATTAAGACTCCATGCTTCTGTTAGGTAGGTAGAATAGGGAAAAGGAGTCCAAAATGGCGGTGGCTAGAAAACAAGGAAGGTCAAAGGAAGGTCCGAGGACCAGAGTGAGGACTTCAGGTAGAACAAACAGCCCTCCTGGCTAAGCCCAATTTGCAAAGGGCAGGCCCAGGGGGAGGCAAAAACATATAAAAGGAGGAGCCAAAGCACTCTCTCTCTCTCTTCCTCTCTCTCTCTCCCTCCCCCATGCGCTCCTCCACTCTCTTCTCTTCAAGTCTTTGGGTTGGCATGCCCTCACACTTCAAGGATGGATTCTCCTGCCATCTTCTAAATAAAATAGAGCTGTAACACTGATTTGCCTAGGAGCTATAACACAGTTTGTCCAAGATCCGAGAGCTGTGACGCATCGAGAGTTTTAATGTCCATCGCTCCAAATCTTTGTTGTGACGAGACAAAGAACCGGGGAACATACATTCACGTGACACTTCCAATGCAGGGTGCATGGGTCCACTGGTCAGGGAAATAAGATTTCACATGCTGCATGGCCTTAAAGTAAAAAAATAAATAAATTGGGCCAAGATATATTTAAAACACACAAAAAATATAGAGCTCTGTTTCTTTGGAGTGTCATTTCCTTGTAAAGTTTTCCATGTCATGTGAAGTGAAAGTGAAAGTGAAGTCGCTCAGTCGTGCCTGACTCTTTGCGACCCCGTGGACTGCAGCCTACCAGGCTCCTCCGTCTATGGGATTTTCCAGGCAAGAGTATTGGAGTGGGTTGACAGTCTATGGGGTCGCAAAGAGTCAGACATGACTGAGCAACTTCACTTTCACTTTTCACTTTCATGCACTGGAGAAGGAAATGGCAACCCACTCCAGTGTTCTTGCCTGGAAAATCCTATAGACTGCGAAATCTGGTGGGCTACAGTCTATGGGGTCGCAAAGAGTCAGACACGACTGAGTACACACATATATTACTGGATACAAAGTGGACCCAGAGAGCTATTTTTAGAAGAATTGTTAAGAGTTTGGGTGTAAATATCTGGACTCTCTTCAGCAGATCTGAGTCATTGCTTGAACAGGAGGAAGTCTGAGAGAAGTTGTGTTGGAGCTGAGAGCAAAGGCAGGGAAACCAGGGTGCTGGGGTAGCCACTGAGATACATAATCTTCTCCAAGACACCTCTTAGAAACATTCACTCCAAATCACAGTCATCTACAAGCCAGCCACATCCAACTGCAGAATCAGGAAAGAAAGAGAGGGAAGACAAGCCAGCTTGGCTCAGAGCAGAGCAGGAACCATGCAGCTTCTGGTGGAAGGCCAGAGGATGATCACAACTGCACACATGTGCCAACTGATGCTGGGGTCTGCTTTTTACAGCTGAAATTGGAAGCAGAGCCACCCAACGGCTACATCAAAGAGTGAGGTCACAGCAGAGGAGTTGGGATGCAGAGGTTTATTAGCAGAGCCCTGCCAACTCCCACTTTAATTAGCACATGGACCAGCAATGGAGCCTCATTACCCCCCAAATCTTGATGTGGCTTTCTCACATTCCCATTTGCAAAAGGACAAAGGCAAAGTAAGAAAAGCAAGGCAGGAGAGGAGGACATGAGGAAATACAGTGGCAACGGTCACTAATTGCATTTTCATCTACTAAAAATTTTTTTTAAAGTTTACCAGTTAAATACACTTAATAATTTAAGGGTTATGAGAAATACTGCCATTGGAGCACAAGTGACAAAAAGGAGAGGAAGGAGGAAAGGAAGGTGAGGGGGTGGGTGCAGGGAAAAAAAAAAAGAAATAGCCATAAAATTCCACGATTGTTACATGGGAGCATCTTACTAGATGTTCATCTACAAAGTAGAGATTTCATAAACTGAATGCTTTTTAAATGCATTTGGGACAGTGTGGCAACTTGTTTTGTAGATCAAAAGTCCTTGGTTTGTATAAATACTCAATAATTATCAATGTAGTACAACCAGGGGGCTTTTGGACAGCAAGTTTCAAAAACTTCCCACAGAAGGAAGAATTAAGCTCCTGAGTGATTCTATAAATTGCTTTACACAGATAAAATATACATTGACAGAAGTAAATGGCCGCCTTCCTATAGGCATTAACATGTGGACTTAATATCTTAAAACTTTTATTCTGAACATTTTAGTCTGAACAGACTTCTTTGTAAATCCTATGTTTGCCCCCCTTTCTAGTTAAAGCTCAAAGTTGAATTTCCTCCTTTGACATTTGTTAACAGGTCTTGTTCATTCATTAACACTGCAGCAAAGTGTCTGAGGCTGTTGGAAGGATTTTAAAGTCACATGGCAAGAAAGGTGACCTGGGAAATTCCTGCTGGACTCAATTTCTGAAAAGAAAGAAGGAAGGAGGAAAGACAGTGTCAGGTCTCCTTGTTCGTTTAATTTGCTGATGACTAGCGATTACTGCCAGGAAATTGTTATATTGTTCCCGAACCCTGAAAGGGATATAGAGTGATTAAAAGGTTGGCCTCCCACGTGGGCACAGGAGCCTTTGGGATACAATTGACTCTAAGTTTCCAGATACAGGAAGAGGAGAGACCCGGCCCAGTTGGCTGTCCACAGTCTGACATTCAGAGTGTAGTTGGCTCTTTAAAACTGTCAGTTCACGGAAACCAGACTTTCTTTGGGAGCAAAGGAAAAAGCAGGGAGCAAGGAGTTCAAAACAGTTTTGAAAAAATATTGCACCCTTAGGGATTACAGCTGCTGAGGTTTTAGTCACGTGACCTTATGGAACTTCGCTCACATGCATGGTCCTCCTGTCCCTCCCCCCCATTTTTTGTCAATTTCCTTAAAATGTATATTGGCAATGTTGACGAGAATTCAGTTTTGTATTTTGTTTTGCTTTTCCCCCAAAGGTTTCTTATATTGTCGCAAAGTTGTCAGAGTCATTATCTTAAACAGCCGTGAAAACCTCCATTGAGTGGATACCAGCATGCTACATTTTGGGCATATATTTCCATCTACCTCAGTCTCCAGCAGGGAACTTGGCTCAAGACAGCCAAACTCTTGGAATTAAAGTCCAAAGAAAGGTTCTCATTGGAACCAGCTGGAATTACATCCCCTTGCCTCATACTCCCCAAGGACTGGAGAGTGCTAGGTAGGGTTGGTGGAAAAGAATTATAGAGGATCTTAAGGTTTATATCCCACCCTGAAGGGCTTTGGTGACAACGAAACAGCAGATGGTGCCCAGCCCCAGGGCAGGTCTTCAAATGCTAATTAATGAGAACAATTTATATGCAACTACTTTATATCAACCCACTTTATTCATTTATTTTATAGAGTTTCACATTTAGAGCAGTTATAAGGTCACAGTAAAAATGAGCAGAAGGTACACAAATGCAAAGGATGAGATGGTTGGATGGCATCATCAGCTTAACGGACATGAGTCTGAGCGAACTCCGGGAAGTTGTGAAGGACAGGGAAGCCTGGCGTGCTGCAGTCCATGGGGCTGCAGAGAATCGGACATGGCTAAGCCACTGTGCATGTGCACCTTTTCATACGCTTAGTTGCCATTTGCACCTTTTCTTTGGCAAGTTGTCTGTTAAGGTCTTTGAGTCATTTTTAAACCAGGTTCAGCCTGCCTTTTAAAGTTAGTGTCTTACTCTCTCTGGCCATGTGTGTGGACTAGAATCACCAAATGTAAAGAAGTTTTTTGTGGGAAGTGTTTCTGGCATAAAGGAGCCCTTGAATCTTTCCAAATTGCCTCTGCCAGCTGTCAGAAGTTCCTCTTGGGAGTACCACCCTTAAACTGAGCACGAGCACGGTCAAACACTGACACCAAGGATGGAGGCTCTAAGTGGAGATTCCCCACTTTCACCTTGCCCTCCACCCTCCCGGCACCTCCTAACTTGTTCCCTCTTCAGCTGCCCAAGCAAATCATGCTATACCACTCTGCTGTCCCTCAGAGGCCTGTCCCAGCCACCCCAGGTTCTAACTGCACCTCTAACCCTTCAGGCAGGCTATCAGCTCAGGGCTTCACACCTGAGGTTCCCTCTGCCTGGAGGCTCTTCCCCAGAGATGCCAGTGGTTCCCTCCCTCCTCCCTGGGCTTAGGTATTGCCCGCCCACTCTGTTTAAGGCTGCAGCTCCCAACTTTTCCCTTCACCTCACACTCTTTGCCTTGCTTTGTCCTTTTCCATTGCGTTTATCACCATCTGACATCCTCTATATTTTGCTTACTTGTTCATTGCCTATTTTGTGCAAGAAGTTCCCCTGGGAAGGGGTCTTTGTGAGTGTGGTTCACCACTGTTCTCCCAGCATAGAGAACAGAGTCCAGCTCTTACTGGATTCTCAACAAGTATTTGTTAAGCGAGTATTTTAAACAAGCATCTAACAAGCATCTGGGTCATCATTTTGAGACCCCCATTGGGCCAGGTGTTACTTAGAGACACAGTAAACAGGTTGCCCTTGAAATCTACACCATCAAACCTCTTTTAAGTGAGAACACCATACAAGATACTCTGAATATTTTACTAAAGGAACTTTGTTGGCTGTGATCCAAAAGGACTTTTCTAAAGCTCTCATTCTCTGTTCTTCTCTTATTTGCTTAAGACATCTGTGACTGCCTGCTGTGAGTCACCTCAAGCAATGAGAAATCTTCCTGTAAGACTTTTATATATAAAGTCCATGTCTTTGTTTTTCCTTTTCTCTAGAATTGGAAGCAGACTAATTTCCCAGAAATCAGGAGATGTCTGTAGAGCTGTCCTTCCCACCTCTGCTCTCCTGAAGGGGGTTGGGGGTGGGGGTATAGAGTCCCTGGGGGAGGATTCTCCAGGTTCCCTCCATCTGGGGTGTTGAAACAAAGTGTTGGAGTCAAATTCAAGTCAAGCAGAGATAGTATCACTGAGTTCCTTTGAAATGTCAATGACAGAGGTTTATAAGAGGAGTTTCCAGAAACTGGGCAGAAAGCTGTGGCCCGCATTGGCTGCCTGGCCCTCTGTCATCTCACCCTTCCTGCTGTGCCCATGGGTGTCTCACCCACTGCATTGCCACCGAGCACTTCCTGTGACCAGCTGGAAGATCCAGAGAATCGAGATCCCTCAAGAGCAGCCCTTAAACCATGGCTTCCATAGACTGATGTATACATGTGACAACTCCTCCTCTTGCAGGGTCCCTTGGGGGGTGTCTTCCACACTGGGGCTTATCAAAGATGCTGGCTTGATCACAGTGTTGATGTGCAGCCTCTGCCCAGGGTTCCTTCCCTGATGTCTCACTCCTCCAGTCCCCTTCTTTAATTTTACTTATTTCCTTTTTAAGATTAAAAATTTTTTTTGATAGGAACCATTTGCAAACTCTGTGTTGAATTTGTTACAATATCGTTTCTGTTTTATGGTTTGGTTTTGTGACCACGAGGCGTGTGGGCTCTTAGCTCTACATAATCAGGGACTGAACCCACACCCCCTGCATTGGAAGGCAAAGTCTTAACCACTGGAATATCAGGGAAGTCCTTGCGCATCCCTTCTTTCAATCTGCTTCTTTCTTTCTCTGTCTCCATTTTCTTTCTTCTCTCCTGCTCTTTAAATCCCCACACTCTTCTCGCCCACACTTCCCTCTCCTGTCTCTTTCATGTTCTGAGATGACAGCTCATCAAGGTGATCTCAATCCCCATGTTACTGCTGGGGGTTATTTTTACTGGAGGGCATCCCAGGCCATCCAGAGGCCTTGAAAGCATCCAGACATTATTAACAGGGTCAGACAAGTAAAAGGTGATCTCCTTGCCTGTGGAAGACTCAGCTCACTAAGAACCAGGCAGAATGGCCTCCGGAAATAGCACAACTGCCTTTCAGGCACATGGACGGTCTTGGGAAGGCAGAGCACACGGGGCTCAGTTAGAAATTCCATGAACCCAGGACCAGACCCCTCCACTGACAGAGTGACCACCCTCTGCACGTTGTCTTTAATCCAGGTGATCCTTGCCTTGGGGACTTCAGTTTGCAGGTAGTGCCCAAGAAACAAGGATTGGCCAAACAGGAAGTTTGACACTAAAACAGTAGGCTGTGAGCGAAGTGCCCCATGAACTCTGTATTATTGATCAAGAATGAAGTCATTTCAGCCTAAAGCAAACCTATCACTGCTACCAGTGGCTTCCGTTCACTGCCTGCAGGGCTCTGCTGTTACAGCCACTTTGGCCATTTGTGTTTTCTGAGACTCAGAGTTGGGAATGATAGAACTCAATGGAAAGAAATTCTTGGAAGGTGATGGTATTTGTCAAAGTGAGGATTTGATCTTTCATAAGTTGAGTTCATGAGCTTCCCAGGTGGTGCTAGTGATAAAGAATCTTCCCACCAATGCAGGCGATGCAAGAGACAAAGGTTTGATCCCTGGGTTGGAACGATCCCCTGGAGGAGGGCCTGGCAACCCACTCCAATATTTGTGTCTAGAGAATACTATGGACAGAGGAGCCTAGGGGACTGCAGTCCATGGGGTCACAAAGAGTCAGACACGACTGGAGCATCTTAGCATGTACGCAGGCATGCTGATTTTATAAACTGTTTCTAGAGACAACAGTTTATAGATGCTGGATGGTCTCTAAAGCAATAGCCAATACCCCCCATCCTACCATATCCCCCATGTGAGAGCATGCCACCCAGCGGCTTCCAGCTACGAGCCCTCAGGACCTCCTGGGACTCAGGGGCCCCTTGGTCCTTGGGAGTAACCCCCAACCCATGGCTGGTGGGAATTGCTTAATAAAGATGAATATCAGATGATATCACTTATATGTGGAATCTAGAGAAAAAGATACCAATGAACTTAGCTTACAAAGCAGAAATAGACTCATAGACTTAAAAAAAAAAATTTACGGTTACCAAAGGGAGGCATAAATTAGGAGCTTGGGATTAACATATACACAGGACTATATATAAAACAGATAATCAACAAGGACCTAGGGTACAGCCCAGGGAGCTCTACTCAGTATTCTGTAATAACTATATGGGAAAAAAATCTGAAAAAGAGTGGATATATGTGTATGCATAACTAATTCACTTTGCTGGACACCTGAAACTAACACAACATTGTGAATCAACTATAAATGAATATAAAATAAAAATTTAAATATCAATGTATGGCAAAAAAAACCCACTACAATATTGTAAAGTAATTAGCCTCCAATTAAAATTAATTAATTAATTTTTTAAAAAAAGAAACCATAAAAGTTATAAGCTTAAAAAATTTTTTTTAAAATGTTCTAGCAACCTTGCAGTTCCCTCTGAGGTGGGCCCCCTGAAGTGCCCCAAAGTTACCTGTCAGGAGCACCCCTGGGAAGCCTCTGGTAAACTGTTGACCACACGGCCTTGCTGTCTGGTTCCCTTCCTTGTCTTCCGTCCCCTCTCCCCACCAGCATTTCCTTTAGTCACCTCAAAAATAAACATCAGCACCCTCATCATTATCTTAGAGTCTCTTCTGGGGGAGCAGAGACTCACTTAGACACAAAACCCAGAAATCTCTGTTAACACTGAAATCACGTGAACAAGTGAAAGTCTAATGATGAAACAAGTTAAAGAATGTTTCGTTTCTGCTTATCTTTAGGCACATCACGCCTCTGCCTCCATGTGGGGTTCTCCTGGGTCTCTTCACACCATCCCCCCTCCGGGCATGTCTATCCACATGTCCAGATTTTTCCTCTTCTGCAAGGACACCAGTCAGATAGAGTAGGGTCTGCCCTAATGACCTCATCCTAACTTGATTACCTCTGTAAAGACCCTATTGGCAAATAAGGAGACATTTTCAGGTACAGAGGGTCAGGGTTCTAACATAACTTTTGAGTTGCAGCTCAGCTCATTACATAGTTTGAGAAACATTTGGAAACAGGAAACTGTCTGACAAAACATTCATAAAAACTGGATTGGAATAATTGCTTTCATTTCCTTTTTTAAAAAATGCCTTTTAAGCTATAAAACACAATCTTTCAACAAATTTTCAACTTAAAAATATTTTTCATGAATGAGAAATAAACAATTTATTGAAAAACTCCTATTTGTGAATGCAGGCTGTATTTGTTCACTGGTGTTAAGCATGGCACAATAGAATATACTGGAAACGATGCTGAAGAAAATGTACAAATTTGTATTTTCTAAAGCAAGTAGTAGTGTTAGTCACTCAATTGTGTCTGACTCTGCGATCCCACGGACTATAGCCCACCAGGCTCCTTTGTCCATGGGATTCTCCAGGCACGAATATCAGAGTGGATTGCCATTCCCTTTTCCAGCGGCATAGTTATTAACCACAGATGAAGAGGAATTATCTCTCAAAATTTTGCTTAGCAGAAAATTCAGTTTACGTGAATTCAAACTGAGTCACAGTGACAGTAATTTATTTTGTTCTTCAGCTACAAAACAGCTTCCAATAGAATAATGTCTTTGTGCCAAAGCTAAAGGGCTGTGATTAAATAAAAGGTGAAAGAATGGGAATTTTCCAGAATTTATAAGGAGAAAGAAAGTGTCATTGGGATGGTTAATCAATACAGCCTGACTTTGCATGCATACCTGACGCAATGTTGAAATAGAGATATATATTTTTAATTGACATAATTCACAGACCATAAAATGCACCCTTTTTGAAATGTATGATTCAGTGCTTCGTAGTATATTCACAAAGTTGTGCAACTATCACCAGTACCTAATTCCAGAACATTCCCATCACCCTATAAAGAAACCCTGTATGAATCAGTCCTTGCTCCTCCACTGTAAGTCTCTAAAACCTGGAAAATACAATCTGCTTATGTTTCACTGGTCTTCCCTCATAGCTCAGGGTCAAAGAATCCACCGGCAATGTAGGAGACATTGATTTGAGACACTGATAGGAGACATTGACTCGGTTTGACTCCTGGGTCGGGAAGATTCTGGAGAAGGGATAGGCTACACAGTCCAGTATTCTTGGGCTTCCCTTGTGGCTCAGCTGGTAAAGAATCTGCCCGAAATGTGGGAGACCTGGGTTCAGTCTCTGAGTTGGGAAGATACCCTGGAGAAGGGAAAAGGGTACCCACTCCAGTATTCTGGCCTAGAAAATCCCATGGATTGTATAGTCCATGGGGTCATAAAGAGTTGGACACGACTGAGCGACTTTCACTTCACTTCACTTCACTTCACTTCACTTCAGTATATTTCAGTGGATTTGCCTAGTCTGGTCATTTCACATAAATGGAATTGTATAATACGTGACCTTTGTGTCTGACTTCTTTTACTTAGCATAGTGTTTTTAAGGTTCGTTCAAGCTGTAGCACGTATCAGTACTTGGCTGAATAATATTCCATTGTATCATGTGCCACATTTTATTTATCCATTCTTCTGTTGATAGACACTTGGATTGTCTCCACTTTTTGGCTATTATGAATGACGCTGCTTTCAACATTTACGTACAAGTTTTTGTGTGGACCTATTGTTTAAGTTTTCTTGCGGTTGTTCCTGGGAATAGAATTACTGGTAACTCTATTTAACTTTTAAATGAACTGTCAAACTGCTTTCCAAAGTGAGCTCACCACTGTACAGTACCATCAGCTATATATGAGGGTTCCAACTTTTTCATACCCTCATGAACACTTTCTATTGTTGGTCTTTTGAGCGTAGCCATCCTAGTAGGTATGAAGTGGTATCTCATTGTGGTTTTGATTTGCATATCTCTATTATTAAGGGTGTTGAGCATCTTTTCAGGTATTTATTGTCCATTTGTATATTTTCTTTGGAGAAATATCTATTCAAACTCTTTACTCATTTTAAAAATTGGGCTTTTTTTATTGTTGCATTGTGAAAGTTTTTGTGTATATTCTGGAGGCAAGACAACAGTGAAAAAGATGATTTTTAAAAAGCAGTGTTGACAAGGACCCACAGGAACTGTTCCACAGACACTGATGGTGAAAGTGAACATTACTACAGCCATTTAAGAAAATTATTTAGTAGCATCTACTAAAACTGATCATTTGAGCCAACAGTGCAGCTTCTAAATATATACTCAGCAGAATTCCAAACATGTATTCATCTAAAGAAATATACTAAAATATTCATAGTAGCACTACTCATATTAGCCCTAAATTTGGAACAATCCAAATGCCCAGAAAAAAATAGATGGATAAATAAATAATGCTGTAGTCATAGAGGCGAGTAATATACAAATGAGAGTCAACATCTATGACAGTGAGTAAAAATGCAGGTAAATTTTGCAAACACAATTTTGAGCCAAATAGCTAAACACAAAGGAATTCATCTCATAAGAGTCAATTTATATGAAGTCAAAAAGAGGTAAAGCTATTTGATGCTGCTAGAAGCCTGGTAGAGGTTATCTTTGGGGGGCGGGGAGGAGGAGACGGGGAGGTAGCATGAGGGGGCTTCCATTTGATGGTGATTTTCTCTGTCTCGATCCAATGCCAACCCAGGCATTTGCCATTTGTGATAATTCCTGGAGCTGTTCCTCTATTATTGGTGCACTTTCTGGGCTGGATCTCAATACAAGGTTTGTAAGAAGGAGCAGCTGGTGAAAATCTCTTTCTCTGCTTTTTAATCATTTTTTTTTTCAACTTTGACTATGTCTTTGAACTCTACTCTTCTGATTTAGCAGCAATATATTGGTTTCATCTACCCTTGGTGACCTCATCATTTAAAACGAAGCCACTGTGAATGAAGCCAGGCCCTGGGCATGGTCTGGGTTCATCCCTCTGGATGCCAACAGGATTCATTCCAGGTTATGCTGAAATCAACACCACCTCATAAATATGTACTGATGGGGCAGGTATCAAACCTGCATGCCAAGGTGGAAACTTAGAATTCTGAGGAAACTTGGTTCCGGATCAAAATGGGTGTGTGAACAAATGTAGGACTCAGAAAAGGGGGTCTTTTCTTGCACTTCCTGAGTCAGCACTTAGGGGAACACCATGAGAACTGAATTCCTGTCATCAGCAAGTCAGTCACTCACTTCTCAGTGCACCCAGCCCTTCCCAACCAGCTTCACGGTTTGCCAGTCCAAGAAGGTGGGGGCTCACACTTTCAGGTCACACAAGGAAGTGTCTGCAGAGCCATCACTAAGCGTGGCCTAAGCCTTCAGGTGTCACTGAAGGTGACTGTCACCCTCCAAGGTGTCAAATATCTGGAAACTGACTTCATAAAATGGCTTTTAAAAACAACCACCTTTTCCTTTTTTGGAAGTTATTATTTAGTTTTGATTTAATACACTAAACAGCATCCATATTGTAAAGGATTTAATGAGTTTTTGAAAGATAAGTGTGCTCACGACATCACAACCACCGTCAAAACATTTTCTTCCTCCTCAAACCTCGCTGCTGTCCATTCCTCCCATGCCCCTGCCCCTGCCCCTGCCCCTGCCTCCATCTCATTGCCACAGCAGACTAGTTTGCATTTTCTAGAGTAAACTAGCTTTTGAACAAATGAGCACAGCCATAGGTCAAATCTAAGCATGCTTCATACACATACATACAGGCACACACACACGTGTATTTACACATGCACACACACTCCTTTCTAAGGGCAATCTCTTCCCACAGCCTCACACCAAGGCAGACAGCCTTAGGTCTCTTCCAAGCGTACCGGTGACCTCCTAGCCACAGAGTTGGAAGTGGGCAGCAAACGTGACCCAGCATGCTGAGAGCAGGGCTGGTCTAAGTGCTGTGTCCAAGAGGAGGAGCCACGAGGACACAGCAGCGCTCCAGAAGCAGAAGCTTTGGGTCAGTGCAGGCCACTGCCTCGGATACTCAGGGGTAAGATGGCGGCCGCAGCACCCGGGGGCAGCAGCAGCCAACCCCTGTAGATGAGTCCACGAGCGCTGCTATGACAGCGGACTACAGGATGGAGCCTTCAACAGCAGAATGTATTTCCTCACCATTCTGGAGACTGGAAGACCAACAAGATCAAGGAGTCAGTGGGCTGGTTTCTTCTAAGGCTCTTTCCTTGGCTTGCAGGTGGCTGTGTCCTCTGTACACGTCAGTGTCCTATTCCCTGTTCTAATAAAGACATCAGTCCTATTGGATCAAGGCCCACTCTAATGACCTCATGTTCACTTAGTTCACCTCTTTAAAGTCCTTTCTCTGAACAAGGTCATGTTCTGAGGTACTCGGGGATAGGACTGCCACATATGAATCTGGGAAGGGACCCAATTTCATCCGTAATACCCCATAAAGGGGAGGGATTGGCAGACTCCTCCTATGGGCTGGGGCTCAAGAGCCCTATCTATGGAGCTGAACCCCTGGGATCAGGAACCCCTCTAGGCTTCTGATATGAGCCTGAATTTCAGTCCCTGTGAGTCCCCCGCTCTGCACAATTGTCCGTGAATTCCAGAAAGATCCCCGTGGCCTGACTTCTCACCTCTCTTTGGAGTCAGCCCCTATTCCTTGAGATTAACCCATCTAAGTAGTTTCTCCTTGAAGCTAGAAGTATAAAGTGTGTTGAAGAGTAAAACCTGCTGTCTGCTCCCAAGGAGGTGAATGCAGGCAAAGGGCTTCAGAAGTGAACTCTTGGCCTGATGGGGAGGTCGGGGGAGGGGAGTAGCTGAAATCTTCCTTCTCAAGAACCTTTCTTTTTAAAATACTGGCATTTCAGGTAACAATAACATCAGGGCAATTCCATTGATTGGAAGGAAATATTTAACCCTTTTAAGTCTGTGCTTATTATAAACTTCTCTTAGGCATATGAGCCAGAGGTACCCAATTCTGTGTTTAATAACAAGTACTCTGGGGGACAGGCAGACAGAGCGGATTGCAGGCCTTGTTCCTTCAGGGTCATGGGTTTTGGAGCAGCTGATAGGAGAGTGCTTGGCTCTATACTTTTTAAAATATAATCTCCTGCCAAGTTTTCTCAGCAAAGTAGCATGTTGCCTGAAGGCACGAAATCAAGGGATGTTCTTAAAGGAAAAGGATCCATCAGCCTAAGAATCAGCAACAAAATAAGAAAAATGTTCCTCTCTATCTTCCTGGGAAGTGAAAGGTCATCTGTCCGGAAGTATTTTTATCGAAGTGAACACAAAGTGAAGAGTTGGGAAAGTGCTCTTGCCAAAGAGTGACATTTTTAAGAGGCAAGAAAGAAGGTTAAGGGTCAACTTACCCACCACGAGCTCCTGCAGAGGCTACACCCTGCTGGCCAGAAAGCCAGAGCCCAATCATGGGCAGGTTTTGTTAGCTTGTGCTACACTACGTTAAAAATACATGTATTGGGATAAAGTGCCAAAATTTTAAAGTTGGGAGATTTCATGCAAACATCTACATTTCTGGCTTTTCTTTGGCAACTGGAAGTCTTAGCAACATTGGGTCTCAGATGGCTGTGGAAACTGAGCTGTGGAAACATCATGGAGACTGGTGGAGACTGTCCTTGACCGGATCCTGGCTGGGCTCCTGTGAGCCTCTTCTCCACTAGGCCTGAACCTTGACCTTGAACGGCTTGAACAAACACCAACAGTCCCTACGAGCTCAAGGCCACATCCCTAGGATGATCCATGACCCTCTTCAGTTGCCTGCCTGAGAAAGCTCAGGCTGCCAGGAGAATTCCCTGCTTGTTTCAGCCCATGACTGAGGGTACCCCAACTCCCAGCCTCTGTAGGAGGTCAGGAGCCTCACTTCCATAAGTGCCAGTGAGCAGACCCAGATGGATCTCACAGGGAACAACACTCCCTTCTCTGCTTTGTAACTTTTCACTCCTCTGGGTCTACCAGGACCCTGATCATCCCCTCTCCCAATTCCCTCATTCTCCCTTTAAAACTGCTAGTCACCTCTGTTCAATTCAAAGCTAGACGCAGTTCACACTGGACTCTTCCCTAAAACAGTAGTTATTACTGATTAGAAATTGTCCCTATCACTTTAACCAGTGGCAGGCTGTGTTTATCTTTGATAAGATGTGGTACACTGTCCCCACTTTATCTCAGCCCCTATCCAATTTCACCCCCTCCCATGCATCTAAGCCAAATATACATACATTGTCAATGATCAGCTGACTTGCTTTGGTATTTCACAAGCAGGGAAGAGGGAAATAAAATCATTTTTATACCCATGTTTCTCCCAGAGAGGGAAAATGATAGATAACAGAAAGCCTTGTGGTTTAAGAAAAGTGGAAGAATGCATGATTCTTTTAGAAGAATGTTTTAGAATTAAAAGGCCATGCCTAATTAGTATGAAATACATGGGTCTGGCCACTTACAGCCAGATATTACCTGTCTGCTTCTGGAGACAGCTGAGTTTGTATCCCAGAATCTGAAGTCAAGGTAGTGCACTAACCACGCCAAGCCTCTGTTGAAGACCTCTGTGACTAACCTCTGGACAAGCGCAATGTGACTATAGGCTTCAAAGCTCCCTGCAGTACCTCCCCTACCCTTCAGCCTCCACCTAACACTCTCTTTGGCCTCCAGACGGGGCTCCATGTGACCATCTGCAGCTTTCTCATTCTCCCCAAAGCTGAACTCACATGCTTGTCAGGAAGAGGCATTTAGAGAAACCAGGTGGTAGGCAAGGAGGTCACCTTGCAAGAAAAGATGGTTCATTATTCTCTGTGTTGCTTCATCCATAGGGTCAGCAGTTAGGTCAGGACTGATGTCCTGAGGCTTCATGTCAAACAAGATGAAGTTTCTTAATGGCCAGCATCAGAGACACTGTAAACCTCCTCACTTCTAGGGTTTCCCCATAATGAGCACTGTTGCTTTTCCCTCCAGCCTGGCTCCAAGGCGAAAGCATGCTGGGACTTCTCTGGTGACCCAGTGGCACCAAGTCAGGGGCCCAGGTTTAGTCCTCGATCAGGGAACTGGATCTTGTATGCCACAAATAAGAGTGTGCATGACATAGCTAAAGATCCGTCATGCTGCTATAAATATCAAAGATCCTGCATGTCTTAATTAAGACATGGCATAGCCAAATAAACAAAAATAAATATTAAAAAAGAGTGCATGTTCCTCTGAGAAGGGCTGGGTCTTCTGAAGTCCCGGCTGGCATGAAACAAGTTCTCTGTTCATCACCCTCAGTTCTTTGACAGAGAAATTGTGTTCTGGTTAAGAGGGTAGGTTCTGGAAGCAATCCACTCATGTAAAGATGCTGGCTCTGCCACTGACCAGCTGGGTTGCCTCAGGCAAAGTGTTCCTCTCCAAGTCTCAGCTTCCGCCTCTGTTGACTGGGGGATGAAAATAGTAATGATGTAACGATAGTGAAAGTGAAAGTATTAGCTACTCAGTTGTGTCCGACTCTTTGCAACCCCATGGACTGCAGCCCACCAGGATTCTCTGTCCATGGAATTCTCCAGGCAAGAATACTTAACTGGGTAGCCATTCCCTTCTCCAGGGGATCTTCCTGACCCAGGGATCAGACCCATGTCTCTTGCATTGCAGGCAGATTCTTTACCATCTGAGCCAACAGGGAAGCCCATCATGATAGTAGCACCCCTCACATCTGTTGGAAAAGTGCATGAGTTGCTGGAAAGAAGATAGAAAGCACCTAGAGCGACACCTGGGATGGATTCAGCATTTAATAAACGTGATATGAGATTCTTATGAAATCCTTTGTGTCTTCCATAAGGAAGGAGAGAGACGGCTCTGTCTGGGCAGAGCAAAGGGAAGCAGCTCTTGGTGGGATCAACACAGAGTGGCCATGGAATGTGGTTGGACCAGGAGCTGGCTGAGCAAGGTTTGTCCAAGAAGCAGGCGACACCTTGGGCTGGGCCCATCTCTACCATGGGATTGTTCCTTCCACTGTGAGATGTTTGGGAGCCTGGCCTCTGCCCATCAGATGCCAACAGCACCTCCTCTTCCCTAGCTGTGACAACCTGAAATGTCCCCCAGCATCACCAAATGTCTGCTGGGGGACAAAATCCCCATGAGCTGAGAAACCCTAGTCCAGAGAGAACAAGCTGATGCAGAGGAAAGAAAACCACAGGGCAATGGCAATAACTTGACTTTTCCTGGAGAGCAATTGAGTTCAGCAAAGACACCTTTTGCCCTTCCATTTTTCCAGTGGTTAAACATACTTATTTGGATACAAGTGTGGTGTGTGTTATGGAAAATGGGTCTAAAAAGAGAAGGAACTGACATTACCTCCACAAAAGGGCAACATTGAAATCGAAACGCCTCCATGGCATGTGATGGAGGTTTCTGAAGACTGGTAAAAATAGCTGTCACCTGTGGGGGTTGTATGAACTGGTGAACCCAGGATGGCTGCTAAGTAAGGCCCTGGTGGGATTATGTCTCCAGTAGCTTTCTCTGGGCCCCGTGTGTGTGTGTGCATGTGTGTTAGTCGCTCAGTCGTGTCTGACTCTTTGAGACCCAGTGGACTGTGGCCTGTCAAACTCCTCTGTCCATGGGATTTCCCAAGCATGAATACTAGAGTGCGTAGCTATTCTCTTCTCAAGCCAACTCAGGAATTGAACCCGGGTCTCCTGCATTGCAGGCAGATTCTTTACTGTCTGAGCCACCAGGGAAGCCCCTGTGCCTACTACCCCACCCCAAATACATACTTTGTGTCCCATCCTGGGCCGTGTTCTTAATTTTCTTCCAGAAGTATTCCCACCAGCACCTCTGGGGAGTCAACATTTTGGGGAATTTGCAATTGCTAGAAATTGCCCCAAAGACCTGGGAAACAAGCACCTTTTCTCCATCTTTGTATCAAGGAGGCTGAGACCCTTGGAGAAGGTCTCTTTCACTTTGATGACCTGGGGATCTCATGAAAATATAGGTTCTGATTCAGCAAAACTGGAAGGGAGTCAGCGTTTCTCACAGTTCCCTGGAGATGTTGGCTCTGCTGGTCTATGAACCACGCTGAGAGTTCAGGTGTCAGCAGACAATCCTGGAAAAGGGAGTCTTTCTCAACACATAAAATCAAAGATTTCCAGCCACAATTTGGAAGCAGCCAAGAGTCATTTTTACCACTGGAATAATAAGTCCTCAGGAAGTGTTTTTGTCCGCACAGACAGGCACTTCCTCCAGGGTGTATAGATGTAGGACAAGATGAGTCTTGTTTGGCCCACTGGCATTTCTTTCTTGTGCCCTCCTGCATCTCTGTTGTGTGTACAGAGCACGAGCTTCTTTCAGGAGGGATGGCAGAGGCTGAAAGGGGGATGCCGGAGCCTGGTGGAGGGGACCAAGAGGCCTTCCCCGGCCGGCACGCAGCCCTGGGTGGAGCCCAAGTGGTCTTGGCACGTGGGCGAGGGCGGGTGGGCGGCCACTCTGTGTGTGGTGCCCGGGGCCTTTGGAAATCCCCCCTGAATGGCCAGGAGGAGCTTGGGAGACGAGTGGCAGGAGACGCGGCTGTCAACCGCACCGGTTTCCCAAAGGATTTTGCAAGTGCTCACAAAAGTAGAAAGGCTAGCCTGAACCCTGGGGGGTCCTTTCTGAACAGGGAGATTACTGCGGGGCCTGGCTGCAGCCTGAGGATGAGGAACAACAGGGGCATTGTGGGGCAGGGCATTCACATTGAAGATAAAATATGAGCTGGGTGGTCCAGATAATGAAGGCATTTATGACTCTAGCTAAGCATATGTATGTCGCACTGAGCCCCAGATTACCCTGGCGGAGGCTGGGCCCATGCGGGGTCTGGAGGGGTGAGGCCGGCCGGGTGCAGATCAGGGATAAAGGCCCCGATGATCAAAGCCACCCAGGGGGACTAAAGAGCTGTTTATCTGTGACCTGGAGACACAATGGATTGAGAAATGCCATTTTGCTGAGGACCAAGACTGGTTTCCAAGAGCGCCCTTAAAAACTCTGAACTTTGGAGAAAAATGCTCTCGGTCCACCACTCAGAGAGAAATCATAGACCGGAGACACAAAGGGTGGCTGCCAAGGGCTTGGGAAGCTGGGTGACCCGGTGACCTGAGTGCAGGTTCACAGCTGGGATGTGGGGGGGACAGACCGTTGGCTTGGCTGTGACTTGATAAATGACCTTGGACCAGTCACACAGGTTTCACATTCCTTGTCTGCTGAGTTCAGAGTGAAGTGGGGACTGAGCTCGGAAGTGATCAGGCAGACACCACGCCCTGTTCCATTTTGCCTATGAATTTTTCAGAACAGGGAGCACCACACGTGCCAGGTGTCACATGCCTTTGTCTGCCTTAAGATTTCTTCTCCCTGTTTTTTAACATATACAATTTAACGAGCTCCAACATAGGCATACACCCTCAAAAACATCACACTTATGACAGCGGACAGAGACACCATTCCCAAAAGCGCCTTTAAGATTTTATAGTCCTTCCCTCCCCTCAATCCTCCCAGCACCAGGTAAGATCTGCCTTCTGTGACTTTATTTATTTATTTTTAATATGTTATTTATTTATTTGACCATGCTGGGTCTTAGCTGTGGCTTGTGGGATCTAGTTCCCTGACCAGGGATGGAACCCAGGCCCTCTGCATTGGTTTCAGGGAGTCTTAGCCACTGGACCACCAAGCAAGTCCCCTGTCTTCTGTGACTTCAGATTAATTTTGTATCCCCCTAGAATTTTATATATGTGGAAACAGAATACACACTATATACAGTATGGCCTCTTTCACTCGCCACAGTGATTGTCAGATTCATTCCTGTTGTGTGCATCAGTAGCTTGCTCCTTTTGATTGCGGAGTAGTGTTCCCCTGTATGGATGCACTGCTCTGTTTGTCCATTCCCTTGTTGATGAGCATTTGGGTTTCGCCCAACTTGCAGTTCTTCCTCATAAAGATGTTATGATCATTCATGCTCATGTCTTTACCAGGACAACTGCTTTCGTTTCTCCAGGAATGGAACACCTAGTTCATATCAGAAATATACATAACTTTTTAAAGAAACTGCCAAGTCATTTTGCAAAGAGGGTGCACCATTTTATTATCTGTCAGCAGAGTGGTTCTAATTGCTTCACATCCTTTTCAACAAGTGGTATGGTCAGTTATTTATTTATTTATTTTTAAATTTTATTTATTTTTGGTTGTGCTGCAGGTGGGCTTTCTCTAGTTGTGGTGAGAGGGGGCTATTCTTTGTTGCAGTGCTCTGGCTTCTTATTTCAGTGGTTTCTCTTGTTACAGAGGATGGCATCTTGGGTGCTAGGGCTTCAGCATTACAATACGTTGGCTTAGAACTTGCAGCTCCCAGACTCTAGAGCATGGGCTCAGTGGTTATGGTGCATGGGCTTTGTTTGCCACAGCATGTGGGATCTTAGTTCTAGGACCAGGGATTGAACACATGTCCCCTGCATTGGCAGGTGGATTCTTAACCACTGGACCACCAGATAAGTCCAGTCAGTTTTAAATTTTAGCTGTTGTAGTAGATTTGTAGTGGTGTCTCAGTAAGATTTTTAACTTGCATTTCCCTAATAATTAGTGACATGAAACACCTTTGCATGAATATATTTGCCATTTTAAAATCTCCTTTGACGGAAGTACCTGTTTAAATCTTTTGCCCATTAAAAAAAAATGAGTTGTCTTAATATTGAGTTGCAAGAATTGTTTACATATTCTATTATACAAGTCCTCTTTGGATATATGTTTGGCAAATATTTTCTCCCATTTATATGCTCTGTGGAGGTATTTTGAGAACTGAGAGGTTACAGCTGAGGAGGGCAGGGGGTGCTCCTAGGCTGGAGTCTTTCATTCTGAAATCCCTGGTGTTTCAGGAGCCGCTTCTCCTTCCTGACCTGTCTTGGGCTCTTTCCCACTCCAATGAGATGGAAACATCTCAGTGGAGTCTCACTGCCCTGGTCTTAGGGCCTTTATATGTCACACCATGCAGTGGCAAACATCACCTGGCTACTATACACACCTTCTCATCCTCTCCATAAAAGCGGGTGACAGTTATCTGAACAGCCACAGCCCCTAGAACAAATATTTGGGGTGGATGACAGAGGAGACACCTATAGTTCAGTCCCTGCCAGTACAACCAACAACACCTTAAAGGAAGGACGTATTTGGTATCACTTGTTAAAAATTGCAGATTAGCTATGGTCTCCAACCCTACTCTCTACTTCATTGGAGGTAATACATTGGAGGTAATCCCCTATAATTTTCTTCCTTACTTGGTAACAGCAGGAACAATTTTTTGCTTTACATATCAGATAATCACATTGTGCCCTTTAAATACATACAATGTATTTATCAATTATATACCTCAACGTCATGTAGCAGTTACCATTGCTGCATAACAAAGTATCCCAAACCTTAAGGGTTTAAAAAAATCCCTATTTGATCTTACTCAGAAGCAGACAGTTCTGCTGATGCAAGCCAAGCTTGGCTGGGCTGAGGTGGGCTCACTCTCAGACCCACATCACAGGGAAGGAATCCCAGTTTCTGCCTGCGTCGTCGCTACAGAATTCGACCCTTGTGTTCCCACTGGCCCTGCTGCTCCATGTCCATGGTTCTTGATCAACTCCTCGCAGCACTAACACTGCCTATGACACAACTCTGGTAAGAGTCTGGATTTTCTTCCACGTTCTGCTGAGCTCAGAGGGGTCTGTGGGCCTCTGGGGCTGTCCTGAGTTGGTTTCCCAGGAGGCAGGCTTTGAGGAAAACGTTGCTGTATTAGCAGCTCATCCCAGGGAGCTGAGAAGTGGGGAAGGACAGAGAAGCAGCCAGTACAGGTTGTGTTTATGATGAGGTCACCATTACGGGAAACCGGGCACAGTCCACCTGGGGACGAACCTCCTGTTGCCCCATCCAAGGGACAAGGAGTGGAACCTTTGCTAATACAAGGGTCCCCTGGGTGACTTCTGGGTGAGACCCCTTCCTCCCACATAAGGTCTTTGCTCTGAGGTTTCTACCTCCAGGCTTCGCTGCAGAGGGACTGCTGACCCCAGGTTAGGTTTAGTCCAGTCACCTAGGTTCCCATTTACCCTTTTCAAGTTCACAACAAGTAAGCGCTGTTCACTGTGTCAGGGACACGCACAGACTACAGATGGACTCAGATAGTACTGGAAGTAAGTCCTATCGGTTTTCTCCCAGGGCATCATCCCCTGAAGATCATCATCATCCTCTGGGCATTTCTCCCAGGGGCTTCATCCCCTGAAGCCACTTTTGAGGGGCCGAGGGAGCTGGGATCTTGCATTGATGGGCTCAGTCATGCCAATCAGGACTGGGGCTGCACCTGTTTCAGCTTTGTTGTGGGTCAGTGGGGGAGGGGGGATGCCCAGCCCAAACCACCTCCTCTTCACCCCATGCTTGCATCACCAAACAGATCTCCTTTTCAAGCTGCAGCGGATGTTTTTAGTGATTTATCATGAAATGTTTTGTTACATGGAATGACGGATTACCGCAGAACATTAGAGTAATCCCTTGCAGGCTCATGATTTGAAAGTCCACAAAGGAATGTAAGCAGTTGGAGGCAAGCTAGCTTAACAGTAGGAAGAGCTTGCAGTGGTCCGATTTCTCTGAAGATAATCGTGTCAAACCTTTCACGTAGTGGCTGTTGGGCTTGTTCTGCTCTGGAAGTGAAGTGTGCTTTGTGACAAGTTTTTGTTTCAGATCCTCAGATTCTTTCCTTGACCCTGGCTGAGTGATTCTGGACCTGCATGTTTTTCTGCTCTTCATATTTTCACCATCTGGCAAGGCTGAGTCAGACCACTTTTCTCTTGCTTTGTTTCCCCTCCTGTCTATAACCAGCAATGCTTGTGATCCATGAATAGAATTATTTTTAAACATTTTATTTTATACTAGTTGATTTACTATGTTATATTTTATATAGTTGATTTACTATGTTGCATTAATTTCAGGCGTACAGCAAAGTGATTTAGTCATACACACACACGTATCTAATCTTTTTCAAGTTCTTTTCCCATTTAGGTCATTAAAGAATATTGAGCAGAGTTCCTTGTGCTATACAGTAGGTCATTGTTGGTTATTTATTTTAAGTATAGTACTATGTATATGTCAACCCCAAACTCCCAATTTTTCATTTTTCATTTCATTTTCAACTATTCATTTACCATCACACTGAAAAGAATCAAATACCTAAGGATAAACCCACCTAAGGAGGCAAATGACTTATACTCTGAAAACTATAACATGGTGATGAAAGAAATTGAAGATGGCACGAACAGAAAGATAGACCACGTTCTTGGATTTAAAAGTCAATTTTGTCAAAATGACTACACTACCCCAGATAATCTACAAATTCAAAGGAATCAGTATCAAATTATCAATGACATTTTCTACAGAAATAGAATGAAAAAAATTATAAATGTGTATGGAGACACAAAAGACCCTGAATAACCATTGTGTAACTTCATACCAGCCTGTGTAGTTTCTTGTTTTTACAGACTGAATAACCTCTGCAGTGTCAACCTTCACGTGTGGGTTAATTGATTGACATATTCATTTATTCAGGAAGCGTTGCTGAGTGTATCTGTGGGGACAGTATCAGGAGGTTCAGCAACCATGAAGTGATGTTTACTTGCACTGTGTGATGTCAAATACTCCAGTCCAAAGGCAGGAAAAGACTGATGTCCCAACTCAAAGGCTATCAGACAGGAAGGCCTCTCACTTACTGGGATGAAGGTCAGCTTTTTCATTCTCTTCAAGCCTTCAACTGATTGGATGTGGCCCACACACAGTGGAGAGGATCATCTGCTTCCTTCAGCACTCAGTCTACCAATTTAAACATTAATCTCACCCAGAAACATCCTCCCAGACACACCCAGAATAGTGTCTGACCAACTACCCGGGCACCCTACAACTCAGTAAGGTCAACCCATAAAATGAACCATCACAATATTCCTCGCACCTTTTAACAGCTCCATTGTATGGGTGAGCCTTAGTTTTATTCAATCAGTCTCTTGCTGATGCACTTGATTATTTCCAATCTTTTGTCATTACAAATAGCTCTGTGGTTAATAAGTTTGTGTGCACATATTACATTTGCTTGCCAACTGCATTGGTGGAACAGCTTCCTGGAGATAGGATTTCTGGGTCAAAGGGTCAGTGTACATATAATTGCCCCTCCTGGGGAGCTGTACCATTTCATCTTCTACCAGTAAGGTGTGGAAGCACTTGTTTAATGGGGGAACAAGTGCCTACGTTGGTTAAGAAAAACAGAGCTGCCCTTGACTGCAGAGATACGTTCAGGACCAAGGTGGCCAATGGATGTGATTGGTGAGAGCTTTTGCGAAAGCATCAGGACAGAGAAGCTGTCCTCCCTGAAAACTGCTCAGTTAGTTATAAACCTTGAACCTCTAGGGGTTGCCATATAGAGAAAGCCTGGTCAAGAAGGAGCAGCACCCAGAGACACAGAGAGCTCTAAGATAGGACTTTAATGCACTGATGGAGCCCCTGGATCCAGCTGGACCTGAATCAGGGTTTGTTCCTGCACTTTTCAGTTAGAAGACCCCAAATTCAATTTTTAAAAGTTGAATATGAATTCATTTTTTCTTGCAACCAAAAAAGTCCTGCTAAATGCAGCGTGGTACATAAAATGTGATTACTGCCTTCAAGAAGTTTTAAAATTGAAATGAAAGATTCATGCATGAAAACCATGAGAGAACAATATAAGCTAAGGTAGTATCAAGAGCTATATTTTATGCTATAGACTATGGGTCCTCTGAGTCCTTCAGAAGTTAGAAAAGGGGTTACAGAAGAGGAGGGACAGGTGGCAGGCCCCAAGGTGACAGAACTTCGGTGAGTAGGATATGAAACAGCCTCATAGTCTCATGCTTGCAATTTGAAATTTGAAATGTTCTGAGAATCAAAAGTTTCTGTAGGGTTGAGGCAAACTCATGTCCAGCACAGAGATGCAGAAATTTTAAACTGTTTGATCAGGAGATGTGGTCTCAGACTCTCCCAGAGGTAAGATGTTGTATATGGTATAAGCAGTGTTTTATCCCTCCAGCAGCCGAACCATTCAAATGCTAAAACACATCTAGCCCTAAGAAATTTTCCTGAGAGACAGTGCACCTGTGCTTCCTGTCTCAGGAAAAGGAGGGCCTGTATTTCCTGAGGTCTGGACATCGGGAAGGGGAGGGGTGACCCATGACCTCATGGGCATCCATCACATGGGGAACTGGGAAGAGATGAGCCCTCTTAAGTGCTTCACACTTGCTAACTTTCCAAATCCTTTATAAACCCTCTTGGAGTCACCTCAGGAGGATGGCTGCATAAAACTGGTCAGACTGGGTACACACAAAGTTGCTTGGTCAGAAGAACAGGTAGGACTTCATCCAAGGTGGGCCACTCTGCCTGACCGAGTGTGAACCTGGGTCTGGCTGCCTCCTCCCTCCTTCATGGGAGAGTCACGATGGTATCAGGTGTTATTTCAGATCCTTAGCCTGTATCCCCCATAAAGGCAGAGTCTGAGGCAAGGATTTGAGCCAAGGGGCTAACTGGGAGGTAGACTAGAAGGCTCTATGGGGGAGGGCGGAACACCAGGCAGGAAAGTTGACAAAGTTCTGTGTCAGTGTGCGGGCTGAGCTGTGGGTGACCGGGGCTCCCTCTGAGGCAGGTCCCTTGGTGAGGTCTGTCTCAGCCTTGCCCTGGGTCCATGGAGGAGGCTCGGAAGAGAAACCAGGATCCCAGCTGATTGAGTGTCACCCTAGGGACATCAGGGGCCTGACACCTCCTGGCTGCCCTCAGCCCCAGGTAGAGAAGAGAGAGAGGCAGGCACGTGCTGGAAGTGAGATTAAGTCAGTGATCTAGGAAACTGCCCACAGCTGCAGATGAGCACAAGGATGTTGTCTACGGTGTCATCTTACAGCCCCACTAAGACCCTCACAAGACCCTGGCTTATCTCTGTCAACCCTCCTCTCTTCTTCATTTCTTCAGAAAATGCTGAGGTGCTCCCTGGGGAGAGGCACCGTTCCCACTCCTGGCTGGGTCCCCAGCGCCTCACTTGATGCCTGGGTCAGATGGATGTGCAGCTGGAATTTACTAGGTGAGCAGATCCCACCATCCTCATTCAGGTTCTCCCTGCAGGCTTTACGTCCATCGTTCTCCAAAGACAAGACAATAGCTGACCTTGGGGGTGAAGGAGGTTGGCCAGTGGTACCCATGGCAAGCACGCCTAGCTCCCTCTCTGGATGCCAATGAACGAGGTCCAGGAGGCTGGGTTGGGCAACCCTCTGCTCTGTGCCCACTCCTGAAGGGGAAACAAACCTTAGGTTCAGGTGTCAGAGTTAGCAAGGACCTCACGCTCCAGGCAACAGCTCTCTTGATCTTCCCATTGTGAAGGTCTCAAAGGCTGGCTGGATCTCTCTGGGTTTCCAAAGATGAGCAGACTCAGTACTGTGCAGATGTCTGGCTTGGTGACTGGTCCTTGCATAGGTTCATTCACCGGCTTTGCAGTGACGTAGAGAGAAGCCTCTTTTGTCAGCTTGGGATAAGCTAAATCCTCTAAGCAGAGACTGATCCAAAATGTCCATACCAGCAGGGCTTAGGAGCAGCTGTCTGGTTGGAAGAGGGGGTAGGGTACTTGCACTAGAGCTACCGCAGTGTGGCAAAAGTACCTCGACACCACGTCCATGTGCATTTGGGATGCCTTTGTGGAGGGATTGGTAGATATTAGGAACTAAAGGGTACTTTAGTTCGTCCCGGGTTCTTTATAAACAAGGTTGCCCCACAGGTAGCATATGGCGGGAACATGATGAGAGAGTGGCAGCAAGCCAGAGGAGACCTGGACCTTCAGCCACCAACAGTTCCTCTGGCCCCTGCTAGTTTTCTCTTTCTTTTTTGCTCTTATTAATACATGTGTTTTTGTAGGCAAATCAGGTTATAGCTCTGTTAGAAAGAATAGCTCACTCTTGAACTCAGCTGAAGATCTGCTGTTTGACTGTAATAACTTTTGATAAATTCCATGGCCTGCGCCCTGTGAGGCAGGCCCTGCCTCCATCTGTGTAGTTGTGAAGCTGTGTTTATCACATTGTTGACCAGTCTGCCCAGATTTCAGAATTTATAATTCTCAGTAGTTCACTGAATGAAAACAGAAGTTTTGCCAGAAATCCATTATCAAAGATAAACATTGAATGTTGCTGATCAGCCAAAACACGAGGTCAAAGTGCCCAGCTCAAACCAGAACTCTTTCCCGCACAATGAACTCGATTTGGTGATATAACGAATGGAATTATTTCTACTTCTGCATCTGCATTTTGGAAACAGCGCCATGTTCACTCACAAGAGACCTAGGTTTTAAAAAACAAATGTAAACGTATCTTCATGAAGTTCAAAGCATGTAGGTCTTACTAAGGTGAGGGAACGAGTCTGGGGCAAACCCAGTGGATTGATTTGTTTTTTGCTGGTCAGCCAGCAGCTGACCTAGAGATGCTTGTTCATAACACAGCTCAGTCCCAGAAAGTCCTCAAAGAACTTTGTGGCCGGAAAACCGACCGTTTCACACCATTCCTTGCACTGGTGCCAGTCTTTTGACTTTCAGTGCTGATGACCGTGAACTACATCCTGCCATTCATGTGTTCCTCTAGCAAAGAAAATGCAGTTCAAACCTAAGCCCTACTGTTTTGAAGATGCACGATGTGGAAGGCCAAGGCAGGAAGCCAAGGTTGTATACAGAACAATTCCAACTTCGAATACTTCATCCCTCTGTCCCCATAAATCATGGAAACATCTCAGTAATCCCAATATTCGAAATTCAGGTGGTACACTATTGAAAGAAGGCCATAAGCATGGCGATGATTGAATTCGAAGTCCCATCAGATTGACAACGGATTCTACTACAATTTATTACAAAACCTGTGCACACCAGATCAGACTCTGTACTTATAACTGCTGTTGTTTGTTTTGTGTGTCTGTGCTTTGTTTTTGGAATCATAAAGCTCCTGAACCTCTCCCTGATATAAATGCCTATTCAACTGTGACTACATAGTTGATGAGTAGGTGCTAAGGTGATGATAAAAATTCCCAAGGACAAAAATTCCAAGGGCAGTTGAACCTAGTTCAAATGGAACAGGGTTTGAAATGTTATTCAATCATAAAACACGGCATTCATGTCAGAATGAGCTCAAAAGATAGATTGAAAGTGTTTGGGGGGTGGCTTTCTAAAAGTAAAGGAGAGGTGTGACATCCAGCATGAGACGAGATAAAGTCACTAATCACATGACAGTTGACTCTACTTCTCGTCATTCAGTTTTAGGACCATCAGGCCGGTTCCTTGAAGGGTTGCCCGAGCCGCACGTCTGAAAGCAGTGCAGTACTGCTGCCTGAGTTTCTTGGGACGTCGAGAGATGTCCTTGGGGGTGTCCTCTTCCCTTGAGGGGAATGCCGCCAGCACAGGCCTCTGCTCACCCACTCTGTTTCTCCCACGGTTCTGCCGAGTTCATCTTCTCGGCCCAATCACCTCACTGCTCAGACTCCTCCAGTGATGCCCAAGGACTAAGTCTGCTGAGGTTTGTGACAGCCACTCACCCGCTATGACTACCCAGTATCCATTTTCACTTAGGACTTACAATGTTGATATCATTACAGGAAGCAGCGGTCATTAAAAGGTGACAATACTTCCTGACATAGTCACCTACCTGTACCATCAAGAGCACTTGTTAGTATCACCAAAAAGTATGGCCTGAGCGTTCATATAGATTCCCTGATGGGGTCTCTCTCTCTTCTTTTTTTAAGAAATAAATGTCTAATTTCTCTTTAAAAGTAAAAGTAAATTGATTTGTTAAATAAAAGGATTAACATATAAAGAAAAGATGACAATGCTATTTGCAGCAACATGGGCAGACCTAGAGATGATCATAGTAAGTGAAGCAAGTCAGACAAAGACAAATATCAAAAAATATCACTCCTAGAGATGATTTGCCATTGAGGAGTGATTGCTTCTCCAAGCTGTCAGCATAGTTAAGGATGTAGGTTCAGGAGTCCAGGTGTCTGGTTCTACCTCTCACTACCTGAGACATCCTGGGCAATGAAACTATCAAACTGACTGCGAAGAAAGAACTCCCATGACCTTGATGTAGAGGGTAGACAGTGGTCTGGGCTGAGTAATTCAGGCTCTTAATGACCTCATTTCCACTAATGTGACTCTGTTTGAAAGTTTTAGGAGACACACTCCATTTCTCCTGAAAGTTTTAGGAGATACACTCCATTTCTCCTCTGGGGGTTTCCTTTCCACAAAGCAATGAGCTGTGTTTTATTAAGATTTGGGAATGATGGGAGAGAAAAAAAGAGCATTTCAATCATTAAAAATGTTTGTTTCAGCCCAACAGCGTATATGGTGATGAATGCACTGAAAACCATCCAGGAACTAAGAGAACATAAACTCAGATGCTGTCATAGATGTTAACCTATAATTTTCCTGTTAAAATGAATAGCTGGCTCCCTCCTGCCTGGATGGAAAGAGTAACTCTGCCTTTGTGTCCAATGCCAGCATCTGGCTAATTGATTGCCATTTGGAATGCCCAGATTCAAGGTCTCAATTTGCCCTTAAACAGGAGCAGATAAACAAGAGGGCAGCAATAGATTTTCATTTGCTGGCTTTTCAAACACTCTGCAAAGTCCAGACCCCAGGTGGTGGAGGGTGGACAGGCATTGAGCCACGATGGGAGACCAGGTCTTACCTCAGCTGCTGCTGGATGCCCGCAAGTCACTTCAAGGCTCTGAGCCTAGGTAATGGAGCCCCTGGATGAAGTGGACATGTCTGCTTCCTTCCAGACATAGGAACTTTATTTTACAGACAGGATAACTTAATGCTATGACCTCAGCTCCCAGAAAGAGGAAGACCTTCCCCAAACACTGAGGTGATCAGAGTGATTCCTCTAGGAATCACCTAGGAATGAGGCTCTTCCACCTCCCCTTGGTCTCTCTGGACTCCTGTCTACTGAGAAAACCCATCTCCTCCAGACAGCATCTGACATGGAAAAGATGCCAAACAACTGAAGGGCCAGAAGGGCTCTGATGGGTGTTAACACATGATGCAAAGATCTTCACACTTGGAGGCACTCTACCTCCAGGTCTCTTCCCCAGACCTCCTGTGCCCACCTTCCTCCTCTAGCCCCCGACTGACTTGCCAGGATTCTTCTATCCTGGATGAGCTGGTGGAGAGGGGCTGGTGTGACAGCAGTGGGTGACGTGGGCTTGGTTCACCACACTTGACAGTTTGCGATGACCCCCATCCTACTCATGGGAGGATCACATGTATACACGTCCCACCTCACAATCACCCTGCCTTATGATTCAGTGGGTTCCACGGACTCCAGCTCACATCAAGGAGCTAGGGCTACCTGTCACCCAGTTTCCAACCAGGGCCAGCGATCACCCAAGATCTCTACTTGAACGATGTGTGGGTCTCTGCTGCAGGTGAAACAGCCTTGCTCCAGAACCTTAAGGTCTATGATGGGATCATCCTATTGGATCTTCGTGTGAATATTTCACAGCATCTTTCTCTCACCAGTGTGGGTTTGTACGGCCCACACTGCAGAGCTGCTGGCTTTGCAGACCGGCCTTCCTCTTCTGGGTCATAGGCAAAGCGGGGATCTTTTCATGTCCCTCTATAAATGGATCGGAGAAAGATACTAGTTGTGGAATATACTGCCTCCAGGATCCAAAGAAGCCTGTGGGGTATTGTGATTTTTATCTTAGTGGTAGGGACTGTAAGAGGTAATAGTTCATCTTTTCTTTTGGAGGGTTGTCCAGGCATGCCCCAGACCACTGGCCGTGAACAGTTCTACTGATGTGCTAGGATCCCGACTCTTCACATGGTTTGTCTACCACCCCCTGGAGTACACTTGCCTTACCAATACCTCTGACATTCTTGCTTAAGGGGATATTCAGCAGATTGTCCGGATTTCCCATGTTCTTCAGAGGATAGTCATGACACAGAGCAGGAGAATTAATATAACACTCCAGGGCAAGGTTGCTAAGTGTGTATGATTGTGGGTCCCCTGGGAACACAAAGAGTTTCTGACCCTTCTAAGAACAGGAGTGAAGAACATGCCCCAGATCAAAGGTGGATAATCTGCTCTAGGAAAATACTACACCTGGCACAGAACTTTATTTGGTTAGCTTTACATTATTCCTGCAGACCTGGTGTGCTGCAGTCCAAGGGGTCGCAAAGAGTCAGACACGGCTGGGTGACCAAACAACAACAATGTTATTCCACAGTCATCCTCTAGGACCTGTCAGCTTTTGTAAGAGACAGATGAAAGAATTAAATGGGGATGTCATTGGGACCATCACTTTGCATCTTTTTAAATCTCTAAGAATGGCACGAGTCTCTGCCATCATCCCTGAATGTCACATTCTAAAATTGAAGTAAGGGTGCCCACTCTCATCACTACTATTCAACATAGCTTTGGAAGTTTTGGCCACTGTAATCAGAACAGAAAAAGAAATAAAAGGAATCCAGATTGGAAAAGAAGAAGTAAAACTCTCACTGTTTGCAGATGACATGATCCTCTACATAGAAAATCCTAAAGACTCCACCAGAAAATTACTAGAGCTAATCAATGAATATTGTAAAGTTGTAGGATATAAAATCAACACACAGAAATCCCTTGCATTCCTATACACTAACAATGAGAAAACAGAAAGAGAAATTAAGGAAACAATTCCATTCACCATTGCAATGAAAAGAATAAAATACTTAGGAATATATCTACCTAAAGAAACAAAAGACCTATATATAGAAAACTATAAAACACTGGTGAAAGAAATCGAAGAGAACACTAATAGATGGAGAAATATACCATGTTCATGGATTGGAAGAATCAGTATAGTGAAAATGAGTATACTACCCAAAGCAATCTATCAATTGAATGCAATCCCTATCAAGCTACCAACGGTATTTTTCACTGAACTAGAACAAATAATTTCACAATTTTTATGGAAATACAAAAAAACTTGAATAGCCAAAGCAATCTTGAGAAAGAAGAATGGAACTGGAGGAATCAACCTGCCTGACTTCAGGCTATACTACAAAGCCACAATCATCAGGACAGTATGGTACTGGAACAAAGACAGAAATATAGATCAATGAAACAAAATAGAAAGCCCAGAGATAAATCCACATACCTATGGAACACCTTATCTTTGACAAAGGAGGCAAGAATATACAATGGAGTAAAGACAATCTCTTTAACAAGTGGTGCTGGGAAAACTGGTCAACCACTTGTAAAAGAATGAAACTAGAACACTTTCTGACACCATACACAAAAATAAACTCAAAATGGATTAAAGATCTAAACATAAGACCAGAAACTATAAAACTCCTAGAGGAAAACATAGGCGAAACACTCTCTGACATAAATCACAGTAAGATCCTCTATGACCCACCTCCCAGAATATTGGAAATAAAAGCAAAAATAAACAAATGGGACCTAATTAAAATTAAAAACTTTTGCACAACAAAGGAAACTATAAGGTGAAAAGACAGCCTTCAGAATGGGAGAAAATAATAGCAAATGAAGCAACTGACAAAGAATTAATCTCAAAAACAAACAAGCAACTCCTGCAGCTCAATTCCAGAAAAATAAAAGGCCCAATCAAAAAATGGGCCAAAGAACTAAACAGACATTTCTCCAAAGAAGACATACAGATGGCTAACAAACACATGAAAAGATGCTCAACATCACTCATTATCAGAGAAATGCAAATCAAAACCACAATGAGTTACCATTTCATGCTAGTCAGAATGGCTGCTATCCAAAAGTCTATAAGCAATAAATGCTGGAAAGGGTGTGGAGAAAAGGGAACACTTACACTGTTGGTGGGAATGCAAACTAGTACAGCCACTATGGAGAACAGTGTGGAGATTCCTTAGAAAACTGGAAATAGAACTGCTATATGACCCAGCAATCCCACTGCTGGGCATACATACCGAGGAAACCAGAATTAAAAGAGACACCACAATGTTCATAACAGCACTGTTTATAATAGCCAGGACATGGAAGCAACCTAGATGTCCATCAGCAGATGAATGGATAAGAAAGCTGTGGTACATATACACAATGGAATATTACTCAGCCCTTAAAAAGAATACATTTGAATCAGTTCTAATGAAGTGGATGAAACTGGAACCTATTATACAGAGTGAAGTGAGCCAGGAAAAAAAATACCAATACTGTATACTAACACATACATATGGAATTTAGACAGCAAAAGAGATACAGATGTATAGAACAGTCTTTTGGACTCTGTGGGAGAGGGCGAGGGTGGGATGATTTGGGAAAATGGCATTGAAACATGTATATTATATGTGAAACGAATTGCCAGTCCAGGTTCAATGCATGATACAGGGTGCTCGGGGCTGGTACACTGGGATGACCCAGAGGGATGGGATGGGCAGGGAGGTGGAAGGGGGGTTCAGGATGGGGAACACGTGTATACCCATGGCAGATTCATGTCAATGTATGGCAAAACCAATACAATATTGTAAAGTAATTACCCTCCAATTAAAATAAATAAATTTATATTAAAAATAAAATAAAATTGAAGTATAGTTGGTGTACAATATTATATGTTACAGCTGTATAATAGAGTGATTGACTTGTTTTTTATGGAGGGGGGAGAAGGAAGGATTGATTACTTGCAGCCAGTAAGGAGAATGGGGATGGGGGAATCTTTTCCCAGGGTCTCTCAGAGCAGCAAACTTGGGGAAGTTTTAACCTAGAAGTACATGCATACTCATAAAGGGGCTTGAGCAGAGGAGAATTCAGCAAAGAATTGGGGCAAAGGTCAACAGAGTCCAAGTTTTAGTTGACTGAAGTCAGGAAGAGTCATCATTCCCTCCTCCTCCTGGGTCAGGCCTTAGTTCCTGGTATCAGGATGCAGTGATGCTTGGGCTCTCTGTATCCATCCAGAAAGAATTCAATGATAAACAAACTGATCGGTGAAAAGTGGATTATAAAATTATTTTTTAAATAAAAGGGACATAATTACCAATACCTCTGACATTCTTACTCACTTGGCCTGATTAATATAATCAATATTATACCCAAAGGGGATATTCTACAGAATATCCAGATTTCCCACCTTCTTCAGAGAGCAGGGGAATTATTTTTCAATTTTATATTAGAATAGTGTTGATTAACAATGTTGTATTAGTTTCAGGTGTACAGAAAAGTAATTCAGTTATACGTATACATGTATATGTATCTATACTTTTCCCCTGGTAGCTCAGATGGTAAAGAATCTGCCTGCAATGCAGGAGACCTGGGTTTGATCCCTTGGTTGGGAAGATCCCCTGAAGGAGGGCATGGCAATCCACTCCAGTATTCTTGCTAGAAGAATCCCATGGACAGAGGAACTGGTGGGCTACAGTCTACAGGGTCTCACAGAGTTGAACATGCCTGAAGCAACTTAGCAGCAGCACATTTTTTCAAATTCTTTCCCCAATTAGATTATTATAGAATATTGAGCAGAGTTCCCTGTGCTGTACAGTAGGTCCTTGTTGGTTATCTATTTTAAATATAGCAGCGTGTTAAATGTGACTTTTTAAAAGTATATTTTAGCAGCCTGAAAGGGGGCATTTCCAGGGTTCATTTTTGGTCTTCCCAGCATAGTTCTTACGCCTCAGGTCAAGGAAGGATTGTGAGAACTCCAGCAACTATCAAATGTGTGCTCCAATGATACTTTCAGAGACTTGAAAATGAGCACCACCTGGGTCAATGGGCCTGGTGGGCTCGCTAGGAGCTGGACTGACCCAGGACACCCTCAGCTGCCTGGTCCCATGTGTACCCTCTCTGACCAGGGGCCAGAATGATATTTTGTGCTCAGGGATCAGTGTCAGCTCAGTGCATGTGCTTAATAGTCCCTGAAGAGCTTGTGTGTCCCCTTGTCCTCAGTGCTCAGTGAGCTAAGTGGAAGGTCTGGGGTCAAATGCCCACCACACACTTTGCCACAGCAGGGAGGGTCCTCCTTCCCAGGGGCCAGGTCTCTCCTCTCCTCCAGGTGCTCCAGGACTCAGAGCTGCAAGTCCTGTAACTGGGCAAGGAATTGGGACCCTTTTGGGGGGAACACCCTTCAAACTCCTGATCATCCATCCTTGATTTCTTTTCTTTACAAAAAAAGCAAGATTCCTGTTGGCTGATGTGCAGTATTGGATTTAACTCAACAGGTCTGGGATGTTCAAACCATGCATGGTCCAAAGAAACTGGCTCTCTACTGGCTAGCAGGAGATAACCTCTAAGCCCTCGGAATATCCTGACTGATTAGAGTGCCTTGTACCTGGGGCCTTGGGACACAGATAGTTAACACTATCAATGTCACTTATGGGGGGAGCTTTAGGCCACGCTGTGTCAGTTTGAAACCTGAAGGGGCTGGGGGCTGAGCCACAAAGCTCAGGCATCTGGGAACTTCTTGTCTATATGACCAACCCCAAGCTTAGACTAGAAGGCTCAGCTAAGCTTCTCTGGTTGTCAAAACGCCACCTGTGGTCACACACCATTCCTGGGAGACTGAAGCACCTCTCGTGACTCCCCTAGGAGAGGACAGCTGGATACTCACACCTAGTTTCTCCCGCCCTCTTTAGGTGCCTTTTGCCTTTGCTGATTTTAAGCTGTATCTTTTTCCTGCAATAAATTGTAACCATGAGAACAACAGCTCTTCCGCGTTCTGAAAGTCCTAGTGAATCACCAAGGGTTGTTTGTGTACCATGACACAACCGACCACCTAAATGGCCCTCAGGGCAACATATTTTACTGGTCACCCCTTTAGCTCTCTATTGGTCAGGGGACACTGGCTGCCCTTCCAGCCATGCCACTTCTTACAACAATTGTGCCCACCTGGCTTCTAACAAGGACTCTCATCTGAGTTCTGGCTCCTCGCACCCTCTTCGCTGCAAGGATCCCAGCTCTATAACACTATCTCCTACCACCAGCGCTGTCCTACAGGGAAGAGCCAACACTAAACTTCTCGAAGATAGCGGGTCCTTGTCTTCTCTGTATACTCCTCATTGCTTTGGTCAATGAAGTGTCTTCTGGGATGATCCATGGCCCCAAGTCACCTAGTGGGTTTTTTGCCTTTACATAGCACATACAATTGAGCATGATTTGACCCTGAACCTTTGATTCTGTTCCAGCATTTCTACAGCTCTGTGTGGCCACAAGACTCTTGAGAGTCCCTTGGACAGTAAGGAGATCAAACCAGTCCATCCTGAAGGAAATCAGCCCTGAATATTCATTGGAAGGACTGATACTGAAGCTGAAGCACCAATACTTTGGCCACCTGATGTGGAGAGCTGACTCACTGGAAAAGACCCTGATGCTGGGAAAAATTGAGGGTAAGAGGAGAAGGGGATGAGAGGATGAGATGGTGGAACGGCTTCACCGACTCGATGGATATGACTTTGAGCAAACTCCAGAAGATGGTGAAGGACAGGAGAGTCTGGTGTGCTGCAGTCCATGGGGTCTCAAAGAATTGGACACAATGTAGTGACTGAATAACAATGTGGCCACCACTTTTTATAGGCTTCTGAATAACCCTACCAGGGGATAGCACCTCTTTCTGAGATCCTTGCTAAATCCCCCATCGTGAGTGACTGTGTGTTAGTCACTCAGTCAGGTCCTACTTTTTGTCATCTGGTGGACTGTAACCCACCAGGCTCCTCTGTCCATGGAATTGTCCAGGCGAGTATACTGGAGTGGGTAGCCATTCCCTTTTCCAGGAGATCTTCCTGACCCAGAGATCAAACCTGGGTCTCCTGCATTGCAGGCAGATTCTTTACCATCTGAGCCACCGGGGAAGCCCATCGTGAGTGAGTGTTCCCATATTAATAGCTTCTCCGCTATCCAACTTCTTGCTCTGCCCACTTTGGTCCAGTACCCTCAGGGCACAGCCCTGAGACCAGCCTCCTGGCTCCTATGGTACACGATGTCCGGGCCCTGCAGCTCCATCACCAGATGGCCCCCGTCCTCACCTGGCACACCCAGCCCCTCCCTCACTGGGGTATACTGTGACTTGACCTTAGTTCTTGTTCTAGAGGCCAGGCAGGAAGCAGGGGGGGGCAAGTGTTGTCTGGCAAACCAGAGTCTCAGCTGATCTTCTAGGCAGCTCTGGAGCCAGGATGTCCCTTTAACAGTCTTCAACTGAGCCAAGGGGACTCAGCCTTGTACCTCCATATTGTCCAGACGTTGGATGCACGTGGCTGCAAGATCACTCCATTTGGTAAAAGTCAATTCCAGAGAAGGTCTCAATGGCAAGTACCAACTCTCCCAGTGCCTCACTCCCAAAGGGGATCTGGGTGATGCACTCCCCCGAATCCCTCCAACCACCAAGGAGAGAGAGAAGATTCCACAGGCCTCCAGAGAGAAAAAGACAGGTCAGAAAAAATAAAATTAGAAAACAGTGATTAATTTCTTAAAAATTCCTACTTTTTGTAAACGTTTGCTAAATCATTTAGATATCAATACATTTAGATATTATGCAATCATTTAGATATTAATGCATTTAGGTTAAGAAATGCATTCAAAGAATAAGACTTCTTGAGATAATAGTAATAATGGCTATCTGGAGATGTCAGAACAACCCAGTTTATTAAGTGAAGGTCCAAGTAATCCTCCTAGTGGTGGCCTTTTGGGTTGTGCTCCACAACCACCCTCTCCTTGACCTCTTATTTCTCCTCAAAGGAGAAAAAAGGGCTGAGTTGTTAAAAGAGGAGGCTCCCTCAGAAATCTGCAGAGAAACGTGTGCCCCCAAGGATCACCAAGCATCCTGACATCTTACCCACAAGACAATGACCATCACTTGTAAACAACTCTCACTTTTCTGATTAGGAAAACGTCCCAAGGTCTGTTTCCTGCTCTGTCAGCAGAAGTGCTTGAGAGCTGGATGGTGGCTGTATTCTGAAGAGGAAGTTGGGAATGGGGGGTGAGTCGGTGGAGAGAATCCTTAAGGAGGCCAGACTGAAGGGCTATTTTTTCGTTAATTTTTATTTTATACTGCAGTATAGTTGATTTACAATGTTGTGTTAGTTTCAGGCACACGGCAAAGTGATTCAGTTATACGCATATCCAATCTTTCCCCAAATACGTTATAACGGGATACAGAGTGGAGCTCCCTGTGCTCTACGGTAGGTCCTTGTGGATTATCTATTTTATATATAGTAGTGCATACATTATGGCACCCCACTCCTGTACTCCTGCCTGGAAAATCCCATGGACGGAGGAGCCTGGTGGGCTGCAGTCCATGGGGTTGCTGAGGGTCGGACACGACTGAGCGACTTCATTTTCACTTTTCACTTTTCACTCTCATGCATTGGAGAAGGAAATGGCAACCCACTCCAGTGTTCTTGCCTAGAGACTCCCAGGGACGGGGGAGCCTGGTGGGCTGCCGTCTATGGGGTCGCACAGAGTCGGACACGACTGAAGCGACTTAGCAGCAGCAGCAGCAGCAGCAGCAGTGCATATATGTCAATCCCAAGCTCCTGAACTGGCTGTTTGTTAAATGTGACTGTGGTCAGTGCTCCTCAGGCTTGGCCAGCTCCTCTCTAGTGCCCTCTGCTGGAGAATAAATAGAACTGGTTATTGAAGCTGTGTCGTAAGTGAAGAACTGAAGTCACTTAGTCGTGTCCAACTCTTTGCGACCCCGTGGACTGTAGCCTACCAGGCTCCTCTGCCCATGGGATTCTCCAGTCAAGAATACTGGAGTGGGTTGCTATTTCCTTCTCCAGGGGATCTTCCAGACCAGGGGATCAAACCCAGGTCTCCCACACTGGATGCAGATGCTTTAAGCTCTGAGCCACCAGGGAAGTGGTTTTCAGTTTTGGGTCTTTTCTGGTAGTGAATCTTCTCATACTGTTCTTGGGGTTCTCCTTGGAAGAGACGCTATGACCAACCTAGACAGCGCAGTAAAAAGCAGACATTACTTTGCCAACAAAGGTCCGTCCAGTCAAAGCCATGGTTTTTCCAGTAGTCATATATGGACATGAAAGTGGGACCATAAAGAAAGCTGAGTGCCGAAGAATTGATGCTTTTGAACTGCGGTGTTGGAGAAGACTCTTGAGAGTCCCTTGGACTGCAAGGAGATCCAACTAGTCCATCCTAAAGGAGATCAATCCTGAATATTCATTGGAAGGATTGATGCTGAAGGTGAAACTCTAATACTTTGGCCACCTGATGCGAAGAACTGACTCCTTAGAAAAAGCCCTAATGTTGGGAAAGATGGAAGGCAGGAGGAGAAGGAGATTACAGAGGATAAGTGGCTGGATGGCATCACCGACTCGATGGACATGAGTCTGAGCAAGCTCCAGGGGATGGTGAAGGACAGGGAAGCCTGGCATGCTGCAGTCCATGGGGCTGCAAAGAATCAGACCCAACTGAGTGGCTGAAATGAACTGGTAGTGAATCTATAGGGATCTCTCCAAAGCCCCGCACATCCTCCCAAGAAGCAGGCTGTGAGCGGTCAGGAGACATCCTGTGGGGGAGGGGAACTCCGCCTCCAGTGTAGTGTCAGGAAAGGCACTAGATAAGAATCACCCAGACTGACAAGAGAGCAGAGGGAAGCCAGGTGCTGGGCTCTGCCTGCCTGGAGGGTGTTGAGTTGTCACAGATGATATATTAGTCACCAATTACAGCTCCTGCCACTGCTTGGGGTATCTGCCTCTCCAGTCCCGTCTTTCTGAAGGCATGGTAGACATTTATTCTTGCAGTTGAAGAGGTTAAGAATGTTCCATCAAATGCAAAATTTATTTTTATACTTCCCTTCTTAAGTGACAAAGAAGTGTTATTCTCCAGCATCTTCACTCATTATTACACATATGGAAACTTTTGCCCGAAATATGGAAATATTTCGTTTTAATATTTCCACATTAAAACAGAACCCTGCTACAGTGTTTACTTTCCTTTCTAACTCACAAGACAGTAATTTTCTTGAGTTAGGGAGGGAGACCCATGCCTCCTGGGAACTCAGATTTAATTATTTGATGGATGAAAGGATGGACAGATAGACAAACCAATGATACAATCTCCCCCACCCTCCACCCCGTGCTGTATCTTTGGAAAATATTTTAAGTTTTTATCTACAGAAATGTGAAAAAGTAGTCATTGGGGCTTCCCAGGTGGCGGTAATGGTAGAAGAATCCGCCTGCCAATGCAGAAGATGCCAAAGACGCGGGTTTGATCCCTGGGTCGGGATGATCCCCTGGAGAAGGAAATGGCAACCCACTCCAGTATTCTGGCCACGAAAATTCCATGGGCAGGGAAGTCTGGTGAGCTACAATCCATCAGGTTACAAAGAGTTGGATATGACTAAGCACCCACACACAAGCTTGATGGATTTTCTCAAATTAAACCCACCTTTGTAAACAGCACCTAGACCTACAAGCAGAGCATTTCCAGATGCGTTTCTTGTACCACCAGGAGTCACTACCTGCCCCTAAAGCTGACCACTGACAGCATGGTTTCACCGGCCTTTTGTGCTGAAAGTGGATTCTTTCATTGTGTTCTGTGTATGTTTTGATTGTTTTAAAATTATCATGTATTTATGTTTCTGCCTCCTCCTTTTGTCAGTGGGCCTCCCTTCGGTGGGAGGGTCCCCTTGCGTCTGGCCTCACTCACTCTGTATCACGCATGTGTGATCCACCCACCCGGTGGCATGCACTTGTGGACCATTCACTCTCATTGCAACATGTCTCATGGTATCAATGCACCGCGATTCAGTCCCCCAGCATGGGCCCTAATCAAGGATTTGAGTATAAGTAACATATTTGGGAGATGAAGGAGATTCTGAGGAGTGAATGAGCAAATGAGCCCAGGAAAGGCAGGTAGCCAGTGATGGGTGTGTTATCAGCAGGTTATCACCGTAGGCCACTGGCAATCAAACCCACTGGTACTTATGGGAGCCAGTGGAGAGAATCCCCGGGAAGGATGAGGGATCAGAGGTCTATCTAGTCATTGGCTGCTGGTCATTCCCAGGCTCTCCTGGCCCGCAGAGAGACAGGCAATTGTGTGCCAGAGAAAGCTTTGAGACAAAGAAGAGCAGGTGAGTGGTGAGGGCGCTGCCAGACTGCGACAGACACGGTGGAGCTTGGCTCCACATGGACACTTTAGGACTCAGCAGAGAACATCCTGGACTACGCATGGTGAGGACACTGGTCGTCCTTGTTCATCCCACTGCCGTTCCTTCTTTCCCACTTCTCCTTAGGGGGCTATGCTTTCCTGTTACAGGCAGTCTTGGAGGGCCTGACAAACCAGACAAGGGTGGGTTGATGACCTACATGAGGTCATACCTATGTGAGGTCAGTCAGTTCCCGTTCTGTGAGGCAGAAAGGTACTGGGACGGGTTCATGGTGATGATGGGGCCTTGACTGACCATCCGCTAGTTTTCAGTGCCTAGATTACCGGACACTGGCTGGGGTTTTCCTTACAGCTTACGGTCTGCCCCATGTTCTTCTAACAAATTCCTCCTCCCGGATGTATCAGTCCAGGCCCTCCAAGCAGCAGATGCCAAGATAAAGGGAGGTCTGTGGAGTGTGGTCTTGTTCACGGGCATTTCCCACTAGCAAAAGCAGTTTATACATCCTCCTGTAAAGAACAAGTGTGGATGACTGTTGTTAAGGAAGATTGAGTCTTACAGAGGAGAGCCTGGACTTGAGAAAACCCTGGAGAGCTGTGATCCAGTGGGGCACAGTGGAGGAGCCCCAGGAAATGCCCCAAAGTGGGGTGCTCAGCCCATCCTAGGCGCTGCGGAAGCGGGGGGTATGGAAATGGGAACTGGGGCCGGAGAGTGGACAGCAGAGTCACAGTCAGCCTGGAGCTGGGATGACCTCTGTCTCAGCCAGGGAGGTCCATGGGCAGGGAAGGGACTCCATGCTGAGTTCCCTCTGCACACCCTGTCCATTGCACGCTGTGTGCCTCCTCTCTGAAGCCTGCTCCCTTGAGCCTCCGGAACACACACTCTGTTCCGTATCCACCATTCTTTCAAGTTCATGGACTTTTACTTAACTAGGATGCCTGTGTCTCTAGGAGAAACCCAGATATCCCCCCAGAAAAACTGGCAGGGCTGTTTGCTTGCCAGAATTTTTCATGAGGGAGTCCTTTCAAAAAGCTCCAGGAAAAGTACTGGATTTACAAGAATTCTACTTTCAGAGAAAAGTCTCAGGACCCTCAGGTTATACAGAGGTCTGCTTCATTGATGCCATGTTGCTGACCTGTTTTTCTGCAGGTGGGGATGGTTTGACACTGAAGAAGTCACTCTTATTTCAGAACTTCAGGATGGCCTGTTGATCATCTTAATAGAAGTAGAGGAGGCTCCAGTTCCAGGAGCAATCACATTCCGGGCAGCCCATATAGAACCAGCTTTCTCCCTTAAGATCTGCTTTCTGACTATTTCAGAGCCTGTGACTCAGTCAAATCTCCATCCCATTCCTTCTTTAGAAAATCCCCCATTTTGTTTTACATACGCTATTCACCAGAAACTATCAGAAGCTCCAGGGTCTTCCCTGGCCATCCAACAGTTAAGATTTCGCCTTCGAATGCAGGGCGTGAGGGTACAATCCCTGGTCCAGCAGCGAGCAGCCCATGTGCCTCAGGGCCAAAACTGTGAGTACCAACTCTCCCAGTGCCTCGCATATGTGCTCCCATATTAACAGAGTCTCCACTATCCAACACAAAAAGAACAGAAGAATATTATAGCAAATTCAATAAAGACTTTAAAATGAAATGGTCCAAATAAAAAAAAAAGTTTAAAAATTAGAAAAAGAAAATGTCAGAAGCTGTCTATTCATTGCAAACGTTTCCTACGGCTTTTCTTTTGGTTAGAAGAGCAAACACAGGCTTCTTTTTGTCTCAGAATTTTTTACAGTGGGAGTAGCAGTTTCACCTACATGTATCAGATGTATAACAGTTCCCTGGGAACTTCCTCTGTGTTTTTCTTCTTGCCCTTTTCTCTCTTCTTCCTCATTTTCCTTTCCTTTTATTTATGTGTCAGTGAGAGGTGATGCTCCCAGGTGGCACCAGTGGGAAAGAACCTGCCTGCCAATGCAGGGGTCATAAGAGATGTGGGTTCGATCCTTGGGTCGGGAGGATCCCACTCCAGTGTTCTTGCCTGAAGAATCTCCATGGACAGAGGTGGGCTACCATGAGTCCATGGGGTCTCAAAAGAGTTAGACAAGACTGAAGTGACTCAGCATGCACAATAGGTGATGAGAAGAGAAAAAAATTCAGGCTTATAGGGGAGGACAAAAGTGATTAACCTTTGAAGGACTGCAAATCTGTGATGTGTGTGACAGCTATTAATAAATGGACATCCTGGTTCCGAAGGCCCCTCTGATATGGTGTTCCAAATGCACGTTGACATTTTCCTGCCTACCTGCATCACTGAAGTCTCCAAAGTAGTCCACGCTGGTAACAAATCACCGCTTCCCCTGAACCTGCTGTCTGTCTTCTAGAGACATTTTCCTGTTAAATATTTATTTGCATATATAAAAACCCTGTAACAGCCCGCTAATTGCCATGGGGCTCCTGCTGTATACCGAGATATTTCATCAACAGCCTTTGTGGGGCTATCAGATTTACCTGTTTAACGTAGGCTGTAATTACCAGGCAATCTAACCACTGACATGCGTAGGTACTAATTATCCAAATGAGACAGGGAAGCTCAGAGACACTGAGTTACTTTTAGCTTCTTGACTTCTTTCCTTTCACGTCATAGTCAACATGAGTTGACTTGTGTTTGATGAGTTGGTTTATTAACTGTTTCCCTAAAGTGTATTGGAAATAGAGTGAAGTCACATGTCAAGTATGTGGATTTTTAAAATATTTATTTATTTTTATTTGTCTGACTTCGCCAGGTCTTAGCTGCAGCACGTGAGCTCTTAGTTGTGGCTTGTGGGACCTAGATCCCTGACCAAGGATGTAACCTGGGCCCCAGCATTGGGAGCTCTGAGTCTTAGCCACTGGACCACCAGGGAAGTCACAAGTATATGAATCTTAGTTCAGTTCAGTCGCTCAGTCATGTTATGAATCTTAGAATAAAATATTAATACTAACCACTGAATCTACTGGAAACCCCAAATGCTTAATGTAGTGAGATGGTTAGACCAGCAGGTGGCAGTGTGGACCAGAAAATAAATGTGTCTTTTCAGAGCAGGCTTCTACTGTCGATCCTAAAGGAAATCAGTCCTGAATATTCATCGGAAGGACTGATGCTGAAGCTGAAGCTCCAATACTTTGGCCACCTGATGCGAAGAACTGACTCACTGGAAAAGATCCTGATGCTGGGAAAGATTGAGGGCAGGAGGAGAAGGGGACGACAGAGGATGAGATAGTTGGATGACATCACTGACTTGATGGACATGAGTTTGAGCAAGCTCCAGGAGTTGGTGACGGACAGGGAGGCCTGGCGTGCTGCAGTCCATGGGGTCATAAAGAGTCCGACAGTGGTAAAACGTCTTCCAGTCCTCTTTGAAGAATGCCTCTGACCCAAGAGAGTCACATTGTATGTGAGGCTCTCCCGTCTGGAAAGACCACCCAGCCCGGCAGCTTCAAGGGAATAAATACTCTGCCCAGAAGGCCTAGAGTCACCAGAGTGGTTTGCCGGAGTTCCTTCACTTCACTGTGTGTGCTCACTCAGTCATGTCCAACTCTTTGCGACCCCATAGGCTGTAGTCGGCTAGGCTCCTCTGTCTGTAGGATTTTTCCAGGCAAGAATACTAGAGCTGGTTGCCATTTCCTCCCCTAGGGGATCTCCCTGACACAGGGATCGAACCCTAGTCTCTTGCGTCTCCTGCATTGGCAGGCAGGTTCTTTACCACAGCGCCACCTGTGAAGCCCCCTTAACTTCCCTGGACTTAGGTAATTCGTTCTGGGCTCTGCTTCTTCCTCCTGCCAACTTTGCTATACTTTGTTTCAACTGAAAGATTTTTGGCAATTTTATTGTAACCCCATGGGGGAAAATTCTTCAATTTAAAAGCAGTTTACATAATTTTTCTTTAAACATTTGTTTCTAAATCTTGTTTCCCAGGATGGTTAAAATGAAAAAAAAAAGTCATACTGTTTTTAAAAAATATTCATCTTTGACTCCTTGTTCTTGGCAAACTGCTGACTTAGATATAGGTAAAAGATGATTGATATCAGGAGATCAGGAAGAACTGATGCTTTAGAACTGTGTTGCTGGAGAAGATTCTTGAGAGTCCCTTGGACTACAAGGAGATCAAACCAGTCAATCCTCAAGGAAATCAACCCTGACTGTTCATTGGAAGCACTGATGCTGAAGCTGAAACTCCAATACTTTGGCCACTGAATGTGAAGAGCTGACTCTTTGGAAAAGACCCTGATGCTGGGAAAGATTGAAGCCTGGAGGAGAAGGGGGCAACAGAGGATAAGATGGTTGGATGGCATCACTGACTCAATGGGCATGAGTTTGAGCAAGCTCCAGGAGATAGTAAGGACGGGGAAGCCTGGTTTGCTGCAGTCCATGGTCTCGCAGAGTCAGACACAACTGAGCAACTGAACGACAACAACTGCCAGCCAGGGCCCGGATACTCAGAGGTTTTTGTTTAAATGGCTTTCAACGCAGTATGAGAATATACATTTATAGTTTTTTAAATGTAGTGCCTTGACAGCTTGAGCCTCCTTTCCTGCTGGGGGTGACATCCTTGGTTCATGGCCGGCGTATTCAGTGGCCTCCTGTCCTTGCGTGGAGGAAGGAGACGGGCAGGAGAACCCCCCGTGTCCTGACGGGCAGAGCCTTCTCCTCCATTTCCCACTGCAGTTCCTCCCTCTCCTCCAGGTCTTCAGCTGTCGACATCACCTGGCTTCCTTTCGCCTCGCCAAAGAAGTCACTTCTTTCTGATGCAAGTGACCCAAGCATGCATCTTCGTTGGTGACCCACACTGCTCCTTTTCATGGAGAAGATAAAGTGTGGATTTCCAGGATTCTGTAGAAACCTCAAACCATCAGCTTCAGGAAACAGCTCAAATTCACAGACACAGACTCACAAACCAGGTTTTTTCTGATAAAAGCTATTGATAGCTTTGTTTTTCTATTTTGTAAGTACCTATTTTACATATGCTTTTCCTCCAGTCAAAGTTCATTTTTAGTGGCTAGTTTCTGTTTTGTGATGTGAGATAATTTTGGTACTGAGGGTTATTTCCTTGAACACTCTTTGATTTTATCTTTTTAAAGAACTTTTTTGTGTATGTGTGGACCATTTTTAAAGTCTTTATTAAATTTGTTACTATACTGTTTCTGTCTAATGTTTTGGTTTTTTTGGCCACAAGGCACATGGGATATTAACTCCCCGGTCAAGGATTGAACCTGTACCCCCTGCATTGATTGGCATGCACAGTCTTAACTATTGGACTGCCAGGGAAGTGTCTAGACTGATTTTAAAATATACTCTTCATTGGCTTAGTTAGCATGTCAGAATCCTTTTTATTTCCTTGGAAACTCCCTGTGTCACATCCACTTGGTGGGGTGAGGCCTGTGAACGCTGATGTAGGTGGACATAGGGACAAGAACACAAATTTGCAAAAGGGGATGGAGAAGCACCTTTTGTGACCCATTTCTCGGTGATGGTGTCATTTGGTTCAAATAATACGGCAGTGTTTTTTATCCATAGCTGAGCCAGTTGTTACAATGGATTGTTTCATTGTTCTTTATCTAAGAATTTTATCTGCTGACTTGGATGGATGCTGGAACAGGGGTCGAGGTGTCTGGGAGACGGAGCCTGGTGGACCACGTGTGGAAGGGTAGTGATAGACCCAGATCCCCAGTGACAGAAAGCCCATCTGACTGATAAAATACAATGCTAGGCAACCAGGGGTCACCCAGGCAACTAGTGGGGTTGGGGGACATCCACCTGGGGGTGACTGAGAGCGAGACTGATATGCACACGAGGCAGGCCAGGCTGGCAGGCTCTATTCAGATCCCGATGCAGGGTGGGGCGAGGGGTTCGGCAGTGGGGCCTCCGCCAGCTGCAGAGACCAGGCACCATGGCAGAGCAAGAATGAGAAGCATCCCTGGGACTCAACAGTCATCATGAAGGAAGCAGACGGGGAAGCAGTATAGGTGCAAGGGTGCGAACTGGAGCCTGAACTTGGGCTACAGGGGGCGCAAGACTCTTGAGGGCAAACAAGCCAGAGTAGCTTAAGGACTGCAGAACTGTGGAGTTGCTTCAGAGTTTTCTTGGGCCTTTTATGTTTCCATCCTAGGAGGGCCTAGTGCGTGGTTCTAAATATGAAAACGGCAGACCCTAGACGAGAGAAACCAGACGGGGTATTTTTGTGTTGGGGTCCCAGGTTGGACGTTATTGGATTTGAAAGCATGAAGTGGTTCTTACTCCACAATGTGTGTGTAAAAGTGTAAAGGAGGTGTGTGTGCAGGGCTGCAGGCGTGTGTGAGCAGCTTGGACGTCCCTCTTTGGAGCAATAACCCCATGTGTGACACCCAGCCGTGGCCTGTGCTTATCAGCGAGGGATTGGAAGCCACTTTCATTTTCTCAGAACACGCGGTCTGTCTTTAATTTCCACCTGCCAGATGGCAAACTGATAGGTGAGCTTTGACAAAAACAACTTTCTTCATCCTGAACAGGATGCTCCAGAGGGAAACCGGAAGAGGTTTTGTGTTTGTTTTCATCCTTCTGGGGCTTCCGAGTTTTCAAGGCCCTGCGAGAGTGAGGGTCCCCATCCTTCAGGAAGCAAGGCTGTGCAATGGAAGGAAACAGGGCCACGACCATCAAGGGGTCAGGCTCAAGAATCAAGCCAGAGCTTCGAGTGACCACAGACTCAGGAGTACGGTTTCTGCATCCTAGAGAGATGAACCCACAGGGGGTACCAGAGGCAGGTACCCCCTCCAGTTCTTGCATCTGCTGCTTGGTCCCCCCACCCCAGCAGTAGGAAAACAGCCTCTAGCAGCCAGGGAGCTTTAGCACAAATCGCTGGGCTGGACAGGATGGCAGCAGGTCTATTCCAATGAATGGAGCCCTTGACATCTCTGTCCACCCTTCTTTTGTCTGCCTCTCTTTAGCGCTCTGTTTCATAAACATCTGGAGGGCTGCACAGCATCCGAGCCATAGTAGAGAGCTTGAAGGAAGAAGGCATCTTATATGTCCCCACAAAGAGGCACTTTGGTGCCAGGGCTGCACCCTCAGAGGACCTGGAGTGTCTCTGTGCAGAGTGGATCTGCTGGAGAGTCACACTCGGTCCATGGATCACTTTCCCCCTCCTCCTTTTCCATCATCTGTGTAGCAATGAAATAACACGTGTGAAGAAGCAAGATTCCTCCCAGACCCATCTGAGTATATTTGTTTTACAGCAGTGGTCATAAAGAAATCAGTTAAAATATCTAATGGGAATGAAACTATTTCCATGTAATTTTTCAAATCTGATTTTTCTTCCCCAGTGTATTAAGTAGCCTGCCAACTACCGAGCTGCTTATTTCCCTATTTGGAATAATTTCTGTTGTGACGATATATGTGTGTACTTTCTAGAGCTAGGGTCTCTGGCAAAAAGAACAAAAACAAAGAGAAAAAAAACACCCTTTATCTGGTCAGTGTTCTGTCCTTAAGGCAAAATAGAGTTCGCTTATTTCATTTGGTTATCTACTACGTCACTACTCCACATGTGGTTCACAGAGCAGCAATAACAGCATCCCCAACCTTGTTGGAAATGCAGATGAGGGGCACTTCCTGAGTATGACTCTGCATTCAAGCAAGAGTTCTAGGGGATTCCAGTTTGAGAAACACTGGCTTTGTATGGATGGGTGGGTTTCTTTGACACAGACTAACTTTGCTTAACACCCATAGCTGCGCAGATTTCTAAGTCTCAACTTCCCTCATATTCTTCCTCCCCCTTCCTCTCTATTCTTTTAAATTTAATTCAACCATTTTGCTCAGCTCCATATCTTGTATAAAAATATCAGGGGAAAAAATGAGTGCTTTCTTACTTTGACCACCATCAACTGGCAAGTATTTATTGGGCACCTGCTGTGTGCCAGGCATTCTTCTAGATGCAGTGGCTGAAACGGAGTCCTGCTTTCATGGAGTTTAAGTGCCAGAAGATGAAGATGTCCAACAAGCAAGTACCAAGGTTTCATAAGGGCTCAGATCAGAAAAAGGACAAAACAGACTGTAGAAATCAGACAAAGCAAACCGTAGGGGAAAGTCGAAGTTGATGCCTATGGAGACCTTTCAAAGCTGCCCACAGAACCCACTGTGGGACGGGTTGAGAGGGTTGGACCAAGGGGCAAGGAGTGAACTGAGAAATCCCTGAGTTTTTGTCTTGCCCAAGAGTTTTTAAATTAGTGGAAATCCTAGTTGAAATTTCTGTTGCAGGAAAACCAAGGAGGAAGTAAGGGATGGGGAGAAAACAAAAATTCATTTCCTTGCTTTTAAGTTGAATGTTCATCAACCTTCAGATCAGGAGAGTCTGGGAGGTTGACTTCTACCTTAGAACCGCCCTCCGAGTGGATTCTTGACATAAGTGTATATCAAAAACACTGTAGGACATAATAGTAGAATAGTCACCTTTCTGAAGAAAGAGTACCTGTTGATTCCAGCACTATGCTTAAAATCAGGTTCTTTTGAACTCTAGCTAGTTGCCTCCAACTGATGAAAGGATTCATGAAAATCAGTGTTAATGGCAACAAAAATGGGAACTGAGAGTCAAGGCAACAGCTCTCATATATACAGAGGTTTCCCCCCCACCACCCACCCCAGAAAACTATGTCAGGGAAAAAGATTTCCTGCTGCAAAAATATCTGCTCTGAATTCTAGTTTCTGGTTGTTTGTTAGCATTATTTTTTTTTAACTCAAAGGAATAAAAGTCAAGTATTTGCCTGAAGTAAAAGCAGGTAATATCCACAAAAGGGATTTGAATAAGAACTTTCTGAAATAGGAGGAATAATTATTACATGAAGGTAGCCAGTGTTCTTCCCACCTGCGCTTCCCATTGGCTCCGAGCAAGGCAAACTACACCTCTTCTTCAGGAGCTTAGAAAACTACTTGTTCTCATCCTTGGCCTTTGTCACTTAGTTTCCTGGATGGGTGAAAAAATAAGAAAAGAAACATGTCTTTTCAATTTTCCAGTCAGATCATTGTTGTTCAGTGCAGGAGGGCATTTGTGAATTAAACTGTTTGCCCACCTTTGTGCAGAAGGCATTGCTGTTTGGAAGTATCTGCTTCAGGGGTGAAAGAAGAACACTCAAACCAGACAGCGTCACCGACTGACTATTCTTCCTTTCAGCAAACGATCATTGAGACAGTGAGCGACTCCCAAGTAAGATGTATGAGAGAGGCACGGGAATATATGAAAACGTGGCCCCTAACCTTGAAAAGCTTCCCTGATGGTTCAGCGGGTAAAGAAACTGCCTGCAGTGGAGGATTCATAGGAGATGTGGGTTTGATCCCTGGGTCGGGAAAATCCCCTGGAGGAGGAAATGGCAGTCCACTCCAGGATCCTTGCCTGGAGAATCCCACAGACAGCCCTGTGGGCTACAGTCCAAAGGGTCACAAAGAGTTGGACATGATTGAACGACTCAGCATACACACACAAGCTTGAAGGTGGCACCTCTCTAAGGCAGGTACACCAAGACCATCAGAAAGCACTGCGGAGGAGTTGGGGGGAAACCCAAAGAGAAAAAGTCACGCTGAGACATGATTACTTGGAGGAATGGTGACTTTCTCTAAGTTGAAGGAACTTCCCGGGCAGGAGTACACAGAGGTGCTCAAGCATAGCGCCTGCAGGTATACTGTGGTGTCCACCGTCAGAGGGGACAGGGCTGCAGAGGAAGGGGATACAGGTGGGAAGTATGAGACTTGTTTAGTGGGTGGGGATTAGAAAGTCAGACAGAGGAGTCTGGTGGGCTGTGGTCCATGGGATTCCAAAGAGTCGCACACGACTGAGCGACTAACACTTTCTTCACTTTTCAAGTACATATGTGTTTATGTACCTGCCTCAGCTATTGGAGGGACCTTCAAATTGTTCCTCTTCTGTTTCTCTTTCTGCTTTTCTTAGTTTAGTTGGGTTGCTGCAAGAGACCAGACCCTCATGATCATCTCGAGTTTTCTCCAGGGGCAGATAGCTAGACCTTTGGAGCCCAGACCACACTTGGGCTAAATTAGAAGATGTCTGGAGTTGGAGGCAGAGTAAGAGGGGTGGCCATTCTCTCTACGAGGGGATGATGAGGGCCCAATGGGCCCAGGAGTTCACCCAGGGATGTTTTAGGAGCAGAGACAAGTATGGTCCAGTGTCTGCACTGGTGGTGTTAGGAGCAAACCAATTGGAGAAATCCAGATCACCTTCCTTCTTTTGACTCTGACTGTGTCACCACCAGCTAGCTTTCACAGGCACAGCAGCTTGGAAGTTCCTTTGTATCCATGCTCCCGCTAACACTTGCTGTCCTGTGTGTTAGTCACTCAGTTATATCCCTAGTATTTGCAGCCCCGTGGACTGTAGCCCACCAGGCTCCTCTATCCATAGGATTTCCCAGGCAAGAATACTGGAGTGGGTAGCCCTTCTCTTCTCTAGGGGATCTTCCCAACCCAGGGATCGAACCCAAGTCTCCTACATTGCAGGCAGACTCTAACATCTGGGAAAGAGTCACAGAGAATCTCAGTAACCCCAGGGAATCTGAATGAGATTCATGGGATTTGACGGTGGACACTCGACTTTCGCAAGCTTCCTAAGGGGCACGAGTGTCTTATTGCTGCCATGATACATGTGAAGTGAATCCAGAGACCTCCCCATCCTCCAAGGTTGACGTGACTGTAAAATAACACAAGATCTCTAGAAAACACATTTAAAAGACCCAGTCATATGCCATAAACATAAGTTTGTAAAGAGTGCTGAGACACATTTAGATCATATTTTGAAACTGTAAGCCTTCTTATGCCCCTGATACATGATCAGAGGAAGTGCAATCAGATGAGACAACATCTCAGTGATCAAAATGGGCTTCTGGTGTGGAATCCTGTGGGTCATGGTTGGCTGAAACCCTTGAAGTTCATTGAGTCTGTGTTGCTCTTTCTTTGAATGGGCTCTTTTCTTTTCCTTGGGTCCTAGAACTAGAAAGATACCTGTTGCTTGGTAACTTGATATTCCTAATCCTGAAATCTTGGCAAGTGATATGAGAAGAAAAGGCATATTTCTTAGAGCTCAGGCCCTTGCCAGGGAAGTTTCTGGAACCCTGGGCCTCCCAACATTTATTTCCCAGCACTTGGCCAGCAGGTGCCTCAGCTCTGGTCCCCATCTGATTCTCCTGGTGAAGGCGTGGGGCCCGCCATCATCCTTCCTGTCTGCTCTGACCCCTCTTGGTGATGTCTGGCGTTGATTACTGTGTGGCTGGTGAAGCCACGAGAGTAGGAAGGATGGTGGCTGTCACCAATATTCCTGCCAAGGGAGCTCTTCCCAAAGGGGCTGGTGTTCTCATTCTTGGCACTGAAGAAGCTACCCAGGCCACCGCCTGCATTGTGAATTCATCAGTTCATTCAGCGAATAGTTATAATCATGGATGACCTGCTGAATACCAGGCTCCGTGTGCAGGGCATTGGGGTACGGTGACTGATTGGAACCCTGGCTCTCACCTCGCCCTTACGGAGCTTAGGCTCTGATATTAGACGTACTCCTGCAATACACAACAAGAACAAAGGAGGCTTTTTGGACTCAGGATTGATGGGAAAGTTAGATAAGGGGTCCCATAAGCTGGGATTTTAGTCTTTATCCTAAAAAGCAGTGGAAATCTTTGGAAAGTTTTAATCCAGAGGGCTCAAGGATCACTTTGGGATTTGGGGATGAACTCTCTGGTGTGACATTTAAATGGCATTCTGGCTCAGAGTGGAGTGGCAGGTTACGAGAGAGACAAGTGGGAATGGAAAGAGCGGTAGGGAGGCTATTGTCAGCGTGCAGAGGACACAGTGGTGGCAGGGACGGGGGAGTGGATGTGGTGGAGAGGTGGGAGGCCACCACAGCACTGGCCTGTCCTGCTGGGGCAGTGGGCACTTCACTGGAGCCTGTGTTGGCCATGTATCAGAAGCCACATTGGTTCTGTCCCAATCCAAGGAACTTCTATCTTCCTAACGTTGTTACGATTTTGTTGTCTGAGGCCTCAGCCTCAAAGGAGCACCGAGCACCACTGCTAGCATCTCATCTCAGCGCGTGCCTTCCAGGTCAGTCCTCACCCTCTGGAGGTGCCCAGGAAGTTGGAATCCAGACATAACTACAGCCCCTCCATATCCAAGGATTTGGTTGGTCACCCGAGAATGGCTGGGAAGGAAAGCAAGCCATGTTTCAGGGGCACAAGAGAAGTTCAGAATCACCATCTAGTAAATCTCCACTACGTATAACTGGACAGTTGAACAGATGGATTGTGTGTGTGTGTGTGTGTGTGTGTGTGTGCACTCAGTTGCATCTAACTCTTTGCAACCCCATGGGCTGTAGCCTGCTGGGCGTCCCTGTCCTTGGGATTCTCCAGGCCTGAACACAGGAGTGGATAGCCTATCCCTTCTCCAGGGGATCTTCCCGACCCAGAAATTGAACTGGGTCTCCTGCATTGCAGGCGGATCCTGTACCGGCTGAGCTACCAGTTGCACTGCAGTACGTGACAGATAAGGTGGTGGCCTGCATTTTGTCTCTAGAAGCAGTTATCTAGCTGGCCCTGGAAGCAGTGAAGGGGGGACTTTGAAGGTACATTTGTGTAACACCTTATGCATAAGTTTGAGGAAATGCCAGTTGCCTATATATATATATATATATATATATATGTGTGTGTGTGTGTGTGTGTGTATATGTATATTATGGAGAAGCAGATGGAAATGCCGGAGCTGGACTAACACACACAGGCACGTGAGGGCGTATGCCCCCTTCCTCCCCTGAGCATCCTGCTTGGGCCCCTACCATGATAAATGTTAATATATTATTCTGGACTGTTACTTTAAAAGCATGGGAGGTTAACTTCCAGGGACAGTTCATTGAAAGTTTCTAAGAATGTTTATTCTTACCCATTTCGGGGAGGGTCTGTAGAAGACATTTTAGTCGTCTTCATTTTCTTCTACTTTTCTACCTAAACGCGCGTGAGTGCTCACTCAAGTCCAAGTCTTTGTGACCCCATAAACAGGGGCCTGCCAGGCTCCACTGTTCATGGATTTTCCCAGCAAGGATACTCAGGGGAGTTGCCATTTCCCTCTCCAGGGGGTCTTCCCAACTCAGGGATCGAGCCCTTGTCTCCTGGGTCTCCTGCATGGCAGGCAGATTACCGCAGAGCTACTGGGGAAGCACTGTCTTCCTAAACACCTGTTTCCAAAGACCAGTTTCCCCGACAGCTGTTGCCATAAACCAGGCCAGCAGAGAGCGCACAGTGTAATCATCGTGGAGGTAAACCTTCCGCTTGCAATTCCCCCTTTGGCCACAATTCTCTCCCATCTCTGCGAGATACAAATTCAGGAGAATAGTGGGCTTAGGTTCTAAGTGGACTTAGAGAGATGAGCAGAATCCTAAAAAGCAATACCAATTCTTTTTCCTGTTGGAAATGAAGGCAGTACTGTAGTACCACTTAATTGTTTTTTAAAAAATCAGAGTTCAGCTAAAGCTTCCGGAACCATTGTTTTACAAATTGAACAGGGCAATAACTTTAGAAAAGGAGAAAAAAAAAAGAATGAATGAAAAAACTTGCTATAGTTCCCAGCAGACTCAAAGAGCACACATTTGGGAGAAATTATAAAAATCATCGTAAACACCAGATTCCTTTCTGAACACTGGAAAAGGCTTTGTAAGAGATGAAGGGAGAAATGACACTTAAGCAATAAACACATTCAAGTTGATGGATCTGGTTCCATACACACTCCATTCCCTGTTGGCATCTGAGCATGGATCTTAATTCAAGAGGTTTAACCTACTCCAGGGAAAACAAATAAAAAAAAATGCAGCACAATGCTTGAAGATCTTCACATTTATAGACTGGTGTGAACTCTCCTCCCTACACACTGTAATTTGGGTGGCTTTCCTTCAAAACGACGAAGGCATCTTCATGGAGCCAGGGTAATTCTCAACAATACTAATGGTGCACTCGACATTACTGTAAATAAGATAAATGGAAGCAAGCTCGTCTGAGCAGATGCAGCTAATGACAGAAGTATAGAAGTGTAACAGGCAAGAACAGAAATGTTCAGCAGCAGAAAACAGGAGCCCAGGGCATCTTGATGAGCAGCTGGTGTGTGGTCACGCAGGGAAAGGATGCACTGGGCTGAGCGCATCTCCATATCTGATGGAGCCAACACGTTCAAAGGTCAGAGTTCCAACCAGTGAGAAACAAACCCTCCTGGGTCTCAGGTGTCCACTTCCAGAAAAACCCCAAGAAATTTCTAGTGGAAGCATAAAGAAAATGTCTTTGAATTGTAGGGCACTAAATGGGATCTGGAGGTTGAGGCCCTAGAATCCACCCATGTTCAAGGGAAGTGACCCATTTATCAATTGCAGCCTCAATTCCTAGTCACAGCTGCTCAGTCATGTCCAGCTCTTTGCGACTTCATGGACTATACAGTCCACGGAATTCTCCAGGCCAGAACACTGGAGAGGGTAGCCCTTCCCCTCACCAGGGAGTCTTTCCCAACCCAGGGATCGAACCCAGGTCTCCTGCATTACAGGCAGATTCTTTACCAGCTGAGCCACAAGGAAAGCCCTAGAGACCAAAGAAAATCTACAACAAATAGGTGTGGCTTACAGCAATGCCTCATCCACAAAGTGTGTGTGCCCCTCCCCCTCCGCTGACGTGGTTGGGGTGGTGCATTCTTCCCCTTCCACACCTGTGAGAGAAAATGCTGGAAAACCCACCTTACCCCTCCCTCCAGAGAGTTCTTCAAGAGGAAGGGGAAGATGAAGCCAGCATAATTTGACCAGATATTTTAGTTTGGGACATAGAAATAGAATAGGAAGGAAGCGGGGAAAGGCAATAGAAAAACAAAGACATCAGGGTTTAGGCTCTAGTTCTCAAAATGTTGATATTGCCTGCAAATCTCATCTTAGAAACAAACCTCAGTGAGGGTACCAGTCTGTGTGGGCAGGTTTTTGCACCCCAGAATCCTGACTGGAACACCTGGGCAGGGTCCATTCAGTCCTGGCGGCCACACCTAGCCCCCTTTTGCAAGACTGATTAGCTTGGGGTCTCTGTGACATTGAAAAAGGAATCCTTCATCATTGGATCCACACCCAGCAAGTTTGAGCTGTGTGCATTTTACCACGTGGAACTTAAACTGCAGATATAACCAACTCAAAGATGCTGATATATAGTTTGTTCCTCCTCATAAAAGGACTGGTGGGATTGTAGAGGCCTGGAGGAATTCTTCTTCCCCTGATGTCTTCCTTGGGCCTGTGTGATTCTCTTCTGTCCCACAGTGCTCTTGGCCTCCTCTGCACAGCTGGCTCCCTGCTCCATTCAAATCCCTAGGAATGGCCGCCAGTGTGGCAGCTAGCTTTCCAGCACCTTCCACCCCAGGTGAGAATCTCCTGTGCTCCCTGGTGGTCTCTGCAGCATTTGTTGCCACCCCTCCACAGAAGAGGCATTTCAAAATCCTTCAGTTCAGTCACTCAGTCGTGTCCAACTCTTTGCGACCCCATGGACTGCAGCACAACAGGCCTCCCTGTCCATCACCAACTCCCAGAGTTTACTCAAACTCATATCCATTGAGTCGGTGATGCCATCCAAGCATCTCATCCTCTGTTGTCTTCTCCTCCCACCTTCAATCTCCTAGCATCAGGGTCGTTCCTAGTGAGTCAGTTCTTTGTATCAGATGGCCAAAGTATTGGAGTTTCAGCTTCAGCATCAGTCCTTCCAATGAATATTCAGGACTGATTTCCTTTAGGATAGACTGGTTGTATCTCCTTGCAGTCCAAGGGACTCTCAAGAGTCTTCTCCAACACCACAGTTCAAAAGCATCAATTCTTCAGCGCTCAGCTTTCTTTATAGTCCAACTCTCATACCCTTAGGGGCGAAAGAGCTTCAGCCTGTTTAGGCTGAACATGGTTTTCTCCCTTGAAGTCGCAACATTTTCAGTGTAACACCATTGAAATTCCCTTCTGCTCTTCCCATGACTGGACCCACTGGGGGATGGAGTGGAAAGGACATTGCCATTGAAGCTTTCCTGCCCAGAGTGAACAGGCCAGGACATCCCCAGAGCTCTCCAGGTACTAGTGTCTGCTTACTCTGTGCTGGAAAGCTCATCAAATTGAAGGGTGGGGGATCCACCTCTGCCTAGTCTGACTCTTCAGGTTTGAGAGGGGCCCTGGAAAATTCCCAGGAGGAGCTCATGGGGAATTCTACCATCAGGCAGTTTGGAAGCCACAGGAGGAGGCTGTTACCACATCAGCCCCCAAAGGACTCTGGGCTGCAACTGTGGACGGAGCATCTGCAGCTCTGGAAGTCCTTCTGCCTGGAAGTAGAGGCCCACGTGACAAATTACATCACAGAGTACTTATCTAGCTTGACTCTAGTCAGATAATCTGGAAGGCATGGAAACAAGTGTAACTTATGAAAAAAAAAAAAGAACCTTTAATTGAAAAGCCAAAGATTCTGCCTGGGATGTTTGCCCACTTTTCTGCTTGAGACCTTTTTATTTTTCTTTTTAGCAAGGGAATGGTTTTAAAGGATGACTACATGGCCATGTGGGAAAACGAAAATCAGAAAGGGACCCGTGTATGGAAGCCGAGAGAAAGCATGGGTTCAAGATACAGCTGGTAGAAACCATCTCCAGCTTCACGCTGACAAACTCGAGACTTGGCAGAGAGTATTTTAACCCAGATGCTAACAGCTGGTCACAGGTGGTTATTGAAATTAAAATTAATTAAAATGATAGGAAACACACACATTTGGCTGCTCAGTCCCACTTGCCACATTTCAAGAGTGCCCAGAGCCACATCATCTGTGGCTACTGAAGTGGACAGAGCAGGAAGAAACGATGTCTTCACCGTGGCTGGAAGGTCTTTTGGACAGTGCTAGATGTAACTGCTGGGAGGAATGGGACCCCTTGGGCAGTGTGACATTTCTGAAGTGATGGTTGTTCCTGATCTTGGTGGACCTTAGTGTCGGGGGAGACTCACCCTCTGGTCCCAGCTGAAGCCAACAGCCCTTGATTAAGAGATAGAAAGAAACATGAGTCATTGGACCACCTCTGCTAGCCTGCAGTCTTCCATCGTTCTGTGGTTAAACCTCCCAACTCTTGGAAACTGTAGCCAATACTTTCTATACAATCAGAAAAATGTCTGGAATCCTTGAATCTTTTCTTTTTTCTATTTTTATTGGAGTATAGTTACTTTACAATGTTGTGTTAATTTCTACTGTCCAGCAATGTGAATCAGCTGTACGTACACATGTATTTCCCTTTTTTGGATTTCCTTCCCATTTAGGTCACTACAGTGCATTGAGTAGAGTTCCCTGAGCTATACAGTATGTTCTCCTTAGCTATCTATTTTAAACATAGCATCAACAGTGTATATATATCGATCTCAATCTCCCAATTCATTCCACCCCTCTGTCCCCCATTGGTGTACATGTTTGTTCTCTATGTCTCTATTTCCAGTTTGCAAATAAGATCATCTATACCATTTTTCAACAAACTGTGGAAAATTCTGAGAGAGATGGGAATACAGACCACCTGACCTGCCTCTTGAGAAATCTGTATGCAGGTCAGGAAGCAATAGTTATAGCTGGACATGGAACAACAGACTGGTTCCAAATAGGGAAAGGAGTACGTCAAGGCTGTATATTGTCACCCTGCTTATTTAACTTCTATGCAGAGCACATCATGAGAAATGCTGGACTGGAAGAAACACAAGCTGGAATCAAGATTGCTGGGAGAAATATCAGTAACCTCAGATATGCAGATGACACCATCCTTATGGCAGAAAGTGAAGAGGAACTAAAAAGCCTCTTGATGAAAGTGAAAGAGGAGAGTGAAAAAGTTGGCTTAAAGCTCAACATTCAGAAAACGAAGATCATGGCATCCGGTCCCATCACTTCATGGGAAATAGATGGGGAAACAGTGGAAACAGTGTCAGACTTTATTTTGGGGGGCTCCAAAACCACTGCAGATGGTGATTGCAGCCATGAAATTAAAAGACGCTTACTCCTTGGAAGAAAAGTTATGACCAATCTAGATAGCATATTCAAAAGCAGAGACATTACTTTGCCGACTAAGGTCTGTCTAGTTAAGGCTATGGTTTTTCCTGTGGTCATGTATGGATGTGAGAGTTGGACTGTGAAGAAGGCTGAGCACTGAAGAATTGATGCTTTTGAACTGTGGTGTTGGAGAAGACTCTTGAGAGTCCTTTGGACTGCAAGGAGATCCAACCAGTCCATTCTGAAGGAGATCAGCCCTGGGATTTCTTTGGAAGGAATGATGCTAAAGCTGAAACTCCAGTACTTTGGCCGCCTCATGCGAAGAGTTGACTTATTGGAAAAGACTTTGATGCTGGGAGGGATTGGGGGCAGGAGGAGAAGGAGATGACCGAGGATGAGATGGCTGGATGGCATCACTGACTCGATGGATGTGAATCTGAGTGAACTCTGGGAATTGGTGATGGACAGGGAGGCCTGGTGTGCTGCGATTCATGGGGTCACAGTGTCAGACATAACTGAGCAACTGAACTGAACTGTTTCATTTTTCTAGTGGAGTCTTTGGATCTTTTTTTCTGTTCCCCTTTTCCTCTAGAACCATGGTTGGAGGAATGTCTCTGACCTGGGTGTTGTCTGTCTGCTGAGTTGTCAGAAAGGACCCTTGAAAGAGGCCTGCTGTCCAGACGAGGAGAAGGAGGGACATTCCCTTCTTCCCACTGTTTTTTCATGACAGGGGAGGGGGAAGCGGATGTCTGAGATCAGCCTTAAGAATCAGGGTGTTTTATGAGGAGAGAGGTGGAGGGTTGGGATTGAAAAAGAGGAAAAAAAGAAATGCAGATGAGGTGGCTGTAGGGTGTACTGCTGGATCCTATATCCAAAAAGGACTGGGTACTGAGGTGAGTTTTACATTGTCTCCTGAAGGTGGAGATGTTGGAGCTTGGATGGGCTCAGTGGCTGTGAGCAGGAGAAGCCCCGCCTTTCCATAAATTCAGTCTCCAAGATAGAAGGGCTCTGTGTTGTTGGCTGGATCATGAGATAACAGGGTATCACTTTTTTGTTAAGATAACTTTTGGGGGGAGGTACTTATTCAAATTCCTAGAATGGATAAACTGGATTCCACAATGATGTGGACATTGCTCTGGGAGGAAAAGTTGTGAGGAAACTATTTGGCAAAAATCTATTAACTAAACCATTTACACCTCCTGATGCATTGCATTTAGAACACCACAAGTGATTTTACAGCCAAAACTTCCTCTGGCCTCTATTTAAATGACCTAGCTCTTCCAACTTGCCTTGTGGACTCTGGTTCAGCTCCGTAGTTCATCAGTACCCCTTTATTGAGTGCCCAGGAGATACCAAATAGAACCAGCATTTCTCAGCTCAGGATATCATTGATATAAAATCTCCAATAGCCTGAACTCTGATTCTTCCTCGTCCTTTAAAAAGCTCATCTCTGCTTCTCTCCTTTCCCCAAGGTGTCTGCTGGTTCCTAACTCAGGAATGTGGTACCTCGTGCCAGTGTGGTATCTGGCATTTGAGTGTGTGTTCAAGGAGTGAATGAATTAGAAAATCTTACTTAGTCAGGGAGATGTCCCAGATTATAGCCAGCAAAATTCACCTGGAGTGTAGCAGTCCACACATTACGGAGTACTGGCCTTCTTCATATACGCCTTATATTTGGTAGTGCTCTCTAACCACGGACATGAGTTTGAGCAAACTCCAGAAGATAGTGAAGAACAGGGAAGCCTGGCATGCTGCAGGCCATGGGATCGCAAAGAGTCAGACACGACTGAGCAACTCAACAACTCCATCCAACAGATACTTTGACACCTACATAATTTCACTTGATTTGCTGTTAAACCTCGGATTATGTGATTAGCCCTTAGATACCTTCATTTTTCTTCTATGCCCCCCCCCACAAATAGACAATGGATATACTGTTATCTTTTCATCAAGATGCTGTAGGAGTTATTACTAATTCCCCAGAATATTGTTCAAAGTCAATCTGAATATAAAAGGAGAGCCATTACTTTGGGACTTTTTACAGCCTATGTGTTATGATCTAAATGGGAAAAGCCATCCCAATAAATTAGTATATTTCTAATGTGAATGTCAAGTTGCCCCTGATGGGGACTTGGCAGAATGTGAGAAACTGTGGTTTACAATACTGCTGAGATGGCTCTGGAAGGCAAACCATGTAATGGGTCTGCCCATTTTGTAGTCAGCTGACCACCTTTGCCTCCAGACCTCCGCCTGAGTCTGGACACGTGAGTTTTATTCCTAGGCTGTGTATATATGTCTTCAGGGCAGAAGTTACAGGAGGCCCAGAGGTCAAGGGTGTGGATTCAAACCACTTACAGGCTGTGGAAGCTTGGAAATTCACTCACTTCTCTGACACAAAGTTTCCTCATGTCTCAAATGGAAATTATTACGCTTATCTTCCCAAGGAGGGGTAAGAATAAAACCAATATCTGTACAAAACAACGTGAGCAGTACAGCGCCTGGCGTGTAATTAGTACTCAGTGAATGGTAACTAGGAATTTCCTTTCTCATTCTTTCTTCACTGCCTGTAGAAACATTAGGAACTTGGGAAGGTAGCCAGCCATGCTGAGCCATTTGAATAGACTGGTCCTTTCATGGTGTTAACCATCTTCATCTTTCCTTCGTTGATTCTTATGCCCATTTCTATAAAGTAAGGTGGTTGAAACGCTGTGTAGAATAAAAATGTGTAGTTTTCTCTAAGGGATTGGGAAGATTCTTGGTAAATTAAATATTAAACTTTGCCCTCTTCATGGTTAACATCACAAAGTGGAAAAAAAAGGCAATGGGGGCGGAGTGTTGATTTAAAATTTCTCAGTTTCATTGACTTACAAAACAAAGCCTGATTAAGTCCAAAGTTGGGGGTGGGGGGGGCGGGAAGCAGTGTCCTGAGCAATCGTCTCAGCAAATAGAGACGATTTTTATAACAAAAGTCTTACTCTCAATAATCTAGAGGAGAAACCTCTCTTTGGTAGCATTGTAGGGCAAGCACCTTGCCTCATGGTGAGAATGCCAGGATTTCAAAGCTAGATTTTTCATTTGAGACGAGCATTTCTATAAGGAAAGCTGCAAACCAGATCACAGGTTAGGGTGGGGCTGGTAGGGGCAGGGGGGCGGGCAGAGTAAAGAGCTCCAGAAACTCTCAGCTTCTCTGGAAAAAGTACTCTCACTCCATTCAAGTCAACTCTCTGACAATGCTGGTTACTTTGCATCTTTTCCAAAAGTCTCAGTGGCAGTGTGCACACCACTCACAGCAAACATTTTGAAGAGTAAGATGAGTTAGCCTCCTCTCAGTGTTCCTAGGAGAAGGCAATGGCAGCCCACTCCGCTACTCTCACCTGGAAAATCGCATGGACGGAGGAGACTAGTAGGCTGCAGTCCATGGGGTGGCTAAGAGTTGGACACGACTGAGCAACTTCACTTTCACACATTGGAGAAGGAAATGGCAACCATTTCCAGTATCGTTGCCTGGAGAATCCCAGGGATGGGGGAGCCTGGTGGACTGCCGTCTATGAGGTCGCACAGAGTCGAACATGACTGAAGCGACTTAGCAGCAGCTGCAGTGTTCTTAAGGAAGAGGGTAGGTGTCCAATATTAACACTCGGGTTTTCCCTCCACCGCATGCCCTGGTCCCTAGGTAGCCACTGACCTCAGGAGGGCAGGGAGAGCACGGAGCCTTCGTCTTCTGGGTTTGTTTGGCAAATTCTGATGGCAGAACTTCCAGTTCTTGGACTGAAGTTTCCCACAAAAAGATTGTTAGGTAATTGTCAGCTGATGTATCACTCCATTTTGAGGGAGTCTGCAGTTTCATTAAGGAAGAGCTGTGACACACTGACTTGGCGGTGCAAGAATAAGCATGTCTTGAATGGTCTTTGCCCACGGACACCCCTGCATGGGTACATTAGCTTTCCCTTCTGCGCTAGCTGCACCTCTGTAAACCAGCTTCAGATCTGTAAAATGGGACGCTAATGGGACCTGCCTGCTAGGGTTTTGTGTGGAGGAAAAATGAGGTCGTTCATGTGACCAGCATGTAGTATGTGAATGCTCAAGAAATGCTGGTTGTTGTCATTATTACTGATTTAAAGGTGTTTGAGACTGAAAGACAGTTGGAGGAAAGAAGTGTCTTCTTTGATGGAGGTTGCTTTTCGTTGCTTACTTTATAGATGATCACCTTACGTTTCAGTTCTCATTTGTCTAACCTAGATTTCCTAAATGGGCCTGTGAAATAGCAAGAGCAACACGTGACGCGGGACTCTTTCGGTCTCTCATCAACATCAGTCCTTTCAGGCTATATTTTGTGTGTGTGCATACTCAGTTGCTTCAGTCATGTCTGACTGTTTGCAACTCTATGGACTGTAGCCTGCCAGGCTCCTCCATCCATGGGATTCTCCAGGCAAGAATACTGGAGTGGGTTTCCGTGCCCTCCTTCAGGGGATCTTCCCGTCCCAGGGATCAAACCCGTGTCTCACGTCTCCTGCATTGGCAGGGAAGTTCTTTAACCACTAGTGCCACCTGGGAAGCCCAAGTTATATTTCAATCATGTGCTTAAATAGGTACCAAAAACCGAATTTTTAAAAATTCAGAGACCTTAAAATAGCTGATTGCATTCAAATTGACTCCTCCCATGGATTTGAGGCAATGTTTAAAGGAATCAATTTTGCCAGATTGGAAATCAAAAAGAAGGAAACAGTGATTTATACAGTGTTCCTTGTTATTAATTTGAATCAATGGCACTGTTCCCATGAAGAACTGAATCATTACCTTTTAGTAAGAAGTTTGGAACCTAATTTCAGCTCAGTTCAGTTCAGTTGCTCAGTTGTGTCTGACTGTGACCCCATGGACTGAAGCACACCAGGCCTCCCTGTTCATCACCAACTCCCGGAGTTTACTCAAACTCATGTCCATTGAGTTGGTGATGCCATCCAACCATCTCATCCTCTGTGATCTCCTTCTCCTCCCGCCTTCAATATTTCCCAGTATCAGGGTCTTTTCAAATGATGAACCTAATTTACCTCCTTGCAATTTTGTTGTTGGACTATTCATATGATACTTCTGTTTTTTGAAACTTCTTGCTCTGATTCCTCTACCACCCCCCATTTGCAATTATTTCTCTGTGCCAGAAACTTAGCAAGTATTCCTCATGGGGGAGTTGGGATGTCCTATAAAAATGTGTTTCTCCAATTAACCTTTTCATAAGAAGTCTCAAGAGTAGAGCACAGCATTTTTCTGATGAGGAAACTGACATTTATACCGTTCCTAGAAGGAGCCACGAAACAGAAAGGGGAGTGGCAGGAGTGACTATGTTTCCAGGGTAAAGACCACATTTGCTTTATGGACCTCTGTATTTCAGACTCTGTCCTAAGTGCCCGCACGTATCTCACTACCTCCTTTCATGCTCCCACTGCTTCTCTGGAATGTGTGTGGCTCTCTACAGTTTACATCTATAGAAACTGAGGCTGGGGGAGATTAAATACTCAGGGTCATATTTATTAAACATCTGGCTGGAGTTTGAACCCAGATTAGTTTGGAGACACACCCACCATGTTGCATTGCCTCTCAGAATAGTCTTGACTTGGGTTTAATTGGCTATTTACTGGATGTTATTAGATGGTTTAATTAATGATACTAACTATAACATTTTTAAGTCAAAGACATTTTGTGGAAGAAAATATTCTTTCCTTTCTTTTCTCAGAAGCTCAGCAGCCAAGAAGTCTTTTCTGTTGGAGCTTCTGATCAACAGCAGGGAAACTGTGGAATTTCCAGGCTCAACAGTTATTCCGGAAGGAATTATGGATGTGAACAAGGATTCACTTCACAGCTACAGTGAAATGATGAAACATTTGAGATTTCTAGTTGGTAAGACAGCTGTGACCTGAAGAAGAGTCTCAGGGTCTGAAATCAGACACTGTGGGCCCACGATGAGGAAGGGCGAAGCTTCTATAATAACGTCCACAGGCATTCGAGGGCACGGCTTGGGCTTGTGCTGGATCAGGAGAGGGGCAGGGCCTTCCTTAAAAAAGCCAGACCTCTGGGACTTCCTTGGAGGTTCAGTGGATAAGCTCACAGTGTAGGGGACGAAGGTTTGATCTCTGGTTGGGGAACTAAGATCCAAATAAGTAAATAAAAAGCCAGACCCTGAACACAGTATGTGATGTAACTTCTGTGAACTATGTCGGTTCTCCATTGGAGTCTGTGGATCCCTATGAGGTCCATGGTTAGAATTCAGAGTGTCTGGGAACCTGAATGAGAAGTGAGAAAAAAAAAAATTCTATCATTTTCTCAAATCTCTGGCTGAACTTTGGCATTTCCTTTCATTATCAATATGGTCAACAAACCACCCTAGTATTAACAGTACCTGTGACTTTGTCATCAATAGAAATCAGATATTTTCACATCACATTGCAGTTGTTGCAGAGATAACAAACCACTAGGTATGCTCATCACTACCTTAAAGTTATAGGGACAACAACTCACCCCAGATTCTGTGAAGGAATGAACTAACAAGTTCATGTATGCTCATATCACACATTAGTGTTTTAATATTTTAATAACTGTATTTCAAAGTATTGGATCCCTTTTGTATTCCTCTAAATTTTATTTTATACATGTAAAATGTTATTCTGAGATGATTTTCAATAGAAAGCAATCAAGACCTCAGCTTTAGAAACTAATAACAAAAATACACATTTAAAATGATAACAGGGACTTCCTAGGTGCCTCAGTGGTAAAGAATCTGCCTGTAATGTGGGAGACATGAATTCAGTCCTGGGTCAGGAAGATCCCCTGGAGAAGGAAATGACAACCTACGCCAGTACTCTTGTCAGGGAAATCCCATAGACAGGGGAGCCTGGAGGGCTACAGTCCATGGCGTCGCAAGAGTCAGACATGATTTAGAGAGTAAACAATAACAACAAAATGATAACTCCCTTGACACAGTTTGTTTGGTGACCTTTGAACTTCTTTCACTTTAACTCAGTATTTCTTCAAGTTCTACCCATGTACCCATTTTAACTAACATCTGTAACAAACTTTAGAATATGTATCTGTTAAACTATTGTTATTAATCACTATTTTGTCGTGTGATGATTAGATAAACCACATTTGACATTTGCATCTAACATAGAAAAGGCTTTTATTGCAGTGAGCTTTCCACATCTCCAGGTCTTCTGAGTAGGGGACTGGGGTGGGAAGAACGTGAGAAAGACCAGAGCTATGCTTAAGCAGAGTTGCCCTGCACTGGTTTTCAAGTGATTGCCTTCCTGGAGAGCCAGCAGACTTCTTTATTTTTTTTTTAATGAAAGATTTTAAAATTTTATTTTATTTTTATTTATTTAGCCATGTCATTTCTTAGCTGCAGTCTGTGGGCTTAGTTGCCCTGCGACATGTGAGATCTTAGTTCCCAGACTAGGGATCGAACCCATGTCCCCTGCATTGGAAAGCAGTTCTTAACTACAGGATAGCCAAGGAGGTCCCTTAGCAGCCTTCTTTAGAGTCCTTTAAACCAATAGCAAATGACCACCTGCCCCTGAGTATCCTCCCCACTAGACGGACACAGTGCCTGAAACCTCACTATCAATCTGATGTGGGATTTAGGTATTGTGGTTTTAGAGTCTCTGCTCTAAAAAAATGATGCAGGAAAGATGCACTTTCTTGTATTTTCATAGATTATAAAATGCCTCTTCAATCCTTCTCTCTTCCTTTATAAATCCTTCCCCATTTCACCCACTGAGTAAGACATATTCCTGTGGAAGAGTTCAATCGGTCTTGTTATGAAGAGAGAGAAAAAGAAAACATCACAGCTCCTCTGTGCTTCTTCATGTGAAGATGGCGTGATGTGTGTGTGGTTTTTTTTTTCTTCCTCCTTTGCAAAAACCCTGATTGTGTGATGGCCCAGCTGATGAACTCCTGGTGGTGGTCAGTCTCCTTGCAGATTTCCACTTTTTTATTGGGTAAGCGTTGATGTCACTCTGATCATAAAAGGAAGATGTCTGTTGGTTTCTCCTACCAGCATTTCTTAGCCCAGCAAAGATGCCTGGACTAACAGGGAGGGCTGGGTTATAATGGAAATATCTCTCCTGAGAGGGGCAGTTATATGGACACTTGTTGACCCCTTACTGGTAGGATGACTGGCAGTCACAGCCCACCTTGATGTCTCTATGTCATGTTCAGTTCTTGGTAATACCGTCATACGGGCCAGTTTAGGCGCGGAAAGAAGAGGTGAAGACAATGATTGAAATTTAGTGTACACAGAGAAAAGGGCAGGAAAGACTTAACTGCAATTAGAAATATCACTGATTAGAAGACACTTGATAAAAACACAGGGTGCCCTTGGATAGGGGCCCTACAGTTGAGAACAGAGAACAAAAAAACAAAAAGGAGGGGCCGAGACTAACTGAAGCCCCTTCCAGGTTCCTTGACAGCCCAGACCATCTTGATGATTGAAATATACAAATTCAGATTTTAAGACGCCCTCCATACTGGAGTCAGATTTGCAAAGCTTCTTCCGTGAGCAGGCTTGAAAGTGACTTTATGACATCACTCCTGCAGAAGATGGTAGAACTCTTCAATCCAGAATTTTCTTTTCTGTCCACCCTCCCTCTCTTCCTTGTGTTCTGTTTCTCATCCTGCCATCCACATTTGTGCAGCTCTGGGGCTGGATTGGGGGTGCTTTCTCATTAAAAAGAAGCCCCCAGACCATGTATCACCAAGGAAAATGAAAAAACTGAAGCCATCAGTGGTTCGGTAATCCACACTTATTGTGACTTTGTATTTTGAGCATCACCTTTTCCACTTACAAACAGTTATATTATTAAAAAGATATTTTCCGAAGATAGTAACCTTGGCAGTAGTTGTCAAGGCTAATAGTTTGACATTTCAGATCACCCACAACTAATCAACTGAACATGGCAACACATTTGAAAAACCCATTATAGGCAGAAGGCCCTGAAGTAATATGTCAACTCTCGCACTAACAGCTGTTATGTAAACGGGCTGATTTTTCTCTGCTGAATGGTCACATGGTTGAAGAAAGAGTGGCTTTGAAGGACGAGTGCATAGAGCTGGGGAAGGAGATTGTGTTATTGAATGCCATATATTTATGGGGGAAAAGTCCGTATCGCTGATGATAAAAACACTCAGTCATCTCTCACAAATGCTTTTAGGGATGTTTTTCTCTTCTAAACAGAACACTCCCTGAAGGGCGTGGAGAGCTGTTACACCATTATTGCCTTCCTAGTGGGGAAATGATCTCTAGGATTCAGCATCCCAGAACTGTTGTCCAAGATTTCCCTGAAAGAAAAGAAGAAGGAAAAAAAAAAAGCCTGCAGCCTCAGGTTTCAAAAACTCCCAAGTACAGATGGGCAAATAAAGAAGGGAACTAATTTTGTTTCTGTAATTCCTATAGATTTTCAAGTTGTTTTTAAGTATTTGAAGAACCTCATTGTGAGGACAGTTCTTTTTATCTCCGAGCCTTAAGCTAGATTTATCACTGAGTGATCTTAACGCTCTTTGTGTTTTTTGAAAAACAAAGTAAGTCCAAGAGTACTTACAAATTGCTCCAAAATGACACAGAAAGATTGAAAATAAAGGGCTGGAAAAGATATTCTGGATAAGTACTAAGCCAAAGAGAGCTGGTAGCTGTATTCAGAGCAGACAATAGTAGAATTTAGGGTAAAAAGTGGTAATACCGGAAAAGAGACAGGACAGGTTTTTTAAAGGAAATATCCTTAAATAAGATAAAGCATTCATAAACCTAACTATTTCACCTTGAAGTGTATAAAGCAGAGACTGACCCGGAAGCATGGGTAAATAAATCTACAAACTTAATGGGGGAGTGTAACCCAAGATTCAGAAGCAGAGAAATTAAAGCAGACTGAAAATTAATGCAAACAAACAGTGCCAACCCACTCAATCTAAGACATGTGCTTGGAAGTCTTGACCTTACAGGGAATATGTTTTCTTGTTTAAAACACATAATATTTAAATGAAGAAATTCTTAACAAACCTCAAAAAATTGAGAGGTTAGAAGCTTGTTCTCTGACTAAAATGGACCTTAATTAGAAATTAGGGACTTCTCCTGAGGTCCTGTGGTTAAGACTCTGCCTTCCCTTGCAGGGGGTGTAGGTTTGATCCCTGACTAGGGAACTAAGACCTCACATGCTGCAGGGTGCAGCCAAAAAATTAAATAACTTGCTTTTCTTAAAAAAACAAAAAATTAATACTAAAAAGACAGCCAAAACCCCTTCCACTTTTTGGAAACTGAAAACACCTACCTGAAAAATTCATGGGTTAAAGAAGAAACAACAGTGGAAGTTGCCCAAAAATATTTAGAGCCAAATGACTGAAACACTATAGGTCAACATACGTGTGGCAGAGCTAAGTTATGCTGAGCAGAAAATTTTAATCTTCAATGCAGTGATTGGAAAATGAGGAAGTTAGTGGACGCATGGGAGGACACAGCAGAAGCCATCAACTGAGCTGGGTAAAGGGCTCTTAGCAGAGCACGGCCGTGCTGACGCCTGGCTCTTGGACTTCCCAGCCTCCAGAACTGTGAGAAAGAAAATGTGGTTGTTTATAGGCTAAGAAGGAAGAAAAGAAGAGAAGGAGGGAGGGAAGGGGGATGAAAGGGAGGAAAGAAAGGAAGTAGGGGTGGAGGGAAGGAAGCCATAAGTCGTACGAGAAGGAACAGCATGAAGGAAAAGTGTCCCAGGAGAAACAGCAGTTAATAAAACAGAAGAAAATGGAAAGCGACTCATCTTTCTATGGGAACTTTGGTTTCTGACCAACGGTTTACAATAAATTACCTTATTTAAAAGCACATATCCACTTTCTGACTTACTTCACTCTGTATGACAGACTCCATACATATATCACCTATCATGCCTGTATGTGGGATCTAGGAAAATGGTATAGACGAACCTAGTTCCAGGGCGAGAACAGAGATGCAGAAGCAGAGACTGGATACGTGGGCACAGCGGGGGAAGGGGGGTTGGGTGGGATGAACTGAGAGATTTGGATCAACATATACACACTACCCTGTGTAAGCAGAGCTAGTGGAAGCTGCTGTATAGCACAGGGCGCTCAGCTCGGTGCTCTGTGATGACCCAGAGGGGTGGGATGGCGTGGGTTGGTGGGAGAGGTTCAAGAGGAAGTGGGTATATGTATACATACAGCTGATTCACTTCGTTGTACAGTGGAAAGTAACACAATGTTGAAAAGCAATTATACTACACAAAAAAACCCCCCACATATATTCAAACCACTAATGGTGTGTCTTTGCCAAATGGACAGCATTTCAGTTTGTTCAATCAGAAATAAGTTGTGCTGAGACCACGCTGTAGGCAGACCGCCTCTCACCTGTCATGATGTCAGGATCTCAGATAAAGGCAGAGGAAGGGGAGGCTCTGTCACCGGGCAGTTTTGCTCCTACGGGTCCAGCCGGGAAAGCCCTAGTAGCCATATTTGGTGGCCTGGATGTGACAGCCATCACTACCGTCAGCATCGGAACGTTTCTTGTTCATCACCGAACATCCTTCATGTCAGCGAGGCAGTCAGTCTGATCAAGACAATCTCGCACAGTTTTCTGGTCCTTGGAAACAGACTTTAACGTCACGGACTTCACTTGAGGGCTTCCTTGGTGCTGTTGAACCAAAGGTGGGAGTTCTTTGCCACGCCATTTTTCTGACCACTATTTTGATTATTCTGGCCAGCCCCCGTGCTCAATCTGAGAGCCTGAATTTTGTGCCCAATTAAACACATAATTAAGAGCTCAGAAAGGCACATCCATTATCAAATTGGGCCTTTTCACACCCTATGCTCGCTTAGAAAACCTCTCCAAGCTGATGAACGAACCTCAGCCCGGTTGTCATTCCAGCGGTGCTCTGGGGCTGTGTTTGCAGCAAAAAGGTTTACAAGTCTGAACAGAATCCAAATTAGCTCAGTTCCTATGGACTGACTGAAAAACCAGGGAAGTCAGGACTGATTTTCTGAATTAATAGCCTTTCTTACAGCTTTGGAAATCTCCTTAAATTCAAGTCAGGTCAGAAGTGCCTCTTGGGTCGGGATGAGAAAATTAAGACAGGACACAAAGTAGAATCTTCTCCAGCGCCATGATTTTTTCCTTGGTTGCCATTTTCCTATTTAAATATGTTCTACTTAAGTAATGTATAGAATATAGAGTGAAATAAATTGAACTTTCACATTTGGTCACAGTAAAAAGGTGTTCTTAAAAAATCTGGCAGAGAAATTAGTAAAGCTCAAAGAGTTAGGAAAAGATCGTCCAAACTACCAGTTATTTTTGCAAACACAACGATGAAGATCTGACTCCATGATAAGCAAATTGGGGTAGGAAGAGACCATGTCATCTGTATCCAAGAGTAAGATGTGTACATCTCTGGATATAGAGATGCTGGAAAAATTTAGAGACGCGTATTTATGCTGGAAGTTCTGGTTCACCTGGGGCTCAGCACTAGCATCTCTAGTCCCTCCTGTCAAACTCGATCACCTGTATTAAGTATTTTATATTCTGTGTTTTGGTGGAGGGTTGAGGGTCCATGGTAAGAAGTAGCTGAGTATGGAAAAGTCCAGTTCTCTGCCCTCTAGGCATAGGAAACTGACGGTGTCCCAGAGAAACAAGCTGCCGTGTTCCTTGGTAGGTCAAGACTGGTCTGCTTCCAAAACCCAAACAAGGAAATACAAGCTCATTCTGTTTGGAAAACAGAGGCTCTGGGTGTCTCTTACTTGAAAAAATGCGATTAAGGAGCCTGAGAATTTGAAGCCATTCTACATCATCTTCTCTTAGCCATTTTTTTTTTTTTGAGGATTTTTTTTCCTGGTTCTTTTTTGTTTTGTTTGTTTTTTGGCCACTCCTTATGACGTGGAATCATAGTTCCCTGACCAGGAATTGAACCTGCATCCGCTGCATTGCAAGACGGATTCTTAACTGCTGGACCACCAGGGAACTCCCTGAACGATGATCTTCAAGCTAAACTGAGGAGCAAATATATTGTTGGCAAAGAGGACAGTTAGGGAGAAACCATGATAACCTAGCACACAATGTGATGTGCCGATCTAAGAAAGTGACTGGGGTGTAAATGACAGGGCAGAATCAGGGGATCTGGGAGGTTCAAGTCCCCAGTCCTGAGTAGCTTTGAAGCTGAAGGAGAAGGCTCTTGCATCACCCTGAGGTTCTGGCATTCATGCTGGCTGGTAACCTCACAATGTCAGGTCAGATCAATATTCATTTCCTGACCAATAAAGGCAAAACTCAGACCTTCTCAAATCATCTTCCACTTGGTCCCTTTCCAGTCTAGCTTTTGTCCAGTACATTTGGTCACTGGTATGAGACATGTTTGGGTCCTGTTTCCCACTGAACTAACTGGAACTCCTTGGCTTATAGGAAATGGTTATTTATAATAGACTAAATCAAGGACCGGTTGTTTTGGGGTCTGTGTGTGTGTTCATAGCAGGCTTAATTGTAATAACATTTATACCACATAATATAGTGCACAGAGGTTGTAATTTTCCTATCATCTAAATTGCAGGCTGAAATTGTGTTAAGGAAGGACCGTAGAGAGTGAATTACTGCTTTCAAAATGACTACTTTTAACCGACAATATGACCGGCAGATGAATGCCCAGGATGCGAGGACATTCTATATTTGACGTTAGTTGGTCATACCCCAGGATTTTTAAGTGTAGCTAGCGCAGATCATTTGCATTTAAAATTTATAACTGGCACCTGGTGTCCCCAGAAAATCATTCTTTTTACTTAATATTGTATCACCTTTGGAAAACACTTAGTGATTTTGAAGATGTCATTCAGACAGTTCGACCTGTCAATTTCTTTTAGACTTTCCTGCTGGCTGGGCCCTGGGGTTGGTTGTAACAACCCAGAACTGGAATGCAAATTTAAAAGGACACAATTGACTTCTTGCACATAGTGAAATGAGCAAGTGAAAATTCAGCATCTTACACTCCTGAGATGTTTTTGTGCCTATTAAACACCATGATGATGAGACACTGGTCTCCCTGGGAATAGGTTTGGGCTTTGCAAAGGTGGGAGCTGGATTCAAATCCTGCTCCCCTGTCGATTTTACCAATCACCAAATGACCTCAGCAAGAAGGCAAGCTGTCTGAGCCTCAGTTTCTCCCTCTGCAACATGGGTATAATAATAACTCTAACCTTGGAGGTTTGTGGGAAGACCTAGGAGGTGGTATCTAAAAATGAGGCCAGGGAAAGTCCTCAGGGCAAGGGGATGCTCTCAGCCTGTATTGTTCTGAAGGATGGTTCTGTTTGGAACAGGAAGCGAGATAACCATAACATCTCAGGAAATCTTTGCTGTCAGAGACTTCCAGAGACTTCTCCACCAAAACAGATCAGAAAGAGAAAGAGAGGAGACACCAGAAAGAACAAGAGGCCCAGTGCCTTTTACCACATCTTTGCTGGCTCTGTGTCATCATCCCCAGGCTTCCACCTCAGAACCTGGGGGCCAGGGGGCCTTTTCTGACCCTTCCAACTGTGTTGGGAAAAGTGGTGACCAGCTATGGCCACCAGATCAGACGTACAGGCTCTGACAGACCGGATGTAACAGAGTTTGCAGGAAACTGTCATTTCTGAGCCACACACCAGGCCTCCCCTCCCCACAAACAACTAGACACTTGAACTTGGCTTTTAGCCACCAGGTCCTGGGCTTAAGCTCAGGCCTGAGTAGGAACAGCGCAGTGGTGAGGGCCAAACCCACAGACCCCTTGGAAACTGGACACAGTTTTGCTGGGTGTGCTGGGCACTGGGTTTGTCTGTGATGAGGAAGGTGCCGAGGAAAACCTGCCAAGGTTTGTCTCCCTGTACCTTGCTGCCTTCCTTTCTCTTACCCATCCTGGCTCCAAAGAGTCCTTCTCAAGATGAAACTTTTAATCAGTGATGCTTCGAAAACTGAATAGTTTGGGGAAAAATTAAAATTAGGTTCATACTTCACACTATACACAAGAAAAATATCCCAAAGCATTAGAGATCTGAATGTAAAAAAAAAAGCTATACAAGCATTCAGAGAAAATTCGGTGAATTCCTGTATAATCTGCAGTTTTATTTCTTTTGTTATTGGCGTAGAATCGCTTTACAATGCTGTGTTAGTTTCTGCTGTACAACAAAGTGAATCACTTCCCACCGCCCACCCCTGCCACTGCATTCCTCCAGGTCATCACAGAGCACAGAACTGAACTCCTTGCGCTATACAGCAGCTTCCCACTAGCTGTCTATTAACCTGCAATTTTAAAAAGGCTAATTGCGGTTCATAACCCAAAGGTGATAAAGGAAAAGACTGACAAGTGCGACTGCGTAAAGGAAATGCTTACGTTTACCTTCTGCCTAACAGAATGCCCCAGAAGCAAAATCAAAAGGCACGTGATAAACCGGGAGAAAATATTTTCAACGTGTATCACAGACGAAGGGCTGATATCTCTAATAGAGGGAGGCTTCTACACACATGGAGGGAAAAAGAGCAGAAACTGAATAGAAAAATGGACAAAAGATATGAACAGACAACTCACAACAAGAGGATATAAAAACAGCCCTTAAATGTGAGATGAGATGCTCAACATTATTCATACAAAGAGAAACGCAAGTTAAAATGATGCTGACCCTGTTTCTCATCTATGAAATTGGAAAGCATTAAAAAGCTCCATGGCACGCTTTGTTAATGAGACTGTGGGGTGGGGGGAGCGGGGGAAATTGATGCTCTGAGACACACCAGGGAGGATCCAAGTCACTGCCACTGTGGAGAAAGGAACTTGGCCACAGCAAACAGAACTACACAGGCACCTGCCTTGGACCCAGCAACGCCAGTTCAAGGGACTTCCGCTACAGGTACACTTTGAACAGTGCAAAAACACACGTGCATGAGATTATTCATTGCAGCTTTGTTTATCACTGCAAAGTGTTGAAACCTTCCTGGAGGCCCAGTCACAGGAGAGTATTTGAATACAGGATGTACATGGAGTGCATGGTGGAGCAGCTATAAAAAACGTGGAGGAAGAAGCCTGTGACCTGCCAAGGAGTGATTTCTAGGATACGCTGTCAAGTGAAGAAATAGGAACGAAAGCTCCTGAGTGCCGGCAGTCTCACTCTTTCAGTGTGAGAAAGAGCAGAAAATAAGAAAACGTGCATTTATGGGCAAATAAATGCTTTTTTTTTCTGCAAAAAGAAATATAGGGAGGGTAAACCAGAAAGTACAGGGAACAGGTTAGAATGGGGTGGAGAGACAGTAGGGTGAGATTGGACAGGTGAGCATGGGGGTGTTTTTTTCCTGGAACACCTTTGGGTGTAGATTTGACTTTTGAACCATGTGGATTTTCTTTTTTTTTAAATTTATTTTTATTGAAGTGTAGTTGATTTATAATGTGTTCATTTCTGCTATACATTAATGTGTTCAGGTTTATGTATATACATGCATTTGTTTTCATATTCTCTTCCATTATGATTTATCCCAGGATATTGAATATGGTTCCCTGCACTCTTCAGTAGGACCTTGTTTACCTATCCTATATATAATGGTTTGCATCTGCTAACCCCAAACTCCCACTCCTTCCCTCTCCTAGCCCCTGGCCCCCTTGACAACCAAAAGTCTTGAATCATGTTAATTTTCACACAGTCAGAAAAAAAAATTAAGTGAACAATATGGAAAAACTGTAAAATGAAATTGTAGGGGGGGAAAATGTTTCTTCATTCCTTCTTGGCTCTTTGGCCAATAATTAAGTTGACACAAGACAGAGTAATAGGCAAAGGAAAGTCACGTTAATTTCATATGTACAGGCATCCATAGAAATAAGAGACTCAAAGCAGTGATCCAAGAAGGCAGCTTTTATATCTTTCAGACATAGGAACGATACATTTGTGAGGAACTGACCAGACAGAGAAGTGCAGGTTCGAGTAGTAAATTAGCAAAGCAGTAACAAGGTGAGTTTCTGTAGCCCTCTGGTCCCTGCATCCCCATCTCTGGTTGTAAGCATGTCTCTCCACCTCCTGCTATAGGGAGGGAACCTATCACCTGGGAGAGTTGTTTTCCACTTTCAAGGGACAGAGAAGACTCAGTGTGTCCTTCCCGCACTAGCTGCTTCATAAGTAACTTTAATTCAAAGTAATCAACATGGCAATGTGGCCTGCCCTGGACCCCATCAAAATATAAACAGAAATGAGTGAACTTAACAGTATTTCACGAGTAGCATAACCACAGTGAAGGAGGAAAGTGTTGGTCTGAATTGCATTTCTTTTTGAGAAGCCTCCACAGCCCAGGAGATGCTTCTGTGTAGAAAGAGCTCTGGTGGGAGGAGGGGACACGATAGAATGGATGTTTGAAATGATCCTTCAAAGCTCTTGTAGCACATGTTTTCATGGGTTCTCCACATAGGAGCAATCTGAAGTGAATTTAGTTTTATGGATAATGACCATGAGGGTAAAGATTACAGGCGACATTTGGTTGCTGAAGGTGAATGATATCATATATATATATATGGCTTCCCTGGTGGTTCAGATGGGAAAGAATCTGTCTGCAGTGCAGGAGACCTAGGTTTGATCCTTGGGTTGGGAAAATCCCCTGGAGAAGGGAATGGTTACCCACTCCAGTATTCCAATATTCTTGCCTAGATCCCATGGACAGAGGTGCCTGGGGGGCTTACAGTCCATGGGGTTTCAAAGAGTCAGACATGACTGACTAATACCCACACACACATGTATATACATATATTTGCTTCCCAGGTGGCTCAGCAGTAAAGAATCTGCTTGCAATGCAGGAGATGCAGGAGACACGGGTTCTGTCTCTGGTTTGGGACGATCCCTTGGAGAAGGGAATGACTACTCGCTCCAGTATTCTAGCCTGAATAATTCCATGGACAGAGGAGCCTGGTGGGCTACAGTCCATGGGGTAACAAAGGGTCAGACAGGACTGAGCACAAGCATGGCCTTGGAGATTAGCAGATACACACTACTACATGTGAAATAGGTAAATAACAAGCACCTACTGTATAACACATATAGGCCTTAGAAAGCATCACTACGAACAAAGCTAGTGGAGGTGATGGAATTCCAGTTGAGCTGTTTCACATCCTGAAAGATGATGCTGTGAAAGTGCTGCACTCAATATGCCAGCAAATTTGGAAAACTCAGCAGTGGCCACAGGACTGGAAAAGGTCAGTTTTCATTCCAATCCCAAAGAAAGGAAATGCAAAAGAATGCTCAAACTACCGCACAATTGCACTCATCTCACATGCTACTAAAGTAATGCTCAAAATTCTCCAAGCCAGGCTTCAGCAATACGTGAACCGTGACCTCCCTGATATTCAAGTTGGTTTTAGAAAAGGCAGAGGAACCAGAGATCAAATTGCCAACATCCGTTGGATCATCGAAAAAGCAAGAGAGTTCCAGAAAAACATCTATTTCTGCTTTATGGACTATGCCAAAGCCTTTGACTGTGTGGATCACAATAAACTGTGGAAAATTCTGAGAGAGATGGGGATACCAGACCACCTAACCTGCCTCTTGAGAAATCTGTATGCAGGTCAGGAAGTAACAGTTAGAACTGGACATGGAACAACAGACTGGTTCCAAATAGGAAAAGGAGTACATCAAGGCTGTATATTGTCACCCTGCTTATTTAACTTCTATGCAGAGTACATCATAAGAAACACTGGACTGGAAGAAACACAAGCTGGAATCAAGATTGCCACGAGAAATATCAATAACCTCAGATATGCAGATGACACCACCCTTATGGCAGAAAGTGAAGAGGAGCTAAAGCCTCTTGATGAAAGTGAAAGAGGGGAGTGAAAAAGTTGGCTTAAAGCTCAACATTCAGAAAATGAAGATCATGGCATCCGGTCCCATCACTTCACGGGAAGTAGATGGGAAACAGTGGAAACAGTGGCAGACTTTATTTTTCTGGGCTCCAAAATCACAGCAGATGGTGATTGCAGCCATGAAATTAAAAGACGCTTACTCCTTGGAAGAAAAGTTATGACCAACCTGGATAGCATATTCAAAAGCAGAGACATTACTTTGCCGACTAAGGTCTGTCTAGTCAAGGCTATGGTTTTTCCAGTGGTCCTGTATGGATGTGAGAGTTGGACTGTGAAGAAGGCTGAGCACTGAAGAATTGATGCTTTTGAACTGTGGTGTTGGAGAAGACTCTTGAGAGTGCCTTGGACTGCAAGGAGATCCAACCAGTCCATTCTGAAGGAGATCAGCCCTGGGATTTCTTTGGAAGGAATGATGCTAAAGCTGAAACTCCAGTACCTTGGCCACCTCATGAGAAGAGTTGACTCATTGGAAAAGACTCTGATGCTGGGAGGGACTGGGGGCAGGAGGAGAAGGGGATGACCGAGGATGAGATGGCTGGATGGCATCATGGACTCGATGGACATGAGTCTGAGTGAATTCCGGGAGATGGTAATGAACAGGGAGACCTGGCGTGCTGCGATTCATGGGGTCACAAAGAGTCAGATAGGACTGAGCAACTGAAATGAACTGAACTGAACTGAACTGAACTGAACTGTATAACACAGGGAATTACATTCAATATCTTGTGATAACCTGTAATGGAAAAGAATCTGAAAAAGAATGCATATCTATTTGTATAGCTGAATCACTTTGCTGCACGCCTGAAACATTGTAAATCAACTATACTTCAAATAAAGAAATAAATAAAATTTTAAAATAAAAAAATACATAAGAGAAGCAAAAAATATCCAAACGGGCCCCCACTAGAGTATCATGTGGCTTTCCCTTATCTTCCGAGCAAAATTCCTCCAACAGACATGTATTGAGTGCCTCCTGTGTACCAGGCATTTTGTTTCAGAAGAACAAGGGACAAGACCCACCTACAAGGAGACAGTGAATCAGAAGCCAATCAGATAATGAAAATCCAAAGAGGAAAATATGCGCCAAGACCACAAAGTGGGTTAGGAACTACTTTTACCAAGACAGTCAGAAGTCCTCTTCAAAGAAAAGGCATTTGAGTTGAGATCTGAGCCAGCAGAGGAGGAGGCACCATGCAATGAAGGGAGGAAAAGAGCCAGCTGAGGAAGCAGCCTGTGCAAGTGTCCTGGGGCAGGACCAGGCCTGGAGGGTTTAAGAGCCGGAAGGAGGGTTGTGTGGCCAGAGCAAAATGAACACAGAGGAGTGAGCACTGAGCAGGTACATTGTCACCAAACAGTGAAGCCACACTCTTCAGAGATAACCAAATTATATTCCAGCTTCCTGGACCTGAAAATGGTGTTTCAAGAAAATCCCTCCTCCCAAGATAAAGGTTGAAAGAGATTTAATGAAAACCTTTACTCCTCTCCTTATCTGTCCGAGTTTAGCTGAGTCCTCGGGGTTGTCAGGCAAGGAGGGGAAGCGAATCTAATGTTTTAAAATCACCAGGGCTCTGTGAAGGGGGATGTAGCTTTGCTGAGTCACAGGAAGGCTGCTCCTGGTTCATGAAAATCTCAACATTTCCTTACGAAATAATGATGTAAAGCACAGGTGGCTCTCTGCTGGGAGAAGCTTCCTGCGACCCCACACGGCAGAGCAAAGAGGCCCAGGCAACAGGCCAGTTTCATGGTCTGAGCCACTGAGAAGACCCTGTCCTAACCTGGGAGAGTGAGGCTCTTTTGCACAAATTCAGGGGTGGACAGGTTTCACTTTTAGGTTCTGTCCAGTTGGATCATCCAAGTGAGGACAGTGTGGCGTGGGCAGGGTGGGGATGAGCTTCGGTCCCATCCGCCACCATCTGATGCCCCAGGCAGGAGGGTCGGGCCCTCTGCTGTTCTCATCCTTGAGGCTGGACCAGAGCTATCAGACCCCAGGGTCAATTCCAACGTGAGCTTCCTTTCTCCTTCTTATGATCAGAACCTGTGTGGGCCCTGAGATGCTCAAAGGATGTGGGATTAAGTTCACAGAGGGCGAGGAGAAGGTGAAATGGATGGGTGGCGGTCAGGTTCCCTAACCTGCTGCCTAGCAGCTTCCCAAGCGATTGAGGCTGCAGAGGGAGTCTGACTCAGGTGTCTGAGGCTCTGGGATAGGGAGGCCAAGCAGGTTTAGAGGCCTTTGACCACCTGCTTCTGGGGTAGGAGAGTAGCAGAGCATGGCTGAGGGCCAATACTGGTATCCTGCACGGGTGTCATTCTGCAGAGGGTCACGAGGCTGGGCTTATATTTAGTGATGGGCAATGATCCCATTAGGTGAGTGAAAGGACCATGGCCAAGACATTCAACCCTGCCAGATGATGCCCCCCAAGCCCAGCCTCCTGTGTGTGGCCTTACAAGGGCCGTGAACTTGATGAGCAGACATCAGTGCCCATAATACACAAAACAACATTAAACACCAGCCTCTCTGGACCATGGGAATGGATGTGGCTGTGGGAAGCTGGTCTCCAATAGAGCCAGGACAATCCCGCAGGCGGGGCCCTCACACAGCTGGCTGGCCACAATATCACAGCTGGCTGCTAGCACCTCCCACCCAGCCAGGTGGTCAGGATGAGCTGGCCTTTTAACTTCTAGGTTTTTAAAGGGGAAGAGAGAGAATTTAAAAAATTAAAAGCCCTCCTATTTCCTCAGTAGGAGAGAAATAAGAAGATGCCATTGAGCTACAGAAAGAAAGAGATTAAGTAGCAAAGAAAGCGACAAGCTGATCACAGAAAACCCTTTCAGGGGTGGTAATCCTCGATGTACCAGAACAAATATGAAGGCTTTTGTTCTTGAATTTAGATTAATATGGTGTCAGGCAGGAAACCAAAATGGAAGATGGTCTGGCAGGGTGTCTTGGGATGCTCAGAGACAGTGAATTGACTGGGTTCCTTGAGGTGCAGGAAAACTGCAGCTTTCAGGAATGTCTACGAAAAACAGCCATGGCCTCTGTATTCAGAGACCACGTTGGTTGGAGGCTGAATGGGGAAATTATTCGATATCAGAGACGTGAGGCCGTCCGCCCTGGATTTCTTCTCACTGTATCACATACCTCAGGGTCACCTTGGTTCCGTGGACGCTGTTTAACATTCAAACATCATAAAAGTTTGGTATTTTTAATATCCATTGCATTCGGAAACTCTGATTTTTATCAGCATGTATTCAGACTTCCTTTTATGGGGCCATTGTCCACCATTCTCGGAACAACAGGAAGTTGGCTCTAAGGGGCCATCATAATGGGTAGACTTGTTTGATATGGACAAACTTAATGACTTATCAAGACCCAAGGAAAGGATGAGATAAATCAAGAATTGCCTGGGTGGGATGTATTCCCAGCCCTCTGTAAGCTGTGTTTCTGAACCTGCCTCTCCCAGTCCAGCTGTTGTTTAGCCAATGCCAATTCTGCCCTGATTGAATCAGTTTAGAAATCGCAACACCCCTTCCCAGCACCCCTCCCTTCACTACTGCAACAGTCAGTAGTGCTGCTTCCGACCCAGACAGCCCACGGAATTTCCTCTGGCAAATGTCTTTACCACTTTCCAAACGCTGTGCTTAGTGTGTCTGACCCTTTGTGACCCCGTGGACTGTAGCCTGCCAGGCTTCTCTGTCCATGGGACTCTCCAGAATACTGGAGTGGGTTGCCATGCCCTCCTCCAGGGGATCTTCCCAACCCAGGAATCAAAACCAGGTCTCCCACATTGCAAGGGAATTCTTTACTGTCTGAGCCACCTCGAAAGCCCAAGAATACCGGAGTGGGTAGCTTATCCTTTCTCCAGGGGAACTCCCAACCCAGGAATCAAACCATGGTCTCTTGCATTGCAGGCAGATTCTTTCCCACCTGAGCTACCAGGGAAGCCCTAGAGCCCTGCAGATTTTCTCCCAGGAGTCTGCAAAATGGGTGTGTAGTTCATAGGGCATGTCTGCAGTGAAACTGTGGAGAGGGAGGGACCTGCTCTCGGGGTGGCGGGGGGCGTGTTCTGATAAGGAGATGCGGGTCAGGGAGCAAACATCAAGCACACTGTTCCTTATGTGATGTGTCTTTAAAAGAATGGCACCCATACCTTGGCAGAGACCAGAACAGTGCTGGTGACGGGGGAGCCTGAGGGGGCGTGGAGACTTGGCAGGGGCTCGGCTGGAGTTATCGGCCGTGACGCAGTGACATGTCTCCAATGTTGCACTTTTGGGGCCACATGTCATCCAGTCAGGCTGACTGACAGCCTTATTCTGCGAGTCACATGGCGGCTGGGGATTTGTCCTGACAGCCAGCGGATGGTCCCCCTCCAAGACTGGCAGCTGCCAGGAGCCCAGGGGCCCCGCGGTGCTCTGAGTGTCACTGTGTTACTTCAGAAACACTTCACTCCAGGTCTCACCTTGGGTCCCCAAGAATCTCCTCCTGGTCCAAAAAGAAACACAGAATGTGCAGGGTCAACCCTCTCCCCTAGTGTTTTTTTAATGATTATTTATCAAAGATTAAAATTGTACAATACAGAGAGGTATACAACAGATTACAATTATTGGAGGACAGTTGCTCTACAATATTGTGCTGGCCTCTGCTACACATCAGCACAAATCAGCCGCAGGTATACATGTGACCCCTCCCTTCTGAACACCCCTCCCGTCTCCTACGTCATCCCGCCCCTCCAGGTGGTCACAGAGCACTGAGTTGAGCTCCCTGTTTTGCACAGCAAATTCTCGCTTGCTGTCTGTTTTGCATATAGTAATGCATGTATTTCCATGCTATTCTCTCAGTTCGTCCCACTCTCTCCATCCGTGTCCACTGGTCTGTTCTCTGTGTCTGAACCCAGAGCTTGCTACACAAAGTGAAGTAAGTCAGAAAGAAAAAGACAAGCATTGTATATTAATGCATGCGTATGGAATCTAGAAAGATGGTACTGATGATCTCTTCTAGTTTTTGCTTCGAGTTCTTTTTTCCCAAAGCTCGGGCTGGTGAAACAACAGAAATGAATCTTCTCACAGCTCTGGAGGCTGGATGTCCAAGATCAAGGTATCAGCAAGGTTGGCAGCTCAGGCATGTCCGACGCTTTGTGACCCTTTGAACTGTAGCCCTCCAGGCTCCTCTGTCCATGGGATTCTCCAGGCAAGAATACTGGAGTGTTGCTATGCCCTTCTCCAGGAGATCTCCCCGACCCAGGTATCAAACCTGTGTCTCTTATGTCTCCTGGACTGGCAAGAGGCTTCTTTACCACTAGCGCCACCTGGGAAGGGCTTCAGTACATACATCTGGGCTGAGGGTAGGGGTAAGGGGACAGACACAGTTCCATCCTTAACAGACCTTCTTAGACAAAGATTTGGAGCAGGCATACCCTGGCAATTCTGGAAGAATTAAGGGTAGTTTCCTCTTCTTCACCCAAAATAATTGCCTCATTGGTTTCTGACGAATCAGAATTGAATTTATACTAAGGCTTTCAAATTTGCTGGGGATATTGCCACATGAACTGCTAAAAATGGCAGGTTTTTGAAAAGCATTGGGGACTCTGTAGGGTACAGTCATAATGGGTATGGGTTTTTCTACATTTGTCAAAATCCACAGGATGTACAACCCAAAGAGTGAGCAGACTCTAGTTAATAGTATCGGAGAAGGAAATGGCACCCCACTCCAGTACTCTTTCCTGGAAAATCCCATGGACAGAGGAGCCTGGTAGGCTACAGTCTGCCCTCCATGGGACTGCAAAGACTCAGACACGACTGAGAGACTTCACTTTCACTTTTCACTGGATCATCACACAAGGTATAATAATAGGAGAAATGATGGAAGGGAGAGGGCTACTGGAACTCTGTGCTTTTGGAAATATAGATATATATATTTTTCTATAAACTTGCTAAATTTCTATAAAGATTCTGTAAACCTGACTGTAAAAGTTTCTTTAAAATTAAATTTATTTATCTATTTATGGCTGTGCTGAGTCTTCATTGCTGCACGGGCTTTCCTTTTAGTTGCGCTGAGCAGGGGGCTACTCTCATATTGCATTGTTCAGGCTTCTCTTGTTTCGGAGCACAGGCTCCAGGCTCTCAGGCTTCAGCGGTTGCTTTCTGGCATATGGGATCTTCCCTGATCAGGGATGGAACCTGTGTCTCCAGCATTAGCAGGTGGATTCTTTACCACTGAGCCACAGGGAAGCCCCTGAAAATAAATCTATTAATTTAAAAGCACTGGACCTGATGGTCCATTGGTTAAGACTCCACATTTCCATTGCAGGGGGCACAGGTTCAGTCCCTGGTTGGGGAACTAAGATCCTGCATGTTACACAGCAACGCCAAAAATTTTAAAAATTCATTCATTAAAAAATAAAAGCAAAGAAACAAAGAGCATGGGGTTGAATTGCAGTCCAGGTGGAGCATTTGTTTGTAATTTGTAGCCACAAGTTTGGTGCACACCATTCTGAACTGCCTGTAATCTGCCCCCACCCCTCGCATTCTCCATCCCTCACCTGCCCACCCTGTGACCTTTCCTCTTTGCTGGGGCTTTCTCTGGCCCACAGTGAGGGACAAACAGAAGAACTGGGGAGCCAGCACCCTTTTTCTGGGAGCAGCCCTCAAGTAATGGCTGAGAGATGTTGGTGGAAGGATGCCAGCTACCTGTCCTCCGGTCGGGGGCTCCATGTGCTCTGCTCTGTCCCCCAGGGCCCTGGGGGATGAAGTCCCATTGCCACCATGGGGACCTTTTCATTAAAGCCCCTCCCTTTTGTTGGCTCCTTCCCTTTGCTTGATTCTCATCCTCACAATCTCCTGATGTTTTGTGAATTCGCTGGTGATGGGGGTCTGCTACGCCTATCAGCATTTACCAGCAAGGCTGACCCAGGTGAGTGCTTCTGATCCTTGGGTCCCATCTCCCATCACATGTGATGGAGACCAAAAGCTGACTAGACTGGTATCCTCAGACACAGGGCATCCATCCTCCTCCTACCACATACTCATTTACTGGGGTGGGCTTCACAGGTGGCTCAATTGGCTCAGCACTCTCTCTGCAGTGCAAGAGACCCAGGTTCAATCTCTGGGTCAGGAAAGTCCTCTGGAGAAGGGAATGGCAACCCACTCCAGTGTTCTTGCCTGGCAAATCCCATGGACAGAGGAACCTAGTGGGCTACAGTCCACGGGGTCGCAAAGAATAGAACATGACTGAGCGACTAAACCTCCACCACAGGTTTTTTAGGGCAGAGTTGTTAAAAATCCTTGTTTCTTGAGAGTGATCAGGTTTACAATGTAGGAAAACTACACGCCTACTTTATAGGCTATGTTTGAGCTACAGAAAGACGACACTCAAGGGTTGCATTACCTGCATACCGTGTTCTTTTCACCAAACCGTTGGTAAAACCGCTGTAAGACCAGAGGTGAAACTGAATAAGCAGCAGAGCATCGTCAGGACACAAATTTCCAAGGGGCACAACAGTTGGCAAAACGGACTTCAAATTTTAAAATAGACACTAGAGAAATAACTAGAGGAGACAGTGAGCGTCTAGGAAGACAGTCTTCAAGATGAGGCCCTGATCATCTAAGGTGTTTCCTAGCCAGCTTTGGGGAACTGAGAGATCAAAAAGTGAAAGTGTTGGTCACTTGGTCATGTCTGATTCTTTGTGACCCCTTTGATTGTAGCCTGCCAGGCTCCTCTGTCCATGGAATTCTCCAGGCAAAAATACTGGAGTGAGTAGCCATTCTCTTCTCCAGGGGATCTTCCCAACCCAGGGATCGAACCCGGGGCTCCTACACTGCAGGCAGATTCTTCACCATCTGAGCCACCAGGGAGTCCCCTTTGGGGAGCTGAGAGACGGGGGCATATAAGTAGCTCCTTATTTTATTACTTTGGTTGGTATTGGAAGCTCCGCTGGATTAAGCTGCTGAAATATGAGGATGGTTTGCTGCAGCAGAGAGACTCCCCTAACTGAGACAGGGCTATGGATCTACTTTCAAAAAGGACCCTCTGCTTCATAAGAGGAATCACACCAGGATGGCCTTTCACAAGTGTGACATGATGCCATTTATTACAAACTGACTTCAGAGCTACATTAGTGGTGACAGCACGTCAGGGCCACACTCATATTGGGTCCTCAGCAAAATGCGTATACTAAAGTCCAAGGTTAAAACCTTTGTAGCTAATTCTGATGGCTCTCAGAATCTCGCAGTATTAGTTGCAAATAAATGCTAAGTCTGTATTGTCTTCCTGTATATGTTGAGTCCACTTTGTTCTCTTAGATGAAATGCAGTTCTCCTGTTAGTCACTTTATCACTGGACTCCCCCCATAAGCAGTCTTTGAACTCAACACAAAGCAATAAAATGAATCCCATGCTAATTCTATTTTCTTCATGACAATAAACACACTTCAAGAAAGTCCATCTTTGAGTGGCTTCCGTTGAATTCAGAGCAGTTGACATTTTGACCAATGAAGTACTTTTAACTTCATTTTTTTTTACTGGTTAGATGGTTTCCACTCAACATGGTTCTTGAGGTTTATACCCACTTTTCTGTTGGACTGTGAGCTCTGGGAGGCCAGCGACCATGGTCTTCTCTGCTTCAGCCCTAGCTTGTGGCTCAGAGCCCCAAGTAATTGATGGTCTAGAAATTGTCATTGAATATAAGAATACTTCAACCAGAGGACTCTTTGCATTTTACTTTGGGGTGTGTGTGTGTGTGTGTGTGTGTGTGTGTGTGTGTGTGTGTATAAATAAATGACACATATATGCTAGTTTAACTCACCTGTGGAGTTTATCTTTAAGCAACATATGTCAGAGATAGTAAAGATTCAGTTGAGCATCCTGGTTTGACAGAGTTGCTATTCCGGTTCAGTGATTCATCTTTGTTCTCAGGTCATGGAATGAGGATTGGTTGCATGAAGCCTGGCTTTAGAGCCTGAAAGAGTCAATCAACTCCCCTTAGGGACAAGGGGAGATCTCCAAGCTTTGGAGAAAATGGGAGGCTACCACTTGGGAGCAGGAAATACTCGCCTTGAAAATACATGTTGCCCGAAGCCAGTCTTTCCAAGAAGTTGCTTTTGGCAGCTACGAGAATCCACTGGACTAGAAAATCCAGGAAAGGAAAGATCCACATTCCAAGAACAAGCTGGGGAGGCTGGGAATGCTGCCGCTTCTCTCCAATTAGGAAAAGAAGCAACAAAACGCGATTGGCTCAGCAGGGGAAGAAGAGGAGAGAGATCTGCCACCCGCTCATTGTGAAGGGGCCAGAGCAGCACAGATGTGGCCGTGTGGCCCTCCCCTCCATTTTAATTCCATTTGAGCTTCGTGGCTCCAACTGCTGGGAGCTCAGGCCCTCTGTGTGCCGCGCACAGCCACATAGGAAACCTGAGTGGGATGAGCACTTAAATTAATTAGGTTTCGATGAAGATACACTTTTGCAGACTTCAAGGGGAAGAGAGACTAGAGGAGGCCATATAGCAGAAAATCTCAGACGATATTGGCAGGAAGCATATGGAACTGCATTCACGGATACCTTCATGTGAGTTGAGGTCAGCCTCTGCTGAACCATTTGGCACTTTTTTTGTGCAAAATTAAGGAATAGGATGACCTAAAAATTCCCTTCCCACTTATAAATTTTTTATTTTAGCAAATCTGGAAGCATGGATAATCCGCTCAAATAAATCTTAAATATTTTGAAGTTTCCTTTTTACAGTGCTGTAAGTGGGAAAGGGGGTTTTCCCAGGCAGCACAGGGGTAAAGAATCTGCCTGTCAATGCAGGAGATGCAAGAGAAGTGTTCTATTCCTGGGTTGCGAAGATCCCCTGAAGTAGGAAATGGCAACCGGCTCCAGTATTCTTGCCTAGGAACTCCCTTGGACAGAGGAGCCTGGCAGGCTAGAGTCCAAGGGGCTGCAAAGAGTTAGACACAGCTGAGCAACCAAGCATGCACCTACACACAGGTTGAAAGGTAAGATATGGGTCTATTCTTCTCATGAAAAGACTCCTGTACATTTCCGCAGCCAGAAGCTCATTCCAGGGACCAAGGTCCACTCCCCACAACTCACTTTGGAAATCTGGCAACAGCTTTGGTTCTAAACCCAGACCAATATCTCTTGAAAGAGAAGCCTATCCTGGAAAAGCCAATGGACTTCGTGACATTGTGGTACAACAAGGATTCCTACTGGGTACAGGTGTGACCATCAGAGGCAAGGGTACCCAAGAAAGCCAGTTACAAAGACATGGCACTGCTGAAGCTGAGGAATAGACGGTGCCTGGGAGAGGGGAGAGGTGAACGTGGCCCGGGGCGATTTGCCTCTATCGCTACTTTGCGGCAACTGCCATTGGCTGAATGTCCAACTATTTCCTTCCATTTCCCCCATATATATAGGTAGATGATGACTTTTGATATTTTCAAGTTAGAAAAGAGTGATGGAAGAAAGGTCAAGTGATAAAAGAAAAGAAACAAAGCGAGATAATTAAAAATCAAGTTAGAACTCGTGGCCCACCTCTTAGACTGTTAGCATACATGCAAATGCCAGCTTCCACTCTGTAAGAGGGTACCCATGTGTTCATTAGATGTTTGTTGAACTTAGTTCAATATAACTATTTATTAAGTATCAATGCTCCCAAACATTATCTTAGCATAAAAGAGCACTTTCTTTTTGGTAGGAAAACTACTTTAATAAATGATTGCAGTATTTCTCCCTCTTAAATCCCATGAATTAAAAAAATGTTGAACATCAAATAGCACAAGTCTGAATTTTAATAGCCTTCACATCATGAATTAACTACAATAGAAAATAAACTCATCACCAGATCTCAATTTACTCACAAAAGATCCCAGCTGTCACCCAAAAGCCGAAATGGGTAGAGACATTTTGCTTCCTGGGAGCGGATCCCTGGCTATTGACAAAAGCATTTACGGGCATTATTAGCAGGAAGAATCAGCCTAGTGAATAATACAATTATGGGCTATGGTTCAGATATTCAAGTGCAAGTGTCCAGAAGGTGATGTAGCAGCTAATCTCTGAGGGTAGTTTTGAAAATAATGACATTTAACCTATCATAGCAATTGTTCTCATAAAAGACATGAACCACTGTAATGAATAATAAAATCCAGCATAAAAATTACATCCTGGTGCTAGAAATTGTGAAAATGAGCACAGTTGGTCTTACCAAATGAAGTCACCTACATGGGAAGAAAAAACAATGCCTTTAAAAATGCTTTTTAAGTGTATCTAAAGAGCAAACATGCTAGAGAAACACCATTTCTTCAGTTCATTTCTAGACGAGGTAAGACATGCCAAATTCACTAAGAACAGCGGTAATGATTATTCAAAGCATAACATGAAGGACAGCAGTTAATCTGATTAGAGTAATGACATTTCTAATGTATTTATTTGGGGTAGCGATTGCTGAATTGCACTGTTATTAGCAAGCTTACCCTGTTTACTGGAATGCTGATACATATTAAGTCTGTCTTTGAATAATGCAGGCTGAGCATGTGGACAATAGAAAGGGTCGTCTGCTTTCCTCTCCCCCTCCATGCGCTATCTGATCTGTCTGCCTTGATTTGGAACAGGTCTCTGGGCTTTGTTATTGTGGACGCTCAGCTCTCCCACCCCTCCCAGCTTTGGGCTCCTTGAGTTCCAATGTCAGATATACTTTCGACATCCCCGCTGAGAATTCATTGTCCCTGAGCTTTCCAAACATCCTTATGAACTCTCTTTCTCTTTTTATGTCCAACTAAGAACCGATTCTCATGCTTGATTAGTTGATCCACCAACCTTAAAATTATTGCATCTAATTTGTGAGTAGGATCAATTACCAAAAACATTCAGCTCATGGAGCTACTGGCTACATTTGAGATGAGCTAAGATCCAGACCCTCCTAACCTGCAGAATTTTCCAAGATTATGCTCTCTGATGGAGAGAGGGGGAGGAAATATTTGTATCAAATCCGTATCTCAGCTCCATTCCTTTCTGAATTGTGAGCTTACAATTGTGAGCTGTAATACTTCCTTTTAGTCTGCATCTCTGGAGCCCTCATTGAAACTTGAAAGTTTTAATCCATCAAACACAAGATTTTTTTTTTTTTTAAGAGGAGAATAGAGATTCAAAAGGGGAAAAAAGAAATATAATCCAAACCACTGAGGATTGGCAGCCTCACGTATGAAGGCCTTTTGTTTATATTCCCAGAGCCAGGTGATCTTGAGGGTGTGGCAGACCCGTAGCTAAATCATCCTTGTGATGCCATTGAATTGATGGGGTGAGAGTTGTGTCAGTCAGTCAAGATCTGTTGAACATCAGCCCCATGCCAGGCAGCGGGAATCAGGGCAACTCAACAAATGAGATCCATCCATCCTCCATGTGGTCTACTTTGTCACTGCCTCTTTCTACTGGGATTTTTATTCTGGGAGAGTCAGAGGTCAGTAACCATCTAGAATCACATGAAGTCCAGGTGTAAATGCAAGATGAGTTTGTCTGATAAGCACTGTACTGCCTGGACTAACGGCTCCTGAAATATTTCCAAATATGTTTTGGAAATAAGCATAGCTAGACTTGGCCATGGAGAGAGGTAGTAGGATCTGGGAACAGGGTCGGTGTAGAAGTAGGTGGCCCCAGCCAGCTCTGTGCAGACCAAGGTGAGGTAGCTTCCGGGCGACAGGGCCTGGGCAGTCCTGTCCATCACCCTGGGGCAGGTCAGCATGGAGGGGGCCACAGAGCAGGCTGCAGGACAGGCACACAAGTGGCCTTGTTGTCAGGAGCTGAGGCTCCAGGTCCTGGCCACGATGGATATGTAGGCTACAATGCAAAGTTCCTTGTAGCTGAAAAAACAACCCAGGAGCTGGGAACCTAATGACCTCCAACTTAGTAAGAGAGAGTTTGACGACCTTTCTTGTGTTAAATCATGAAGTCAAGGCATCATTTAGTTAGTGACAGCTGAGTTAAATTAACAATTTCCAAAATTATTCAAAAATTATTAGAATGAGTTGATTAAAATTATATTACTTGGTGAGCAATTTTATTATAAGATATAGACTATATTACACAATCATATATCTCATACATAAGGTACATATATATATATATGTTGTTTGGGCTTCCCTGATAGCTCAGCTGGTAAAGAATCTGCCTGCAGTGCAAGAGACCTGGGTTTGGTTCCTGGATTGGGAAGATGCCTTGAAGAAGGGCATGGCAACCCACTCCAGTACTCTTGCCAGAAGAATCCCCATGAACAGAGAAACCTGGGGCTACAGTCCATGGGATCAGACATGATTGAGCAATTAAGCACAGAACAGCATATATATCTTATCTAGAAGTTTAAAAACATGTATATGTATGTTATATATGTATATATAAACTTATATTACTTGCCAGTTCTTAAAATTCATATGTCTTTTGAATGTCATCTTCTGTCAATATATGGATTTTTGTGGTTCCCTTATGTGGTTCTAACATTGGCAGGGCCAAGTTCAAGGTATAGATGAAGGCCCCCATGTCATTGTCTAAATATTTAAAACATTCATCAAGCTTTTGATGAAACATGTTTATCCTCCTACCTTGAAAATATTCTTTGTGAAATGACCTGGAAGGCCAGGTTTGCCTGTGGATCCTGGGCCCTCTGAGTCCACAGGGCACACTGGGATGCAGGGCTGGCTAATCCTCTGCACAGGGCCCATCACCTCTTCCCGCTACCTCCAGCTGCCTCTTCACTGAGAAATACCCAGATATGGACCTGGAAACACCCCCAGCCCAACCCCTCCCAACACCTCCTGCAAACAGCTGTTCCTTGGTGACCTCTAGAGCCTGGGTTGTGTGTCACAGCCCAGCGTCCCCTCAGCAGGGCAGACCTGGTCAGTGGCCCTGTGCAGACCCTGGAAGCAGACTCAGGGCTGCATGGACAGCAAATTCTGGGATCCTGTTGTCCTGAGCATGGTGCGGGAGGAAGGCTTCAGGTATGTCCCCAAAACACCATGCTTCTCAGGGCTGCTCCCAAAGACTGATAGATCAGGCTCATTCCAGTGGAGATGGGGCTCCTTTCAGGGGTAACTGGTTCAAGGGGTAATGTTGACTCAAGGCCTCTCTGTGGGCCTGGCTGACATTTCCTGAGCCGCTTGCTTGCAGTTTGATCATCTTCCTCCCTTGCCTTCATTCGACAGTCAAGTCTGTTTGGGGGTCTGAATATGCTGTCTACCTTCTGTGCTCCCTTCACCATTCACAGGTATTCTCCCCAGATGCTCTGTCCAGCTCATCTCCTCTTGACATCCACTTTTTGGAGGACCTGAGCTCACACAGACCAGAGTTAGTGTGAATCTACATTTCTGGGTTTTCCAGGATGAGGTAAATTTGAAGTCTTTTATCACGTGATCCCTTCTTTATTTATCCCTAAGGAATCTTATCCGGCCCTGTAGATTTTTTTTTTTTTTTAGCTTTTAATTTTGAAATAATTATAGAGTCACAAGCAGTTGCAAAATCAGTTGCGAATCCCATAGACTCTTAACCCTGTTTCCTTCAATGGGAAACATAATACAGCTTTAGTAGAATATCACCCACAAATCCCAAAACCACGTACATGCTGATGCTCCCCCTGTTTTGTTTCCAGCTCAAACAGACCCCTCTTCCTGGAGCTCTAGATGCATCTATCCCTACCTACTCAACATGTCCAGCAAGAAACTTTGATCTCTGACTTCCTTAATTTGATAATTTCCAGGTCTTTTTTGTCTTAGTAAATGGTGCTGCCAGCCACCAAGTTGCTGAAACCAACAAGAATCTTGTGACTGATGTACGTGTTTGTCCATTGTCTACCCATCCCTGTGAGTGTGTGATTTCTATGAGGTCAAGGGGCTTTGTCTTCTTAGAGGTGAAATTCCCAGCACCTAGCACAACACTCATGCTGGAGAAGGTTCTCAATAATATTCCTGAAGTGAACAATATAATCCACAGAAAAAATACATATTTGTTAAATGAATAGATGGTTTCGGTAGACAGAATAGGGTCACAGATGATACCAAGCACCAGAATTTGGTTTCTTGAGTCACGGGTTACATGCCCAAGTGATAGTTGTCTAGAAAGAAAGAAAGTTGGTAAGTAATTGATATTGACCTGGTGGAGAAAGCTGCTTCAACCTGAGAATATTGTCACAGGTAAAGCTCAAACCCACCAGCTTCCCTCCCTTCTTTCCTTTTCTCTCTTGGTTGCCAAGAACACATTTTTTATCAAGCAGTCTTTGGAGAAGAGGACATTGGACTTATCTTTCCACATGTGATGGACAGTCCTTTTCTTTGACTTCCCCTATGAAGAAAGATGAGACTGAATCTCAGCTTATTCCCTCAACCTACATGGCATGGTCAGACAGTGAGGTTAGTGCTATGCCTTCTTCTTTGGCTCCTTGTCTGGATGCTTGAAGATCACAAAGGGGCTAACACCATGGGTTCTGGAAATATCAATAGGTCTGATTCTAACTGTGACTTCTGACCTCTGGAAAGTTGCTTCAATTCTCCAAGGCTCAGCGATTTTATATGTAAATCTGCTTCACATGGTCTCTGAGACAATTAAACAGTGAATGTGTTTGCCTGTAGCACAGGCTCACCAACAACAGCAACTTCCTTTTCCTGTTGTCCAAAACACTTGCTGTTTTGGAGGCCAGATGTTCGTAATGTAGATTTCCGCATGGTATACAACATGACCACTCGGGTTTTGTCTTGTTTGGTTCCTGCCCTTGTTTCTCTGCGTATAGAATCCTCTGATTCAAGCAGTGAGCCTGCGTCTGGTCTGGGTCTTTCAGGGGGCCACTTGTAGCTGGAGTTCCAGCCGCCACTGCCTTTGTTGGGGCAGCAGTCCAGTAAGCTGAAGGCTCAATGTCTACTTGTGCCATTTTCTGTTTCCGACGGTCCCTTTCTGAGCCTGGTCAATGGCTTGCTTCTTCCTCCTTTGTGCCTCACCACCATGTACATACAAGAGCAGGGATCACTGAAGCCAGGAATCCATGCCTCACTTGAGCAGAAGCTTCACCTGCATCGTCAACCTCACTTCACCTCCATCGGTGCCTGTTCTTCGTCCAGTTGCCCGTTCCCGGGTTGCTCGAGTCTCCTTCTGCCTCAAAGACTCTCACAGGATTTATTCTCAGCCTCAAATGCTCTTACGCCACCCCCACGCCAGCCTCTAGCATCACCTCATCTGGTTGATTCCCATCACCTTCAGATCCCGGGGTGGACTCAGTCGGCACTCAGAGCAGATCCACTCCAGCCCTGCCCCTCCCCAGCTTGGGTGACCTCCACTTCCCACGGCTCACACCTAGGACTCTTCTTCAGAGGATAACCATCAAACTACTGGAGCTACTTTGTCCCCTGAGAGCCAGCATGCCTGGAGTTGACATCATCATAGGTGCCTGTGAAAGCCCAGCCCCTCTCCTCGGCAACACAAACCCCAGCCACAACTGACTCCTGAGTTCCTGGCGGGATTGGACACAACCATACTCCCCGAGACTTCGATGGCCCGGTGGGATTGGACACAGCCACATTCCCAGAAATTTTGATGGCCCTGGGGGCGGCTCCCTCACCCTCTCTGCCCTGCTCCTCTCATCTTTCCTGATTTCCTCAGAAACCAGCCCCCTAACAAATCACTCTCTTCACAACCAGTAATGAGATATTCACGTGTTTGTTTACTAGTTTATATCAGTCCCCATTTCCAAACTGTAAGTCCCATGAGGCAGAAATCAACATTTGAATCAGCATTTTCCCCCATTTTTAAAGTCTTTATTGAATTCTTTGCAATATTGTTTCTGTCTTATGTTTTGTGTTTTTGGCCACGACGATCCTAGGATCTTATCTCGCTGACCAGGGATTAAACCTGCACCCCCCTGCATTGGAAGTCGAGGTCTTAACCACTGGGCCACCAGCGAAGTCTGTTTGAATCAGCGGTAGGTGTTAAGCCTTGGCATCCAATGAATACATATTTAATAAATTAATGAACAAACTCACGAGAGTGACACCATGAAGGTGTGTACACAGTTGGGCTGCATCAGAGTTTGGGGGCCTTACCTCCCTCCAAAGCTTTCAACTGTTATGTCCACAGAAGCTTGTTGAAAGACATAAATAGCCTTCAATATCAAGGTGACATCACAAATACTCAAGCCTTTCTCTCTCTTGGTTTATAAGTCTGGCTGAACCCTTCAATGCATTTAATTCCCCATTACTTACTAGTTCTTTATGACCTCCATATGCATTGTGTGAGTTTGTGTATGTATATTTATATAAATTCTTATTATTCAGGTTCATAAAATATCCTTTATGAGAGGATGTGTCCATGGCTGACCCAGATGCACAAGAGGAAATGTTTCATTTCTCAAGAAGAGCCTTCTGTGCCTGCCAACACCTCCCTCCACCGTGTGCTTCACCCGGGGGACCTAATGGCTCTGAAAATAGAAGCAGCTGTTTGGCTCATAATTTATTGACCTACTGTGTGCGTAACAAGTGGGACTGAGCTGTGATCAGGCCAGGCTATTTTTGTTGATACCAGATATTGAATCTTGCACTTGGGAAAGGCTTCTAGGAAGATTTTTGGACACTCACCATTGTATGTGTACCTGTCTGTCTGTGAATGAAAAGAGAGGAAAGGAGAGGAATGTGGGGAGAAATTCAAGTAAGTGCACTTCATAGTCTTTATTCATCACAAACAAAACATATTTTCTTCTCTAGCAAAGCCCAGCTGGCTGATTCAACACTGTCTGAAAAAAAAAGAGTCTATATTAAATCCTGATTGCAAAGTTAAAACAGCCTGAACCTACAAAAGACTAGGCTTGAGAGACAAAGCTGTTGAAGACTGAGCAAGGAGGATGGATTTACTCAGCTGTAAAACTGTAATTAGCACATATGTCTTTATACCCTTTTAAAATAAGTATTAAACGGTTTTAGTGAAATCATTCATCTCACCAGATTCATATTTAGGGGAATATGACCATGCTTTTTCCCCAGCCCTTCTGATGTTTATAAACAACAAGCTGTAAAGTCTGGTCACTAACTTTTGATGGGGGTGTGAAGTCTTTGGGCTTCCCATGTGGCTCAGTGGTAAAGAATCTATCTGCCAATGCAGAAGATGCAAGAGTCAAGGGTTTGATCCCTGGGTCGGGAAGATCCCCTGGAAGAGGAAATTGCAATCTACTTCAGTATGCTTGCCTGGAAAATTCCACGGACAGAGGAGCCTGATGGGTACAGTTCATGGGGTCATAAAAAGTCAGACATGACTGAGCTACTGAGCGCACATGTATGGAGTCTTTAGAAATTTAATAAAAACTGTGAACTCTTTCCCCGGGGCGTGGGGCGGGGGGGGGGCGCGAATCACATCCACAATGTTGCATACAACTTCCAGGGGTTCACTGACCACCTGAAAGTCATGCATGAGTGTCAAATTAAGACTTTTCCTAGAGGAAATATCATACAGAAACACAATTTAAAGGGAATCATGCTGTTTTAATTCTTTAAAGGTCCTTAGAATAACTCAGTCCTTACTCTCATTCTCTAGATGTGGGCAGAGGTCAGGAGAGTGTATGACTTGCTGGAAGCCAGGCAATAAATTTGTAACAGATATAGGGATCTGGATGCTATATGAAGCCCACTTCCTCAGGGTTTCCCCAGTGGTTCAGATGGTAAAGAGTCTGCCTGCAATGAAGCAGACCCAGGTTCAGTCCCTGGGTCAGGAAGATCCCTTGGAGAAGGGAATGGCAACCCACTCCAGTATTCTTGCCTGGAGAATTCCATAGACAGAGGAGTCTGGTGGGCTATAGTCTATGGAACTGGACACAGCTGAGCAACTAACACAATGCTTACCTAGAAGCAGGCCCTCAGGGGAGAACAAAGGCTGGTGGAGGGGCAGAGGACGAGGTCAGGCAGAGTACCCTCTCCTTCAAAGACCTGTGGGGTGAGGAGGGGGTAAGTCCTGTCAAGGAGCAGGTCAGTGGCTTGCGTATCTGTATATCCTTCACCTCTAAAGGGATGGGGAACTGCAGATGCCCATCAGAAGGGCCTTTCTAGGCTACCAGGTGGAAGGCAGCCAATGTCATGGATCTAACCTTTCTTCACCTCATGCTGATGCCCCCGCCCCGAAAGAGATGCATGTAGACTTTTCAGTGACTCAATGCTGTCTCTCCCAAGATGGAAGATTAATGGATGTGAAATATTTATTTTCATCTCATGAAATTAAAAGACGCTTACCCCTTGGAAGAAAAGTGATGACCAACCTAGATAGCATATTCAAAAGCAGAGACATTACTTTGCCGACTAAGGTCCGTCTAGTCAAGGCTATGGTTTTTCCTGTGGTCATGTATGGATGTGAGAGTTGGACTGTGAAGAAGGCTGAACGCCAAAGAATTGATGCTTTTGAACTGTGGTGTTGGAGAAGACTCTTGAGAGTCCCTTGGACTGCAAGGAGATCCAACCAGTCCATTCTGAAGGAGATCAGCCCTGGGATTTCTTTGGAAGGAACGATGCTAAAGCTGAAACTCCAGTACTTTGGCCACCTCATGCAAAGAGTTGACTCACTGGAAAAGACTCTGATGCTGGGAGGGATTGGGGGCAGGAGGAGAAGGGGACGACAGAGGATGAGATGGCTGGATGGCATCACTGAATCGATGGATGTGGGTTTGGATGAACTCCAGGAGTTGGTGATGGACAGGGAAGCCTGGTGTGCTGCAATTCATGGGGTGGCAAAGAGTCGGACACGACTGAGTGACTGAACTGAACTAGCCTGAGAGCAGGATGAGGGTTCCCAGACCTTCAACTGTGGGCCTTGTGCACAGCAGCACCCGTGATAAGAAAGGCCGAGTGGCATCTTCCCCCCAAAGGTACCACAATGCACAGTGTCCTGGAGATCCCATCCTGCCCCACTTTGTGAAGCCCCCATAAACTGTCCTGAACAGCCCACCCCATCCAAACCCTATATATGCCTCCTACAAGAACCAGGCAGCTTTGCTTGGTTTCTGCAGAGCATTTCATCTTGCAGAGCTGAAATTCGCCTTTTCCTCCTGAGTAATGGAAAACTGCATCGCAGGAGATACATGTACACACATGCTGCCCCATCCTGAAATGTCTCCCTCAAGCCCAACAGAAATGAGTTTCGTGTTAATTACACCACGAAATTGCTAAGACTGAGGCCATGCTAGGGTGCCTCCTCTGAACCCTCAAACTGCCAGGAAGAAAGATCAACAGCCCAAAAGAAAAGGAAAAAGCAGTTGAGAGACTGGATATACTGATGGATTATGGCTCGACCGTCCATAAAAATACAACTATCTCCCATAGTCTGCAGCAGCTGGTCCAGGGAGCCAAATAACACCCTCTGTGGCAATCAACTCCCAAAACCGAGATGTATTCAATCACCGACAGGTTCCCTGACTTAGGCCCCTGAATCAACTTGGGACCAAGCAGAGAAGCCACACTCTGGGACCACCAGCCACAGGGGATGCTCATGGCTGGTCAGCTGCCTCTAGCCTCCCCAGTTCAGAAGCCCTGGTCTGGGCACACCTGACCTGAAGCTGCCTCTTTTCTCTGCTGTAAAGCTTTCTGGCCCACCTATCTGCCTTCAAGTCTCTGCCAAACACAAATAATGATGGCTGATGCCCTTGCTATTGAAAGCTCTGAATAAGTCGCCTTTACTTGTTCTCATTCAGCTAGTCTTTATTTATTTCCACATAATTCACAGAAAAAAATGCAAATGATCAATAGATGTGGTGGTGAGGGGAGCGTAACTGTAACTAATTCTAAAAGAAATGCAAATGAAAACAACAATGAAATACATTTTTCAGCTTGATTCAGAGGGGAGGTAAAAATGTGCATGCCCTTGAACCTGGTCATTCTGATTCTAGCAATTCATTTTAGCCGAGATTGTCTCATAAATGCAGTTATGTACACAGATGTCCACTGTTTAAATATTTGTACAAGCTAACTCTCCAAAAGGGGAATGGATCACATACAAGACATCCGCACAATGGAATTCTGTGCGACCATCCAAAGAATAGAATGTTGATGACAAGGAGAGGGCAGGGATAGATGGGAGGGTTAGCAAAGGCAAAACCAGATGCACATGTCTCATCTTTACACACATGTCTCATCTTTACCCACATGAGTGTGCCTGGGTACATCTCTCCAGCTGTTCCACACCATGAGCTTGTGGCTCATCCCAGAAGTGGGGCTGGAGACGGGAGAGGGTCTGTCACCTGATACACATCTCATTGTTGACAGTAATAAGATGATCAAGTATTACCTTGGTAATGAAAATATCAAAATTAAAAGAGTCAGCTGGGAAATACAGTGGCTCACAGGAAATGCGGTCCTGACAATGAGTTATTCACTCCATCACCTATTTTCTCACTTCTCCCCTTATTGTGGCCCAGTTATGCAGGATGAGGCATGGGCGCTGAGAATAGCTTTGATTCCTGGAACAACAGCCAAGATAATGAGGCGCCCACTTCATCAATGACGCCTCCTCTCAGCGTCCTAGACTAGACATACATCATGCAGGTGCTGAAACAATTCCGGCTCATTTATCTGCCATTGTCCAGAAAGGAGCCAGGCCACACGGGTGAGTTTTTCCACGATAATAGAAGCTCACCATCTGCTTAAAGGGCCAACTTTTTGAATTTAAAAAAAAAAATTTTTTTGAGGGAACACTTTCCTGTATGGATTTCACAAACTCCTCTTCCTCAAAGAAAGTACAGTGATCACAATACAAGCAATTCCTGATGACTTGGAGTGCAGCTCTGGCAAGAGTTCTGGATACAGTTCTGTGACTTATTTCCGGCCTCACCGTGGGAGCTGGCCTCAGCTTTGAATCTTCACCAATCTCGGTGATTCTGAATTCCTTTCTCACTTGCGAATTTCTGCCACTTCTCTCACTTTGAACATGCTTTATAGATGATAGGCCTATCGACTCTTGCCCTGTCTCCTAAATACTGTTCATCAATAGTTCCAGCTGATGTTCCAACTCCGCATCAACTCTCAAACCTGTAAGTAACCAGGCTCGAGGGGATTTCCTCCCCCAGCTGTTATTAGGTCAGCTTTGGTCATTAGGACTCTGCAGGTAGAACTCCAGACACTGTGGAGCAAAGACAAGACACATCCACTAGGCCTTGACTGTGGGCATCATAGAATTATTTCGTGACGCTAAGTTTGGGGCTGGTTTGTTATACAGAAATAGCAACCAGGATAATGGGCCAGCAGGAAGAGTAGTAAATAGATATTCCTGAAAGTGCTGAGAGGGGTGGGGCTGAGCCTGGGGTGGAGGGGAATGGGGAGGGTATACCAGCAAGCTAATTAACTCCATGGGGAGCTGGAGGGGGCCACTGCTGGACAACACCACTGCAGCAGCAGGTCAGGGAGCCTTTTCAGCTCTGACCTCACCAGTGCCACCAGCACAGTGCCCTCAGACCCATCACTGCAAACACAGGGGCCAACCGGAGTCTGCCTGTGCCTGTGCAGAAAGGTGATCTCTACTTCCCTCCATCCTCCAAATTCTGCATGAACATATCTGACTGGTAATGCCTGAACCCAGGATCCCAGCTGCAAGGGGGCTTGGGGAAGCTAGGGAGTCTAGTCTCTATACTTCCAGTTCTACAATACAGTGGAAGGTGGGGTGCAGAATTAGTCAAAAACCTGGAGGACTCTTAGAGGAAAACACAGGCAGAACACTCAATGACATAACTCAAAGCAAGATCCTCTATGACCTACCTCCTACAGTAATGGAAATAAAAGCAAAAATAAACAAGAGGGACCTAATTAAACTTAAAAGCTTTTGCACAGCAAAGGAAACTACAAACAAGGTGAAAAGACAACCCTCAGAATGGGAGAAAATCATAGCAAAGGAAACAACTGACAAAGAATTAATTTCCAAAATATACAAGCAGCTCATACAACCAGAAAAACAAACAACCCAATCAAAAAGTGGGGAAAAGACCTAAATAGACATTTCTCCAAAGAAGACATACAGATGGCTAACAACACTTGAAGAGATGCTCAACATCACTCAGTATTAGAGAAATGCACCTCATTTCTGAGGCTGAGGTGAGATACCACCTCACACCAGTCAGAATGACCATTATAAAAAGTCTATAAACAATAAATGCTGGAGAGGGTGTGGAGAAAAGGGAACCCTCTTTCACTGCTGGTAGGAATGTAAGTTGATTCAGCCACTATGGAAGATGGTAGGGAAATTCCCTAAAAAAAACCAGGAATAAAACCACCATATGACCCAGCAATCCCACTCCTAGGCATATACCCTGAGGAAACCAAAAGTGAAAAAGATACATGTACCCCAGTGTTCATTGCAGTACTATTTACAATAGCTAGAACATGGAAGCAACCTAGATGTCCATCAACAGATGAATGGATAAGGAAGAAGTGGTACATATATGCAATGGAATATTACTCAGCCATAAAAAGGAACACATTTGAGCCAGTTCTAATGAGTTGGATGAACCTAGAGCCTATTATACAGAGTGAAGTAAGTCAGAAAGAGAAATATAAATATCATATACTAATGCATATGTATGGAATCTGGAAAGATAGTAGTGATTAATTTATTTTCAGGGTAGCAATGGAGAACCACACATAGAGAACAGACCTATGGACATGGGGAGAGCAGAGGAGAGGGTAGAAAGAGTCACAGGGAAACTTACATTACCATATGTGAATAGATAGCCAATGGGAATCTGTTGTACGACCCAGGGAACTCAAACAGGGTCTCTGTCACAATCTAGAGAGGTGTTGGGGAGGGAGATTGCAGGGAGGTTCGGGAGGGAGGGAACATGGATATACCTATGGCTGATTCTTGTTGATGTTTGACAGAAAACAGCAAAACTCTGTAAGGCAATTATCCTTCAATGTAAAAATAAATTAATTAAAAATAAAGAAATAAATAAAGTGGCAAAAACACCCCAAAAGACCTGGAGGAAGGGAGTTCCTTCTCCTCCTGGAGGTGGGAGGAAGACCAAGGTCAATTTAAGTTTTCCATTTTCATATCTACAAATTGAAACCATTTGTTCTAAATCTCCTTTAGAAAATAATCAAATTATCATTTTAGAAGAGATGAGAGTAAGAGAGGGCATGAAGGTCAATCTTCGTTCTGAGAGCACAGGCAGAACCAGGACTGGGTGAGATAGTTGAGCTGAAAAGGAGATCAGGAACCCCGACTGACAGGAGGACTCAGCACCGGAGAGGGCAGAGCAGGGCTGGCCTCCAACAGCAGCATCGCACCTGTGAAGTCACTCTCTCCCTAACAGGCCCGTGTCTTCTTGCTGTGTTAGGAAATTTCAAGCTCTGGGGAATAATAGTCCACCTTAAGGACTGGATGTGACCTAAATCAAATCCCTTACGATTATACAGTGGAAGTGACAAATAGATTCAAGGGATTAGATCTGATAGACAGAGTGCCTGAAGAGCTATGGACACAGGTTCGTGACATTGTACAGGAGGCAGCGATAAAGACCATGTCCAAGAATAAGAAATGCAAAAAGGCAGAATGGGTGTCTGAGGAGGCCTTACAAATGGCTATGAAAGGAAGAGAAGTTAAAGGCAATGAGAAAAAGAAAGATATACCTATTTGAATGCAGAGTTTCAAAGAATAGCAAGGAATGGTAAGAAAGCCTTCCTCAGCAATCGATTAAAAGAAACAGGAAAACAACAGAATGAGAAAGACTAGAGATCTCTTCAAGAAAATTAGAGATACCAAGGGAACATTTCATGCAAAGATGGGCACAATAAAGGACAGAAATGGTATGGACATAACAGAAGCAGAAGATATTAAGAAGAGGTGGCAAGAGTACACAGAAGAACTGTACAAGAAAGATCCTCACAACCTAGATAACCATGAGGGTGTGATCACTCACCTAGAGCCAGACATCCTGGAATGCAAAGTCAGGTGGGCCTTAGGAAGCATCACTACAAACAAAGCTAGTGGAGGTGATGGAATTTCAATTGAGCTATTTCAAATCCTAAAAGATGATGCTGTGAAAGTGCTGCACTCAATATGCCAGCAAATTTGGAAAACTCAGCAGTGGCCACAGGACTGGAAAAGGTCAGTTTTCATTCCAATCCCATAGAAAGGCAATGCGAAAGAATGTTCAAACTACCGCACAATTGCACTCTTCTTACACGCTAGTAAAGAAATGTTCAAAATTCTCCAAACCAGGCTTCAGCAATACATGAACTGTGAACTTCCAGATGTTCAAGCTGGATTTAGAAAAGGCAGAAGAACCAGAGGTCAAACTGCCAACATCATTGGATCACCAAAAAATCAAGAGAGTTCCAGAAAAACATCTATTTCTGCTTTATTGACTATGCCAAAGCCTTTGACTGTGTGGATCACAATAAACTGTGGAAAATTCTGAAAGAGATGGGAATACCAGACCACCTGACCTGCCTCCTGAGAAACCTGTATGCAGGTCAGGAAGCAACAGTTAGAACTGGACATGGAACAACAGACTGGTTCCAAATAGGAAAAGGAGTACGTCAAGGCTGTATATTGTCACCCTCTTATTTAACTTATACGCAGAGTACATCATGAGAAATGCCAGGCTGGATAAAGCACAAGCTGGAATCAAGATTTCTGGAAGAAATAGCAATAACCTCAGAAATGCAGATGACACCACCCTTATGGCAGAAACTGAAGAGGAACTGAAGAGCCTCTTGGTGAAAGTGAAAGAGTAAAGTGAAAAGTCTGGCTTAAAATTCAGCATTCAGAAAACTAAGATCATGGCATTTGGTCCCATCACTTCATGGGAAATAGATGGGAAAACAAAGGAAACAGTTTCAGACTTTATTTTGGGGGGCTCCAAAATCACTGCAGATGGGGACTGCAGCCATGAAATTAAAAGACGCTTACTCCTTAGAAGGAAAGTTATGACCAACCTAGACAGCATATTAAAAAGCAGAGAGGTTACTTTGACAACAAAGGTCTGTCTAGTCAAAGCTATGGTTTATCCAGTGGTCATGTATAGATGTGAGAGTTGTACTCAGAAAGCTGAATGCTGTAGAATTGATGCTTTTGAACTGTGGTGTTGGAGAAGACTTGAGAGTTCCTTGGACAGCAAGAAGATCAATCAATCCTGAATATTCACTGGAAGGACTGATGCTGAAGCTGAAACTCCAATACTTTGGCCACTTCATGTGAAGAACTGACTCATTTGAAAACACCCTGATGCTGGGAAAGATTGAAGGCAGGAGGAGAAGGGGACGACAGAGAATAAGATGGTTGGATGGCATCACTGACTCAATGGACATGAGTTTGAGTAAACTCCATGAATTGGTGATAGACAGGGGTGCCTTGCATGCTGCAGTCTATGAGGTTGCAAAGAATTGGACATGACTGAGTGACTGAACAACAACAAATGTATTTCTCGATTTCTTGGATATGAGTGGTAGCACTTCAGTCCCTTTCCTCTCTTCAATCCTACCCATGGTTCTTTCTCCAGAAACACCAGCATGCGCTTGCAGAACCTCTCCTTTGAAGACCATGTAAAAGATCTGAGTACATAACTGAATTAGTAACTTCCCATTTGCTCTTCCAAGAGTGTATCTGAGGACCTGGATCATTTTCTCCAAAGTGTCTCTAACTCTGTAGCAGCTGGTGCTCATTATAACCCCATTAACCACCTGGATGGACACCCACAATGCTCTTCCCTCTTCAGCTATATAATCAGCCATTGTGTTCAAGGGGGCACCCTCCACCGGCCTTACAACTCATCAAGATGGTAGGAATTGTTCTCATCACCATCTTCCAAACTTCAAGTTCTTACAAAAACATGAGGACTCTTCAGTGGCTGTTGACTTGAATGCAATAATAATTGGCTCAGGGGTTATTGAATCACATCAGTGTCCCTTATGTTGCCCTAAAAGGACATACATATTTTTCCTTTGTACAGTAGAGTCTTTGCATGAGACTAACATGCCTGCAGTTCATGCCCTGTGGAAACTTCCTGACAAGCTCTGATGAGATGCAGTTCTCTCCTGGTAAGATCTTAGTGACCTCAGGAGGCAGTTAGAGTTCAACCTTGGTCCCCTGAGTTCTCTCCAAACTTCATGGTGTCTCTCTAACTCAGTCTCATGCTAGAATGTGGACATCCCTGGTAGAGGTGTATCTGGACAAAGGAGTAACCACAGCCTCCTTTTATCCACCATGGCTCTCTCACCAGGCATCGGTTCTTCAGTGACTCTGAGTGAAACCATTTGTCCAACTGTCTTGGTTTGCGTTCTTCCAAAAGGCAGCCCTGAGACAAGAAATACTGTGAACCATCAAGAAAGGAAGGGGCTGGAAAGCCCCAATTCAGGATGTTCATGAGAAGGCTAATGCTGTAAACAACGGTGGTCCTGCTGGGAGACTGTCTCCAACACATACTTCAGAGCTGTCCACCAGAGGAACCCGGGACACTTTTTCATTTCCCTCCATCTATCATTGGTGAAGGCTGGTCCCGGGAGGATTCACTCCCCAGCACTTCCAGATGACCATCTGTCTGGTAGCCAAGAATATCCTATGACCAGACAGGGTCCTCAGGAAGAGAGAAACTGATGTTTGAGGTAGAGCCTTCAGCCTGGGCAAGAAGAGTTTATTCAAGATACAGGTGACTTCAGTTGTGGGCCCAGGGGGATGTGACATTACATGCTACACAGACCGATGGCCAACGCTGGGATAAATCTTTCACTTTGCCTCTCGTGTGGCCCTTCTGATAACGGTTTGATTGTGAAAGATTGGATGAGTCAAGTGATAGACTTAGGCCCTGAAAACAGCGGCGGATGTTACTCTCAGGACAGAATGTCTAGAAAGACTAGGACATAAAGCCGAGTCGTGAGGAATCACCAACGCTTTGGAGAGCCGGGAAACCCCCTGAATCAAAGAGCAAGGCAAGACACAAAACAGATGGGAGTGAAGGTGTAACAGCTCCCGAAGATCAAGACAACCTCAGGGAAGAATCCTGAAGGTGGAAGAAAAGAAAATGGCCTGTATTTTAAATTTTTATTAAACCCTGTCTCCATCTCCCTTAAAGAGCAAACATTGTTGCAAAATAAGAAGGGCTTGGTACATTTGTTTCAGGAGAGGCAAGACAGTGAGGGGGGAAGAGCTTTTCTCCATCCTCCGCAGGTCCCCAGGGAGAGAACTAAGCAGACTAAAAGAAGGGAAAAGCCATGTTTCTGAGGCCTGAGAGAAGACGGAAAGCGGGGAAGGGAGAGCTGGGCTAGCCCTGAGATGTGCCTTGAAGAGTTGCATTCCTGGAAACAAGTTTGGAGAATATGCAAGAGAGAACGGGGTCATAGAGGGACAAATTCACTGCGAAGCCTGTTTTAGAAATACAAGGCTGGTGCTTCCCTGGCAGTCCAGTGGTTAAGACTGCACTTCTCTTGCAGAGGCCACAGGTTCGATTTCTGGTCAGGGAACTCAGATCCCACATATTGCACGGTGCAGCCAATAAATTTTATATATATATATATATACATTAGAGATGCAAGGCTTTTCTCACTTTCTATTGCATTTCCTCCCAACATAATCCCTGTTTAGGATGAAGGCCAGGTGGCCATGTCTAAGCCACCTGGTTTTCCAGCCCAGACCCAGATGGCTGGTGCAGGGAGCATCATTCTGTTGGCCGTTGGATCCAATCAGATTTTCCCTCATTGGAAATTGAACTAAGAGACTCAGAGAGTCCAGTTAAGGAACGATTGGCCTGAGAATTAGAAAATTATCACCGTAATGTGGGCACATAGACTAGGAAGGCAGACAGATGTATAATGAGAAGTGGAGACAAAGATGACATCAGTGGTACAGTTCTGGGTATATGAATTGATAATATATTGCTGAGAATATTGCATCTGCGTTTATGAGGAATACTGGTCTATACTCTCCCTCCCTCTCTTCCTTCTGGTATGGTTTTTGGCTGGACTTGTTATCAAGGCAATTCTGGCCAGATAAAATAAGATGGATTAAAAAAAAAAAAAAAGAATGACATCAGTGAAAATGGGAGTTAGGACCTCTGAAAGTGCAGCCCTTCATAAAAGCAGTGGAAAATGGCCAGAACAGCCAGAATCAACTTGTTTCAGAACTCTGAAACTTAACCAAATGCTTCTCGCATTCTTGGGTGCATTTAGAAATATGACTGAATCTTGGTAAGAACAGAAATCTTGTGGCATTTTGATCTACTTTAGACCCATTCCCTGCTCTCCAGCTCAGTGGAGCCTTGAAAAATCACAGTCTGTAGTCCTGGCACCAGAGGGAGCAGAATGGGCTTGAATTCCAAATAACTGTCATCATTTGTCCTAGTGTTTCCCTGGAAGGCTCTGCTCCAAAGACTGGTCTTTGTTTGACCTCCCTTGAGCTCCCACTGATGAAAGGCCTCTGAGATAAAAGCAGAGAAGTGTAGTATTTCACAAATGTTCTAACATCACAGCTGACTGAGGTGATGGATAACAGTGGAGACAAACAATAGACTAACCAAAAAAGGTAAGAAAAGGCTGAGGATTCCCCCAAGTCAACATTTTGTTCAATACTGTGGGCCAGCTAAATCTTGGTGTTTCATCCACAGTGTCCTCAGTCAAGACAAGCTCTCTAAATGCCCATTTCTAATTCCCATGATGCTCTGGGCTTTCTAAGCCCACTGACAACTTCCCTGGACCACTTAATGTGTCCCTTCAGGTTTAAGGAAACTATCCCATAACTTCAGCCTTTCCCAGAGAAACTCTGCCTCCCAATCCAAGCCCACACCCACCTCCCGCCTGAACAGACAATTGCTACTCCTCCAAAGATAACACCTGCCACCAAGTTTCCTCCCCCACATACCCAGGCTGGGACCTGGGAGGTGGCTTGGGCTTTACCCAGCTCCCTGCTGCCACTTCCAGATGGCTTTGCTTTTACTCTTATGTAGAACTCTTTAGCAGATGATATTACCATTTCCCTAAAGGGCATAAGGAGATCAAACCAGTCAATCCTAAAAAAAATCAGCCCTGAATATTCATTGAAAGGACTGATGCTGAAACTGAAACTCCAATACTTTGGCCACCTGATGAGAAGAACTGACTCATTGGAAAAGACCCTGATGCTGGGAAAGATTGAGGGCAGGAGGAGAAGGGGATGACAGAGAATGAGATGGTTGGATAGCACCACCAACTTGATGGACATGAGTCTGAGTAAGCTCCAGGAGTTGGGGATGGATTAGAAAGCCTCAATAATTAAAGTTGTGTGACACTGGCGTGCTATAGTCCATAGCGTTGCAAAAAGTTGGACACAAATGAGTGACTGAACTGAACTGAAAGGACTTAAGAGAACCACTTGAAAAACTACAGCAAACAAGGCAAAAATTCAGCAAAGGAGTGCTGATAAAAAATTGATACATAGAAACAAGCAACTTTCATAAATACAAACAATAACCAGAGCGAAGATATAGCAACAGGTGCTGCTTGTGAAAACGTTATAACAGGTGAAGCGCTTACACAGGAGTTTTACGAGGCCTATATGAAGAAAACTCTAAAACATCACTGTAGAAAACATAAAGAAAGACACACTGTGTCATTGGGCAGAACATGTCAGTATTATGCAGACATTGTTTCTGTTGAAATTAATTTAGAAATTTAACCCAAAACAAATCAAAATGTTCAGGTTTTAGAAGCTGGATTATCCGGTGAATTGTTAAGTCTACATTGAAAGACTGTTTCAAAATAGGAAGAGTCTTAAAAAGTACTGTATTAGTGGGAGATTAGAGCCCAATGTGTTTGCTATCTTAGAAAGCCTCAATAATTAAAGTTGTGTGACACTGGCAATAGACCAATAGAACCTAATATAAAATCTAGTAATCAACCCAAAAATTAAAAAAAGAGCAGTATATAATAACTCTCTTGTGTGTATGCTTAGTCACTCATCGAGTCTGACTCTTGTGACTCCATGGACTTGTCCACCAGGCTCTTCTGTCCATGGGATTCTCCAGGCAAGAATACTGGAGTAGGTTGCCATTCCCTTCTCCAGGGAATCTTCCTGATTCCAAGGATGCAACCCATATCTCCTACATTAAGGACAGATTCTCTATCATCTGAGCTACCAGGGAAGTCCAGATAATAAGGGAGGCACTTCAAATCAGTCAGGAATAGATTAACTATTCAAAAACTGGTCTGTTCAATCAGCCACCTGAAAATAAATAAATCTTGATCCATCCCTCACCCTGCATACCACAGAATCCACTCCAAATGGGTCAAAGATTTAAATGTTTTTTTTTTAATCTTTTAACTTCAAAAAAGTTAAGGATTTAACTTTAAAAAAAGAAGGATTTTTTATAACCTTGGAAGAGGTGAGATGATTCTAACGGCAACTCAAAATACAGACGCTTTAAAGGAAAAGATTAAATGAAAAACATTTGTGTGACAAAATAAGTCAAAAGGAAAAAAATTTGCAGCTCATATCAGAGTTAAAACTTAAAAAAATAGTGGAGAAAGTGTGAATAATACAGATGAAAGTTTTGTTGTGTCTGTGGCCATGACATTGTATAAAATTGTGAGGCTGTATTCTTCCATCATTCAAAAACTAGTATCTGGGGACTTCCCTGGTGGTGTGGTGGTTAGGACTTCTCCTTCCAATGCAGGGGGTGTGAATTTGATCCCTGGCTGGTCATGGAGCTGAGATCCCACATACCTCAGGGCCAAAAAAAAACAAAACATAAACAACAGAAGCAATATTGTAACAAATTCAAATAAATGCTTTTTTAAAGTGGTCCACACCAAAAAAAAAAAAAAAAAAACCCTCAAAAACAAAAAAAAACTAGTGTCTGACTCAGAGAGAAGTTGCTCACGCCACTGATGAATGAGCAAAGTCCCAACACACCTTCCTGTGGCTTCACTTTCATCTTGGCTTATCTCCAACTATCAACACTTTCATCCGCAACAATGGATGGTGGTACCAAAGGCAGTGGGGTCAGGCACTGGCCGTAAGTCACAGAGTGAACAGAGACAGCTGGAGTTTTTAACAAGCACATATAAGACCCCCTCTGGGAGTCCCCAGGAACAACTGAGCCTGGCAGAAAGGGATGAGTGCCGGTAAACACTCGGGCCTAACAAGCTGCCTTAATTGGCTGTTAATGTCAGTGTGATCTCATTTGTACCTTCAGCCCAGTGAGACCCAGGGACACTGGGTTACAGTTAATGATGGATGGAGGGTGACATTTTGCATCACAAATACCAAACTAGCTTGGCAATGCATACAAGCAGAAGGGTGAGGCTGTGTTTTCAGAATGAGTGAGGCCAGCTGACAGACCCATAGCCTGGTGGTGCTCTTGTGGGAAAAGCAGCGTAATGCAGCATGAATGTGAAGCCAGGGCTCCTGTCTCAGACTGCAGGAGTTACTAACCTTGCCATTGAAACAGTCCTTGCTTTTGATTTGTCGTTAGCTAAACAGGCTCGTGTGGTAGACGAAATTCCAGTACCAGCCACCCTCAGAGCTGTTGGAAGTGGGGCCTGCTGATTGCACAACTGTTGCTTTTCTTGGGACCTTCCTTTGGCTATGGGTCTGCCTCACCTGGCAAATACAGCCCCCTTCGCCCACCTCAGGCAGCTGCAGCTAATGGCAGACCACCTAGAAAAGGCTAGATTTCTGGCCTTTTCTGGCTAGATTTCCCCCAAGGTGGGATTCAGTTTGGTTCAGTTTAGTTGCTCAGTTGTGTCCAGCTCTTTGCGACCCCATGGACTGCAGCATGCCAGGCCTCCCTGTCCATCACCAACTCCCGGAGCTTACTCAAACTCGTGTCCATTGAGTCGGTGATGCCATCCAACCATCTCATCTTCTGTCATCCCCTTTTCCTCCCACCTTCAATCTTTCCCAGCATCAGGGTCTTTTCCAAAGAGTCAATTCTTTGCATCAAGTGGCTTCAGCTTCAGCAACAGTCATTCCAGTGAATATTCAGGACTGATTTCATTTAGGATGGACTGGTTGGATTTCCTTGCAGTCCAAGGGACTCTCAAAAGTCTTCTCCAACACCACAGCTCAAAAGTATCAATTCTTTAGCATTCAGCATTCTTTATGGTCCAACTCTCACATCCTTACATGACTACTGGAAAAACCATAGCCTTGACTAGACGGACCTTTGTTGGCAAAGTCTCTGCTTTTTAATATGCTGTCTAGGTTGGTCATAGCTTTTCTTTCAAGGAGCAAACATCTTTTAATTTTATGGCTGGAGTCACTATCTGCAGTGATTTTGGAGCCCAAGAAAATAAAGTCTGTCACTGTTTCCATTGCTTTCCTCTCTATTTGCCATGAAGTGATGGAACCAAATGCCATGATCTTAGTTTTTTGAATGTTGAGTTTTAAGCCAGCTTTTTCATTCTACTCTTTCACTTTCATCAAAAGGCTCTTCAGTTTCTCTTCACTTTCTGCAGTAAGGGTGGTGTCATCTGGGTATCTGAGGTTATTGATATTTCTCCCAACAATCTTGATTCCAGCCTGTGCTTCATCCAGTCTGGCATTTCTCATGATACACTCTGCATATAAGTTAAATAAGCAGGGTGACAATATACAGCCTTGATATACTCCTTTCCCAATTTGGAACCAGTCTGTTGTTTCATGCCTGGTTCTAACTGTTGCTTCTTGACCTGTGTATTGATTTCTCAGGAGGCAGGTAACTCTAAAGCCTCCCTCAGTGTTCGAAGCTCCCTATGGATTAGGCCACAGCTGGGAACACATCAAAGAGATCAAACCAGTCATTCTAAAGGAAATCAACCCTGAATATTCATTGGAAAACCTGAATCTCCAATACTTTGGCCACCTGCTGTGAAGAGCCAACTCATTGGCAAAGATCCTGATGCTGGGAAAGATTGAGGCAGGAGGAGAAGGGGATGACAGAGGAAGAGCTGGTTAGATAGCATCACTGTCTCAGTGGAGATGAATTTGAGCAAACTCCAGGAGATAGTAGAAGAAAGAGAAGCTGGTGTGCTGCAGTCCATGAGGTCGAACAGAATCAGACATGACTTAACTACTGAACGACAACAACAACAACAAAGGAACCACATTGCTGGGGCCTCCTTCCCCTTCTGCTTCACGCCCTCCCTTACTGAGAGCCCTCCCTCAACAGTTCAGGTGCACCAGGGACCCTGTCCCAGGCTCTACCTCTAGAAGACACAGTTTAAAAGAGTTTTCCTTCCTGGTCTATCGCTTTTATAGGGTTGCAATTCTTTGAGACCAACTAGCGAGACCAGGTTAAACTGAATCCTGCTGTAAGCATAGGAACCTTTGCAGTATCTGGGCTCTGGGGAGCTAGCAAGGCCAGGCAGGGTATCGAAAAGGCTGTCGGAGGGAGCAGTCATATCAGGTATCTTCACCTGGATTGTTGCCAAGGTAGGAAGTCAAGAGTTCTAGGTGGAGATGAGGCCACAACCCAGAGCCTCCTGATGAAAGTGAAAGAGGAGAGTGAAAAAGTTGGCTTAAAGCTCAACATTCAGAAAACTAAGATCATGGCATCTGGTCCCATCATCATAGATGGGGAAACAGTGGCTGACTTTACTTTTCTGGGCTCTAAAATCACTGCAGATGGTGATCACAATAATGAAGTTAAAAGACACTTACTCCTTGGAAGGAAAGTTATGAACAACCTAGACAGCATATTAAAAAAACAGAGACATTACATTGCCAACAAAGATCCGTCTAGTCAAGGCTATGGTTTTTCCAGTGGTCATGTATGGCTGTGAGAGTTGGACTATAAAGAAAGCTGAGCACCAAAGAATTGATGCTTTTGAACTGTGGTGTTGGAGAAGACTCTTGAGAGTCCCTTGGACTGCAAGGAGATCCAACCAGTCCATCCTAAAGGAGATCCATCCTGGGTGTTCATTGGAAGCACTGATGTTGAAGCTGAAACTCCAATACTTTGGCCACCTGATGCAAAGAGAGCTGACCCATTTGAAAATACCCTGATGCTGGGAAAGATTGAGGCAGGAGGAGAAGGGGACAATAGAGGATAAGATGGTTGGATGGCATCACCAACTCAGTGGACATGGGTTTGGGTGGACTCTGGGAGCTGGTATGTACAGGGAGGCCTGGCGTGCTGTGGTTCATGGGGTTGCAGAGTTGGACACGACTGAGCAACTGAACTGAACTGAACTGAAGATAAACTAAGAAATATCAGACTTGTAGGATGCAGGTGAAGCTTTTAATTCATGTATTAAACAAGAAGAAAGGCGTTTGAAATTCAATGATTTAAAGCTACCATGTCTGGAAGCCAGAAGAACCATAAAGTAGATAAAAAGAAATAAAAGAGTAGAGACAGAATGAGAAAGAAAATAAATATACAGTAGAGAAAATAAATGAGACAGAAAATAGATGTACAGTAGAGAAAATCCATAAAGCCAAAAGTGGGCTGTTTGAAGACTAATAAAATTCATTAGCCTCTAGCAGAAGTAATCAAGAAAAAGAGAAGTAAGGATTAACTGCCACCATCAGGAAGTTAGACTCACTCTGTTAAACGCTCTTGGAAGATGACTGCCTTCGAGAGACATTCCAGGTAGGTCAGTAGTCAAGAGCCCAGAGGTGACCTGTCATCCAGCCAGCCTCTGTTCATAGCAAATTCTCCACCTTAGTGATCTGACATCATGCGAGAATCAGTTCTTAATATAAGCACATACTTCTAAGGCTGCGATTAAAGATGCAAAATAAAGACAAGATCAAAAACCAATACTGGCCTGCCTTCGGTTGGGCTCCCTAGAAGCAGACCCCAAGACAAGGTTTTTAGTGGGTTGGGGAGGCAGCCTCAAGAAGTGCCAGTGGAGGAGTGGGGGTGGTGGGGCCTTTGTGTCATCTCTAAGGATGGCCACCTCCATGCTCCCTGCCCTGGGCAGCACACTGCTCCATTCACTGGTGGGATCTCTGCCCCTGACTTGGACCTGGCAGGGTCTGTAACTGGCAGGACCTGGCCACTGGCTGTGGCAGGAATGCCATCCTGGGATGTGCTCCCTCCAAGCCCAGGGCGTAGGGGGCTGGCAGCGTCTGCCTCCACCCAGGGAGTCTCACCACCCAGCTCTAAGACTGCTCAGGTTGGACCACTGACGCTGCAGCATTGCAGGGATGAGAGGACACGGGGGGCTGCTGCCTCAAGGAGCAGGGCAGGAACAAAGTCGCCTGGACCTTCTCACCCAGCAGAGCACAGTCGTGATGACCCTGGTCAACCCCACTGGGCTGCAGAAACACCAGCCAAGTCCACACATTCATGAGCTCAGAATCAGGAGACACGGTGCCTAAGTGTCATCGGAAGCCTGGCGTTTAGGGGCAGGGGTCTCTGGCTGAAGGATTCAGTGCCCGGTACATGGAAGGACAGATCCTGTTTGGGCACCTGGGTTCAGTCCAATGGCGGACTCTGGGAGGTGGGAGAAGTTGCCCAGGAGTGGTCTGACTAGAGAGGTATTTATTCACTCACAGCCATCGTCCTGGGTGAAGGCGGCTCCCCGGGGTGTGAACTCCTTCTGCGTGAAAGCAGTGCTGCCCCCACCACGCTGGAGGCAGGCGCTTGTCAGAGGAAGCTGTCACCAGCACAGCGATGGAGGCACCCCGGGCTCTGAGCAGGGCAGTGAGAGCCACGGGCTATGTGATCCGGCTCTGGTGTGCAGCTCGTAATGCTTCTCTCCAGTCAAAGCCGTATCAGATTGCTTGGCTTTTCCCTTTCCTCCAGGCATAGTGTTGCATTTTCTTGGGACATGGCTTCTCCTTTCAGCCTTCTAAGTCCTCTATTACCTTCTCACTTCAGCTTGAACATTACCTCCTACTGGAAACTGTCGGTATCAGTTATTAATAACCCCCTTTCAGTTACATATTGAAACACATGCACATACACACATACAAGACTCGACTCAAATGGGCTTGAAGAGAGAAATTTTTGACTGAGTAAACTGCAAAGTCCTATAGTCTTGGGCTTCAGGCTCAGCTTGATCAAGGCTCAGTTGGTATCTCCAGAACATTACTTCTTTCAGCCCCTGGATTCAGCCCTGCTTACCTCCATGTAGTGACTTCATTCTCAGACCCCAGATAATACCGCAATGGCGGCTGCTGCTCTAATCCACCCTCTTTCAGCTTCAAGAGAGAAGAAAGATTTTTTTTTTTTTTTACTGCATCCCATATACAGTTCTTGCAATTTCCTAGGGCTTCGCTGATAGCTCAATTGGTAAAGAATCCACCTGCAATGCAGGAGACCCCAGTTTGATTCCTGGGTCGGGAAGATCCACTGGAGAAGGGATAGGATATTCACTTCAGTATTCTTGGTCTTAGCAGACCAGCTTAGGTTACATGCTCATCTCTGAACAAGTCAATGTAGCCAGAAGGAATATGCTGTTGCCTTTTGCCTGGGTCTTATACCCTGGCCCTGGAGCCAGGGGCTTTGGCTTCATTTGAACCAATGGGTGATAGATTGGTTCACAATAAAACTCAAAGTTGCTGCCCAAAGAGAGCGAGGGGATGAAGGCAGAAACATTCTCTACTCCTTTCTGAGACATCTCACCTACATCTACCTAGCTTGAACTAAACGCCCTTCCCCTGTGACTTTAGCATTAGCCACGTTGTGGTGTGATACTTGATTGGGTGATTTTGTCCATCAATGCCTTGTAAAAAATCTTGAGGACAGAGACCATGATTGATGTGTTTTTATTTCTTCACATGTAATCCTACCAGCAGTACAAACTAATTATTTCATCAGTACTTGTGGAATGAATGAATCAATAATCAGACTTAAAATACCACATAGTCACTTATATTAGACAAGCACAAACACACAAAAACAAAGGCCAGTCTCTAGCTAATGAGTTGACTTTTCATTTGTTTTGCAAATCATATTAAAACATAACATGTGTAAAACTGCATCCATCATAATCAATGAATTTTCACCAACTGGATTTTCACACTTACTTAACCAGAACCAGATTGAAACAACATTACAAGACCCCCAAATCTCCGTTTACTCCCCACTCCAAGGACAGCTGCTCTCCTGACTTCGAGTACCATGCATTAGTTCTGCTTGTCTCTGAGCTTTGTAGAGAGACAAAGCTTCTCCTTGCCTTATGGTACACTCTTCCTTTATGGGGATATGCCATCATTTATCTTCCCATTCTACTGGTGGTGGGTATTTTGGTAGTTTCCAGTTTGGGGCTATTACAAATAGTGCTGCAACCAGCATGCTAATAAGTGTCTTGTGGGTGAACATGCAGGCACGTTTCTGTGTATACTTAGCAGTAAAAATGCTGTCATAAGGTAGGAGTGTATTCAGCTTTAGAGAAAGATTTCAGTTTTCCAAAATGGGTTTGCCGATTTCCAATGCAGCCAGACTCAGACGGCAAAGCATCTGCCTACAATACGGGAGACCCAGGCTCAACCCCTGGGTCAGGAAGATCTCCTGGAGAAGGCAACGGCAACCCACTCCAGTAATCTTGCCTGGAAAATCCCATGAACAGAGGAACCTGGTAGGCTACAGTCCATGGGGTTGCAAAGAGTCAGACATGACTTCACTAATGCAGCCTGAAGTGTAAGTTTGACTGACTGAGCTCTTTGGTTTCCATCTGTACACTCCATGGACATATCTTGGGTACATTTCCAGAGCTATGTGCACAATAGATGCTTGATAAATACTAAGTGGAGGAAGGAAGGAGGGAAGGCAGGTAGGAAGGAAAGAAAAGAAGGGAAGAAGGGAGGTAGGTTTAAAAGAAGGACCACACTGAAGATCCCAGAAGAGCCACGGAATTTGCTGAAGGCAAACTTTCCCCTTTCTTGACTACAATGTGAATTAAACGATAGAGTTTGTGGAGGATTTCATTCATAATCCCTTCAAAATGAGTTAGTCCTGCTATGTACTAAATGGATTATGCATGAATCCCAAAACAAATCCAACTGCAATTAATGTTTTAATAAACTGGTTGCTAGTGTATGCAATACCCACAACTCGTCAGGAGGGATTGTATTATATTTATAAACATTAATTAGGTATTTGTTATTGTCTAACTGAATGTAAAATAAATCCACAGCATCACTGGCCACTTGGGTGAAAAAATCTCGGTGGAGACTATAATTAGAAAATAGATGTAAGGGAAGAGCATTAATTAGTTAGCTAATGGTAAGCTTTCCACTAATTGAAATGAGGAGCCCTTATCTTGCAGGATGATAAAATATCTTAGGTGTGAGAGAGAGTGAGTTCCTTTGGGAATTAATAATAAGCCAAAATATTCATTCAACCCTTCCCTTAGGGTATTTTCCTACAAACTCACAATGAAGTCGGTATTCACTGCCAAATAAATTACAAAGTTATGTTTAAAAAGTTTGTGTTTTTTTTTTAAAGTAAAAGAACAGGAGGAGTTGGGCAAAATGAAAGGAAATCTATTCTTGCCAAAATAGGGAACAGGTTCCTGATGTCCAGATTTAATTTTGGTCCTGTCTTTCTGAAATGCCTCTGAGACAGGTGACTCCTATTTCCCTGAGGTTCTCAGGTCTGTGGAGCTCCAGGCGGGAAAGGACCTGGAATGTCTTCTAACTGACCCGAACACCCTCCATTGAGCTGTGACATGAGTAAGAAGGACGCCTTCATGGTTCAAAGCCCACTGGAAGTTGGGGGATTGTTTGCTATGACTGCCAGTGGGCCCTTGACTGTTACACAGATCCTGTGGGGTTCATCTCTGCTATTATGGCTTTAGCTCCTGACCTGGTCTCTATCCCTCTAGATCCCTCACCAATCTGTTCACTCAAACATAGTCACCTAATAGAAGTGCAAGCCCAATCGGGCACCTCCTTTGCTCTTTAAACCTCTTGATCCATCCCACGGCCTGTTAAGTACAGAATAAAGGTCAAGTTTCCTGGCATCATAAGAGATCCCCATGACTGTTTTTTTTAAGACTTTTTTTAAAATGTGGGCCATTTTTAAGTCTTTATTCAATTTGTTACAGTATTGCTTCTGTTTTATACTTGGGTGTTTTGGCAGTGAGGCATGTGGAATCTTAGCTCCCCTCTCAGGAATCAAACCCACACCCCCTGCACTAGAAGGCAAAGACCAGCCGCTGAACTGCCAGGGAAGTCCCAAGCCCCGCATGATGGTTCATTCTCTCTCACTACTCTTGGCCTTGTAATGTTCACCCCAGCAGTGCCTGCCTTACAGCTCCATGAAAGATTCTTCTGTTTTACTCATGCCTGCCCAGTCCTTCCTTGCATTTGCCTGATCGGTTCCTACTGGTCCTTAAAGACTTAACTTGGATAAGAAGGCACCTTGGGACCCCTAAGGCGGCCGCAGAACCTTCCTCAGGGGCTTTTCTCCACGATTCATAAAACTACCCACTTCCTAATACCCTCTCTCCAACCATCCTCGTTCCTGAAAGCAGAGATGTCTGCTTTACCTTCCAGAACCTACTCTGTCCCTCGTGTCAATTAAAAGGTTGTTGAACCAACTTTGCAAAGTCATTCCTAAGTTCTGAGATCATTTCCAAGTTCAGCAAGTAAACAAGGCAGGTAGAGGAGGGAAAAACCATCACAACTTGTCATTTATTTGACATGACTGGGGTGTTTTGAGGCTTTGGCAGTTATGATGGCAGGGGACAGCAAGATGGGTGGGGTGGGGATGACAGCTGGTGGGAGAAGAGAAATCAAGAGTGCAGGGTGGGACTGCGGACTTCAGGTTGGGAATCCTGTTTTAAATCCAGAAGATGTCATGGCTCAGTTGGTCCAGGTGTTAATTGCAGGTTGAGAACTTGAAAAGCCTGCACTGATTGGCTCCTGGCCCAAGTACATCCACCTATCAATGGTCCATCCAGGTTAGAGCCCTGATCAACAACACCCAGTTCTCCTCCACCCTTTCTTTAAGCTGCCTTCAAGAGGTAAGCTTAGTCCAAATGAAACCAGAAACCTCCACCCATTAATAACAACTTGTTTTTGACCAGAACCTTACAGGCCAAATAGAAAACCTGAGCTAGAGAGGAGAGTAAGTCTGAAACAGAACCATTCTTTTTCAGCCCTGTTAAAATTATATTCACTGTGGGTCTGACAGATTTCATGAGAAATCCCTCTATCGGTAGGTCTTAAAGAAATAAGCATTTAAAGAAAAATGTGTTCAAACTAAGACAACATTGAAAATCAACTATATTGCAATAACAATTTTTGAATTGCACTAATGAAAATAATATGAATTTTCAAATAGGGATACAAAAGTGTTATTTTCCCTGAATAAACTATCTCACAAAAAAGAAAATGTATTTGACTTCTAATTTTTTGTATTTATAAATAGTTCAAATAAATAAAACATGAAAGTGAAAGTGTTAGACACTCAGTCGTGTCTGACTCTTTTCGGCCCCATGAACTATAGCTTGCAAGGCTCCTCTGTCCATGGAATTCTCCAGGTAAGAATACTGGAGTGGGTAACCATTCCCTTCTCTAGGGGATTTTCCCAACCTAGGAATCAAACCTGGGTCTCCTGCATTACAAGGAGATTCTTTACCAACTAATCTACCAGGGAAGCCCATAGATAATTCTGAAATCTTCATTTATATCAGCATTATCAATCACTATTCTTTAAAAAAAATAATTTTATAAAAAAGGTAATAAAATGTGTTTGTTGCATACTTCAATATAAAGGTTGCCAAACAACAAAAAGAAGAAAAATATATCTACTAGAAAGAGTCAATAGCTAGAGCTGTTGACTTAGCCTAGTTTGCCAGTGCAGGAGGAGGGTCATGTGGCTTCGTGAAATGTAGCAGACAAGGAAATTTCTGTAGAGGCCCCTAAATCATTTAACAGTGAAAAGGATTCCCAGATGGCCTTATCGGCATCTAAGTCAAATTGTTAGGTATCAGCACCAACTAATAAATTTGCTTTGGGGCTTGGTTTTTTGACATTTGTTCAAATCCTCAGAGAACCGTAGTTACTGTATATCCTTGTACAGTATTTGAATTCTGAATCACTATGCCTGGTCGGCTGCCCACTGGGACAGGAAATAAAACTCCATAATAGAATGTCATTTTTTAAAAGTCTAAGCATTATGAGTTGCAGTGATATTGTATGACAAACTCATGTTTCTCTTTTGTCTCAAATGTTTTATTCTCCAGGAAAGCTCATTTGCATTGTTGTCCCATATGGGGATTTGCACATCCTGGTACGATAAAGATGCAGAAGGGAATTAGGTCACTAGGCATCCTCTTTTTTCTGTTAATAACCCTGTCCAACCTCTTCCTTCTTAATCCCATGCAGACAAAAGCAATAGAAGCTAAACCGTCCAGAGTCGTGATAGGAAAGGCGGACAAGTAAATCCACCAACATGAGTCCATTCAGTCGCTGTGGATGTATTTAATTAATCCCATGTGGACTGGTCTTATTCAAATAAAAGTATATTTTAGAAGACGGCTGCCTTGTTCTCTGGTCTGTGTGGTGACCCCTGATGGAGGCAGCTGGGCTGGTTTAATCAGTCAGTTATTACAGGTCTGGCTTGCTTTCTGCTAATGGCGTCATGCCGGAAAGAATCTGTATTCTAGGCAGAGTGGAAACATCCCCAGTGGGTAAGGAATTAGGAGAACATTAGAAGAGTACCAGGCAGCAGCAGCAGGCAGTGGAGGGGAGTGGGAGGTTGCGGGGTCCCAGATGCGACCCCAGGCAGGAGGCGAGCAGGGAGCTTGGATGACTTCCATGGGCTGGCGCCCACATGGCGAACTCCTGCGGTGCCCGGCATAGTTCTGAGATGAAGTTTGCTACTCGGGTCCTTTCCAATCCTCTTACTTCATATGACTTCCTGCCCAGGCCAATCCCACATTGGTATATTAAAGGTCAAGTTGTATTATCCTCAAGCATGAGGATAATATTAGAAAACTCTCAGTTGGTGCTTACGATGTGTCCAGCTTTCTCTGGTACTGACACCCCATAGTCACCAAAACCCTATGAGAGGCTGTTGTTATTTTGCCCTCTTACAGAGGTGCAGATGGAGGCACGGGATGGGTATGTGAAATGGCCAGTATCACTCGGGCAGCAGACAGCACATCAGGATTCCAACGAAACCAGCTGGGCTCAGAAATTACATCTTTGACCACTCCAAACTCAGTCTCCCAGGAGCCTTGATTTCATGCCAGCCAAGACTGGAACATTCAGGACCCGCCCTTCAGAAAGAAGCAAGCCGTACCCCAGATGGTCAGTAACAGCAGTGCTGTTCCATAACAGTCCCAAACTGGAACTCACCCACACGCACATCAGCTGGAAAGTGAACAGGTAGAGGCATATTCTGGAGAAGGCGATGGCGCCCCACTCCAGCACTCTTGCCTGGAAAATCCCATGGATGGAGGAGCCTGGTGGGCTGCAGTCCATGGGGTCGCGAAGAGTCGGACACGACTGAGCAACTTCCCTTTCACTTTTCACTTTCATGCATTGGAGAAGGAAATGGCAGCCCACTCCAGTGTTCTTGCCTGGAGAATCCCAGGGACGGGGGAGCCTGGTGGGCTGCCGTCTATGGGGTCTCACAGAGTTGGACACGACTGCAGCAACTCAGCCGCAGCAGCAGGAGCAGAGGCATATTCAACAGTGAGACCCGATTAACCGGACTCATGTCCAGGGTGAGCCACACATCAGATGCGGAGAGAAGGATGGCCGATAGGAGGGAGCATGCGTGCTGCACACGTCCGCCAGAAGGTCAAGAACAGGAGCGCTGTCTTTGGTGTCAGAACTCAGGACAGTGGCTCCCCAGGGCAGGGGCTGATGACTGCAAGAGGGCACAAGAGGGTGGTTTTATCTCTTGACCTAGAAGCTGCCTTCATGGCAGCCTTCGTTTTGTACAGATTCATCAGATCCGTACAGGGCTGTATGCTCTTTTCTGTAGGTAGGTTCTCCTTGACTAAGAAAGAAGATTTTTTGAAACCATGATCAAAGAAAGTGTCTGATTAAACTCTCAGAATGGATGGTCAAGCACCGTTTGTAAAAGAAATTCAATTCCTCACCAGGGGCTGACTTAGGGCCACTCGTTGAAGGACATTGACAGTGGAAGGTGACAGAAGGAGGGTGAAGGGAAAATTCCTTAGATATCACTCCACGCTCTGCTGAGCTGCCAACTACCTGCATGGTCCTGGGTGGGCAGATCACCTGGCTGAACGAAATCAGTGCAGGTGGTTTAGAAGCTCTGCTAAGGTCAGCTCCCTGAGGGAGGAGGTTTGACCATGACAACACGAAAAAACACAGGGAGGAAAAATGCCCTTTGGACCAAACATCCCATTAAGAAGTTTGGCACCACCATCAGCTTCACCAGCTATCACAATCCTCATCAAAAGAATGAGTGTAAGACTCCCTTTTGCTTTTATGGTAATTTTATGGTACTGCTCTACATACCTCCAGGATAATATCAGATAATACCAAACTCTTAAGAAAGTCAATCTGTGATTCCACTCTGGTTCAGTCTTTCTAAATATTCTTAAATGATAAAGTCGGAGATTTTTCTGCTTTTTTGGAAGTGATTTTTAAGTGGAGACAAAGGTCATCTACTGGGAGAAAAAAGTCAACCAGATTATTCTGAGGCTTGGTACTGAATCAGAGTGTAATGTAACAGATGAATTTTGAATACAGGTGTATTTCATAACGCATTTGTAATTCTATTGTGAAAGATATGAGGTTAGAAGATATTAACTTACAGTCTTTATTCTTTTTAATCATTTCTAGCGTGTTTTACAGTCATATAAAGATGTGTGTGTGTGTTCAAAAGTCAAATAAAGAAATTCCACTTGCTTTTCAGGGAAACTTTTAATTGATTTCACAGATAAGGAGAAAAGTGTACACATTACAGGTTTATGGCTCAGCAAATTTTTACAAAGTGAATACACCAGAGGGTGCCCCAAGTTTACTGGCAGCAAATCAGCCCCCATAGTGACTGTGGCAGACACTCTGGGTGACTCACATCCCATCCACTCAATCTTCCTCCATGTCAGCTGCAGCAAGGTGGACCGTCCCCGTGTGAGCCCTGAGTCATCCTGAACCGACAGCATCTCACCTCCAAGAACAAGCTCCCTGATGGTCTGGTTTGGGTCTTGGATCCTAAAGCAGGACAAAATCTCAGCCCAAATCCACGAGTGCAGCCTGGAAGAGCCCTCCAACCAGCGCAGACAGGAGTTGGGGAGAGACCCCCAGGCACTCTCCCTTTCTGGACAATTCTGGTAGGAACTCTGTGTCCTGAGAGCTCCAGAGGCGATCCAGGCCCGGCCACCTCCAGCGTGGTCTTTCTGGGCAGGGGGGCCTTCTGCCCCCACTCACTCTCCTGGGCACACCTCCCAGATAAACCATCTACCAATGTCCACTTACTTGCCAATATGTGGTTTTATCAGCCTTTGTCTTTTCGGCCACTCTCATCAGGGTGAACAAATTGCTTTTTAAGGAGAAGAGGATGGTTTGGATTATTGCCTGGGATGACCATTGCTTACTGCCCCTTCCCCCAGTGTCCATACTACACAGTGGACACGTCCCCGCCCATCCACCAGGTGAACTGGTTGGACCAATGGAAGGTTAATGGATGTAACAGAAGCTAAAGTGTGTAATGTCCTTGTGCCCTGAGCCTTGCCTTCCAAGCACTTCTGCCAACGGAAGAGCATGTCTTGGCTGACCCACTGATGTATTCAGGAGGGGAGAGAGCAAGACCTAAACTGCTTTCAGAGCTGGCCACAGTGGGAACCAGCCACCCGGGACATTTGGAGGATAAATGAGCGCCACTTTAGGCCACTGGATTGGGGGATACCGGTTTCCATGGCGCTACCATGACAATGATCATCAGTTGCCACATTAGAGGCGGGTGTCCTTGTGAAGTTCATCAAACTACCCAGAAGCATAGCTGTCCCACTTACAGCTAAACTTACCACTAAAGTCTGCATCGAGCCAAGCTAGTGAGAAGCTGCCTTCTCACTATTCCGGGCAACCTTGAACTCCCTCCACTCAATATTTAATAAAGGCTTGATTAAAAGAGACAATATTTACAGAAAAAGTTAGGCCACCCATCCATTGCTAGAGTTCTCTAAGTTACCTCTGCTTTTATCCCAGGTGGCAAAGCTGTGCCCTGAGACTGAATTGTTCTCATTCTCCCAGGGCAGTTGCTACAAAGTGGTGCTTTGACATACTCCCACCAATGCGTCTTGGAAGAAATTACATGTTAAAGTTTTGTGATAGATGTGCTTGGATATGCTGTAAGGACATGGCTGGGGGCACTGTATGAAATGCCAGGGGTGGGGAATCATTTCAAGTTTCAATACCTGGGACAATTGGAACCTCCTGAAAATGAGTTTGTATTACATCATGAATCATGCTTTCCTTGAAAGTCAGTTGCTTTTCTTGTACTGGCCAGCACAAAGCTCAGGTCAAATTTTTGGCCTACTGCATTTAACCATTGAACATGCATTTAAAAAACAATCTTCGTTCTTGGCTACTCCCTGATTCTCTCACTCAAATAATTTGAAACTGTGTTTAGTCTTCTTGTGATGAGATTTGGTGGGGATCTGGTTAAAACATCTTGGTGAGTTTATGCCCAGAATTGTCCTTTCCCTGCCCACGTGTTCAGGACAGTTCAACAGAGGAATTTAGCATCTGTATTCTGGCACCAGACTTTCCAGATTGGAATTCCACTTCTACCACTTATCTTCAACAAACTACTTCATCCTTCTCTGCCACTGGCTCCTCAGCTTTAGCATGGGGGTCTCCCAAGATACTCAGGTGGGTCTCAGCTCAAGACAGTCGGTGCTCATTCCAGGTGAGTTGCAAGACCGTGACGTAGGTTTTGCAAAAGAGGCGGTCAGAACTGGTTATGTGACTCTTCATTGTTCACTTAATCATTTAAGTGGAATAAAAGAGTTGGAGGCTCTTAAGAAGGAAGGAGGGAAATTTCGAAGAGTCATTGCTGCTCTGAGTCCTGCATTCCCAGAATGGAGAAAGAGCTGGGTACCCCTCCCCCAACTCCATTCACCTCCAGCCAAGGGAGCAGCCTTTGCAGAGAGGTCAGAGGGCATGACGAGTCTCCTGCAGCGTTTCCACAACACCATCGATACTCAGCTCTCTGAGATCGTTATTTGAATGTGTCTTATCTCCTCTAGACAATAAGAAACAGGAGGGCTGAGAATGTCCTTTTCTTCAAGGTGTCGGACATTTACTTGCCAACATTTGATCACACACCCTGCCTGAGTGCGTGCCCAGTCGCTTCAGTCGCGTCTAACTCTGAGCAACCCTATGGACTAGAGCCCACCAGGCTCCCCTGTCCGTTGGTTCTCCAGGTAAGAATACCGGAATGGGCTGCCATGCCCTCCTCTAGGGGATCACACACACTAGATGCCAGTTATTGGGCACAGCAATGAGACTATTAAATAAGAAAGACACACACTTCACCACGTTTCCCCTTTCTAGAATGGGATTATATCCACTGACACTAGGCTTGATCCATTAACTTGGCTAGTATATCAGTTTGTTCCTGCAGCTTAATAAGTAGCTCCAGATTCTTGTGGCTTCAGACAGGAGTCATGTATCAGCTCGTGGCTCTTGCGGGTTGGGGCTCTGAGTTGAGCTCAGCCATGTGGCTCTCCAGCTACTTCCACCTGGGTGGAATATGAACAGACAGAAATCACTGAGACTGAGAAAAATATAGAGAAAATAAACAAGTAGCAACAACCAACCACAGGAAAATCAGAGGAGAGATAAAGAAAGGAGCTGGCATTCCACGCGAGTTCAAGAATTCCTGACAGCTTTCAGTATCATTCCAAGTTCAACTTTATAATCATTTAAGGTAAATTCCCTTAATCCTAATTCACTCAAGAGAAGCTCTGTTCCCTGTAACAAAAGAGACTTGCTATGACAAGATTTAGTGCCTTGGGACTTCCCTTGATGGTCCAGTGGCTAAGACTCTGTGCTCCCAATGCAAAGGGCCTGAGTTCGATCCCTGGTTGGGGAGCTAGATCCCACATGCCTCAACTAAGAGTTCACATGCCGCAACTAAAGATCTTGCATGCTGCAAGACCTGGCACAGCCAAATAAATAAGCTAAAAAAAAACAGGATTAGTGCCAGACACTCATAGGAAATTCAGGGTGTTTGAAACAGGCAATTGGGGCTGGGTGCAAGGGGAAGATGCCACTTATTCGTGCAGTGGTACATCAGGCAATTGTTTGCGGTTTCTTATGACTCAGACTATCTTGCAGGTGAGGCTTCTGGGGTTTGGGGATAGGCTATAGGGAGTTGCAGGTATCAGAGGAGTGCTCAAAACAGCAGTGAGTTATTGCCAGTCACTGAAGAGTGAGTTCTGTATCCAGGTTGTGCAGCTGGAGGCAGATGTTCGGGAACATGATGCGACCCTTCTGAACAATGTCCTTCTCTCCTGGAGCTGACACAATGGTGGGTCCATTGAAGAGTAAGTCTGAAAATGTCATATGCATTTCTGAACTGCAGCATTCCCAGTATTAACATTTTCTATGACTTAGGTTAAGTATCTGATTGGTAGAGACTGAGAATTTGCCAGGAGATGAGATATCTGAAAAACACCCAAAGACTTGGAGATTCCCCTGCACCCTACACCCTTCCTGAAGACTACCCAGTTTGGTGATCTCCCCTGACATCTTCACATGATTTTCTCACTCTCCAGTGAGAATGGGTGGATGGTGGCAACCCTGGTGCATCCCCCAGGCCCCCTCAGATCCCTTTTTACCATTTGGTGGGAGATAGTCCCTGGCTTTGATGTGCCTTTACTTACAAGAGCCTGTACCCTTGTCTCCTTCTCAGAGAACTGCCCTCAGGTTACTGGAGCCTCATTTAGGGAATGCCTAGAAATGGGCCTGAAATTTTGCACCCAGTTCCAAACTGTGTGTGTGTGTGTGTGTGTGTATTTGTATGTATGTGGGTGTATGTATATGTGTGTATGTGTGTACATATGTGTGGGAGTGGGTGGGTGTGTCTGTGTGTGTGTGTACTGTGTTTATATGTATGTATGTGTGTGGGGTGTGTGTGTGTGTATATGTGTGGTGTGTGTGTGCATGCATATGTGTGTGGATGTGGGTGTGTGGATGTGGGTGTATGTATATGTGTGTGTGTATGTGGGTATATGTGTGTATGTGTGTGTATATGTGCATGTGTGTATGTGGGTGTATATGTATTTATGTGGGTGGGTGTGTATTGTGTGTATATGTATGTGTGTATGTGGGGAGGTATGTGTATATGTATATGTGTTGGGAGGGGACATTAACTGGGTGTCCTACCATCAAACTCTGTTCTGACCCTGTCTACCTGGAGATGATGTAGGATCTCTGTGGCTGGGGTCTCTGGGCTATAAGACTTCCCACCCCACCACCTCAAGCAACATTCGCAAGTCCAGGGGGTCACCTGTGCTTCCACCAACTGGCTATGGACTGGAAGTACCAATGACCCCTCCCCAGGTTCTATTAATTTACTAGAGTGGCTCACAGAACTCAGAGATAACACTTCACTGACTAGATGACCTGTTTATTATGAAAGGATAAAACTCAGGAACAGCCAGATGGAGGAGATGCATGGGGCAGGGTGTGGGGAAAGGGCATGAAGATTCCATGCTTCCCTGAGCACACCTGTTCCCAGATCAGCACATGTTCATCAACCCAGAACTTTGGGAGTTTATGGAGGATTCATTCGATAACTCTAATTGATTCAATCATTAGCCACTGTTGACTGAATTTTTGAATATACTTAAAATGCTTTAAAACTTACCTCTTATTAAATTAAAAATGTGTTTAAGAGTGTTTTCATTTATGTTTGATAAAAGGATCCCTGTCTGGAATATCAGAAAATCACTCACAGCTGCTTTTTACCGATCAGATATGGGGATCTCCCAAGTCTGGTCCTCTCAGAATAAGGACAGGCAGGTGGGTGTGTTGTGTTAGGGGAACCACCAGCACAGAGAGAGGTGAGCTATCATTTTTTAAACAAAATTATCTTTCATTTGGAGAACAAATTCTTGAATCCCACTGTTATTAAGCTGAATGGCACAGGCTTAGCTTCAAGCAGCCAGTTCTACTGGAAGGACCCTTCTTGATGAAATGACTTTACAGATTAGGGGGGTGGGGTGTGAGACACCCCCATCACAATATGACTTTCCCCAACGTCTTGTCTTTTTATCACCAATAACAAGCAGGCATTGAGCGTGTGTTATGTGTCTCACTGAATTGCGTGCCGGACACAGCTTTTAATGTCTATTGAAGGAGGAATTTACCAATAAGTGTTTTTCAAGGCCATTGAGAGAATAGTAGTAGTGCTGCCCAGGACGTGCAAATCTGGAGAACAAAGGCATGTAGACCGAGCAGCATGCGTGGAGGACTGGATGCGTCCAGCTGGGTGTGGGAGTCAGGCCAGAGGCACTCCAGGCAGCTGTGGGTACCAACCCACCCAGAGTTCTTGTGCGGTGGTCCGGAGATGAGCAGGCATCCCTTAATGAGGAATTTCTCACAAAGTTTATGTGAAATAAACACACTCATGGACTACACAGTCAAAGCCTTTGGCTCCAAACCTCCTCCTCCTCCTCACTGGGCTCTGAGGGTCCACAGGGCCCCTCTTCTCGACTCAGCACCCATTTCTCTTTCTGCTGTGAGGACCTCCCTGGACTTCCCTTTGGGGAATTGAAGCTACAAGCAACATTATAGCTACAAGGACTGGGAGAGGCCGTGAGTCTAGAAGATGAAGCTTCTGTGTTTGAGCCCTGATGATACCACCTCCTAGCTGAGTGGTCTTGGCAAAGCTGCTTACCCTCTCTGAGCTGGGATTGCCTTATCTGTGAGATAAGAATAATGAGAGAAGCTGCCTCCTGCTGCGTGTGAAGTGACTTGAGTCTACATGCCTGGCACAAACGGGGGGGCTGAATCGGGGAGAGGGCTGAGCAATATCACCCTCCCCATCCTTGTGGTCCCAGTAAGAACATCAGTGTGTCTTGACCATGCCACAGGGTGGGCGTGTGACCCACATTTGGTCAATCAGGCCATTTCTCCTGGGAATTTGATTCTTGAACTAAGTGAAAGGACAGAGAAATTCAAGTCAATAATGTACGCAAGGTTGCACAAGGGTGTTGTCCACGTGCATTTACCTCCTAGCTCCCTCGATACCTGGATCCCCCTCCTTCCAAGACTGGGCTATGTGCTTCCCTGTTTGGGTCCTGGGAGCTGCCCCTATCCTTCCAGCACATCCCTGTTTGTTGTTATATTCAGATGTGTTTCCGTTCTTTGTAAACAAAACAGCCTGGCCAACCCACAACTGTGGGCATGTCGCAATCTTTGTGTCTTTGATTCTTTTTGACCCCATGAATCAGAGCACGCCAGGCCTCCCTGTCCATCACCAACTCCCAGAGTTCACTCAGACTCATGTCCATCGAGTCCGTGATGCCATCCAGCCATCTCATCCTCGGTCGTCCCCTTCTCCTTCTGCCCTCAATCCCTCCCAGCATCAGGGTCTTTTCAAATGAGTCAACTCTTCGCATGAGGTGGCCAAAGTATTGGAGTTTCAGCTTTAGCATCAGGCCTTCCAATGAATACCCAGGGCTGATTTCCTTTAGGATGGACTGGTTGGATCTCCTTGCAGTCCAAGGGACTCTCAAGAGTCTTCTCCAACACCACAGTTCAAAAGCATCAATTCTTCGGTGCTCAGCTTCCTTCACAGTCCAGCTCTCACATCCATACATGACTACTGGAAAAACCATAGTTCTTGACTCGACGGACCTTTGTTGGCAAAGTAATATCTCTGCTTTTTAATATACTAACTAGATTGGTCATAACTTTCCTTCCAAGGGGTAAGCGTCTTTTAATTTCATGGCTGCAGTCACCATCTGCAGTGATTTTGGAGCCCAGAAAAATAAAGTCTGACACTGTTTCCACTGTTTCCCCATCTATTTCCCATGAAGTGATGGGACCAGATGCCATGATCTTAGTTTTCTGAATGTTGAGCTTTAAGTCAACTTTTTCACTCGCCTCTTTCACTTTCATCAAGAGGCTTTAGTTACTCTTCACTTTCTGCCATAAGGGTGGTATCAATCTGCATATCTGAGGTTATTGATATTTCTCCCAGCAATCTTGATTCCAGCTTGTGTTCATCCAGCCCAGCCTTTCTCATGATGTACTCTGCATAGAAGTTAAATAAGCAATATATGTCCTTGATGTACTTCTTTTCCTATTTGGAACCAGTCTGTTGCTCCATGTCCAGTTCTAACTGTTGCTTCCTGACCTGCATATAGGTTTCTCAAGAGGCAGGTTAGGTGGTCTGGTATTCCATCTCTCTCAGAATTTTCCACAGTTTATTGTGATCCACACAGTCAAAGGCTTTGGCACAGTCCATAAAGCAGAAATAGATGTTTTTCTGGAACTCTCTTGCTTTTTCGATGATCCAGCAGATGTTGGTAATTTGATCTCTGGTTCCTCTGCCCTCTAATCACTCTATATAAGAGGCTCTAAGTTCATCAACAGATGAATGGATAAAGATGAGGTATGTACATACAATGGAATATTACTCAGCCATAAAAAAGAATGAGTTTGAGTCAGTTCCATGAGCTTTTTATTCATCAGCACCCTACTTACCTTTCCAATCCATCCACTTTCCTCCATTCCCACTGCTAACTCTTTCCCCTGCCCAGGCCCTGTGACTTCAGTCACAATTTGAAGACAGGAACTTCAAATTAACATTTTAATAGAAATGAAATGAAATAGTTAAAAATCCTTTAACTGAAATGATAAAAAATACACTCTAAGATGTCTCTGAAGTAGAAGCTGCAGGAAATCACTACCATTTTAGGGCTGAGGGATGCAAGAGAAGAGGTTGGAACTACTGGACTTAAGAAATCTGGAGAAGGGGCTCCATGGGGCAGCGTGAGTTGGTGTCTCCCAGCAGAAGCAACGAGCTGCCTCTGCAAATGTCACATCATCAGCTGCAAATTCCTCATGTGGAAGGTGAGCAACAACTGCTGGGATGATGCAAGGCTGGGAGATGCTATCAAGAACAGGAAGTAATCAAACAAGTTTCTACCCAGGGAACTGTATTCAATATCCTGGGAGAAGATAGAAAAGAATGTGTATTTGTATAACTGAGTCATTTTGCTGTACAGCAGTAATTAATACAACATTGTAAATCAACTATATTTCAATTAAAAAAGGAAAAGAACAGGGAGTAATCAGGGACGAAAGACAGCAAGTATGGCAAGCGTGCTATTCTTGTGAGGACCCAGAAGAAGCAAGTACTTTCTCTTTGCCTTCCAGGCTCCTCCAAGCACCCTAAATTGTCAGAACCCAGGAGCAGCAGAAATGAGATTTGCAATTCCCAGCCTGAAGCATCAGAGCAGAATGGAAAGGACCGGCATGGAGCTGAGAAACCAGATCTACATTACTGGCTTTCTTCACAGTCCCTTTGCATTCTTCATTTTCCAATGATTCCTTCTTCCTTGCTGCCCTAAGTGACACCAAGATGTGGGACTGATGAAGGCCTGAGAGTAGCTCCACTGAGAAAGAGTGTAGGGTGGAGGAGAAATTGCAGCCATGCTGGAAATGGAAGAAGGGATGTTCTAGCCACCAGGACCCCACTCACACTGTGAGTGGAAATTCTGATTTCTGCAAAAGAGTCCTTGATGTGAAGTTAGCCTTGACAGTTTGAATGTTCTTGGCTTTGCAGGGTTTCTTTTGCTTTGAATCTGTGTAATATTTAATAGTTTCACAAGAGCTATAATCTAAGAAGGTTAATTAATATGTATCTGTGCATACTTAAATAGCAGTTTTATTGCAATAAAAATAAGCTAATTCTGAGGGTCCTCAAGATATATTTCCCTTTAAAATGGGTTCAAGCAGGGACTTTCCTGGCAGTCCAGTGGTTAAGACTTCACCTTCCAGTGCAGGGGGTATGGATTCACTCCCAGGTTGGGAAGCTAAAATCCCACAAGCCTCGCTGTCAAAAACCCAAAATAAAAATAGGAGCAATATTGTAACAAATTCAGTAAAGACTTTTAAAATGGTTCATATTTTTAAAAGAGCATTTTAAATAAAATAGGTTTATGCATTACTCCAATTGATGAAAAGGAAGATGTGATCTGGCTTCTGGCCAGGGTATACAGTAGTCCTGACCCCACTGTCCCCAAGCCTATAAGACAGGGGTGGGAGATGGGGCAGAAATACCACCACATGTTTTGGTTATGTCCAGACCAGAGCTGGAGCAGGTTGGAAGGTATAACAGAGACGTGGGGGCAAGCAGGTGATGGTGCTGATGGATGATTCAAGGACAGGCGGAGATACATCTGACACTATTAAATGGCACTCTTGGTGTTTCTGAAGGAGAAAACAGAACAGGCTTTATCTTGAAAGCAGGACTCTATCTTGGACTGAACTGTGGACTTTGAGCTATATGCCCAGTATCTATGGAAACGACATACCAACTGGAAAACCAGGTCCCTGGAAAACCAGGTCCCTGGAAGGAAAAGCTCCAGGGCTCGTACCTAGACTCTCTGTCCATAAAAGAATATCCTAATTATCTGTGTCACCGAATAGAATCATTATGCTTATTGGGGTATTACCACAGGCCTATTGATAATTGTCGACTGTTAACTACCTAGGCTTAAGGCATATGAATGACGGGTTAACTTTGATTGTATCTTTCTTTACCTTTGTTTAGACTAGTTTCAGGGAATTTGGGGAGCAGGTTTGTGCTCTTACACTTAGGGTATATAAGGTTTTCACAAAAACTGGTCGGGATCCTTGGCTAAGAGGAGACTCTGCCTTGGGCCCGCCGGTGTAATAAACTGCCCTCCACTATCTGCATTGTTCTTCTGAGTGAGTCTGTTTTCTGGAACGCTTGGCTACAACATTTCCAAAAGTGGCTGCTGATTCATCTTCCATCTGTATTGGTTCCACATGGGTACAGATGTGCTAGGGGACAGAGGAAAATGACAAGGACCCATCAGAGAAGAGGAAGGATGAGGTATTTGAGTTGGGCCTTAAAAAATTGGGGAGATCTTAAGAGAGAAAGAACAGGAGTGAGGGCCTGCCGGGTCAAGGGCACAGCAGAAGCCCAGGTGAGGGAATGGCCAGCCTGCGATGCTGGAGCGAGGGGGAAAGTGTGCAAGACTGTAGCCACCGGATCACGGCAAGGCCTTGAATTCTAGGGAAGGGAGCTGGGGTTTTATTCTTTTTTTAACTTTTTATTTTGTATCAGAGTGTAGCCGATTAACAATGTTGTGATAGTTTCCGGTGGACAGCAAAGGGGCTCAGCCATGCAATCACATGTACCCATTCTCCCCTAAAACTCCCCTCCCATCCAGGCTGCCACTTAACGCTGAGCAGGGTTTCCTGTATGGTACAGTAGGTCCTTGTTGGTTATCCATTTAAATATAGCAGTGTGTACATATGATCAGGGAGGTGGGGTTTTATTCTGATACAGACTGGGATCTACCCTCTGCTCTTTAATGAGGGGAAGCAGGAGGACAAAGTCCAAATTTATTACCATGGTTCTTGTTTTTCCATTAAGGAAAGAGAGATTCAGAGACAGCAGTGACACCCAAGACCACAGGGCACTTGGAAACCAGTGCGGAGGAGCCGTCCCTGCCTCCGACCCCCTTGGGCATGAAGGGACCTCTCCTCTATTCCTGATGAGCGGGTTGCCGGGGAAGAAAAGGCCTAGCACCACATATTGCCAGAATCCCAAGACCAAGGCTCATTCGTGCTTCTCTCTGGCCAGCTCAGAAAGAAGTGTCCACATCACCCACACTCTCGTCCCTACAGAGTCGGGACTGGGGAGCTCAGGGACGCCCCAGTCCATCGGGAAATGTACAACCACACAACTCTCCCTTGACTGCCATTAGTGCTGTATCTGGAAAGGCCGAACAGCTCTTGCCCAGAAAATTGTATCTCACTTCTTTAAAAAATGTGTATGGATGGAAACAGAGCAGACAGATGCCCAGGAGGAGACCAGGAAAGGGGGGCAGCGAGGAAGGGTAACTAGATAAAACAAATGGGCTTGGCGCATGCCTTTTGACCATTTTGCTGTAGTCTATTGATTTGGATTTCTTCCCCCTACCCTGGGAGTAATCAATTTTTCGGTGGATGGGCAGAGTACAATAATTGCAAGCAAACTCTTCAAATGGGTTGTCATTAATTTGCCTTTTGCCGGTCCTTGTATCACTCAGAGAAAGATGTGTTTAGCTTTCCCCAGACACTATTGGAGGGATGCTCTGGGGATTTTATGGGGCTGATTGGCATGGGGCAGGGAATGTGGGCTTGGAAGGGGCACGCTGAGCTCGGATGGACTAATGAAGCCGCTGTGTTGGCTCATCTTTACAGAGTCACTTATTACCGCTAATTGGGAGGGACAGTTCAAATAAGCACAGAGGAGCAGTGATCACACGAGCGTGACGTGGTTTCAAAGAGGCCTCTGCAACTCCCCGAACCCCTGGGGCTGGCTGGCTGGACACTGGGGCCTGGAGGCGTCCACAGAGCTGAGGCTTTGTCAGGGTGTCCTGTAGAAGCCAGCAGACTCAAGAAAGCGAGGTTTGCCAGTCATCACAGGGAGCCCTAGACAGACATGCAGCTGCCTGGGACACTTAGAAAGTCAACAGCTGACGGAAGGGAAGGACTCTGAGCTGGGCTGTAAATGGACCTCAAGATGTGATCGGAATTAATTTGCAGAACATAGTTAGAGGTTGTTGTCTGTAAAGGGCCAGTTGGTTTTAAAGAACAATTATTAGTGTGAGCGTTCCAATATTAATAACCTGGCAAATGCTAGGGTCCCCCGCTTTATCTTTTGAGGATGTCCTTTGCAAGAAGACATTAATTTCTTCTCCAGCCCATTAAATAGATATGAGTGAAAGCACTACATCCATACCAATGTATTATGGTGACTATTCCCAAATATTTGGTTGCATTTGTGCCAAGCAAGTAGTCACTAGCTGATGCTGGGTTTTCCAGATGTCCACAAGGAAGGGGTCAGACCCACCCCCATCCATTCACCCTGCAAAGGTATAAAGTGCCTGCAGTGGGCCAGAAACCACTCCAGCTAAGGAAAAGAAGACCTTGCTGTCCCCAGTTTCTAATCCCTTGGAAGGTGGGGACACAGCATAAAGAAGCGATGAACAAGGTCGTTTCAGAACAGGAGCTGGTGGTGAGGACCACAGAGAGGGCTGTGCTCCAGCCACTATTTCACTTCGCTTCATGTCCTCCCGCCCTTATTCTGGAAGGAAGACAGGATCCAGCAGTGCTGCCCACAGGCACACAAAGCACCTCTGACTTTGGAGGGGACCCCAGATAAGGCCAAGTTCAGGTGCCTGGTTTAGAGATAGGAAATTCAAACACTTCAGGATCTAATTATCACCCCATCCTGAGGAAGTGATGTATAAGAGAGTCTGGTGCTATCCTGCTCTCAATGGAGAAAATTGATCCCAAGCTAAGTTGCTCTTCAGTCATGTCCAATTCTTTTTAACCCCAAGGGCGGCAGCATGCCAGGCTTCCCTGTCCTTCACTATCTACCAGAGTTTACTCAAACTCAAGTCCATGGAGTCGGTGATGCCATCCAACCATCTCATCCTCTGTCACCCCCTTCTCCTCTTGCCCTCCAATCTTTCCCAGCATCAGGGGCTTTTCCAATGAGTCAGCTCTTCACATCAGGCGGCCAACATATTGGAGCTTCAGTTTCAGCATCAGTCCTTCCAATGAATATTCAGGGTTGATTTCCTTTAGGACAGACAGGTTTGGGTACAAAGTCATGATACCTTGTCTTGGGGCTGGCTTCATCCTCACTGTTGGTCTCTTGATTTCTACTGTAAAAATACACATCCATGATCATCATCACACAAACACACATCTCCAAATGAAAACTTATAGGTGGGAAGAAAAAAAATGTCATTCCTTTTCTCCCAAACACTGAAAATTACATTATCTATTTATGACACCAGCAGATGGTGTGTATCTGAGCTTCCACTTTGAAAGTATTTTCGAGAGGGTGACAGACCTTGCTTTGTGAAGAGAGCAGACCTAAAACGGGATATGAGTTTATGAAATTGATATAAAGCCATTCCCACCAACCTTTGCATTTGTTTTGAAATTTAAATTGGAATAATGAGCTGTTAAATCAGGCTAGTGGGTAAGTAGTGAAATGCTTTCCGGGAGAATGTAAGTCTTCGTACTTCACAAGAAATTAGGTTTGGGTTTCTCAGCATGGAAAATAGGAACTTATTTCCTGGGTAACGCATTCCATTTTAGATTTCCTGTGATATATTAAGAATGAATTGGTTGTTCATTGATACCTTCCAAGAGACCCCAACATGGGCAACACAATGCCCCGTTCACTTCTGCATGAATGCTTCTAGTTCTTTTCTTCACATCTGGAAGTCATTTATTTTGCCCCTAGACAGCTGCAGGGGCTGCCGACATACGATGGAGGCAGGGGCGCTGGCGAGCCTGGGGAGATACGTCCTGGCTTTGTCGGAGGCAAGAGCAGAACCCGCTTTCTTACTGGGTGTTGAGAGCAGGTTGACCAATTAAGGAGCCAGTCGAATAGCCTTAAAATGCCTTCATGGGGGAAAAAGGAATTTATGTTGCTAAAATGAATCCTTCCTTTTGAGACCTAAAAGGAAAACGCCTGGCTCAGCTCTCTGTGGGATTTCTTCCTAATGGGCCTGAGCACAGAATGCCCTTTTGTAGGCGAGGATGTAGATATAATACAGATCCTGAAAAATGCATTGTTTTAAAACAACCCCATGTGATGGCTACTCACCCCTTTGTACTCATTGGTCAGCGGAAGTCCTTGGGAATCCACCTCCAGCACACCTTCTGGGGATTGGATCAGGAGTGTGGAGCAAGGTGCTTCGGGGAAGCAAAGACCGGCTGTAAGTGATGCCAACTGGAGCTTCTTCCTCTGTTTTTACAGGGTGTCTGACATCAGCTCATGCCCCTGGGTTACAGGCTCAACTGTTGCATAGTGCCATGTTGAGAATGGATACTGAGGCTCCAAATACAGAATGAAGGATGAAGGCAAGCTCCCCTGCCCCCAGCAGCATCCCACCACCTGGGATGTCATTTAGAACTTTACGGGGCTGGGACTTTCCCGGTGGTCCAGTGATGAAGAATCCACCTGCTCATGCAGGGGACACAGTGTTGATCCTAGGTCCGGAAAGACTCCTCTTGCTGCCGAGCAACTAACCCTGTGCACCACTGAAGGAGGAAACAGACAGAACAGGCTCTGTCTTGAAAGCAGGACTTCATCTTGGGCAGGACTGTGGACTTTGAGCTATATGCCCAATATCTATGGAAACAACATACCAACTGGAAAACCAGGTCCCCAGAAGGAAGAGCCCCATGGCTCATACCTAGACTCTACGTCACCTAAAAGAATACCTTAAGTATCTGTGTAACCAAATAGAATCATACATTCTATTCTAGTATGCTTATTGGGGTATGACCACAGGCTTATTGATTTTCCACTGTTAACTGCCTAAGCCTAAGGTACATGAATCACGGGTTAAGTTTGATTATATCTTTCTTTTCGTTTGTTCAGACTAATTGCAGGGCATTTGGGGAGGTGGGTTTGGGCATGTACACTTAGGGTATATAAGGTTTTCACAAAAACTGGTCGGGATCTTTGGCTAAGAGGAGACTCTGCCTTAGGCCTGCCGGTGTAGTAAACTGCACTCCACTATGGGCATTGTCCTTCTGAGTGAGTTTGTTTCCCTGAAAGCGTGGCTACAACACCACAACTACTGAGCCTGAGCTCTAGAGTCCTCAAGTCCCAGCTACTGAGCCCACGCGCAGCAACCCTAGAGCCTGTGCTCTGAAGCAAGGGAACCCACCACAGTGAGAAGCTGGAATACCACAACTTAGAGTAGAACAACCTGCTTGCTGCTACTAGAGAAAGCCCAAATATAGCGATAAAGACTCAGCACAGACAAAATAAATTAATTTTAAAAAAATTTTTTTAAAGAACTTTATGGGGGTGGTGTGAGCAAGGCACTTTCCTAGCAGTCTTACTGAGCATCCAAATGGATGGAGTTGCTAAGAGTTCAGAGGGCATCTCTATTTAGGACAGTAGCTGCATAGGAAAGAAGGAAGACAGAGGGTGGGCCTGTCACTTAGGACTGGATCTTGGGAAAAGAACGGCGAAGCCTGGCATGGCTCCCGTGTAATAGCAACAGAGGCCATCTGGAAGAGGTTCCAGGGAAGGTGTCTGCATGGCTGAGGAGGAAGAACCAGAGTGTGGCCTGGAAATCATTCCCAACAGAGCCAGGTCCGTTCCGGCTTTTACCGAACATGTTCAAGGGAGGGGCGAACAGGAAACCAGCCTGTTAAAATATGCAGTAGGGATGTAATGATGATGGTGGGTAGAGGAGGATTATAATGGGGATAAAGGGAGACCAACCAGGAGAAGGCAGCAGCCTGAGGGGGCCAATGGGCAAGACGCTGAGCCTGGTCTGCACAGCAAAGAGCAGGTCTTGACCTAAAGCTACTGCAATGAAATCATAGTCCACAGAGAATCCCATGAACAGAGTAGCATCGTGGGCTACAGTCTGTGGGGTTGCATGGAGTCAAACACGACTGAAGTGACTTAGCAGTCGCCCACATCAGCTCCAGGTAACAGTGTTTTCTGGAACGAGGTTTGCTCCTTGAACCATCACGCTGCTCCTTTTCTATGGGCTTCCCTGGTGGCTAAGAAGGTAAAGAATATGCCGGCAATGCATTGAACCTGGGTTCAGTCCTTGGGTCAGGAAGATCCCCTGGAGAAGGGAATGGCTACCCACTCTAGTATTCTTGCCTGGAGAATTCTATGGACAGAAGAGCCTGGTAGACTACAGTCCATGGGATCTAAAAGAGTTGGACATGACTGAAGTGGCTTATCAAGCAAGCACTGTCCATAGCATCAATAAATGAAATATTTTACTTGAAACCCAGGGGTATTTTCCAGGTTTGGGGAAGCCTCATGTCTTTCCAAGTCAGAAATTAGGTCTACGAATATTGCCTCCTGAGTAAGAGGAGGGAAGGGAGAGAGAGGAGCTGCAGTAGAATGGCTCAGAGGCATAAATCAAGAGTTTTTGTGTTCTGGGAGAGAAGGTGAAAGTTGCCCTGATCTGATCACACAAGGAAGAGGACGAGCGATGAAGGGAGAACTCTCGAACAGACCCGTTGTCCACAGCCACACCGGGGACTTACAAGGAATCCATTCATCCATTCATTCCACAGATAGTGACTGAGAGCCTGAGATACACCAGCTACTGTTCTAGGCACTTAGCATGTCTCTATGAACCAAACAGAAAACAATCTCTGCCCCCATAGAGCTTCCATCCCAGCAGGGAAGACAGACTGTAAACAATAAACAAAAATAAATCACACAGTCCCTAGAGGGTAAGACATGCCAAGAATAAAAGAAAAGTAGGAGTGAAGGGATCAGGAGTGGGCTGGGGAGTCATATCTGGCGTGGTGGCAGGGGACCTCACATGAAAGAGTCGGGGGATAGGCCAGGTGTGGCCTTTGTGGCTCTTCACTGCTGTCCAGTGATGCCCCTGTTTCTAGCAGACAGGCATGCATGGCCTACTTTGTTTGTTTACGATTTGTCTCTGTGTTTAGGCTGCACTGGGTCTTCACTGCTGGGCAGGCTTTCTCTAGTTGTGGTGCAGGGCGTTCTCATTGCGGTGGCTTCTCTTGTTGCAGAGCACGGGCTCTAGAGCTCAGGCTCAGTAATTGTGTCACACGGACTTAGTTGCCCACGACATGTGGAATCTACCCAGACCAGGGATTGAACCTGCGTTCCCTGCATTGGCAAACAGAATTTTAACTCCTGGACCATCATAGATGCCCTGTTTTGCTTTTTAAAGATTTTTTGTGTGTGGACTTTTTAAAAGTCTTTGTTGAATTTGTTACAACATTGCTTCTTTTATGTTTGGGTTTTTAGCCTTGAAGCATGTGGGATCTTAGCTCCCCAGCCAGGAATAGCACCTGTAACCCTTGCATTGGAAGGCAGCGTCTTAACCACTGGATCACCAAAGAAGTTCCTCACATCTACTTTGGAATGAAACTTGCCTGTGTGCCCTCCACTCTCTTCAACCCTCTAGGACCCATTTTGTGAAAGCCACCCCCTCAGAGAACCCAGGGCTCAGCCAGAGTGTGGCTGAGGAAGCCCTAATGGTGATCAAAGCAGGATGAGATCACGAAGCACGTGAGAAGGTGACAAGGACAAGGGCGGGACCCTCAACCAAAGCAGAATCCTTCCACTTCAGAATGTCACCCAAGCCAGTCCCCAACGGAGTCTTTCCAGTCTGGGGTCTTTTGTTTCTCTTTCTTACTGATTGGGTTACATTTTACGGCTACCTGTCTTCCGGACTCCACTCTACACCTTGTGACACCTTTTTAATTTTATTTTTCTTTTTTCAGGATTATTTCATTTTGACCATTGGGTCATTATACACTTTGTATTAACTATACTGCTTGTGGGGCTTCACAAGTGGTGCTAGTGGTAAAGAACCTGCCTGCCAATGCAGGAGATACAAGGGATGCACGTTTGATCCCTGGGTCGGGAAGATCCCCTGGAGTGGGGTGTGGCAACCCATTCCAGTATTCTTGCCTGAACAGAAGAGCCTGGCGGACTAAAGTCCACGAGGTCGCAAACAGTCAGAAACGACTAAAGCAACTTACCACACATACATACTGCTCATGAATATTTTTTTTCTTGGCAAAATCTGTGTCAATCATTCTATTTATGAGTCACAAGTTCATTCGAAATAAAGCAGGGCATAAATATATCTCCAAATGGATAGGATCTACAAAATCCATGAATCCTCAATTTTCAGGATCACCTTGATTTAAAAATTATGCTCCCAACAACATTACCACAATCTAGAAATTCAAACTTCATCTCCCGACCTGTCACTCAAGCAGCCTAGAAATTGGTTGCTGACCAGGTGTGACCAGGTGTCCTAATTTGGGACTTAAAACATGTGGCCGTAGAGAGATACGCTTGTCCATTTATAGCTTGTCCTTTTTAGGAGTCTTTAAGAATATTCCAGCTCCTACTTCCCTTACTTGAAAACAATTCCAAAGGTTAATATCCCCAGGAGCTGAGACTCAGCCCCCAGAATCATGAATTCCTGCAAGCCCTTGTCCTTTGCTGATAGAATCTCCCCTTTGAGTACAAATAGAAAGCAATCCTTGGTAACTTCTACTACAGTTCATTCCACAACCTATCCATAGTTATATATTTAGTTCACATCTCTCCAAAAGGCCAGTTCAGTGGTCAAGATTGTGGATTGAGATGCTCAAGACTTCGGAGTCCTATTTCTACATGGGTTCCTACCCTATTTTGCCCCCACAATCCTATAACCATTGCCCTGTGGGGTATCGAGGACAAGGTGCAGAAAACAGAGACTCACCAGAATCCAGTGGTACAAGAATGCCTTTCTGCAGAAGGCAGGGTGGGCAGCTTGAGCCTGGCTCCAAGGGAACACATTTTGCCCAGGGTTGTATAAACCAACGGCACTCCTCCCATTGCACCCTCCCAGGGTCGAATCAGAGGACGCAGTCTTTCCCATCTACCCACCTCCTCCCACCCTGTGCTCTGACCATCACTCTGCACACACCACCCTCATGACCTTGAAGAGTTCCGACGAAAACGTGCTCTCTTCTCTATCTTTTTTTTCAATGAATTTATTCAGGAATAGTGGAAGAACTGTCATTCAGGACAAACAAGCTACAGTGAGTCCACTGAGGGTTTGGGGCAGGTTGTATTTCAAGGAATTAAAGATCTCCACCCTATCTTGACACCAGAAGGACTATTTTGTCTGTCCACACACCCAACATCAGGAGGACTGGTGACACCCTAATACAGACCTGTCTGTGAGTGGAAAGGAAGACAAGATATTATCCAAAGGTGAGAGGTTTGAAAAATCTCAACTGGAGTGAATCTGACTACAGACCCTTGGCACTCCTGGTCCAAGTCCCTGTGCCCTTTTAGGTGCTTCTTTGCATCTCACTTCTCTCTCTTTACAGTCTCCACTTCTTCAGGGGTAAATCTAGGAAAATGTTATCTATATGACTGGACTATTGTCAGGATTAATGCAAAAACATGTGTAAATCCCCACATGGTGCTCACCCACAGTCAAATTTAATACATAGTGGAGGTGATGATGAAAATGAATCAGTGGAAAACCAATTTTAATTTTTTTGTGATGCTATTGCTTCATTCAACTCATGAAGCATATATTAAAGGGCTTCCCAAACTTCCGTGGAGGCTGCAGTAATTAAGGATGCTCTGGAGGAAGTGTGGGCCCCCCACAGCTCACCTTCTCCTGGTGAGCAGAGGGGGTGGTGTTAACACCTGGAACCCTTGGTCCCACCTGAAAGTGTGATCTGACCCTAAAAACCCTACATGAAGAAATGGAAAAGAAAATTGAGTGGTCCTTCCTAATCTAAACAAAACAAAGTGAGGTCATGAAGCAGGCGTTTCCCTTCACTGATGGAATATATGAAATTATACAGGACAACATGGGAAGAGCTTGCTGGTAAACCACAGTTTCCTTACTCATTATAAGCACATGACCATGGAGGGAAGGTATCAGACATCCCTTACCCCTGGAAATAGCCTTTTCTAGACTTTAGATTCAATTTCAGCAAATATGTAATAAGTGCCTGCAATGTGCCAAGCACTGTTAGACCAGCACAGTCCAATAGAATTATGGACGATCGGCATGCTCTACATCTGTGTTAAACATGCATTAAATGTTGAGTGCATTAAATGTGGCTAGTGTGACTGAGAACTGAATTTTAATTTTGTTTAATACTAGTCAATTTTACATTAAATTCAAATGACCAAGGGTGAAATGGATGAAGTTGGTCAAAAAGTAAAAACTCCCAGTTATAAGTGCTGGGGATGTAATGTACAATAAGTATAATTAACACTGCTGTGTATATATATATATATATATATATATATATATATATATGAAAATTGTTAAGTAAATCTTAAAAGCTATCAGAAGAAAAAAATTTTTAATGCTGTATCTATGAGATGATGGATGTTCATTAAACTTAGCATGGTCATCATTTACGATGTATATAAGTCATATCATTATGTTATACACCTTAAACTTACACAGTGATGGATGTCAGTGATATCAATATCTCAATAAGACTGGAAGAAAAATGGCAGCGTGTGACCAGCAACTACTATATTGGATAAGGCAAGTCCAGACGCTGAAGATTCAGCAATGAACAGGATAGTGCACAGGCCTTGCTTTCTTGATGCTTTTACTCTAGGGAGTGGAGTGAAAATGGACAAAAAGATAAGCAACACCCTTAGTAAGTCAGATAGTGAAAAGTGCTGTAGAAAAAAAAAAAAAAATTAAAGCCAAAATGGAGTTAAGAAAGGTCAGAATTCTAAAAAGAATAACTCACTTAACATTTTTTCATATCCAATGAACATCCCATAAAGGCTAATGCCTCAGATTTTATTTTAGATCCTGCCTAAAGCAAACTGTAGAATCCAGAGCACAAAGTTGTGGAGTTTTTATTCTTAAATACATCCATGAATTAAGTGCCTGATTTGGACGGCAGCTTTTATCCTTCTCAACTCTGTACTCAAAATACACTACTTCTCACTTGGTACAATAATCAGAAATAATGTGTAGCTTAATGGAACTTCTCCATTAAAAGGTTTTGGAAATAATATAGGAAATTAATGGTTTACAAGAATGGTTTTAGACACTTGAAAACATAGCTAACCTAAAGACCCTGAATGCACCATGAATACGTTCATTCCCCAGCTAAAAATGAATCCTAAAATTGGTTTTGATTTTTATTTAAAATTCAAACGTCTGATGTCCTTAAATTGAACAAATGATATTTAAAAATATCTATATCGGCCTCCAACATCTGCAGATTGCGATTTGCATTTTGAAATTGACTGCTTGAAATGAACACTGCCTTCTCCCTTCCTCTCTCAGTCAGTTAATGAAATGGGAGAGGTCAACCCTTTGTCCTTAAATTAGTTCCCATAAAAATCTTTTCCTACTTTGCAGCTTGTTATGATGTCTTCGGACTGAAGGAAACGTTGCCATTAATTATGTCTTTGTTGAATATGGATCTCTATTCAGAGTGAGTTGAACAGTTTCAAACAAAATTAGCATGTAGCGACCCTCGGGCCACCTTTGGGTTGGTTATCAAGAATATTTCTCTCTCTCCTTTCTTCCTTTTTTTTTTTCTTAAAAAAATTTTTTTAATCGTGAAGAGAATGCTCTTCGGCAAGTGTGTATTATCTAATATATTCAGCTTTCAGTTGCGACTTTTTCCCCAATGAAGATGAGCTTAATTGAGGTTGTGCTTTTAAGTCTGTAGAGCCCCTTCAACACCTCACACAAAAGCATCTCGAGGCTTTTCATTTGTCTTGAGTATTTTTCAGATGTACAAATATTATTTACTTTAAACTGCAAATCAAAAGGTGCACTATAACAATTTTCAGTAAAATATTAGCCAGGACTGAAATATATATAAATTCAAAGCAGGTCTTTTCTTTCCCCCATTATCAAATCATTTACGGACAGGGAGCCCAGTTAGCAAATTTTAGGATACATATTGGAGGAACCATTTAGCCACACACTTGAAGTAAGCACTTAATAAAAGACTTTATTTTCAGTCCTCCAAAGATAAATATTACAAATCCACTCGACACTTAAGCAGCAAAACGATGAAGTTCATTTCCTATTTCAGACACTCCTAAGTTTTCATGAATGAGACGAGGGGGAAAGCTTGATTTTTAAGAAGTGAAGTTGATCAGAGACACACACCCAGTGTGTTTATCTGTGGGAAGAGTTTGAAGAAATAAAGAAAAGCTTTCAGCTCTGGGTTCAGCACCATAAAACCCAGTTTGTAGTATGAGGGTCTGATGACTGGGACTCCAGCCCTGGGATGGAAACCCTATTTTGTGAGCATTTAAATCAATACATCCTAGGGAACATGGAAGGAACTATGAAAAAAAAGAGAGAGATCTCTTTTTATTTTGAATAAAAGAAAAAAATAAAGCCCCAGACATTACACTGACAAAGTAGATTAAGAACAAAATTCCCAAATGACCCAGTGAAAAATCCCCAAATGTATGAAAAACAAAGGGTGTGAATCTTTTTCTTTCCCTCAAGGAGGGGTCTATGCCATAGCTTTAAAATATTTTGTAGTGACTTCTGAATTTCTTTCATTTTTTTTTTCCTTCAATTGCTTTCCTGAGGACCGAACCAGAGGGTCCCTTGTCGTTAAGCATCTCTAGGGAAGAGGCGCTTACCTTGTATGGCTTTTAAATGTAATATACATTTTTCATTTTAAATGGGAGCTCCCAGCGACATTGTATGGAAGGGATTCCAGGGCCCCCTGATTATCACCACGTCTCCTTGAGCTGAACCTCTGGGGTGAAAAAAAATGTGAAGGGGGTGGCCTTCTGGAATGAATAAATTCTGTTGCTGCCTGTAATTATTTATTAAAATAGATTAAAGAAATAGGGTAAAAAGGAATCCGCCACCCATGTTAGACATCGAATAATAAGAGTACACAGAAAGGGAAAATTAACACCAGGGAAGAAAGAATGTCAGATATGCGTGTTCAAGAATACAGCCAGCCCCGCATTGTTGGCTCCCATGAAGACACACTCCCGGGCTTTCATTCTGCAGGGTGGGCTGTGCTGCTGAAAACAGGGGTTACTAATACGGATGTGTGTCTCTCTAATTAACATTAGAATTGAGTGGCAAACACAACCAGGGGAGGATTGGAGAGATAGAGAGGGGCTCCGAGAGAAGCGAGTGTGTAGCGGGGGAGGGCAGCGAGGCAGGTTCCAGCGAAGAAACCAGCCAGCCCTTGTTCAGATGTGTTTAATTTTGTCACTTGAGTCAAAATTGGAAACCCGTTTTCTAGGACAATTGCCTCTGTGTTTAGTGGGCACTGTACTTATAGGCTCCTTTTATTGCGAGTGAATTTTATAAACTGAGCACACCACCATCAAACCATCTTGGGGGTCAACTTTCCACTTGTGCCTTTAGCTCTTACGAAAGTACTTTTACAGTGTCTTCTAATATATAGGATTTATCTGCAGTTCTGAGAAGAGCTTTTACACTTAATCCCTCACTGGAGCACTAATTTGTTTCTTCGCCCTTAAAACAGTACTTGCAATTAATTTTCATCAGATTCAGTAGGTTGTTTTTTTTTTTTTAAGTACAGCACCTCAAGAAATGTAGGTTTGTGTCCATGTCGTCTTTTGTTTGTGACTGTTGCTGAGGGTAATGGTGACTGGGGGTGGAGATGGTGGCTGAGGAGGGGAGACACGTTTAGATTATAGATGCCAATATTATTAATGTGTTTCTTCTTTTTTTAAGTCCAAAAATTATAACTGGAAAAGATATTTTTGAACAGTTACCTGAAAATAGTTTGAATCATATTTGACTAATGAAAAAAACTACCAATTTTTTTAGAATACTTGAAAGATATGCGTTAATTTATGACACTCCGTTTTTGTTTTTTTTATTCTGGCTTTTCCTATGATATTTGTGTGGAACATTGTGCCATGATGTTTAAGTGTGAAAACCAGAATTACTGGCCTATATTATAGGGAAGAAAGCCTTTTTTTAGGAAAATGAATATTTTCCTGAAAACATAACAAAACTATGTCTTCGAGTTGGTTTATCAAGATAATAAAATGAAAAATTTCCTTCATTGGAAAAGCTGCATCATCTGTAAAAATTGTGTTTTACTTCCTTTCATACTTAGAAGGCAAAATATTACAGAGACAAAAAAAATGCACTAGAATCCTTTTAACCATATGAATACTTCTGAATTTGAGTGAAGCTGGTATGTAACCACTTTATTTAACCAATTTAATAAAGTGCATGTTTTTTCTTACTACTTAACGCTCAGTCCCCCCAAAAAAATCTTGTCCAAAGAAAAAAAATTACATTTCCGGCTGAATATCTGCCTTTTCTTGTATATGTTAGGAAAAAACCACATGAACCTACCCAGAGAAATGCTTTGGATTTATTCTCCTAAAAGTCATCCATGTTACATGTAGAGAGCATCAGGACTTTGCTTATATGTGAACAGAAAGCAGAGACTTCTGGAGTCTCAGTTCAGAAAAATGAAGACAAAGTATAAAAATGTCCAGCTGGAAATGTCATTCGTGGGATCTCAACCTAGCGATTACTGTGTGAACATTGTCCATTAGCTTTACCAATATTGTGCTTCTGTTTATTGGCCCATTACCATCTTAACAAAAGTAAATCAATCCGATTCTGCCCAGATCGCATCCCTCCCCTCCAACCCCAGCAACACCATCTGAAAAGCAACATTTGTTACCGGTAGACGGGGGACACTCACTCACTGAAATGGAACTTCCCTCCAAATGATTTAATGAATACTAGGACACATTTTTACTTTGTTGTTTAGACTCAAGAAGGCATAAAATCTCCGCCATCTATTTATCATGGAGTTATTTTAATGTAAACATGTGTCTATGTAGATGAAGTGTTTTCATTATTAAGCTAATTCCAACGTGTCTCAGATAGACCAGAAGAAGGGAACACAACTCGCCAAAATCTGCCTGGGTTCGGCTTGCTGTCAGAAACGTCTTCATTAGTTTTTTGTCACTCACCAGTGGCAAATGCCGCGTAAATGGAATGACGATCAGGCTCGCCTTGATAACTTGTCTTATCTCATTAGTTCTCACATCAAAGTTAATCAGCAATGTGAATTGTAATTGCTAGAGGAGACAATGCATAGATCACTGGTCGGGGTTTTTTTTCCCCCCTGTATGGCATCTTGAAACATCAGCAGGCTGGTTGGAGCAGATAGGCTCGGGAGGAAAATGATGTGGAAGGCATAATAAGCAAGCTGCTCAGAATTAATGAGCTAACCCAATAAGAAAAGAATGGCCAATCAATGTGAGTTGGGCAAATATAATTTAGAAATAATTGCTTGATTGGTTGCCTATAGTAGACTGATTTGACCACACACAAGGATTAGGAATTAAGATGTCAAGGCAAAAAAATAATTTGGCAACTGAGGGCATGTAATTTTTTGTTTCCTTCCCTTTATGATGGGAAGAGATGAGCATTTGATATGCTATGTGCCAGAATGAAAACATTAGACACACTGCTTCTCTTCTGTTCCCCTCACAATGCAGACTCATTCAGAATACAGTCGTGATATTCCTGGACAGGCATGAAAAAGGTGCAGATGAAGAGGCAGCCCATGGTCCCGTGTACAGCAGTGATGCCTGAAGGAAGACTGGTTGGTCCAAGCCTGCATCTGCACTGAGTTGCAGCGTCCTTCGGAGGCCTGGCAAAAGGATAAGTGCCGGGATGCTTGCAAAATACATCAGGTCGTCTGTCCCAGGCCGGAAGCTTTCAGCTCACATCCTCCACGTTCCCAGTGCACTTTTCCCTACGGCTATTCACCAATTAGTAAAGGGCTCTTGCTACATTCTTCTGTCTAAACTATTGGGAAAGTTCAGCCAGAAGGTAAATTTGCTTTGATCTACATTACACCTAATTGAGTCACCAGCAATGTGTCTATCCCAACATCAAGAAATGTGAAAATGTTAGATTATTTCACTGGGGATTAAACCTAATTTTCGCGTGCTCTGCATTAACCTATTAGACTGCCTAATCTGCATTGCTAATACGACTGAGGCAGCTGTCACAGCTAAAGAAAAACATGATCACGCAATCCTTGAATGAATGATTCCCGGCCTGATTAGTCTTAGTGAAGTTAGCTGAGCCCTGGTGATAAGGAAGGAAAATTCCCAGGTTGCCAATAGCTTTGAAAATTATCAGACTGTAGGCAAAAATATACCTCATGATTCACGGGCTTCGGTCCAATTGCCGTGTTGAGTGACATTATTTAAGACTGACGAAGGCTAACTTGAATTGTCACTCGCATAAATGTTTGTGTTTATTTTAAGGGACTAACATAACGGATGCAGATTTAAATGCTAATAGAAGCCAGTCAGACACATAAAACTCCAGGCGTTGTTACTCCGTTGGTCTTTTATTAACACAGATTAAATTGTAATATTTTCTAGATAAATTGGCAAAATCAGAAAGATGCATTGCCCCCCAGAAGGCGGGATCAGAACAACTCTTGCAAGACTTCCTGTTTTCTTGCAGATGCACAGACTGTATTCACTCCTCTCCTTCCTGTTGGTTGGTTGGTTTTTTGTTTTTTTTTTTTTAAGAAAATTAGAAAAACAATATTTTTTTAATGAGAATGAAAGTGATTTCTGCTCATTGGCTAGACCCACTCTCTCGGTTGCCAGGGCTGGGAAGGTATATTTCCTCAGCCCAGCACTTCATTTGCCTGGAAACGGGCTCTGCTGCCGTTTGGAGTCTTTGCTTCATCCTCTCCATTTGATCTCAAAGGCAAGACAGCCATCATAGGTAGGCTTGGGAGGTGCAGACGTTCCAAGGAGTTTGGTGGCTGCAAGCAGAATCCCTTTAATCCGATTAGCGGTTCTGCACAATGGGCCTGCCCAGCCCCACTGTGGACAGAAGCCTTTACTTTATTTGTTTCTATTAGCCAAGAATCAGTTATCAGAAAAGTGGAATTTTTCCCCATCAGATAGCCCAGACAATCAACAGAAAATAAATGAGGAAATAGTCTAATGTGTCAATATTTATCCTTTGGCCCTAATAGTCCACAGAGAGGACTTGTTGAGCCTGCAGAGTTGGCATCCTGGTTCGCCTGTGAGCTCTTGGCTGCTTCTCTGCAAGCGTAGGCGTCGTGGCCACTGTTGGCAGGAGACTTGGCTTCTTAGAGGCTAGAGCACGGGCTAGAGAGTCAAGGCCTTTGAAAGGTCTAACGACACAGGACAAGAGAGCCAAGGAGAACCCTCAGTGACCAATGAGGAAGCCCAACAAATCACAAGGTGTTAGGGAGCCAGTTTCAAACATGGGAGACGGTAGAACAAAAGGATGGAAAGATAGACCTTCCTTTCCACCCAGGTTCCCAGGGCCTTCCTCCTCCGCTTTCCCAGGAAGCTCCGTGAGTGACAATGTGAGAGTGGGGTGGAGGAGGAGGGGGCTGTCTTCCCTTGTTTTTGTTGCCTCTCATTGGTGGCAAAGGTTTGGTGTCTGAAACACTCTCAAACGGCCTTGAATGATCATGATCATCCAAGTCATTGTAGCTCACTGAATGTGAGCAGTGCTACACCCCAGATATTGTTCTAAGGCTCCTAACATTTCACTTCCCCCAGGTCCCCTGAGATGGCTTGCTCTTAGGAGACCCAGAGAAGAGCTTGCCTGAGGTCACTCAGACTGCACATTCGGAGCCCAGCCTGTTCGCCTTCCGCATCACCACTGGGCCCCAGAGTTCAGGCCCAAGGCAGACAACCGACTAGTGCATTGTCTCCTGAAGCATGGCCCCACACGCATCTCCTTGCCTAAGTTCCAACTGGAGCCTCTTTCTTCAAGTCCTTCTTTCCAGGGGATGATTGATCCTCCACCCCGCCCTCCCAAAAAGCCCACCTCCATGACTAGAATGGTGTGCTGTGTGCCTCCCCAGCTCACGGGTCCACTGACCTAGTGTTTTCAACAGCACGATCCACTCTGTCCTCACAGCATCTCTTCATGGATGGAGGGACAGAAATTTCCACCATCTGATCCTCCTTCAGGCCTCTAGAGCCACTGCAACCCTTGAGCCTCGAGTCCTGCAAGGGTCACCCCCCAGGAGTCACATCCCTGAAAAATATCTGGAGGTCAGACAGTTCTTGTGAACAGACTTCTCTGCCCCTGTTCCTCTGGGTCCCCGAGATGTAGCTCCTGAATCATTCCAGAAGGAGCAGATGGATCCAATCACAGAGCACAGCTCACGCCGTATTGGCTGCAGACCTACAGCTGTCCTCCTCCAGAACTCCAGCCCATGGCAGAGTCATCAGGTCCCTTCCCACTCCTGAGGGATCTGACAGCTACTGCAGGAGTCTTTGTATCACTTCATGTCACAGGACCACTGTACCTGTGTGGAAGTATTAATAAACATATAGTTATGAGTTCCTGAAATTATATTTTAGTAAATTAGATCTACCTCCCCCATGAATAGCAGAGTTAAAGCTGCAACAGATTTTTTTTTAATTTCTTTGAATTCTATTTTACTTATTAGCAGACAGTCATCTCTTTCCAGCAATTCTACCGAGCTCATTGTTTCTCTAATAATGTGATGTGTCATCACGATGCCAAACATATTTTTTTTACCTCCATTAAGAGCATCTCTAAGCAACCAGTGAGGGTCATTAACTTTAGCATCTATCTCAATACCTGTGAACCACTGGAAGATGCCCAGTTATATTTGACATGTGGATCAGCTTCCTATTGCTGCTGTAACTGATAACCACAAACTTAGAGGCTTAAAATGATACAAGTTCATTTTTCTTTTTGCAGTTCTAGAGGTCAGAAGTCCAAAATGAATCTTTTGAGGGCTAAAATCAAGGGATGAATTAAGCTGGTTCCTTCTGGAGGCTCCAGGGGAGAAGCCAGCCTGTGCCTCTTAAAGTTTCTGAGTGACCATGGCATCCTTGGCTCATGACTGTGTCACTCCCCTCACTCTGATTCTGTCCTTACGTCCCCTTCTCTAGCTCTTACAAAGATCCTTGGGAATATACAGGACCCACCCAGGCAATCCACGTAATCTCCCATCTCAAGATCCTTAACTCGATCCCATCTTAAACAGTCCCCTTTGTCATAGAAAGTAACACTGACAGGTTCTGAGGATTAGGACTCAGGCGTCAGCAGAGGAGCAGTGATTCAGCTTCTACAACATGCAGAACAGTCTGGCAAAGAGCTTGTCAATCACTCATCTGTTCACATGTTTATCCATCGGCCAATCTTGAATTGTGGGCACCGTGCTGTGCACCAGGGCTGCAGCGGGGGCAAGACCAGGCTCACTGTTGGAGCCTAAGATCTTGGGAGTGAGCTCACCATCCACAGAATGATCACTCTGAATGGTAGTTCATTACTGTTGGGGTGTGACCGAGAAAGGAACAGTTCAGGAATCAGGTGATGGGGCATTGAGAGTTGATCCAGCCGGAGTGGGGCCCAACGTCCAGTAAGTCAGCCCTGAAAGAAACGACGTTTAAGCCAGGAGCCAAGGGAAATGGAGGAATTCACTAGGGGAAGGGGCTGGGTAAAGGTGGGAAAACCTCAGAGACTAAAGAACCATCCAAGCCTTGGATAATGGTCAGTGTGGACAAGAAGCATTTAATTGCAGTGACAACACCTTTCTTTCTGCTGGAGTCAAACTTCGGGTCCCTATTCTGGGTGTGCATCAGTGTTTGTGTTATTTCCTAAAATGGGCAAGGGACTTCTTGCGAAATAGCTCATCTGCATCCTTCAAAAGTATTACTGCCATAAAAGATAAATCTGCTTTTTGTCTCTGTAGAATTTTGTCTCTGCTGATTCTGGATATTTGATATAAATGGAATCACACAATATGTAGTCTATTGGGACTGGCCTCTGTCCTTAGCACGATGTTTTCAAGACTTAAAGCACATACTAGTTCTTCATTTCTTTTTATTGCCAAACACTATCCTGTTCATGAACAGATCATGCTTTGTTTAGCCATTCATCCTTCGATGGGTATTTGGATTATTTCCACTTTTTGGCTATTATGACTTAATACTGCTGTGAACATTCATATACAAGTTTTGGCATGCACAAAGCTTTCATTCCTCCTGGATATCTACCTAGGAGTGGAATTGCTGGATCATATGCTAACTCTGTGTTTAACCTTTTGAGGTGCTATTGACCTGTCTTCTGAAATGGCTGCACCATTTCCTATTCCCACCGATAGTGTATGAGGCTTCCAACTTCTCCCCATCCTTACCAACACTTGTTATTTTCTACCTTTTTTATCTCAGCCGTCCTGGCAGATGTGACGTCTTAGCTCATTGCAGTTTTGCTTCTTTGCATTAATCTTAAAACTTTCCTATAAGTCTGAAATCACATCAAAATAAATTGAAAGAAAAATGTTCTGTACCATAATTTCTCAGTAATGAATGGATTCTGGGGAGAAGTCCTATGTTTCTCTTAAAGCGTGCTAATGAACCAGGAAATAGATCCTAAGAATAAGAGCAGATCCACTGATCTGAGTTTTAGAAGTTTGGATACTTCCTGGGTTCAGTATTTCCATTCATTCCCTCAAAAGACATTTATCCAGTCCCAGTGGTAGTAAGTTTGTAAGATGGATACAAGGAAATGTGTGCTGTTGTCCTTCCCCTGTAAAAGCGAACAGTTTTTGAAGCCCCTTCTTGATGGGGATTGAAAATAACACATTCACAAGTGCAATCAATGCATACCAAGTATCAAAGGCCATGTTTATATGTTCCCATAAATACCACATTCAGCACTGCAACTGTGATTAGAGCTATTATTTGGTTAAGTTCACCGTATTCATGATCATCTTCCATAACCCATCTGGTCTTTGCAGAAGCTCTAACTGGTAAATTAGACGAAGATTTGGTGGGGAGGGACTACCACCGCTGCATTCTTATGTCTTTGAGAGTTTGATGTAATTTCTCTAGGGTGTGTTCTGATTCACTATCTTGGCCAGAACAAGAGAGCTATGATTTCAGGGCTTGGTCCAGCCTTTCATAATATCTCCATCCACAAAACAGAGACTCAATGTAAGGATTCTGCCAGCTGTTAAGGACCTCCATGCTGATTATGCATGCAAGTGCTGGGAAAGTAACCTCAAGATGGGTATGAGGACTGGTTGGAAACATTGTGAGATGGATGTGGGGCAAAATTCAATTCGTCACCTGATCTGTATCTCCAATAGAGGGCACAGTGCTGTTTTAGGTCCCTTGGTGTTCATGTTGGCTCAGAGCTCTTATCAGTCAGCTCTCTAAAGTTCTGGATATTTCCTTTTCTCTAGCACACATTATTATGCCAAGGGGCCAATATGGTCTAATTGACTGAAAACCAAATAGGGCATAGGAAAACTTGGCAGAAGAATGTGGAGGAACTAACAAATTACAGATGCATAGAAAGGATATGGACTTTGGATCCACCCATCTCTGGGTTGGGTAAGGCTCAATACCATCTGTGAAGTGGGGTTGTTAACATCTACCTTGCAAGAATATTCCAAATAAATACACAGAGCATAAGGGAATGACACAGAGCAAGCTGTCATTAAATAAGTCGCTGTTTCTATCAATACTAATGTTGTCAATGGGAAGTCCCATTGGCTGTGGTTCATGGTTCATAGGGTCAGTGAATACCCTCGTAGCACAACCTTAGCAACTTGGATCTTGAGAGTTCTATGAGAATGGAACACTTTCACCTGAAACTCTGGGACAGGACAGTGAGCACTAGCATATAATGAAGAACAATGAGCACCAACATATAATGAAGACCCCTTGTCTTGGGGGCAGCTAGATTTTACCAAGGAGCAGGATATGAGTCTGAGACATTATGGTAATGAAAACAAGGAGATAGATTTATGCTCTGCCTTTGTTTGGATCCTGCAAAAGCAGAGACTGAGTTAGGGATTTGAGTGCTGGGAGTTCATTTGAGAGGTGATTCCAGAAAGGGAAAGGACAGAGTCTTTTTTATTAAATAATTTTTATTGGAGTATAGTTGCTTTACAATGTGGTGTTAGCTTCTACTGCACAGGAAAGTGAATCAGCCACACATATGAGGGAGTCTCACAGGAGAGAAAAATCCAGTGAAATGTGTGGTAAGATTGTTACTGCTATGGGCACCTGAGGCTCAGTTACTGCAGACTGTACCTCTGTATTGTCTTTTTCTCTAGAACTTGAGAAATTTATCTTTTAACTCCTATCAGTCACTGTTGGATGGTTACACTTGGAGACATTGGTTGTGGCCTGCTTGGGCGTGCCTGTGGCTGAGTGAGCTTCCACGGCTCCAAGAACCCAACAAGACACGTAGAGCCATGTGATGGGTCCTTGAGGCAGGACATGGAAATATGCGTAGGAGAAACCTATTCAGCTACAATGAGAGGCGGGCTTAGGGCATGTGGTTCAGGACAGAAGAAGAAAAAAAGAGGCTCAAGCATGCTACAGCTTCAGGGTACTCCTGAAGTATTATTCCTTGGCTAAGCCACTAAGATATTCTGTTTTGTTTTTATTAACTTCAGTTTACCCATCTGCAGTGGTCTCATAGAAGACCATAATGATTTTGCCTGTGTTATATGTTATTTATTTCTGAGGATGCTGACCTCAGAAGTAAAAGGATAGAAAAAAATTCCTCAAATGTCTTTTAACATTATGACCTTTCCTGATGCACAGTCACTGTCTGTGTGTGTTAGTTGCTCAGTTGTGTCTGACTCTTTGTGGCCCCACGGACTGTAGCCCATGGCTCCTCTGTCTATGGGATTCTCCAGGCAAGAATACTGGAGTGGGTTGTCATTCCCTAACAGGTCCAACACAGGTATCAAAAGCAAAAACATCGTTCTTGGATTTGTAAGAGTGTCTAAAGGACTTGGATTCTACAAACATAGTGTTTTGGCATCTTGGGCTGCTGTAATCCTGTGTCCACAAATTTCTCTTTATATTAAGAGCAGATGTACCTACTTTCCTGTAGCTGGTAAGAAGCCACCTGGCATTGTATATTGTTGTTCAGTCTCTAAGTCGTGTCTGACTCTTTGAGACCCCATGGACTGACTGCGCACACCAGGCTTCCTGTCCTTCACCATCTCTCGAAGTTTGCTCAAACTCATGTCCATTAAGTTGGTGATGTCATCCAACCATCTCATCTTCTGTCACCCCCTTTTTCCCTGCCCTCAGTATTTCCCAACATCAGGGTCTTTTCCAATGAGTTGGCTCTTTGCATCAAATGGCCAAAATATTGGAGTTTCAGCTTCAGCATCAGTCCTTCCAGTGAATATTCAGGGTTGATTTCCTTTAGGATTGACTGGCTTGATTTCCTTGCTGTCCAAGGGACTCTCAAGAGTCTTCTCCAGCACCACAGTTTGAAAGCATCAATTCTTTGGCACTCAGCATTCTTTATGATCCAACTCTCACATCCATACATGACTACTGGAAAAGCCATAAAATGGACTTCAAAGCTTACATGAAAATCCACTTGGCTCTACCTGAGAACTTTCCCCATTTCCCATTTTGGGCCCATATGCAATAGAAGCAGCTTTCTTCCAAAAGATGTTGAAGAGAATTATAACCACTCTCTGACTTGGGCTCACACCTTGGAAAGTAATGGACGTATCATGGGATTGACTGTCAGCTTTCTGGGGACTCTACAGAAGTGGACACAATGCCACAGGTCCACACCACTTCCTCTTACATCCATGGGATGACCACAGAGGATTAGCAGACAGAAAGGAGGTTGAAGCCTCCATGTCAGCCCAGGTTTCCCATGATCACCTGCTCCCTCAAAAAAAGAAAAGAGACAGAAATGTTTCTATTGTAAAGCCCTTCTGAAGAAGCCATCATGTTATGAACCACGGTCTGGTACAGACTTTTGTAATTTAGAGGATGCTCTCTTTCTCACGATGGAATCTACAGCCAGTGTCACATGATCAAATACATCCTTCTGCCTCAGCTCATCTTCCTCCTTTTTAAAACTTGGAGCCTGTTTGTTAGAAATGTTTTCATTTGCAAGGGACAAAAGTCCAATTTGAACTGGCTTAAACAGAGAGGGGCCTCTGTCCTAAGGGTCCTGGGCTATTTTACAGGAACAAGGGTCTCGTCTAGAGCTGTGAGTGAAACACTCCTGGCTTCAGGAGTAATAGCTCCATCCCTAGGAGACTCTCCATCTCCTAGATATGTCCCTCTGTCTACATCCACAGTATTCTTCTCTGTAGATACAGAGTTACTTCTGGTTCTGTGGTCCAGGTGATAAGCAGTAGATCAGAAAACTCAGCCACCAAGAGGAAAACACATTGCTCAGTGCCAAAATTCCCAGAGAAAGACTCTGACTGGCTCACTTTGCACCAATCATCAGGGGTTACTATTCCAATCACATAGTAACATGGCAGATCCGTCTATAATCATGGTGAGTGTAGGGAAAGACTTCAGAAAGAAGAAGATGAAAGGTTGCCATACCAAAATTGCCTCTTACCAAGGGCTGGGACCCAGAGATTCTTAAGGGAACTTCCAGCATTAATAACCCACTTTGCATTCTCTACTTGACTTACACAGACTCTCAGTTCAAGGGAGCCCATGACTGTTTCCCAAACAAAGGTAGAAATCTGCTCCAGCCATGGGCTGAACCTGCTGTCATGGAGACGGAAGCATCCCCAGTTACCTATCCTGCCAGATCCCCTCTGTCCCTGGGCCTTCTGTTCTGTGAGTGCTTCCACACCTTGACTTGGGCACACTGAGATACAACTGAATATCCTGCCAGCTGCAGTCACTTCTGCTCCGAGTCAGAAACCAGTGCTCCCAAGAAGGGAACCATGGGGATTAACAGTATTTAAAATTCCAGGTCACTACTGCAGAATTATCCTCTTTATCATAAAATCAACAAATCTTTAGCAAATATTGGACCCATTTATTTATTCATTCTGAAAGTCTTTATTACATCCCTACTATGGGCAAGACACCACGTAGACTCAGCTCAGTTCAGTTTGGTTGCTCAGTCATGTCCGAATCTTTGTGACCCCATGGACTGCAGCACCCCAGGCCTCCCTGTCCATTACCAATTCCTGGACCTTGCTCAAACTCATGTCCACTGAGTTGTTGATGTCATCCAACCATCTCATCCTCTGTCATTCCCTTCTCCTCCTGCCTTCAATCTTCCCCAGCATCAGGGTCTTTTCCAAGGAGTCAGTTCTTCACATCAGATGTCCAAAGTATTGGCATTTCAGCTTCAACATCAGTCCTTCCAATGAATATTCAGGACTGACTTCCTTTAGGACTGACTGGCTTGATCACCTTGCTGTCCAAGGGACTCTCAAGAGTCTTCTCCAGCACCATGCAGACGGAAGTGGTATAAAACTGAATACTATGACATTTCTGCATTCATGGACCTCAGTTCTTTACATTTTGTCTGTCAATTCAGGCTGTTGTGACAAAATATCCTAGACTTGGGACCTTACCTAATGAATGTTTATTTCTCAGAGTTTCTGGAGGGTAAAAGTTTGAGATGAGGGTGCCAGCATAGTTAGGAGTTAAGTGCTCGCTAGAGCCCTCTTCCTTCTCATGGGAGAGAGGGCAGGGTTGGGGAGAGCGAGAGAGAGAGATCTCATGTTTCTTCTTAAAAAAACACTAATCCCACCACATGGGATCCACCTTCATGATCAAGTTACCTCCCAAGGGCCCCTTCCCCAAATACCATCACACTGGGGCTTAGAGTTTTAATATATACATTTTGGGAAGACACATATGGCTCATTGTTAGAGAAACAGGTGTAGGCTAGTAGTGATACTTGTAATAGTATATTAAAGATGTAAAAACAGAGTGATCAGCAAAAAAAAAAAAAAAGAGAGAAAGAAAGAAAACTGTTAACTATACTGAAAATAAGAGAGACGTTTCAGAAAAAAAATTCCTAAGGGAAGTGATTCTTGAAACAGTTCTATTGGAATAAGGAGTTTCTTGGGTAACACAGAAGAGATATACCCAAACAGATCCTATTAAAGGGGTTTTCTAAAAAGCAGAGGGCTTCCCTGGTGGCTCAGATGGTAAAGAATCAGTCCATGGTGTGGGAGATCTGGGTTCAACCCCTGGGTTGGGAAGATCCCCTGGAGAAGGAAAAGGCAGGGGCACCACACCAAGGACAACATTGAATGAGTTGCCTGGTGAGGAATCCTGCCACAGGTAATCATGCATGTCTCCTGTCAGATTTTAATTATTCTAGCAACTTCCCTTACTGTTTTAGTTTGGGTACATCAAACTGCTATAGCACACACACTTCAAAAACATATCAGGACTGAAACGCAACAGGAGACTATTTCTCATTCACGAGAAGACTGACTGAGACCTAGACTCCATGCCATATCTTAGAGCCTCAGATTCCTTCCACCAGTGGCCCCACCATCTCCTGAGTCCTCATCTGTGTTTACTCGGACAACAGCAGGAGAGACAGAGCATAGTGGAAGCATTCCCCGGTCTGAACAGCCTTAGTGGAGGAACTTGCCCATATCCCTCCGCTCACATGCCCATTGGTGAGAGCCAGTCACCTGCTCACATTTGTTCGCAAGGAAAGCTGGGAAATGTAGTCCCTTCCTGGGCAGCCACTTCCCGGCTAGAACAATATCTTACGGGCAGAAAGTAATGATTTTGGTCTACCTCTGCCACACTTACAAAGGATATAAACCATATATAAACATAGTGCTACTTACTCAGTTGTGTCCGACTCTTTGCGACCCCAAGGACTGTAGCCCACGAAGGTCTTCTGTCCATGAAATTCTCCAGGCAAGAATACTGGAGTGAGTAGCCATTACTTTTCCTAGGGGATCTCCCCGACCCAGTGATCGTACCCGGGTCTCCTGCTTTGCAGGCAGATTCTTTACTATCTGAGTCACCAGGGAAGCTCCTATAAAACATACATACCCTTTAAACTACTGACACATCAACAAGCCACAATAAGGATTGAAAACAGAGAGAAGGAAAAAAGAGGTCAAACTTTTTAAAAATTAATTAATTAATTTAAAAAATTATTATCAAATGGTTTATTTCTAAAAATTAATTTATTTTTAATTGGAATATAATTCATTTACAACACTGTGTTAGTTTCCACTGTGCAAACCTTTAAGTTCCTGCTTAAAAATATTTAAGAAGGCAGTTTCATTTACTTTCAAATATGCATTTTTAAATAAATTTTAAAATAAAGAAGTTAGCAATTTTAAAGTGATCTTGAGTGGTATGATATCTTCAATATTCTCTAAAAGCATGAAAAGCAAGTCTTTTGTCTAAAGTGATGTCTCAGCCATGTGTCAGCAGCAGTACTCAGTTTGGCTTCCCCCAGAAGTAAACCCCAAGACAAGGCAAGCACCAGAGATTATGTGGGAGTTGATGCCAGGCAGGGCTGTGGAGGGATGAAGGAAGTGAGGCCTGTGGGTCATCTCAGGTGTGTTCAGTCCACCTGGCCTGACATGGAAGGCTGATGTCAACCTTCTCATCCCTTTCTGGGCAGGCATGATGCTGGATGGTGATGGTGGACTCTGAAGCTTCCTCTGTTACCTTATTCCCGAAGAAGCTGATATGTGACTTGGGAAACTGAACATCAGATTCTACTGGATACCACCTGCCCTCCGTAGGCCCACCAGGCTTGGCTAAAGTCTGTTTAACAGCCTTAGCAGGGAAGTTGCACATGTCACCTCCACTCACATCCCATTGGTGAGAGCTGGTCACCTGTTCACATCTGTTTGCAAGGAAAATTGGGAAATGTAGTCCTTTCCTGGGCAGCCATTCCCAACTACGGTAAGTCACCTACCTACGAATGAGTTCCGTTCTGAGAGCGCATTCCAAGACCAATTTAGCCTACAAAGTCAGCCTACAAAATTAGACCTACAAAGTTAGCTCAACGAACACAATTGACTATATAGTACTGTAATGGGTTTATAATACTTTTCACACAAATGACACATTAAAAAAAAAACAAACAAAAATAAAAGAAACATTTTTAATCTTACAGTACAGTACCTTCAGAAGTACAACAGTACTTCTTAGAAGTATCAGCTACATCACTGCTGTTTTTTCCTTGCTTCCAACTTCCTGCCTGTGGAGGGCCAAGCAGGATAGCTTTTGGCCAAGGTGAGGACTTGTGAGAACTTGGCCATATCTGCCTGCAAAGCCACAGAGGATTCTAGGAGCACAAGAGAGTACAGCCAGGCTTGGAGGCTCCTGCGTGGCCCCCAAGTTATGTTGGAGGGAAAGCAAGGTGCATCCTCCTCTAAGAAACGTTTAAACCATATCCAGAAAGTCTGGGGCTACAACTCTTCCTCCCCACATTTCTCCTTTCTCCTACAGAAAAATAAGATAGGAAAGATACCCAGCCTAGTCTTCCCTTTTTCCTCCTCTGGTGAACTTGGGAGATCAGATTCCATAACTCAGGATCGAAGCAGGTGGTCACCTGCATTTTCAGAGTCTGACGCCACTCTGAGCAGGAGGGATTCTCAGAGTGGGCACTTAGCCCTGTCCGCTGATACTATGGTTCATCTCCAGGACTCGATGAAGAAACAGAGACAGAGATGGCTAGACAGAGTGATTTACAACTTTTTTATTAAAGGAGGGCAAGGGAGGAAAAACAGACTTGAAAATTTATTAACATTTAATCCTGTTAAGATTTTCTCCACCATATGCCAGCACAACAGCACACTGGAAATGTGTACTAATTACCCCTGACGTATCATGTGTATATGCTTTCTATGCAGCCCCTGACCTTTTTGTTAATAACTTTGCGTTATATTCATTGACCTGAAACAAATTGAATTCAGTGGCACTCACTCAAGAATTGAATTACACAGTCTTCTTAATTGGTCTCTAATTTATTTAAATATGAAAAAGGAATGGCTTGCCACCTGTAATATTTTTTTGCAACAGAATAAAACTAGAATTCAAATATTTTCCTCCGAGCTAGATGTTTTCAATCCTCCAACCATGAACACATACTAGTCATGAAACTCAAGTTCTGGTATCATCAACAAAAAGAATCTGTTAATTTTCTCTTTCACTGCCAAAGGCCTGAAAAATGCTGATACAGAAAAGAGTTAATTAGAGGAGATTTATGGACTTTAGGGGCTTCCCTCATAGCTCAGTGAGTAAAGAATCTGCCTGCAGTGCAGGAGACCTGGGTCTGGAGAAGGAAATGGCAACCCACTCCAGTATTCTTGCTTGGAGAATCCCACGAACAGAGGAGTCTGGTAGGCTATAGTCCATGGGGTTGCGTGAGTTGGACACAACTTAGCGACTAAACCACCAGGAAGACTTTTCTGGAAAGTGAGCCTCAGAACAGGCGATACTACACGGTCACCAGTAGTTATACTGTCTACCTGCCCAGCTCTTTGGAGCCTCCTTAATGACTTAATATAGCTCCGGATGACAAAATCGGGAGCATTAAGACAGGAGAATGTTAAGCATGAGAAGATATCTTCCGCTGCATTTGTTAGTTTCTCAGCCCTTGAGCTGCATTGTCTGTTGACTGGAAGAGGGGGCAGATATCTAATTTCAGGGGTCTGACGATGCGCACATATCCACCGTTTCATAGGCAACAGACACCGCCAGTAACATTGTTCTCAACACAGTCTCTTTCCTTGGAGGATTCCTGCAAGCGATGGAAGAGATAGAAACCGCTGGAAATTTTTCGGCTTTACTTTCTAATTCCAGTGTGAAATTAATTGTCCCAATGGCAAAGAACGACTTACTCCTTTACTTACTATATTGAACTTAAAAATGCAAATGTTATTAGTGGACTGATGGCTGATAAAGGTGCCTCTGTGGCCGGCTTTAACCTCTATTAGTCAGGATTACGAGGATGTGGGCACACTGGCATTTTCTAAGTGTCACAATGACAGCACTTGCCGCACAAATGCCTGGCTGTCACCGTGAGTTTTATCACTTGGTTTTTCCCTCCGAATGTAGACTAATAAGCCCAGAAATTACAATTGCCTCCCTGCCGAATCTGTGATAGGCGGAAATAATGATATCAGTGCCCTGCTAATCTTCTTGCCTCCGCGCTTGGCACTGTCCTATTGAGTCACCTGTCACACTCCGCTTTGATGAGACGAATTCAATCTCCCTGCTGTAATGACAATGGGGCCATTTTAATGTTTGGAAATGATTATGTGGACTCTCTGCTGTGTTCCATCTTGGCAAGCGAGCCGGGGCTCAGAGCCCGCCAGGAGAGCTGGCTCTGGTTGTCGGGCAGGTAGCGGAGATGCTGAGTTACTGGGAGAGAGGCATAGTCACGGCTTCCTTGAGAGCCTTCTGGGCTGGCCTTGCGAGACAGAAGGGTGGGGAGGGGAAGAGGTGGGACCACTCTGGAAGAAACATAGCCATTGGCTAATCTCTCAGTTATCTGCACACATTTTCCTCTAGAAGGATTTCCCAGGACCCTCTGTGCTGTTCAAGGAGGCAAGGATGGCTGGAGCTTAGAAATCAAGATTGTCACACTGCCAGCATCACTGGCTAGGCTGGGGCAGTGCAGTCAAGATGGGCTGTAGAGTACTTCTCCAGGATATTTGTGTGTGTGTACACTCAGTCATGTCTGACTTTTTGTGACCCCATAGACTATCAGGCTCCTCTGTCCATGAAATTTACCAGGCAAGAATACTGGAGCAGATTGCCATTTCCTACTCCAAGGGATCTTCCTGACCCAGGGATTGAACCCATGTCTCCAGCATCTCCTGCATTGGCAGGTGGATTCTTTACCATAATGCCACTTGGGGATATTAGCCAAATCAAATTATTCTTACCCCAGGCCTTGTTCTTAGAGAACAAACAGCCTTACTCTTTGAAAGCAATTCTCCTGTAGGGCCAAAAGATATAATTTGCAAAATACCAGGTGTTAACGAAATCTAAAGTAACCAGTATCCTTAATCACTGCTGGTGTAAATTTCTAAAACCACTTTGGAAGACCAGGCATATACAAACCAGCAGTTTTACCCCTAGGTAGATACTTAACAGATGTGCAGGTATGTGTTTAACAAAAGATGTGAACTAGAACATTCATTCATAACGTGATCCTTTCTGAATGGCACCCAGGTGAAAACCATCAAATGCCCATCAACAGTAGAATGGATTAAACTGGTGGAATTGGTTTACAGTGGAATAGTACATAGCCATCATAACAACTGAACTACAACTACATAGATAAATCTCACAACCATGACACTGAATGAAAGAAAGCAAAACTTAAAAGGGTCAGTATTAGGTTGGTGCAAAAGTAATTGCTATTTTTCATTGTTGAGTTTTGCGATTTGATACTGGAATACATTCCTAAATAAATGTGGTTATGTTATACATCAGATGAACATTTAATGAACATTTCTCACTTTATGTTTTTTTTCTAAAGACGTTACTTGCTGTTTATTTTATATTTCTTTTAGGCTAGGGAAATGATGTTAGACAAAAGCAAATTCGAGCAATTTTCTTATTTGAGTTCAAAATGGGTCATAAAGCAGTGGAGACAATTCACAATATTAACAACACATTTGGCCCAGGAACTGCTAATGAACGTACTATGCAGTGGTGGTTTAAGAAGGTGTGCAAGGGAGAGCCTTGAAGATGAGAAGTGCTGTAGCACTTCCATTGGAAGTTGACAACGACCAAGTGAGAGGATCATCAGAACTCCTCCTCTTACAACTACATGAGAAGTTGCCAAAGAACTTAACACCAACCATTCTGTGGTGGTTCAGCATTTGAAGCTGGAAAGGTGAAAAAAGCCCAATAAGTGGATGCCTCGTGAGCTGATGGGAAAAAAAAAATCCTTTTAAAGTGTCATCTTCTCTTTACACAACAAACCATTTCTCAATCAGCTTGTGATGTGAAATGAAAAGTGGATTTTAGATCACAGCAGGCAATAACTAGTTTAGTGGTTGGACTGAGAAGAAGCTCCAAAGCGCTTCTCCAAGCCAAACTTGCACCAAAACAAGTCATGGTCACTGCTTAGTGGTCTGCTGCCGGTCTGATCCACCACAGCTTTCTGAATCCCAGGAAAACCATTACATCTGAGAAGTACGCTCAGCAAATTGATGGGGTGCCCTGAAAACTGTGACACCCGCAGCCGGCATTGGTCCACAGAAAGGGTCGACACCTGCAGTGTGATACCTTGGGAAAAGTCTCTTTCCCCACTTGTATAGGAGGGATCAGAAAAGCACCTGCTCCACAAGGTTATGATGAGGATCAAATGAGATAGTGCACGTAGACAGTGCATGTAGATCACACACTTGGCATGGTGCCTAGTATATTGCACACTCTGGATAAATGGTGGCCCCACAACAACGCTGATTAGGACCCTATTTCCTTGAGAAAAGCTGATCAACAAGCTTCCATTGCTGGAAAACAAAATCCACAGTTGACTCATCAGAAGCCCTTCACAACCCAACTCCAACCTGCTACTCAGCCCTGATGTCTCTTTAGATTGAATCCCTCTCCATTTCCCAAACTGGCTATGTGCTTCTTTTATTTTTTCTTTAACTGAGACATTATTGAATAAGTTGGCTTAAAACTCAACATTCTAAAAATTAAGATCATGGCATCTGGTCCCATCACTTCATGGCAAATAGATGGGGAAACAATGGAAACAGTGACAGACTTTATTTGGGGGGGCTCCAAAATCACTGCAGACAGTGACTGCAGCCATGAAATTAAAAGACACTTGCTCCTTGGAAGAAAAGCTATAACCAATCTAGACAGCATATTAAAAAGCAGAGTCAGTGCATTACTTGGCTGACAAAGGTCCATCTAATCAAAGCTATGTTTTTTCCAGTAGTCATGTATGGATGTGAGAGTTGGACTATAAAGAAAGCTGAGCACCAAAGAATTGATGCTTTTGAACAGTGGTGTTGGAGAAGACTCTTGAGAGTCACTTGGACTGCAAGGAGATCCAACCAGTCCATCCTAAAGGAAATCAGTCCTGAATATTCACTGGAAGGACTGATGCTAAAGCTGAAGCTCCAATACTTTGGCCACCTGAGGAGAATAACTGACTCATTTGAAAACACCCTGTTGCTGGGAAAGATTGAAGGCAGGAGGATAAGATGGTTGGATGGCATCACTGACTCAATGGACAGAGTTTGAGCAAGCTCTGGGAGTTGGTGATGGACAGGGAAGCCTGGTGTTCTGCAGCGCATGGGGGTCACAGAGTTGGACCTGACTGAGTGACTGAACTGAACTGAACTGAATTGACGTGTAATATTATTAGTCTCAGGTGGTGGTGTTCTTCAGTCACTAAGTCATGCACAAATCTTTGCAACCCCATGGACGGCAGCATGCCAGGCTTCCCTGTTCTTCACTATGTCCAGGAGTTTGCTCAACCTCATGTCCATTGAGTCAGTGATTGTTATCTAACCATCTCATCCTCTGCTGCCCTCCTTCTCCTCTTGCCCTTAATCTTTCTGCAATAGGATCTTTTCCAATGAGTCAGTTCTTTGCATCAGGTGGCCAAAGTATTGGAGTTTCAGCTTCAGCATCAGTCCTTCCAATGAATATTCCAGGTTGATTACCTTAAGGATTGACTGGTTTGATCTCCTTGCTGTCCAAGGGACTTTCAAGAGTCTTCTCCAGCACCACAATTCGAAAGCATCAATTCTTCAGCGCTCGGCCTTCTTGTCTCAAGTGTATAACATAATAATTCAATATTTATGTATATTTTTCAAAAAGATCACCACAATAAATCTAGTTCACATCCATCACCACACAGAGTTACAATAATTTTTTTCTTATGATGAGGACTTTTAAAATAGGCCATGAGCAAACTATTAAATTTAGACTGGATAAACAACAAAGTCCTACTGGAAAACACAGGGAACTATACTCAATATCCTATGATAAACCATAATAAAAAAGAATAGTTTTTAATTGGGGAAAATAATACTTTTTTAAAAGAATGTATAAAAAATGCATATACTGCTGCAAATCTTGTTGTAAATAATTTCAGACATAATATTCACCCACAGAACTGTCTTTTGTTACAGATTAAGTATTTAGAAAGAAATATAATAATGGTACTGAAAAAATACCTTGGTCTAATACATTGCATCATTTTATATTTTGTATTTACTATTATCTACTGAGAAAAATAAAGACGTACTGTGAGAAATTTTCAATTCTCCAGTATACAGTAGAGTTAACGATAGTCACATGTTGTACAGCCATCCCCAGGACTGCCCTGTCTTATCACTGGGACGTCCGCACTTTTTGCTGCTCTGTTCTTTCTTTCTTTCCAGTCCTTTCCCCACAGGCATCTGTGATAGAATTTGTTCCCTTCTTTTTATTTATTTCTTGCAATTTAGAACCTACTATTTTTTCAGGGCACAGACAAGAAGCACTTTCCTTCATTAATCTTTTGCTCCCTTAGGTAGAACCTTAGGTACTTTGCTGGGACCCAGGGGCAGACACACAGTAGCACCTCATGGGTTTTAGTCTCGGGGTAGAGCAGTTGTCACTCGGCTGTCACCCACGTGATCCTTGTCACTCCTCAGCCTCCCTTGCAATGTACCTTGTTCTGATAATGAAGTGGGAACACGAGTGATATGGACACTCCCAGGAAGAACTCAGCCCTTGAACCCTCCCCTCCACCCATCATGGCAGCCTCAGGAGCCACGTGACTCAGAGACGGCAGATACAGAACTGCCGCGCTTCCATCAGCCTGGCCCCCGATGAGTTGTGACAGCCCTGCCCACCAGGGCCCAGGATGGGATATGCAGACCTTTGTCATGTGAACCACTGAACTGCCTAAGGGGGTTGCTACTGTATCTTCCTTCTGCATGCACTCAGACCCTCAGAATCTGTATCTTCACAGGCACTGTATGGTACTCTGTGTGTGTCTGTACATGTGTACACGCATGCACTTTCTTCCTGGAAGGCAGTGCCCTCCAGAATTCAGAGGTCAAGTCAGCTTCATCTTTGACCTTCCTATGGCCCCTGCTGCTGCTGCTGCTAAGTCACTTCAGTCGTGTCCGACTCTGTGCGACCCCATAGACAGCAGCCCACCAGGCTCCCCTCTCCCTGGGATTCTCCTGGCAAGAACACTGGAGTGGGTTGCCATTTCCTTCTCCAATGCATGAAAGTGAAAAGTGAAAGGGAAGTCGCTCAGTCGTGTCTGACTCTTTGTGACCCCATGGACTGTAGCCCACCAGGCTCCTCCGTCCATGGGATTTTCCAGGCAAGAGTACTGGAGTGGGGTGCCATTGCCTTCTCCAGCCTATGGCCCCTACCAGGTGCTGAAACATAGAAGACATTCAGAGATATTTGTTGAATTAATCACGCTTCCCTTTTATTTCTGAATTAAGAAAATTTCAAATGGGTCAAGGTATAGCTTTAAGTGAGAACATTTTTCCTGAACCATAGCAGTAAATGATCATTCTCCCACTTGAGGAACATCTTCCTTTTCAATGAAAGGACCCCCCCCCCCCCCCCCCCCCCCCCCCGCTAAGAGAGCACCAAGCCATTTGGCTGTGCAAGTGTTAGTCGTTCAGTCATGTCCGACCTTTTGTGACCCCATGGACTGTAGTTCCCCAGGATCCTCTGTCTATGGAATTTTCCAGGCAAGAATTCTGGAGTGGGTTGCCATTTCCTATTCCAGGATTGGTGGATCTTCCCCACCCAGGGATTGAACTCAGGTCTCCTGTGTTGCAGGCCAAGTCTTTACTGTCTGAGCCACCAGGGAAGCCCTTGGGCCACCAGGTGCCCATCTACTCCTCCTCGTCAGAGACTGTCCCCAGCCTCACTGATTGAGCTGTAAGTCACCAAGGATGATGATTTGTTTATGTTTGTAAATGTGAATGGGCAAATTGTGGTGTGACTTTTTGAAAGCAGCCCTCCTTGGAATAACTGTGTGTGTGTATGTGTGTGTGTGTGTAATTCCCTTCATTACTGAATCAACATGTATCTTGGTTAAATGGGTAGAAATGATGGATTTCTAGCAGAGCCAAGCCCATAGCATCATGGCGCCCTGATGCTGGGGCCATGGAGCTACCACCTCCTTATACAGATGACTCACAGAGACGAAAATTCCTACAACATCAGAGACACTTGTTTTATTTAAATCTGTTCTTTACTGCCTACAACTACTGGCCTATTTATACATAAAATACTTATAATGATAGGTAGCCTTTCATTTAAATTTCAAAACAACCCAGGGAGAATGTTTCAGCATCTTCAGACAGCCCTACTCTAGTCTGATCATTCTGTCTTACTTGACAAAGGCAAAAATGAAAATTAGAACAGAAAATGCCTTGGTTTGACTGAATTAACTGTAAATTTATTCATCTTATGGACAAACTGTGGATCCAGGCAAAATCTTGGTTTACGAATCTCCTAAAGAAAACAAGGCATTAATTCGGTGAAATTCAAAGAGATTCCATTTGAACAAGACACTAAGAAATGATCAGTATCTTAGGGGGAAAAAGAGATGCAACCAATGTAAATGGATGCTGGGCCTGGGAACTTAAAAAATTTCCAGATGTCACCAAGCATCAAAACAGAAGAAATAAGCATTCATGAGGATTGCTTGCATCCTGACATTTTCTGCGAAAGCTGGGGAAGGGGATTCAAGAGAGTGGGGAGAACAGTTCAGGGTCAGTTCTGAGGGAGGAGAAAAGCAGGTTGGTTTGCATAAAGGGGTTTCCCCAGCAAGGCTGAATATAAGCCTGTTGCTTCCAGGCTTCTCAACACCTTTGCCTAGTAGAGCTGCCCTGGAAACAATGATGCCAAGGTGCTGGGCAACTGTTCCTCCAGACATGTGGTCCAGGCAACCTCCTTTCTGGGGGATGTTCCCCAATTTGGGGTTGTAAAGGGGCCCCAAAAAGGGTTCTAGAGAGTCCAGTGGAGAAAATATTACTCTCAGGACAAACCTCAAGCTTAAGAGATACATGCATCAAAGTCAACAAAGTCCACAAATTCCACAGGACTCGAATCTTCAAAGACTAGAAATGGCTGTAAACCAACCGGAGGTGGGCGGCAGTGGTGGGTCAGCAGGTCAGGCTGGTAACCAGTGTGTACAAGGTTTCTGCTCCTTACACAGCTCACAAATGACTCAGGATCACAAGGGAAACTCCAGAACTTGCAGGTATCTGAAGAGGGAAAAGCACTCGGTTCTACTCCATTTCTGAGTTAAGGAGTGTGTCTTCTGAGCCTTACCTTGTGCCTCAGATGACAAGCTGGAATCTTAATATCAACAGGTGCCAGATAACCAAGTCTCCTCCGTCGTCAACCAAACACATGGCCATTCTCAGAGGCAGTGGTTTTGACCTCTTCACATTTCCAAAGACTTGGGAGCAGCCAAGAGGCTCCTAGAGAAAGATTTGAAGTGAGCCTAATACCTCCTTTCTGCAGAGTGGGTTCAGCATGTGCCCTTCAAAATCTCCTGTCCTACAGCTCATGTCCTTAGCACACAGCATCAGGTTCTCTGACCCTCTGGGTTCTCTGGGCGACCCAAGACACATGGGTTCTCTCTCGAGCCACCTGCGATGGGGGAAGCCAGCAGCCATGCTGAAGAACTCAGGTAGCCCTGTGGAGAAGCCACGTGAGGAAACTGTCGGAAGGACACCCCATCCCCATCAAGCCATCACGTGGCTGCAGCTCCTGCCATCATCTGGACTTCCATCTCAGACCTTGAGCCAGAACCACCCAGCTCAGCCACTCCCGAGTCCCTGGCCATTAGAAGCTGCACAAGATAGTAAGTGTTTGCTGTTTTAAACTGCTACATCTGGGAGTAATTTGTTACAGCATTAGACAACTAGTAGATAAGGCATATATTCAAAGCATGTTCTGTGCCCTTGGGAGGGTACCAAATGCAAACAATTGCAAACCAAACCAAGAGGAGAGTCCAGAACCAGGCCAGGGTAAAAAGCATGCCTCTCCATGGATGGCAATGACCACAGAGCAGCTTTGAGGGGACAAGCAGTGTTTCCCATGCTGGTGACAAATCGCTGCTCCAAAATTGAATGAGGATGTAGCAAGTTCCACTTAGTTAAAAAAGCCAGAAGGAAATGTATAAGGAATATTTTAGAATGATTTTCATCATGATTAAAATAAAATTTTTCTACCCAACAAGGAACTTCAGTTCTATGGAAACTCATTTTTAGAGAACACTTTTAACAATTAAAAAACCTAGTCAGTGACCACCCCAACCCTCTTTTCCATGGTGGCAGAGCCCACTCCCTACTATAGAGGCTATGAGGATGAGAAATTGACTTTCCCAGCCTCCCTGGCAGCTGGGTCCCAAACATGGTGCCCAAGGGCATTCTGCAGAAAGAATTTTTATAAGTCTTCAATAAAAAGAAAGACAGAAGGCAAAATGCCCCTTCCTGCCCACCTTTAGATCTTACGTGAGAATCTATTACCTGGATCTGCAGCTACAGTATTGCTGTCCTGCAGAGAAAGTCAAAGTGTTCACGGAGAAACTCACTCTGGTCCTTGACCTCACCAGGCACCTGAATGAATGAACCCCAGAATCACCTGCCTCTACACCTCTTGTCAGTGAGAATCAGAGGTTCCATATTTTAGTTGGATATTCTGCTATTTGCCCCTACATCGATCTGTTGTTGTATAGCAAAGACATCCACAAATTGTGACTTAAAAGAAAAATAAGCATTTATTTGGCTCACAGATCTGATGGTTTTGTTGGTTCAGCTAGGTGGTTCTGAAAAGAGGGAGGTGATCTTTCATATACTGCAGTCAGATGGGGGCTGGAGCTGGGGTCATTTTGAAGGTATTTTCGCTTCTGTATCTGGCCCCTGGGCTCAAAGACTCAACAGCGAGGGGTTAGCAGAGCTGAGGCTCCCCAAGCATCACCCCTTTCTCTCTCCCTCCATCTCTCTCTCTCTCTCTGGTGGCCTCAGGGTTGTCAGGTCAGATCTCTTACATGGTAAGCTAAGGCCCATAGAGAATTTTCCAAGAAAAACAAAGAGAAAAATAAAGCCTTTTCTAATGCAGCCTCGTAGCTCACACAGTCTCACTTTCGTCACATTCTACTCACCACTTAGTCACAAAGGTGGTTCCTTAATTCAAGGGGAGGAGACACAGATGCCACCTTCTGATAGAAAGAGCTTCAAATAACCTTCAGATATGCTTTCAAACTGCCCCAAACACCCTCGCTGGTCCATGCAGTCTCCACTGACAACTCGAGAGAAATACAGTATCTCTGTTCATCCCTCTATGGGACCTCCAGGGAGAGAGCCTCCCAAGACTTCTCCCACCATCCTTGTTGGGAAACCTGGTCCCTCAGAGCCCTTATCAACCATTCCATTCTTAATGCCCATTATTAAGCTCCTCCAGAGCCAAGATGGGGCCAACGCTGGGGTGACTCACTCCAGGAAGAAAGGTAGGGCTTCCCTGGAGGAGGGGTGGGCAGTCCCTATAATATCAACGTGATGAAAAGGCAGTCTCTATAATACCTTGTGATGATAACTTGGTTCTGTTACGGAGTAGGCTTTCTGTTTTTCTTAACCTTACTTGCTAAGAATCTAAAATTTGTATTGACTATGTTGACTAAAGAAATGTACAGCCTTAAAGTTGAGATGTGAGATGACTGCATGGCAGATGTGAGTTTAAGCAAACTCCAGAAGATAGGAAAGGACAGGGAAGGCTGGCATGCTGCAGTCCATGGGGTCGCAAAGAGTCGGACATGACTCAGCAACTGAACAGCAACAACAGAAGTTGAGAGTTATGTTTTATTCAGCAGACATTCTGAGGACTTCAAATCCTGGAGACAGGACTGTCAGATGGCTCTGAGGGACTTCTCCAAAGAGGCAAGGGAGGAGTCAGGATACCTGGGAGTTTTTACAACAAAGAGGATTAGTCAAGGCATCAAAAGATTACTGTTAATTAAAGAAAACCAAACATATCACGTTAAGGAATTTAGCACATTTCTATGTATGAGAAGATGCAAGAGTCTGGGCTTACTGAAATTATCCCTTTGATAGGCACCTCGGCTACTTGGGGCCAGTATCCTGTGTTTTCTCATCCCGAGTTTCCTCAGGGCTTACCACAGGGATGGCTATAACATGATGGCTTGATGGCCGCAGTATCCTTTTTTTTTAAAACTGATGGCACACATATTTTTCATTCACAAATACTAGTTGTGGGGACTCTGTTGAATTCAGGTTCCTGCTCCAGAAAGCAGATACTGAAACAAGGAACTGGGTGCATGTGTGCTAAGTCGCCTCAGTCATGTCCAACTCTGTGCGACCCCATGGATGGTAGCCCACCAGATTCTCCAGGCAAAAATACTGGAGTGGGTTGCCATGCCCTTTTCCAAGGGATCTTCCCAACCCAGGGATTGAACCCGCACATCTCTTATGTCTCCTGCATTGGCAGATGGGTTCTTTAACCACTAGTACCACCCAGGAAGCCCAACAAATTGGGTGCAATGCCTTATTTGTGACCCTAGGAAGCCCCATAAGGGAGACAGGGAAGAGAGAAAAGCCAACAGAAAGTATGGCAATGGGATTGGTTATCACCAAGGGCAGCTGGGGGCCCCCAAAGGAACTTGTAGAACCTTGACCAGCTGCCCCACTAAGGGCCAAGGAACTTGGGTCTTTGTCCCCCATCTCCTGCCCCTCCAGGGTTGGAGGTGACTCCTGGGCGGGGGGTCTCACTTGTGAGCTGCCCGCCCTGTGGAGCCACGGGCCGGTCCAGTCATTGTGACCAGGAGCCCTCCACAGCAGGCCGGGAGAACCGCAGCCTCCCAGCAGTCCAAACAACAGCTCCTGGTACAAACACAGCAGACTTTTCACCGCATCAAATTCTCTTTTAGAAGGAGGCCGAGTGCACATTATTTTTCAAACAAGAGATTCATGCATCAGGGTCGGTCACCTATTACTCTTGAGTGCAGGGACCGCGAGAGCCTCAGACAGCGCGTCACTGAGGAGCCTCGGCGAGGCCCTGCTGATTAGGATTCTCGCTGATCAAAAGAGCACGGAGAGAAAAGTGCTCACCTACGCAGACCCCTGGGGCGGCGGACTCATTACCAGAAGCTGATTACCCAGATCCCCATCTCTCCCCAACCCCCAGCTGTCTGCCTGGTTCCCTTTCAGGGCTCATTAGCGTTTGGCTGCAGACGAGCTGTGGGTGAGATCAGAACCACAGGAGGCCCCCTTTTTTTCCCCCTTGATTCTGGCCAGGATGAAGAACAAAGTTGAAACCAGTAACAGATGCTATCATTTCTTTTCATTGTTTTTTAAATGTGGTAAAATGCACAGAACATAAACTTTGCCACTTCAACCACTTTTAAGCGTACAGCTCAGTTGCACTGAGTACATTCACTTGGTTGTGCAACCATCCCCACCATCATCTCCAGAACCTCATCGGCACATAATAGGATTTGGGGCTGTCTGTGAGTTGGGGTTTTCCATCATGTCCCTGTTAGTTGCTCTGTCATGTCCAACTCTTTGCCACACCATGGACTGTAACCCACCAAGCTCCTCTGTCCATGGGATTCTCCAGGCAAGAGTACTGGAGTGGGTACAGTTCGATTCCCTTCTCCAGGGGCTCTTCCTGACTCAGAAACTGAACCCAGATCTCCTGCATTGCAGACAGATTCTTTACTACCTATTTGGACATTCAAGAGTTGGCTGGATTAAGTAAAACGTCACTTCTGGGGAGACAAAAAGAAGTCAATTTTTAGTATGCTTTGTATCAAATATTTTTCTTAGTGCAAATAGCTATACAACAAACTATCCCAGAATATAGTGGCTTAAAACAACCACCACACACTTATTTAGTTGTTATTCTAAAGAATGGTGGTAGGGCCTGTGTTCAGCCTCTTTGGACTGGATGCACTTGACATTGTCTGGGCATGGCCCTGTGTCTGCTGTCCACTGCTGGGTCTGCTGGGGTCTACCTGGCTTGAGGTGGCTCAGCTGGGATTGGTCATCTTGGTCCCATGTGGTCTGTCAATCTAGGACGTATTCAACATGGAAGCTCAGCTAGACCTCAGAAGCAGCACATGGCCCCTACAAAAAACTGTCATAAAAAAATTATCATATCATTCAATCTAATAGATCTTTTTCACATAAATGAGAACATGAAAAATATACTGGTCTGCATCTTGGGTTTTTTTAGGCATGTTTATGTATTTATTTTCATTTATTTATTTTTAATCGAAGGATAATTGCTTTGCAGTATTGTGTTGGTTTCTACCAAATATCAACATGAATCTGCCATAGGTTTGCCCATGTCCCCTCCCACTTAAACCTGGTGTTTTTATTTACCTCTGTGTCCTGGAGATCAGGCTTCCTAGGTGGTGCTAGTGGTAAAGAATCTGCCTGCAATGCAGGAGACATGAGAAACTCCGGTTCCATCCCTGAGTCGGGAAAATCTCCTGGAGGAGGGCAAGGCAACCCACTCCAGTATTCTTGTCTGGAGAATCCCTTGGACGTAGGAGCCTGGCAGGCTACAGTCCATAGCGTCACAAAGAGTCAGACACGACTGATGACTCAGCACACATGCCCTAGAGCTCATTCTGCCTTAGTACACAGGGCCTGCTATCACTCTTCTCCCTGGCAGCATAGGTATGGCTGTAGCTTATTTCACCATTCCCTCTCCAATGCACACTTAGTCTTGCTTCTAGTTTTTATTATTACAAACACTACCTGGATATCCACTCAGCATCTGAATCTGGGAACCTGCAGAAAGACAGTTGGGAATATGCCATGCCAGCCCCTGTCTTCCTGCCTCATGGTCCTCTGGCTCCCAGCAAACTGGCTCAACCCATGATGAAACCTCTCAATCACTGGCTCCTGTGTCACAAGATATGTCCTTTGATGTTATAAGCAATGCTGGAAACACCAACCAAAGTCCTTGTCCTTTCCTCTCCTTGTAGCTCTTAAATTGGTTGGACTCTTAAAATCAGGACTTGAATGTCAAGCAAACTCTTACCTCTGTGGGCAGGAGTCTTTCTTGTCTGGAAGCCTTTCAGTGAAGAGATTCTAGTTTCCCAGGCAGACCGGGTTTAGGTTCTTGATCCTGCCACTCAATAGCTGTGTGACCTTGGGCAACTTACTTGTCTTCTCTGAACTTCTGTTTCCTCAAATAAAATAGTATACCCAGGCAATAGGTTTCTGATGAGAATTAAATGAAATGACATACCTGTCACAGAGCAGGCACTCAACAAATTGGCTCCTTAAAACAAGTTCCAAAGCCAAAACACTTGGTGTTTTCCTAGCACATTTAAGATAATGGTATTTTTAAGGAACTATGAAAAAGTCTTCTTCAAGCCCTTCTTACTAGCTGGTGTGAGGTAGGTAGTACTTGTTTTCTGATCTCAGAAAGATCACTGGATTGTGATTCTTAACTCCTGAATGCTAGCCACATCCTTGGCACAGAGAACTGGCTCTCAAAGGGCTTTTTCCTAAAGAATTAAAAGTTGGGAGAGCAGTCAAGAAAGCATATTCTTCTCAGCATCCTTACAACATCACTGGATGATCTGTCTCATCTCCTGGCCTCTAGTTCAGTCCAGTCTGTTTGTAGTCATGTGAATTACCCACCATCCACACCAAGCCACCTTGACGAGGAGAGGAGGAAAAGCAGGTCGGGAGTGGAAGGTCAACTGGCCTCGTCACTCTGTTTCTGCTTATCAATTTCAGAATAAGCTTTTTATTTAGACTTTTTAAGCACATGCTCATTTTCATGTCATCTATAATAATAAAAAAAAGAAAGAAAAAGCAAACCTTTCTACCAAGAAATCACCATTTTCAACATTCGGCGCACACCATCCTGGACATCTCTTCAAACATTTATGCAGCTCAAACATTCAAAATAGGAGAGGTGGTCTTATTTGAGGGAAAAGATTATATGAAATATCCTACTTGTTTACCTATTTATTTTCTGTTTTCTAACCCTCCCACCCTATAGCCTAGATTGGAAAGATCCATAAGGGTGGGAAATTTGATTATCTTATTCACCATGGAATCCTCAAAACACAGTGTCTGACACATGGTGGGGTCTCAACATATATGTTGAATATTGACATATTTCAATATTGTTGGATGTCTTCATGATTCTTTTACCTTGGAGGTCAGTTGCTTCCCCAGGGTATATCTTGGGTTGATCACTGCACATCCTTTATTCTGGGACATTTTGTTCTATTAACATTCTCTTATCTTAATAAAGTTTTTTTCTATTATATCCTTGAGTCTATTATTTCATTTTCCTATTTTCTTCTTCAGAAACAGTGATTGTGGGTATGTGGGTCTCCTTTGTTTCCATGTCTATCATCTTATTTGTAATCATTATTTAGAGTTCATTTTTCCATTTCATTTTGTGCAGTGATCTCAAGCATACATACTATCTGTTTATTTTCTAGTATATTTCCCTGTACGTTTACTTTCCTTACTTTAAAGGCACATCTTTCCTTAAGTCTTGTGTTCTTGGGCTGGCATTGCTCAGGAAAGCTCTTTAGGGCATCTGCTCTCTGGGTTGCGATAAGATTCTGGCTGTCCATTCCCCATCCCTCCCCAGCTTTCTCTCTGGGGGTTTTCCTTGGATAGAATTAGGTTTCTAAATCAATTTCCAGATCACAGGCAACAGAAATAGACTACCAGAATATCAATTTATCTTTCAGTTACCCCTTCACCCCGACCTTGCTGTAAGCAGTGGATAACTTCTGGTAGAAATAAAGGCATTTCCAACCTGGGCTGCCCATGGATCTCAACTCTCTAAGAATCCTTGAGTGTGCTCTTCTTGGTGTTAACAGATACTTTTAAAGAAACACAAACTGTTATGAGAGGTAGAGGCTGCAAGTGTCCACTGCTGGCTCACTTCCTGGTCTCAATCTAGATTTCCTAGCATTAGCCAGGAATGTTTCATGATTTGCAATGTCTTGCTGTGACAGTTTCCTATTTCGTTGACAATGGATTGTGTTCCTTCTATTTTCCTCTTTGCTAGTTTAGATGGAGTTGAAACAAGGAGGAGAACAAAGATGCTACCAACTTTACAGCAGTACCAGGTTGATCAGAGGGGTCACAGATGGACCAGGTGAAAGAGATTTCTGCAACCGCAAATCATGAGTCTAAAGCCAGCTGAATACCTATGATGCTCTCAGCTCTCTCGGCTGGCCTCCCAATCACCTCTCTCTATGGTGAAGAGGCTGCTTCATGCACACACCATGTGCCCCACTAATAATGCCTTCCCTAGTCATGCTACCTTCTCCTCCTTGTTACAGTAGGTGCCACGTGGCCCTCAGTGCCTGGGCCACACACCTGTTAATGTTTAAGCTTCCTTAGAGTAGTGGAAGCCTGGCATGCTGCAGTCCATGGGGTCGCAAAGAATCGGACACAACTGAGCGACTGAACTGAACCGAACTGAGAGTAGTGGGATGTCCCAGTGATTTGCAGGCATAAGTAGGTGCCCCAAATGGATGACTAAGTAGGAGACCTCTCTTGGGAAACAGCAGCTTTTAGTCTTCCTGTTGTAGAAAAGAAAAATTTAGGTTGGTAAGGGAAACGGCCACAGCCTTCCCAGGGCAATCTCCAATTATCCAGTTGGCTAACTTGGGCTATTCTTGTGTGCAAAACTGGAGAAATGATGGGAATGTAGCTCATATTCCCAGTGGGGGAGAAGAGAGTTCCCATTTCCTTCTGCAGCTGGAAGCTTCCCTATTGCTGTGAAATCAGAAACAGAAATCCTTCCAGTGGCATGTTGTACAAACCCCAGGCATTTTCAGTTGGCCTCCTCGCCCAACCAGTTTCCATTCTTCTGCCCCTGACATGTCTCCTACTCATAAACTTTTCTCCAGTGCATAGAACCTTAGTAAAAATATCCTGACTCATCCATTTTGAATATAAAATGCCACATATACTTCAATCTTTGAGTTAGTTACCAAGTTATGACAGCAGAAATAAACCAGTCCCCTAGGGTGGGGTCAGGGTACTGCCAATTTCTGGCTACATTTCCCATGATCCTTTAGTTCAAGTTCAGTTCAGTCACCCAGTCGTGTCCGTATCTCTGTGCCCTCATGGACTGCAGCACACCAGGCTTCCCTGTCTGTCACCAACTCCCAGAGCTTGCTCAAACTCATGCCCCTCAAGTCAGTGATGCCATCCAACCATCTCATCCTCTGCCATCCCCTTCTCTTCCCACCTTCAGTGTTTCACAGCATCAGGGTCTTTTCCAATGAGTCAGTTCTTCGCATCAGGTGGCCAAAGTATTGGAGTTTCAGCTTCAGCATCAGTTCTTCCAATGAATATTCAACTGATCTCCTTTAGGATGGACTGGTTGGATCTCCTTGCTGTCCAAGGGACTCTCAAGAGTCTCCTCCAGCGCCCCAGCTCATGGGAGCACACACTTACAACAGGACAGGGTGGGGTAGCTTCTATTCATTGAGTGGGCGGTGCTAAGATTGTTGTGTTTTCTGCAGTTGGTATGTGCTTTAAATGTCTGGCAATGTCCAATTCAATGAATTCTGTTGACCACATACAGTGACACCCCAACGCACACAGTGTGACTGTGTCATTTCTGCAAACTGTTCTCATGTGAATGCAACAGGACAAATTCAGAGCCCAAGCTGGGGGGACTCGGTCTGCTGACGCCCCTGTTCAGACAAGGATGTTGCTTTTCTGAACAAAGATATTCAGACAAGGTTTGTCTGATATGATCTAAAATACGTCTGCAAATGTTTTGACTCTCATCTCCCCAAAATGTAGGGAGTCTCGATCTTCTCCCGTGGAATATGAGCTGGGGTTCATGACTCACTTCTAATGGAAGAATGCAGCAGACATGTCTGTGAGTGACATCTGAGCTAGGTCATGAAAGGTGGAGCCTCCACCTGGCTGGTTGCACTCTCAGAACTGAGACACCAGGTTGTGAAAAAGCCCAGGGAGGCAAGAAAGCTGCATGAGAGTGTCACAGCCACAGCCACAGCTGACCAGCCCACAACCAGCATCAATCATCAGCCATAAGAGTGAGGAGCCTTGGGTGAATCCAGCCCCCAGGCTTCAAGATACCCAGTCAACACCACCTACAGCATGGAAGGGTGACTCCTCCCCTATTTGTCTGCTTGGCGGTCAGAACAAGGTACCACAGGCCGAGCAGCTTAAATAACAGGTTCATTTTCTCTTACTTCTGGAGGATGGAGGTCCACGATCAAGGCAACAGCAGGGCTGGTTCTCTCTGAGGGCTGGAGGGAAAGGCCTCCCCGCATGGCCTGAGATGATGTCTTCTCTCTGCTGGGCCCCCCCATCATCCCTCCTCTGTCCATATCTTCATCCAAATTTCCTCTTCTTATAAGGACACCAGTCATATGAGACAAGGGCCCACCCTAATGACCTTGTTTTGACTTAATCATCACTGAAAAGAACCTATCTCCAAATACAGTCCCAATCTGAAGGACTGGAGGTAAGACTTCAACATGAATTTACTTGGGGGGAAACACCATTCAGCCCGCAACACCCGCCACGTCTGTTCAAAATGCAGATTTTCAAGCAAAACAAATATTGTCACTCTTTGGAGTCACTAAGACTTGCAGTGGTATGATTTGTAGCAGAAAGTAACCAGCCCACCCAAAGTCAATAAGTAATTGTGTTCCTGGTGACTGTTTCAGAATACATCAAGCAAATGCCCTCAGACATCTGGGGATGGTACCCACAGAGTCAGGGCCAGATCACAGGCAAACACCTGGAAGAAGGTTGCAGGGACTGCATATTAGTGCCTGCTCCATCCCTCAGTCATGTCTGACTCTTTGCAATCCCATGGACTGAAGCTGGCCAAGCTCCTCTGTCCCTGGGATTTCCCAGGCAAGAATACTGGAGCACGTTGCCATTTCCTTCTCCAGGGGACCCTCCTGCATCTCCTGCATTGGCAGGAGCGCATTTTCCCTGCTTCTTGGCTCAGAGCCTTAAAAGAAGCCTTTTATTGGCCCAGCTTGTCTTTTTAAGTCAAGTCACAAAACATTTCTAAGCAGTTTTCTGATTGTTGCCTAGGATCAGGTGGCCACTCTAACCCAATCAATTATATTCTAGAGTAGGAGATGGGCATGAAGTCCAGGACATTGCGCCACTAGTCAGCCCTGGGACCATCACTGTGGTGGGCAGCTCTGGTAGGAGTCCTTAGGGCAGTACAAAGGGTGAGGGAGACCACCATGGACCCCTATTGGACCTTGCTGTCCCTGAGGAGTCCTGTGGTCAGTTTTACCCCATTCAGGAGGCTTTATGCTTCAGGCTTCACGCACAGCCTGTTAACGACAGAATCAGGCTTGGAGCCAAGCCTCTGGACTAGCACCATGGCATTGACTTCAGCCTCCTTTTGTGGCAAAAAAACAGCTAGTGTTCAGTCCATCTCTTCTGGGCATTCACCATTCCCATGCAAGTCAGTGACTTCACAGGGATCTTTATCAGGCAAATGGGTATCCTTGGCTCCTCAACCAATGCCAAACCTGAGCTGGCAGATCCACACTCCAGCTCCCCTGCCCCTTGGATAGGACAACTCTGAGCTGCACTCCATATCACCTTCTAGAGGTCACCGGCAGGACTGAAGCCCTGTTGGCCACACCTGTGACCTGCTCATTAATGCCAACAAGCTGATCTCACCTGTATCCTTTTCCACCTGCACTTCCTGGAGTCACCCCTTAAATGAACCACTTGCATTTATAATTCCTCTGAGGGTCTGCTTCTGGGGAACTGAAGACAAACATGCCTTTCAAGGAAAACAAGTGGTGGGCCCATGTTCAAAAGAGAGAAGCCTGAAATCAAGGTGTGGATAGAGATCCAGACAGAGAGATACCGACTTCCAGACCAGGGGTGTGGGATCACTTAAGGCATCAGCTACAAAGGTTGCTCACCAGGGCCAGCGCTGCAGACACAAGCAGGCTGCAGGTGGAGAGGCACGACCATCAGGAAACGGGCTGCTTACAGCCTGGATGCCCTGTCACCATCCTTCAATGTTTCATTTTTCCATTTTTAACCTCTCTCATTATTGGCTCATTAATAATGATTTCTACCACATCGACTTTTCTCCAAAATCTTGCCTAGCTCTTTGACGAGAGATTAATAAAGAGTGAGACTTCAGATGTCAAGCTTTTTTCTGAGCAAAAGTGTGCAAGGCCTCCTCTATCTCTAGATGGGCATTCTTGGCTGCATTCACCACACTCTTCAGACACTGAAAAGAAACCATTTAGCTGGGCAGATAGAGCAGAGCTGAATTAAATTGACCCGTGTGATACAGAAAGCACACCGAGCACATTTAAGGAAGGGCGTCTCTGAAAGAAATATTGTTTCACCTGTAGCTGAGTGCTGAAATTATTTTAAGGAAGTGACAATTAGGCTAAGCATTTAAAACATAGATATGGATGACAGCGTCTAAAATTCAGACACACTAGGAGAACCACATGCTTGGTATTAAATAAAAGGCTAAATGCACTTTCTTTTTTTTCGTAATTTCTTTCTTTTCACAAACATAAATCTGACCCCATTCAAAAGCCAATGCTTATGCCTACATTCTGGAAGGAGAGAGGATATTTCTGTCTGTAGTAGAATATCAGCACTTCATTTAATCCAGATACGCACACACACGTAAAAGTGCTTTTCTTTCCAATATAATTATTACTCCACAAAAACACCGGGTGCAAGTCTCTTGATTTGGTGGAGTTTTAAGTCTGTTTTTAATTTCAAATAATTTTATCAGAGATGAGAGCAGACACAGTAGGGAAATGCAGTGCTCAAGTTAAGAAAAGGTAGGGCAGGCTGAAATTCTTTCAAGGCAGGCTTCTGGCTGGAGTTATTAACTCCGATGCGAAGTTTGAGCCCTTGTGCCTCTTAGGTAGTGAATGAAAAAACGTGTGTTTACAAAACCTCTGCCGCCTTCAAGGTCTGCCCTTGTGCACACGTGTGACTGTCAGAGCATCCTGGTCACGGTCAAAGCAAAGCTGGGCCCTCCCGTGGAAAGGCTTCCTCTCAGGGGCTGCTCCCAAAGTCAATGTTTGCTAGAAAGGCAGCAAGTTTTCCCTCTTCAAAGGAACCTTTATGTACTAACTCACTCCCACCCACTGTGCATGTAAATTATTCCTCAGTGATACGGCCTCTATTTATAACTTTGATCCTTTCCTTCCCCTGGGTGCCACAAGGAGCATGATAAGGCCCGTGAGTTGGCAGAGGGGCTTTGATCTTCCAGAAAATGACACTTTGTGCTGGAACATCTGGGCCCCCTCCATCACTGCTGCGGGGATGCAAAGGGAGCAGGGTTTGGGGTTCTGCCTGTCTCCTGGCATTAGACCATCTTTAAGGCACAATGGAGCAGGGACAGACATGGGCACACTTCCCCCCACCTCACCAGGAACTGTTCACGACAACAATAAACAGGCACCCAGGGGCTGGGTGGTGTGACAATGACTTGAAGGTAGAATTTTCCAGAAATCATTGCGGAGGGGTGATACAGACCATGTCATGTGCACGGACATGGGATTTCAGAACAAATCTAAATCATTTAGGAGAGAAAACAATGGATGAACGAGAGACAGCCTCCCCCCCAAAAATAGTTTTCTCCTTTTCACAAGGTAAAAATGAGGTTTTCCTTGTAAAAGGGAGTGAAATGTAGGGATTTCAGCATTGAGAGGAAATGCTGAAAAGAAGAGGGGAAGGTCTGTCTTTCTCCCAGCTCCAAGCTGATCCCTCGCTGTGGTGTGTCATCCACCGTCAGTGGTGGCCTCTGTGCCTGGTATTGAATCTTCCGAGTGTTCACAGTTTAGAGACCAAGGACGTGGGCTCCCTTTCATAATGGTGGTATAAACCACTTTGCATTAAGTAGGAATAATAACCTTTTTAAAAAGAATGTGTCAAAATAATTACATTTCTTGTTGCTTTCCTTTCTTCCACATCACATGGGCAAGTACATCAGCCTCACTTGAATGGATGAAAGGAGGACTTTTTTTTTCTTCCCTGGGAGGGCTGTTCTGAGAGCAAAACACACCCAAGCAAGGGATCCTTCCTCCCAACTCAGCCGGAGCTGATTCTATGCAGTGTTTGGGATCTCTTTCTCAGTGGATAGGGAACCTTACTGGCAGGAATAGTAACTACACAAATGTCCTGGTTTTAGACTTTATTTGGCTGTGCTGAGTCTTAGTTGAGGCGTGTGGGATTTAGTTCCCTGACCAGGGATCGAACCTGGCCCTGTGCATTGAGAGTATGGAGTCTTAGCCACTGGACCATTGGGGAAGTCTCCAAATGTCTTATTTTATGTCGAAGAGAGTGATACCTCCACCGCTCTCTTTACTCATTTCTTTTTATGTGACCGAAGGTGATGTCCACTGCAATGTTAATTCTTTAACTGGGAGCTGGAGTTGGTGATGGACAGGGAAGCCTGGCGTGCTGCAGTCCGTGGGGTCGCAAAGAGTCCATGGGGTAGCAAAGAGTCGGACACAACTGAACTGAACGGAAACTTTACAAAGCAGTTTAGTAGTAGCTCCCATGCAGATTTCACCATTCAGCAAGGAGGTTTTTTCCAATGCTTTTGAAATCCATTTTCAGAATTTCAAAATAAAGTCCCTTAAAGGTTTTCAAAGGTCCTTTAACAATTTAGCAGCAGCACACCCTCAGCCTGGCCTGTCTTGAGTCAGGTTACCTGCTTGGCTGAATTTAAAACTGATATCATGAGTGACGTGAAGCACATTTCACCAAATGTTTATATCTAATGAGATATTTAGGGGACAAATCATTTTTGATATCTTGAATGGTTGGATGCTCGAAACACCTCCTCTCTCTATAAAGCAGAGAGAACCATTTTAATTTGTTCAAGTGGAAACAGATTATTGGAATCTTCTCATGTTTTCTGATCATGTCAAAAAAATAAATAGCCTTGATGTCCCAGAAAGCAAACATCACTGAGCTACTGAGCTACTACACACACACACACACACACACACACACACACACACACACACACACACACACTCGCATACACCTTATCCTCTGTGTGGGAGAAAGGTGAGATGTCTCCCAATGGTGAGGACAGTGAGTAAACACGTGCTGCCCTGGTGACCGTTACCCCTCCTTTTTCCTCTGCCCTCTGTGGTCCCTGAAGATGGAAAGGTTTCCTCTGGTGCTGGGGAGGTGCCTCCCAGATGTGTGTGGTCCCAGGACCCAGCCGCCTGTCATCCCTCTGCCATCCCAGGCAGCCTAATTCTACCTGAACAGGCCCAGTGCTTCCAAGTTCACTTGAAAGCTCTGACTGATAGGATTGAGCAGTGAAGACCTTGGTTCCTACAGAGCTCAGTGCTTGCTCGGGATGCTTGAATTATGTGCTGGGGGAGGGGCCCTCGAACGAGAGCAACACCGAGCGTGGTCCACCGTCCCCAGCCTCCTCCTGGTCTCCAGAAATGCCTCCCAGCACCAGTTTACGCCGGGCGACCACGTCTGAAGTTTTCCTCCTGTGTGCCTTATCAGAGATGGAGCGGGGCTGGAGGGGACCAGACGAGCGTGACTGGTGGTTCAGGCGAGGCTGCTGCAGGGGGGTGGGGGCGGGTCCCTGGACTCCCGCCCTGAATGCACAGAGCCCACGGGCAGCTTTGGAAGCTCCGGCGCCTCCCGAGGGCGCGCACAGCGGGCAGAGCTTTGTGCTCCGGCCTCCCACGGGGAGGCTGCCAACCTTCAGATCCCCGCGCAGACCCTCCGGCTTCCCTCTGCTAGCAAAGTTCTCCTAATTAAGCCAGTCCATCTAATTACTGGGCGTTCCAACAAATATCTCTCCAGATGCTTCCGATGCAGCCTGTGGGCGCTGGTCAAAGCTGCCGAGGCTTCTGATCAGGGATGCCGGCCCTGCAGCGCGGGCGCCGCTCCCCGCTCGCCGGGACTCGCCTGGCTCCCGGGACCGCGATGCGCCCTCGCTCATTCACTGAACGCCGGGCGCAGGCACCGAACGTAATTACGAAAGTTAAGAAAAACGTTTCCCTGTAATTAGCCAGGCTACTCTAAGCACAAGACATGGAAATTAGTCATCGCATCATAAATTAGTCTGTGCATACATTACATTCCAGGACGGCCCCGGGGGGCCCCAACGTTTGCAGGGTTTGGCCAGCAACGCCCTGAGTCTCCGTAAAGCCTTCCTCCCCAGCGAGCTTGGGGCAGAAAGGGGAGTCTTGCTCGAATTACAATTTTTTTTTTTTTTAAATTCTTTTGTAGATGGCAACCAGAATCTAGTCATTTTTCGGGCCGAGGAAAGGGAGACAAGGACATAGTGGTTTTCCTGTTTTATTTCCCTTTGTGGGCATCTAGGCACCTGGGGCCATCAAGATGTTTCCAGACATTGGCTCATCAGTGGTCTTGTCTCACTCATTAGGCGCAGTAGTTATAAACTCTTTAAACCACCCTGATTTTGAACTGTTCTCGCAGGCACTCTTCTTCCTGGCAAAAGCCAGGAAATTGGACCCCAGCGCACACAACAGACATTTGCATCAAAATAATCCGCCGGGCGGCAGCCAGCCACAGTCGCATCAGTCAGAAGGAAGGAATAGAATACAAATTAAAGGAAGAATGTAAATTTTTTGCCATTAAGCTTCAATGACCATTTGAAATGGTGCAAGGCACAGAGGTTCTTGATGAGCGTCATCTAGTTTGATTATTCATACTTGTGTTTCTGCTTGAATTAAAGCAGGAGTGCGAGAGCCTGTTACGGGGAAAATATTTGAATTGATAGTGAACTCTCACCTTGCCGAGCAGCCATTTACTTTTCAAATGAATACTAGATAAGTTAGTGCATTTTCTAATCGGCCTGTTTTCCAGTGAGTGCTGTCATTACATACCAATTTCTTTCAGAAGTGCTTGCTAAGAAACATTAACTACTTACAAATAAGGAGCTGTCTGTCACGGCCGCAGTTTCCACCAGCAGCTCGGCTAGGACAGCTGAGGGCGATCCTGTCCACGTTCCTCCTCGCGGCCCCATGGCTTCAAGTCTTGTGCCGACTTTCAAGTTAGGCCTTCAGTACAGACAGGGCTCCCACATCAGGTCATCTTTCCAGAACCAGGTGGAGTCCTGCTCCAGGCAGAGACAAACTAGGGTAACCATATCCCTGGGTGCAGGTGGCCTGGGCCCACCTCGCCCCAATTTTTCTAACTGCTGAGGCTAGGCCACCAGAATTGGTTCTAACCCAGGCTGGCTGAGAATCCCGGCGGGGTATCAACCCTTCCCAGGCACAGGTTCCACTGCTGGCAGGTGACTAGGCTCAACATAGAGAAAGAAAATGGAAAAAGGGAGATTCTGAGGTTTGGGGGTGGGGGAACAAGGAGAACTAGCTAGAAATTGTTGCTCCCAGCATGAAAGTGCCAGAACCTTGCTAGGCCTTAAGAGGAGACTTGAAAAATATCCACGCTCAATAAGGGAGACGAAAGAAAGATGGTTATCACTGGGGCTCTGCATCTGGCATCACAAAGAGCTTTGGGGGGCCTCACTTTTCTAATGGGGCTTCCCAGGTGGCACTAGTAGTAAAGAACCTGCCTGCCAACACAGAGACGGGGGTTCAGTTCCTAGGTCGGGAGGATCCCCTGGAGGAGGGAAATGGCAACCCACTCCCGTATTTTTGCCTGAAGAATCTCATGGACAGAGGTGCCTGGTGAGCAGTCCTTAGGGTCGCCCAGAGTCAGACACGACTGAATCGACTTGGCACCCACGCACACACTTTTCTCTTGAATGTTGCTGGTCACACATTTGTTGAAATGTATATGTTATTTTTTAATCAAAACAATTTTAGGGGAAATATAGGGGGCACCCAAGTAAGTGACCCACCACCCCCAAATGCTGATGATCTTGTTCCTAAAGGTTTTGTTTTGCAGCATGTGGGTTCCCTCATTGACAGAAGAACTCGGATTTGCCACTACAATGAGCAAAGCTCTGAAAGGTGATTGTTTCACACATCACTAGGCAAGGAAGACAGAAAGGAAATGCTTCTTATATGAGGTCCCTCAGTTCAATCGCTCAGTCATGTCCGACTCTTTGTGACCCCATAGACTGTAGTGCGCCAGGCTTCTCTGTCCATCACCAACTCCTGGAGCTTGCTCAAACTCAGGTGCTTTGAGTCAGTAATGCCATCCAGCCATCTCATTCTCTGTTGTCCCCTTTTCCTCCCACCTTCAATCTTTCCCTAGAGTAGTCTGATTCATAGAGACAGAAAGTAGATGGTGATTGCCAGGGGCTAAGGGGAGGGGAAAATGCCAGAGGAAAATAACTGATTTAGAAATTATATATCTACCCCTAGTCTGTGTCCAGGACTCCCCTTCTAACCACTCAGATCCAATCCATCAAGCTGATCTATTACAGTCTTTCAAACATGAAGGAGCATCAGAATTCCCCAGGGTTCTTGTTAACAGAGATATCTTGGCCCTACCACTAGTATTTCTAATTCAGTAGGTAGATTTGTACTTCTGCCAAGTTCCCAGGAGATGCTCATGTCGCTCGCTGGCCTGGAAATACTTTTTGGAGACCACTGACCTATCACTCTACTCTTTAAACTCTGTCTAGAGTTGCTGCTGCTGCTAAGTTGCTTCAGTCGTGTCCAACTCTGTGCGACCCCATAGACAGCAGCCCACCAGGCTCCCCTGTCCCTGGGATTCTCCAGGCAAGAATACTGGAGTGGGTTGCCATTTCCTTCTCCAATGCATGAAAGTGAAAAGTGAAAGGGAAGTTGCTCAGTCGTGTCCAACTCTTAGCGACCACATGGAATGAAGCCCACCAGGCTCCTCCATCCATGGGATTTTCCAGGCAAGAGTACTGGAGTGGGGTGCCACTGCCTTCTCCTGTCTAGAGTTAGACCTCTTCTTTTCTTTCTCCTGCCATCTGACCCCGACCTGTCTCACCTGACTCTCCTCTCCCCCACCTCCTCAGTCCGTCCCACCATCTTTGCCAGATTCTAAAGCAAGTACTGCTCCACCTAAAAATAAGAGTTGTCAAGCATTTGAGATCCTCCATGAGTGGCTGTAGCTTTCTCTGGTGCAACAAATGTGTTCAGGCTTTTTTTTTTCTTTTTGGCCATGCTATGCAATATACAGGCTCTTAGTTTCCTGACCAGGGATCAAACCCATATATCCCCTGCATTGGGAGCATAGGAATCTTAACCAGTGGGCTACCAGGGAGGTCCTGAATTCAGGCTTTGATATCAAAGTTCTGGCGCCCACACTGAACCCACCATGTGGTCTGGAGTAAGTTGCCTCCTCTTTAGGCACTGGTGTTCTCACCAGTGGGCTTCCCTGGTGGCTCAGTCAGTAAAGAATCTGCCTGAAATGTGGGAGACCCGAGTTCAATCCCTGGATCAGGAAGATTCTCTGGAGGAGGGCATGGCAACCCACTCTAGTATTCTTGCTTGGAGAATCCCATGGACAGAGGAGCCACAGGCCATGGGGTCACAAAGACTCAGACACGACTGAGCGAATAAACACAGCACAGCAGAGTACTCACCAGGAAAGTGGTGATACTCATATCCACCTTGTAGGTGATTTTAGGATGAAATGAGGTAAGGTGTGTCAAGATTCTTGGCACGCAGTAGGTCTGCCCCACAGGCCCCAGCATGGTTCATTCTCTCTTCCGTTTCCGTCCATACTGCCAGCTCTTTAGCCACAGGAAACATATGTTCCCCTTTCCCCAACCCTGCCATCCCCGGAAACGTCTGCTCACCATTGCATCCATGTAGACTTTGTCTGATGAATGTTTTTTAAGGTACAGAAACCCACTTTGGGGGCTTTCCTGGTGGTTAAATAGTTAAGACTCCAAGCTCCCATTGCAAGGGGCCCAGGTTCCATCCCTGGTCAGGGAACTGGATCCCACATGCCAAAGGTAAGATCAAAGATCCCGAGTGCTGCAACCAAGACTCAGCACAGCCAAACAAACGGATAAATATTTAAAAAGAAACCCACTGTTTCGGATCAGGTGACCCCTGTTTGGTAACATAAGGTCATGTAGTACAAAAACTCCAATCCTGAGCATTGGGACACATCCTCAGTTACAGGAGGTAGCTCCCAGCCTGAATGTTCGCCCCAGGAAGTGTCTCCCTCCAGTGAGTGCCCTCCCTTTTCCAGCCCCTGGTCTCCACCTGATGAAATCCCTTTTACCTTTCCAAGTCTCGCTGAACCACCACCTCTTCCTTGAAGCCTGCCTGGATACTTCACCAAGTGCAACCTCCCTTCTCAACCAACAGTGCTCTCAACGCATGTGTATCCAGCAGTCTCTGCCACAGCCTGCCTAGCATTTGTGGATGCGCGTTTACATCTCCGATTCTGCCGCCTGCTGACTCTGTACCCTTGGGCAAGGCACCGCTCTAGGCCTCATTTTCCCCATCTCAGAAATGGGATCAGCAACAGTGTCTGCCTCAGATGCTTGCTGTGCGAATATGCTGAATTAAAACATATGAAGTAGTTCAAACCACACTCCATATATGAATGATCAATAATCATTCTATGTGATGATGAAGCCGCGCAGCGATAAAGAATCTGCCTGCCAGTGCAGGAGACGCAGAAGGCATGAGTTCAATCCCTGAGTTGGGAAGATCCCCTGGAGAAGGAAATGGCAACCCACTCCAGTATCCTTGCCTGGAAAATCCCATGGACAGAGGAGCCTAGCTGGCTACAGTCCATGGGGTGGCCACAAAGAGTCAGACACGACCGAGTACACTCACATATGTGATGACAATGATTAATTTTCTATTCTTACTTAGGACCCCAGATCACCAAAGCCATGCTCTTAATCTGGGTATCACATGATACCTTATGCCACGTGGTAAGCCCTCAGAAAAGCAAGCACATAAATAAATTGAACTGTATTTCTTGCCGTGACTTTTCCAACGATCATTTTGTGTCTGAAGGCAGGCAGTATTCACCCTCCGACAAAGGGAGACAGACCCTGGCCTACACCCCACGCTAGTTTGGTGGGCAGCCAGGTTTTTCTCCCATTAAATCTTCCTCTCAAGTCACCTTATCCTATTTCATGAAATGCTTGGCGCGTTAGCTTAGTTCTAAGGATGCTCCACTAATGATTCTTTGAGCTGCGGCGTTTTTTCACACTAGCATGTGAGCTTCTTTGTGACTCAGAATTTTTTAACAAGGACCGGAAGCTACCCATCCGACATTTCAGACACAGAAGAACCAGCATCTGACATGTTTTTAGAGATGATGTTTTAAAAGTGCCACCGGCTAACCTTTCCCCCCTCTAACTGGGCAAATCTTACGCAGGGAGGGTCGAACTGTCTTTTCCCACTCCAGCCACTAACCTGGCATGCAGTGTGGTGGTGTCTCTAACTGCCTTTGAATACTTTTACTTTTTCATCCTTGAAACGCAGGCCCTGAAGTTATCCTCACAAACTTGAGCCACTGTGGGGAGCCTGAAGCCAGGAGACTGCCCGAGCAGCATTTGGGAGGAATTTTCTACCCCATTTTTCCACACCCACTGGGATGGGGGTGGGAGAAGTACCCGGGCAGATACTATTCTGTAATAGTTGGAAACTTTGTAACAGTGTGGTACCTGCTGTACCATTTATTCCAGTGTGCCTGGTGGACAATCATTAGTCACTAAAGCGGAAAATCAGGCTTGCCTTTTCAAAAGCAGGGAAGCTCCCCTGCCATCTGGAGTCTCTGGTGGCCCAGCAGGAGCCTATGGGGCCCACAAAACAGCCTCCTGGGCCACAAAGGAGATGCTGCCTTTCTCACGATGGAAGGGTGTTTGTTATAATTAAGTGGAGATCCTGGGGTTTAAACAGAGGTAGATGCCCAAGCAGCATGAAGTTTGTTTCCTTGTGATTTCAGTGCAGACACAAGACACAGCCTGTGTTTACACTCCGGTATTTGCATGACACAGTGGTGCCCAGGAGTAAAAAACACTAACTCCTTTGGGCTAGTTCACCTAAATCTGTTAAATCAAGGGAAGAAAGTACCTTTTTCCAGGAAGTAGAACTGTTACCCAGTCCAAGATGAACTTAAAAATGTCACAGTGGAGAGTGACTACATGATTAAAATGACGAGGTCTGAAAACCCTCACTCAGTTATTTGCCCTTGTATTTGTCCTCCTGATGATCTTTTTAAATTTGCACAAATTTTTTAGAGTCACTTGAATGTGCCCGCTGCCCAGAGCTGTGCTGTGAATATTGGAAAGGATGTTCACATTTAGGTTTCACTTTTGAAACAAGAAAAAAATACAGCTGGGTATGGGGTGTGGGTGGAGCTTGGGTTTAAGAAAGGTTAATGAGAAAGTGGCAAAATCCCACATCACAGTCTAAAGAACTTTGTCCTCTCTCTGCCCACCCACCCCCCTTCACTATTTTCAATTTAATCTTTGGAAGGGGGAGGGCAGGGGTGTAGGGTATTAAAAATAAACTCGTTGTGCTCTCTAGAACTCCATGTGCAAATGAAATATGTTTGTTTTCCTAAATCAGCTCCGTTTTCTGCCTTCCCCGCGGCCATCTCTCAATAACTAAATTTCCTCTACCACTGGATCTGAGAATTAGAATTTGGAAGGGGAGGGATGCCTTGGGGTTTGCCAGGCTCCACATGCTTCTCCACCCTGTGACCCAAATGTTGGATTAACAAGGACATATGGCCTGATCCTGCTAAGAAGGCCTTTGGGGTCAGCTCTGGAGGCCAGGCCGGCCCTTCTCCCTGGTGGTCCCCGTTGTGTAGCCTCTGGGCGGGGAGATTATCAAGCCCTAACTCTCAGGTATTGGTGTGTCTGATCTTGTGTGGGGCACAGTAGGCCGATGGCAAAGAAGTCAGACCTTTGCAGGGAGAAAGGCGGGCTGCCTCTGTGGGTCCCCAAAGCCAGCTAGCCTGGGCTCCAGGTGATCAGCTGCCCTGCAGTGTGGCCACAGCCTTGCAGGCCCCCAGGGCAGCTGCAGGCCTCCCTCCCATTTCCTGTTGATTTTCTGGACCCAGAGCCCCCAGCCACAATCCCCAAGAAGACAGGCTTCATTTACTGCTGCCTGAGAGACAAATGGACCATGTAGACTGGGGGAGGGAGGGAGGGGAAAAGAGTCCTTCCCTGATTCCTTCTCTTCATTGCTTTTTTCAGCAATCTGGGGTTTCTCTGAAGGGATGCTGGGGCCCTGGGCAAATCACCTCCATCCCTCAGCTCCTTCCTTCCTGAAGAGGGAAAAGCTTCTCAGGTGTATAAGAGGCATCCTTGTTTATACAATGCATTCACATCCATGAACTCACCTGTGCTGTCGACAGTGTGCCCATTTCTCTCTCTCACGGATAAGAAATTGGAAATCAGAGGGTCCACGTGGTTTGTCAAGCATCCACAGGTTCTATGTGGTGGAACATGGTCTGGTCCACAGGTGTGCTTGTTCAGACCTCCTCCTCCTCTTCAGCTCCATCCTGCTCCCAACTTAAGACAGCCTGCATCCTACCCAGTGAAGGGTCTTGGGCAGCCAGCCCCTGCCCTGGCTGTCAGGGCGCAGCCTCTCATCATGACCTCATTGCCTCTCTGAGGTCCTGATCCCACTGACGGCATCTCCCCTGAGAATCCCTGTTGCCTTCACAACAAACGCTGAGTGATGCTGAAGGGGTGACTCTTTCCAAGTGCCAGAGCATCAGAATGACAGGAAAATAACTTCTGCTTCCCATCACGTTGGAGTTCTAAGGTCCAGACTAACCCTCCTCCTATAAACCACTGTGAAACTGGCAAGAACTGTTTTCAAACACTGGAATTCGGCATAAGACTGTGGCTCTGGAAGAAAGGAAAACATGCACAAAGGAAGACGCATGATGGTGCTATCCGTCTACCTGGGGAGCACTGTCCAGACCACACTACAGAGAACTGGAGACCAAACAGACCATAGAGGTGAGGGGTCAGAGATCAGAGTTTGGGTCTGCTGAGGTGGCTGGAGCATAAAGGTGGGATACCAAAGGAGACTGGCTTGTGCAGAGAAAGAGGTCCAGAAAGCTACATAAAATTCCCCTTGAGCCTTGGGCCAAGTACTAACCTGCACATGTGCAGAGTAAGAACATACGAGGTCTGGGAGCATGCAGGACCTGGGGGGCTGTGAACTAAGTGGGAGTTCTGGAGTTTGCATAGGATGGGGAGGCATTGGAGTTCTAAGAGTCAGAGTGGAAAATCATAACTGAATGTTCCAGGCAAGGGGTCAAGACCCCTCCAAAACCAACCCTTGTGAGTAGAGCCAAGCAGGCTCTAAAATAAAGGCTACTCTAGATCCACCTACCTAAGCTGACAAATAAGCTTCCAAAGGACCAACCAGATCTGCAAGTCAGCTGACTGCCTGCCAAACACCTGGCACTCAATAGAACCCAGAACTCAACAGCACAGGATCAAAAAAGTAGGAAAATATGACCCATCGCCAGAAGAAAAACCAATCAAAAGAAATAGACCCAGAGCTGACAGCACTGTTGGAATCAACAGGCAAGGACTTTAAAGCAGCTATTTCAAATCTGTTTAGACATCCAAAGAAAAACTCACCATAATTAGGAGCAGATGGGAAATCTCAGTAAAGAGATGGAAGCTATTTTTATAAAGCCATTTCAGCTCAGTAACCCACCAGGTGTCTAGCTGAGCTGCAAATGGCCCCAGCACTTACCTCCTTCCTTCTTTCCTGACCACACAGTCCACTTCAGTTCCCTGCCTGCTTCCCTTTTCTCTCTCCAAATTCCCAATGCCCCTTCCCATTTCTGCATCTGTTCATGCCCACAGCTGATGGTTCTTCCACCAAAATAAAGATCAGGTGAATCTCTGAAGTGTGCCAAGAATGAGAGTAAGAAGATTTAAGAAAGCCCTTGGTCACGTTCTCCCTTGTGTCTCACTGTGTATGGGTGGCTCAGCAATGCAGCCAGTTCACAGACTCTGCACGGGGCGTCCTGGCTCCACTGCATGGATGCTTGCTGTCTTTGGGAATAAGGGAAGGTGTGCTGCTATTACAGATCCGCATCTTCACACAGTAAGAGTTGATTTCTTGCTCACACAAAATCCCAAGCACGTGGCTCTAGTCAGGAGGTGCTTCCCACGTGATCAGTCAGGAGTCCAGTTTCCTCTCAGCTTGTGCTCCACCATCACCCAGGGTCTCAGAGTCCTCTGCTGGGTCCTCAGGGCTCAGCTGCCAGATAGGGGAGGAGAGAGCACAGGACCGTGTAGATTTTTATGGCCTCATCCACATGCAATCTATTGGTCAGAACTCACTCTCATGGCCACACCTGTCTACAGGGGCGATTGAGAAATCTACTCTAGCTAGACACGAAAGAGGGAGAAAGCGGTGGGGGGCTGGTGACCCCATAGCAGTGTCTGTCTCACTGTGACACCTTGGGGCCCTTACCGCTGAACTTCACTTTGCTTCTTTGAGTAAACTCTGGGAGTTGGTGATGGACAGGGAGGCCTGGCATGCTATAGTCCATGGGGTCGAAATGAGTCGGACACAACCAAGAGACTGAACTGAACTGAACTGAAACAAGCACCAGTATCATGCCTTCTTTGTGGGGTCATTGTGAGGGTTAAAGGGGAGAGGCCGTGGGAAACTGTAGCCACAGACCTGGAACATGGTGGGTGTTTGAGAAATGCACCCTGTTACAATTATTACAACAACTGCATTTAATTCATCCTGTATGACCCACAAGGTAGCTTCTAACCTTGTGGGTTGAGGCTGGGGTGCTTTCTAGTTTTTCTCATTATATTATTTTTCAGTTAATAAATAGATTTTTTAAAAGAAGAAGGAGAAGAATGATGATTACCAAAGGGGAAATGTGGGGGATGGGGTTAAAATAGAAGTTTGGGGTTAACCACACTACACAGGTGCACACAGCCCAGAGGGGTCTGCCCGGATTTAAATCAATATTTGTTTCTCCAAAGGTTTTGGGCCAAAACACTGTGCAATGCTACCAGGTAGCAAAAAGAGGAAGGAGGGGACCAAAATAGGAAAAGTAAAGTTTGGGCTGTCTGCGTAAGCCCTGATCCCTGCCTCACTGTCCCAGCTAGACAGCCCTTGCTAGAAGAATAGACAGATGCCAACTTGCAAAGGTTGAAATCTCAGCCTTAATTTTTCCCGTGAAACTGTCACTGTTCTCATCAATGTATCACCAAGGGGCAGCAGCTGAGTCCTCATGAAATATGGAAGTCAGTTAGAAATCCCCTGAAGTTTGCTTCGAGCCTTTTCTTTGTAATAATGTGTGATCGGAGAGAGAATGCTTTAGAATAGCTGAAAACCAAATAATAGAAGAAGCGACATATGCCGCAGATAACCAAGAAGGTAAAAAACATCTGCTCAGGTTTGCCCGTGAAGGAAAGAAATCACATTGCTAACAAAATTGGTGCATGACCAAGAATACCTTAAACCAGGAGAGGGCTGTTTGGATCCTCCCATGAAGAAATAGCAACTTCTTCTTACATTTGCATCTGCCCATTAAAGTCCTTTGAAAAATGCAGACGGCTTCCTGCATGGTGTACCTGGCATCATCACAGAATAAAATAGGGAGACATCTGATTTAAGCAGAAAGTCTAGATCCCCTTGACAATCCCAGGGGCTGTTTCAATGTAGGAAGGAAAATAACCTGCGTCAGGCACTGTACCAGGAATATCCACACGGGAGATAAAATTAAATTCGCACACCAGCCCTGCAAGGCAAGTGTAATTATCTCCAGTTTAGGGAAGATGTAACTGAACCTTGAAAACACTAGATAAGGAATCCACATCTATGTGATTCCAAGACCATAGTCTTACTTACTACTGCACCCTGTGATTAAATAACCACTTAATCCATTGGGTAGATAGCAGGTACCGTCAACAAATTTCTCAAGAAATCCACTGTAATATTGGCAGTTGCCAGAAGGAGGGAATAGAAGGTGGGTGAATAGAGTAAAGGTGACCAAAAGGCTCAAACTTGCAGTTAAGCCCTGGGAATGTAATATACAGCATGATGGCTAGAGTTAACAATCCTGTATTGTAGATTTGAAAGTTGCTGAGTAGATCCTGAAAGTTCTCACCACAAGAAAAAAAAATCTGTAACCATGAGATGTGATGGATATTAACTTATTGTGGTAATCATTCTGCAATATGTACAAGATAATCTGTGTGTTGCACACTTTAAAGTGAAGTATTAGTTGCTCAGTAGTGTCCAACTTTTTGTGACTCTATGGACTGTAGCCTGCCAGGCTCCTCTGTCCATGGGATTCTCCAGGCAAGAATACTGATGTAGGTAGCCATTCCTGTCTCCAGGATGTCTTCCTGACCCAGGAGTCAAACCTACATCTCTTGGGTCTCCTGAATTGGCAGGTGGATTCTTTACCATCTGAGCTACCAAGGAAGCCAGTTAGATAAGTTGTACACCTTAAACTTACACAATGTATATGTTAAATATTGTTTTTATTCAGTCACTCAGTCATGTCCAACTTTTTGTGACTCCTGTGGACTGCAGCACCCCAGGCTTCCCTGTCCCTCACCGTCTGGCAGAGCTTGCTCAAACTCATGTCCATTGAGTCAGTGATGCTATCCAACCATCTCCTCCTCTGTCATCCCCTTCTCCTCTTGCCTTCAATCTTTGCCAGCATCAGAGTCTTCTCTAATGAGTCAGCTCTTCTCATCAGATGGGCAGAGATTGGAGCTTCAGCTTCAGCACTGGTCTTTCGAATGAATATTCAGAATTGATTTCTTTTAGGATTGACTGGTTTGATCTCCTTGCAGTCCAAGGGACTCTCACGAGTCTTCTCCAACTTGATCAAATTGATCAACTTAATCAAAAGGATCAATTCTTTGGTGCTCAACCTTCTTTGTGGTCCAACTCTCACATCCATACATGACTACTAGAAACACCGTAGTGAAAGGGAAAGTCACTTAGTTGTGTCTGACTCTGTGACCCCATGGACTAGTACAGTCCATAGAATTCTCCAGACCAGAATCCTGGAGTGGGTAGCCTTTCCTTTCTCCAAGGGATCTTCCCAACCCAGGGATCAAACCCAGGTCTCCCACATTGCAAGCGGATTCTTTACTAGCTGAGCCACAAGGAAAGCCCATAGAAACACCATAGCTTTGACTATATGGACCTTTGTCAGCAAAGTAATGTCTCTGCTTTTTAATATGCTGTCCAGGTTTGTCATAGCTTTTCTTCCAAGGAGCAAGTGTCTTTTAATTTCATGACTGCAGTCACAGTCTGCAGTGATTTTGGAGCCCAAGAAAATAAAGTCTGTCACTGTTTCCATTGTTTCCCCATCTATTTGCAGGGAATTGATGGGACTGGATGCCATTATCTTCGTTTTTTGAATGTTGAGTTTCATGCCAGCTTTTTCACTCTCCACTTTCATCAAGAGGCTCTTTAGTTTCTCTTCACTTTCTGCCATGAGGGTGGTGTCATCTGCATATCTGAGATTATTGATATGTCAAATATACCTCAATATAATTGAGGTTTAAAAAAATTAATTGTATCCATTGATCCCTCATGGGTACAAGTGTGCTCATGGCTGTGAGTTACTATCATGTAGACAGTTTAAAAAACAAAAGTAAAATAGACTCTATTAAAAATATTTTTAAATATCTTGGGCTTTTGAAGTTCAAGATAGCGAATTGAGCACATACTTTTTATCTCTATACCCTTCTGAGATTCTGTTAAAACCATAATAAGGGATTTAAAAATATAAAACCCAGTAAAAGCAAAACAAATGGGATAAAGGAAGCATTTGCAGCCAGTGAGATTTCAACACATTTCCAGGAGACAGGAACAGGTGGGAATGGGTTAGAGAAAGAAAGGAAGCAGGCAAAAACTCTGCTGGTGTGGCTGAGGTGGAGGGGCCCCCGCCTGCCTAGCAGACAAGACTGGGGCAGGAGATGGTGGGCTTGGCAGGGCGGGGGTGAGAAGCCTTCAGCATAGAAGGAAGGAAGCTGCGGTTCTTAGCCTGGGCTACCCAGTGGGTGATTAATAATGCTTAATGAGCAATTGTTGAGTGAATAGAAAAATAAATAAATGAGTGGATGAATGACAAGCAAATGAAAACACTGGAAGAGATAGCATGCAATGCCTATTTTCAGTGGCTGGTTGTATAAGTCAGAGCTCCCCAGAGAAACAAAACCTATAGACCTTTCATACACAGATCTCTTGGTATCTGTAGAGGGTTGGTTCCAGGAACCCTAAGGACACCAAAATCCCCAAAAGCTCAAGTCTCATTTAAAATAGTGAAACATTTGCATGTAAGCTAGGCACATCCTCCCATATACTTTGGCGGAATGGTAGTGGGGACGGGGGTGTTCCATGCAGCCTATGGAATCTTAGTTCCCCAAGCAAGGATCCAACCCGTGCACCCTGTGGTAGAAGAGCAGAGTTTTAACCACTGGACCACCCAGGAATTCCCCACATCCTTCCACGTACATTGAATCATCTCTAGATTTCCTACAATAACTAATACAATGTAAATACAATGTAAATTGTACATATAATGTAAACGCTATTTTCAGTTCAGTTCAGTTCAGTCCCTCAGTCGTGTCTGGTTCTTTTCGACCCCTGCATCACGCCAGGCCTCCCTGTCCATCACCAACTCCCAGAGTTTACTCAAACTTATGTCCAAATGCTATGTATGCACAGCAAATTCAAGGTTTGCTTTCTGTAAATTTCTGGGATTTCGTCTCAAATATTTTTGTTTCTGTAGATGCAGAACCTACAGGTAGGGAAAACCAACTGTATACACAGGAAAAGCTCATTTCATTGCACTTTGCAGAAACTGTGTCTTTTACAAATTGAAGGTTTATAGCAATCCTGCATTGAGCAAATATACCAGTGTTGGTTTTCCAACAGCACTCACTTGTCTCATGTCTCTGTATCGTAGTTTTGGTAATTCTTAAAATATTTGAAACTTTCCCATTATTATTACACTTCTTTTGAAGATCTGTAATCAGAGATCTTTGATGTTACTACCGGGACTTGCTAAAGGCTCAGACAATTGTTAACATCATCTGCACCTTTAATACTTATTTTTAGCAATAAAGTACTTTTAAAAATTATTTTTATCAGAGTATAGTTGATTGACAACGTTGTATTAGTTTCAGGTACACAGCAAAATGAATCAATTATACATATACCGATATCCACTCTTTTTCTAGATTTTTTTCCCCATATAGGTCATTACAGAGTATTGAGTTCCCTGTATTATACAATAGGTCCTTCTCGGCTATCTATTTTATACACAGTAGTATGTCTATGTCAATCCCAATCTCCCAGTCTACCCCTCTCCCCACCCTACCCCTGGTGACCATAAGTTTGCTTCCTGCGTCTTTGACTCTATTTTTGCTTCGTGACTAACTTCATTTGTGCCAACAATAAAGTATTTTTTGGTTAAGGTGTGGTTAGCGTATGGCTCCACTGCTTAAGAATCTGCCTGCAATGTGGGAGACCTGGGTTTGATCTCCAGGTTGAGAAGATCCCCTGGAGAAGGGAAAGGCTACCTACTCCAGTATTCTGGCCTGGAGAATTCCATGGACTGTATAGTCCACAGGGTCGCAAAGAGTCAGACACGACTGAGCGACTTTCACTTCTTTTCACTTTCATGCACATTTCAGACAGAATGCTGTTGCACAATTAATAGATTGCAGTATAGCATGAGCATAACTTTAAATGCCTTGGGAACCAAAAAAATCACGGGACTCACTTTATTCTGATATTTGCTTTTTTCCAGTAGTCTGGAACTAAACCCGCAATATCTCTGGGGTATGTCTATATAAAGAAGTTTATTATTAGAAACTGGCTCATACAATTACAGAGGCTGGCAAGTCCCAAATCTTGCAGGTGAGTCAGGAAGCTCGAGGCCCAGGGCAGCCAATGGTCTAGTTCCAGTCTGAGTCCAAAGTCCTAAGAACCAGGAACCTCAACAGTGTAGTTCCAGCCCAAAAGCCCAAAGTCTTGAGACTCAGGAAAAGCCAATGCTTTCTGTTCCAGTCCAGAGGCAGGAATAGATGATGTTCCAGTTCAAAGGCCATTGGGCAGGAAGAATTCTCTCTTAATCAGAGGAGGGTCAGCCTTTTTGTTCTAGTCAAGCCTTCAGCGGATTGGATAGGCCCACGCACCTTGAGAAGGGCTGTCTGCTTAATACAATCTACCGACTTCCATGTTAAGCTCATCCAAAAAAACACTCTCACAGAAACATTTAGATTAATTTTTTTACCAAATACCTGTGGCCCAATCAAGTCAACACATAACACTAGCACATCTTTTTTAAATTTATTTTTGGCTGTTCTGGGTCTTTGTTGTTGCACGATGGCTTTCTCTAGCTCTGGTGAGTGGGGACTACTCTTCCTTGGGGTGCCTGGGCTTCTTGTGGCAGCGACTTCTCTTGTTGCAGAGCACAGGTTCTAGGCACAAGGGCTTCAGTAGTTGCAGTACATTGGCTCAACAGTTGCAACTCATGGCCTTAGTTGCCTCACAGCATGCGGGAACCTCCCAAACTAGGGACTGAACAGGTGTATTGCAAGGTGGATTCTTAAACATTGGGTGAGACCACCAGGGAAGCCCCCACATTGGTTTTATGCCCATCAATGTTGTCTTAAAGTGCTCATTTCACGTGATGAATCCCCAGGACAGAGATAACTCATTCGCCAACCATCATTTTCCAGGACAGCCATAGCAATGCTTCTGCTGCTGCTAAATTGCAATGGGTAAACACAAAACCATTAGCATGAACTGCTCTAGAGTGTGGCATCTTTGCCCTATAGCTGCTAATCAGGGTCCAATGTCCTCCATAAATAAGGAGGTAGGGGGCAAGAGCTGGAGGAGAGGGTGGGTGGCCCCCAACACCAGCACTGAATTTCAGAAACGTCTTATGCAGCTTTGTTAAAAGCTGGCTTCTCCATCATATGTTTTGATGGGTTTGAAATTGGCCTGATACAGGCCAACAATAAGGAGAGCTGAACTCACAGAGCAGAAAATCTATACTTTAGACACCTGCTGACTGCAGGAGAATCCAAGGTATTGACCTTCAATTCAAGGCCGAGATAAGAGGCACTAATCTCTCCAGCCTCCCAGACACTTCCAGGCTGACACCAGTCTCAGCCACTTTCTGAGTTGCTAAAATGTTAGTCGTGTCTAACTCTTTGTAATCCCAATGATTGTAGCCCACTAGGCTCCTCTGCCCATGGAATTTCCCAAGCAGGAATACTGGAGTGGGTTGCCATCCCCTTCTCCAAGGAATCTTCCCAACCCAGGGATCGAACTCAGGCCTCCTGCATTGCAGGTAGATTCTGAACCAAGCTTTACCCTTGTGAAGCCCAAAACGTCCTTTACTGACTCAAGCTGGATTGCATACCCAGGACCAAGTCGAGGTCTCCACCAAGGAGCCCAAATTCCTCCTCCTCCTCCTCCCTTCTGCAGTGGTGCCTGAAACTTCTTTAACAGAGGTTTAGAAATAAAAATGATCTTGGGAAAGGGAATTCATGAATTTACATTCACTGAACTCTCTAAAGATGGGGATTTTTCACACCAATCCCTCCTGGCTCTGCACCTTCCCTTCCTCCCCAACAAAGGAGGGATCCCACTAAGCTTGGTCAGTTTCCAAGATATCAGTTAGGACATGTTTATTTGTGTGGTCCCCTTCCAGTCAGAAATTGGCCCAAGCCCTCATCCACAAGGCAGATCCCAATCCTCTTGCTTCCTCTTGCTGGTCTGTCTCTCATTCCATCTCTCTCTCTCTCTCTCTCTCTCTGTCTGTCTCTCTGTCTCTGTCTCTCTCTCTCTGTGCTTCCTCCTTCCACAGAACCAGCACAGGAATGGGCCAAGAGAAAATTTGTAGCTGGAGAAGATTTTTAAGTTAGATTACATTTCTAATGGGTAATTTTTCCAAATTATACTCCCACCAAATGGTTAACACAGTTAGAAACATTTCAGAAGATGAAGTTGCAACTAGGGAGAGAAATTCTAACAGATGATCAGACAAAGCTTTCTCCACTCAAGGTACACTAAACAGCCTGTCACTCTACAGCTCAGCATTGGCAGATGCCGAGCTCCAGAATTCAGGCATTTTTTGCCACAGTTCAGTTCAGTCACTTAGTCATGTCTGACTCTTTATTACCCCATGGACTGCAGCTTGCCAGGCTTCCCTGTGCATCACCAACTCCCAGAACTTGCTCAGACTCATGTCCATTGAGTCAGTGATGCCATCCAACCATCTCATCCTGTGTCACAGAGGTATCCTGAATCAAAAGTCATGATTCATGTGGATTCCACCTTAACACAGAGGCGGAGAAATAGATGATAAACTTCTAAACTACGTGCAGCAGTACATTCTACAAAGTGAACTAGACCTAACAACTTATTGACCAGAGATGTGTTAATACATCCTTTATTATCCAAACGTTATGGACATGTTTCAATAATCAGTCACATAACAGATCTTTGGCCATAGACACACGTTTGTGCAAAAATCCCCTGGTCAATAATGTGCTAATAGCAACAATAACTGTAGTAGTGGTAAGAATAATCCTCTGATAGTTAACATTTTCTTTTAAACATTACACAGCATTTTCTGTGTACTGGGCACTACCCCAAACCCTTGATGATGTTCTTCATTCATTCCGTACAACAACTGCCTGATATGAGAACTAGTTTGATCTCCAGTCCCAGATGAGGAAGCCGGAACCAGAGAGGATGAGTTACTTAGCAACAGGTAGCTGGGGGTAGCACATACCCTTCAGAGTCTGGACTCTTGGACACAGAGGAAGTAGGTGGGTTCTGTGCACCATGGGGAGTGAGAGACCAGGAAACACATGGTCAACCCCAGTCAGTGCCTTGTGGACCGGCCTCACCTGTGTTCCTTGTAAGCACCGAATTCATATTAGACTTCACTGCCCTCGCTGATGGAATTAGGCTGTGGTACCCCAAACAGACCCCAGGACAGAAATCTAAGGGTAAGTAGCTTATGTGGGCAGAGTTTCCAGAAAGGACAGTGGGGGGATGGGGAAGTAAGACAGGGAAGCCAATCCAAGCTGAGCGAGTCATCACAGTGGGCAACTGGGACCCAGTTGCACTGGCGACATCTGAGTGGCCGTGTGGAACGTGCTCTAGACTTGTCCCACCGGGGGCCAAAGAGGCTGAACTCTGTATCCACCAACTCCCAACTGTCCATGGTGGAAGGCTCCTCTGGTAGCATCCTTTTCTGGTCAGTTTGGCTTGTGTTTCACCTGGGTTGTGCAGGCTCTCAACCTGACCCAGGCCCAGACAGAGTGCAGAGGGCCAAGGAACGGGGATGTGGGTGACCGTGACAGTGTTTGCTTCATACATATGTCTCCAATCAAGGATCATCTTGGCTGAAGCTTGACGATCGTTTCTTCTTATGGGAGCACCATGCTAAGAAAATTGTTCTGGCCCAAGAGGGGCTTGGAATTACGACCTCTGAGGATAGAACATTCTTCTCCTAGACTCTTCCAGGTTTTCACTGTGAGAGGGAGGATATTAGACCTCCTTTCTCCCTGTATGAGACATTATTTGGCACAAAGAATGGGCTAGAGAATTTCCAAGACACCAACTTCTGCCTGCTTCTTGGCCTGAAGGGCTGGTACTTTGAGTAAAACAAACCAGGGAGACTGTTAAACTCTTGTATGCCTCTTGCCTAAGAAAGAATGGATTTTAAACTCGGTAGTGAAAGAATAAAAGTGGTAACATTGTCACTGTTCATTGTCAAGAACAGTGAAGCCTTAGAAATCGGACGTGAGACACCGTGAATATTTTTGCTACATTGATTTGGTCCACTTTTGAGCATCAAAAAGGCAAAGATGACTGACCTTGTTAATATACCATATCCTACCTGAACATGTGTGTGAAGGGGTGTTTGTGCATATGTGTGTGTGTGTAGTGCATATAATCTAGAAAGATTCCAGAGCTTACAAAGAACAAAGGGACAGGCTTGAAATATGTCACAGACAGCTTGAAAGTGTGACATTTGTTACCAAACTTGTTGAAAGCCAAATTGACTTTGGAGCCAAATTTGAGTTCTGATTTTTGGCCCCTTTATCTGAAATTAAAACTTTTCAACAAGGAAAGCTTTAATGAAATTTCCATAGAAAAAACATACATGAAACCATATATAATTTTGATTTTTTTTTAAATCTGAATTGGGCATTATATTGCAAAGATGTGTTCTATAAAGTAATATTTGATTGCCAAGTCACCCAAGAAGATGGGGGAAAGATGATCTTCTGAAGGTTCAGAATTTTTTATTTCCTCCTGGAGCACTTAGTCTAGATATGGTTGATTTCCACTTTCTATGACTATGATTTGAAATATGACTTTTCTGAACTTTGTAACCTTATTTGAAGGAAAGCATTTTAAGAGCAAGGGATAAAATTCAATTAACTGAGATGACAGAAAATAATCTACTAAGTGAACATATCAGGCAACTGGAAGCTTTCATACTTTTCAAAAAGGAAATAACTTATTTCTTGCCTTGTTATCTAATGACACAGGAGCTTATTTCTCTTGAAGCTGTTACAAATCTACCTAATAAAGCCTAAACGCTGTTGCCAAGCAATTAGAGTTTTTATTGTGTCACCAATTTCCTTCATTTCCACAGTTGCTGATAATCATTAGCCAATACAGTGTCATCTAAAAATGCACACACACACACAAACAGACATGCTCCACTTGGCTGCAAAATATAACAGCTCCACTGGAAGCTCAGGGAACTTCTGTGAGTGTACTGCTGCAGACAGACACCAAACTTGGACGGTCCTACATAGATCATTCGTCGAGTCACTTGTGCTAATTCAGGCTCCTTTGCTATTCTTTGGGTACTGGTGGTGCTAGTAGTAAAGAACACGCCCTCCAATGCATGCAAGAGACCTGGGTTCAATCCCTGGGATGGGATGATCCCCTGGAGAAGTGTGTGGCAACACACTCCAATATTCTTGCCTGGAGAATCCCAAGGACAGAGGAGCCTGGCGGGTAACAGTCCACAGGGTCACAGAGGGATGGACACTACTAAAATGACTTAGCATGCACACACAGGTACTATTTATTTCATAGATGTTGAAATTTACTCACGCACACACATGCACACAGCAAGCTGTATTCTCCAAATGGCGACTTCTCTATTACCTATCCTACATGCTCTTCTAGAATATTGCCACTCCCTCATCAGGAAGTGGGATCTAATCCTTTGGCCCTTCCATTTTTTAAAAAAGAGTTTTTTGATGTGGATCATTTTTTAAAGTCTTTATTGAATTTGTTACAATAGTGCTGCTATATTATGTTTTAGTTTTTTTAGCTGCAAGATATGTAGGATCTTAGCTCCCCAGTCAGGGATTGAACCTGCACCCACCTTGCACTGGAAGATGATGTCTTAACCACTGGTCCATTGGGGAAGTCCCTCCACTGGCCCTTGATCATGAGCTGGCTTGTAACATACCTTTACCCTCAGAGGCTGCCATGCTGTGGGGAAGCCCCAACAAGCCCATGCAGACAGACCACCAGGGAAGAAAAGGAGATTTGATCCATCTCCAGCTGCTTCAGACATCCATCTGCTCTGCCGGCTCCAGCCACCCAATGATGGTAACTGCATGAAAAATGTGTCCAGCAAAGCCTTCCTGAACTCTTGACCGCAGAAACCAGGAGTGGTAATAAAACAGTACTTGGAGATTCAGCCAGTCATTTCGGCATATTACCCAGCAGCATGTAACCAGAGCCGGGCATCCTGAGAATGTGAGTGAGTTAGAATATTGCTGCATGTACACTCCTCTCCTGAACAGACAGAGCAGACGGTACTGACGCTCTGTCCACGCCAGCTGTCGACTTCTTACTAGAAGCCACAGCCACTCTCTCCCTGGGGACTTTCCTGGCCGCAGTGGCCAGTAAGGAGCAGACCGGAAGTACTAGGAACGGATTATCTCTCTACTGTTAGTCACTCAATTGTGTCCGACTTTGTGACCCTATGATCTGTAGCCCACACTGTCCATGGAATTCTCCAGGCAAGAATATTGGAGTGGGTTGCCATTCCCTTCTCCAGGAGATCTTCCCAACCCAAGGATCAAACCCAGGTCTGCAGGTGGATTCTTTACTGTCTGAGCCACCAAGGAACCCCAATTACCTCCAAGGAAGCCCTAAAGAATGGAAAATGGAAGTTATCTGGGAAAATGTCCCAACTCTTTGCCCTTCAGATGGGAACACTCCAAAGCACATACTACCCCAGCCTCCCAGGTGCTCACAGTGGCTGTGGACTTGACATCACTCTTCTGGCTACCTTTCCCCACCTGCCTCACTCCCCTGCCCCCCACCTACTGGTGCTTCACGGGGTCACAACAAACACTTGCCCACAAATCCTCACCTCAGAGTCTGCTTCGGTGGGAACCCAGTCAAAGACGATGGGGAGTCAGGCTGAAGGGCTGCAGGGGGTGGTGTCAACTGAGACCCCAGCTCTTTAGCTGCTGCTTCAGATCCAATGAAGTCCTGAGATGCCTGTGCTCCTTCTGAGAGCAGATCAGGAAGGGAAAAAGATCGTCCACGTTCACGCTCCATATCAGGCAGCCAATAGATGTGCATGTGAACATCCACACAAATTTACAAATAAGATGTGTGTCCTGAATGCGCCATTTCATCAAAAACAGACTTTACCTTTTCTGATCGAAATTTGGCTGCATATTAACTGTATGCCCAGTGCTCTGACAACCAATGCAATACTGGCAAGAGAAAGATCACCCCCAAAGTCACAGTACTTGGAATATGGCCAGAGATGTGACAAGGACCCACAGCAAAAACACAGGCATCATGCATGGAGGGGAAGGAACCTCCACATCGGGCAATGACATCAGTGCGGTGATATCACTCGCCCATCTATTCCCCGGGAGTCCCTGCAGGCTGGTGGAAAGAGAAATTGGGCACAGCTAAGCCCATGGGAGCCCAAGTGGTTTACTCAGTAGCTGACTGAAGACCACACCTCCACAGTAATTGCCATTCAAGTGTCTCCTCATCAGACAGCCTTCAAGGACTTTGTATCTGCAAGGTGCTAGCACTTGATGAACAGGGCACCGCTCCTGCAGCAACTGCATGATGCAAAGCTGCATAATTCAATGCTAATCCCAAGACAGAGGTGTTTCTGATTACCAGTTACATGGCAACAGTTAAACCAGCGTACAATCCGCCAAACCCATCAGCTTTGAAATGACACCATTCTGATTAATCTTTATTTCAAGGAGACTTCCCTTATTTTAAACTGGGGGCAAATATTCTAATTAAGTTAAACTCCTAAAAATGTGTTCTCAGTACTTGTCATCCTCTTCATTTTATGCTAAAAATTAATTTATACTAATAGGAATATAGAAAACAAATTTATGGTTACCCGAGGAGAAGGATGAAAAGGATAAATTGGGAGACTGGGACTGACATATGCATACAACTATATATAAAATAGTTTACTAATAAATAGCCTGATGTACAGCACAGTACTCTGTAATGACCTACATGGGAAAAGAATCTTTTTTAAAAAAAGAGTGGATATATGTATAACTGATTCACTTTGCTGTACACCTGAAACTAACACAACTTTGTTAATCAATTATACGCCACTAAAATTTTTAAAATAGTAATATAATACTTCTATAATACTTAAAAAGAGCTTCCTGTTTATTGTGTTTACCATAGTTGTGTTAAGCAGAGATGTTAACTCATTTAATGTACTATAAAGTAGATGTTACTATCATTCCAGTTTATAGATGGAAGATACTGAAATCAGATTGATTATATTCTTTGCAGTCAAAGATGGAGAAGCTCTATACAGTCAGCAAAAACAAGACCAGGAGCTGACTGTGCTTAGATCATGAACTCCTTATTGGAAAATTCAGACTTAAATTGAAGAAAGTAGGAGAAACCACTAGACCATTCAGATATGACTTAAATCAAATCCCTTATGATTATACAGTGAAAGTAAGAAATAGATTCAAGGGATTAGATTTGATAGAGTGCCTGAAGAACTATGGACAGAGGTTCATGACATTGTACAGGAGGCAGTGATCAAGACCATCCCCAGGAAAAAGAAATGCAAAAAGGCCAAATAGTTGTCTGAGGAGGCCTTACAAATAGCTGAGAAAAGAAGAGAAGCGAAAGGCAAAGGAGAAAAGGAAAGATATACCCATTGGAATGCAGAGTTCCAAAGAATAGAAAGCCTTCTTCAGTGATCAATGCAAAGAAATAGAGGAAAACAGTAGAATGGGAAAGACTAGAGATCTCTTCAAGAAATTTAGAGATACCAAGGGAACATTTCATGCAAAGATGGGCACAATAAAGGACAGAAATGATATGAACCTAACAGAAGCAGAAGATATTAAGAAGAGGTGGCAAGAATACACAAAAGAACTATACAAAAACGATCTTCATGACCCAGATAACCACGATGGTGCGATCACTCACCTAGAGCCAGACATCCTGGAATCAGAAGTCAAGTGGGCCTTAGGAAGCATCACTATGAACAAAGCTGGTAGAGGTGATGGAATTCCAGTTGAGCTATTTCAAATCCTGAAAGATGATGCTATGAAAGTGCTATACTCAGTATGCCAACAAAATTGGAAAACTCAGCAGTGGCCACAGGACTGGAAAAGGTCAGTTTTCATTCCAGTCCCAAAGAAAGGCAATGCCAAAGAATGCTCAAACTACCGCACAATTACACTCACCTCACACACTAGCAAAGTAGCGCTCAAAATTCTCCAAGCCAGGCTTCAGCAATACGTGAACTGTGAACTTCCATGAGTTCAATCTGGATTTAGAAAAGGCAGAGGAACCAGAGATCAAATTACCAATTTCCACTGGATCATCCAAAAAGCAAGAGAGTTCCAGAAAAACATCTACTTCTGTTTTATTGACTACACCAAAGCCTTTGACTGTGTGAATCACAACAAACTGTGGAAAATTCTTCAAGAGATGAGAATACCAGACCACCTGACCCACCTATTGAGAAATCTGTATGCAGATCAGGAAGCAACAGTTAGAACTGGACATGGAACAACAGACTGGTTCCAAATCGAGAAAGGAGTACATCAAGGCTGTATATTGTCACCCTGCTTATTTAACTTGTATGCAGAGTACATCATGTGAAATGCCAGGGTGGAAGAAGCACAAGCTGGAATCAGGATTGCCGGGAGAAATATCAATAATCTCAGATATGCAGATGACACCACCCTTATGGCAGAAAGTGAAGAAGAACTAAAGAGCCTCTTAATGAAAGTAAAACAGGTGAGTGAAAAAGTTGATTTAATATTCAACATTCAGAAAACTAAGATCATGGCATCTGGCCCCATCACTTCATGGCAAATAGATGGGGAAACAATGGAAACTGAGAAACTCTTATTTTGGGGGGCTCCAAAATCACTGCAGACATTGACTGCAGCCATGAAATTAAAAGGCTCTTGCTCCATGGAAGAAAAGCTATGACCAACCTAGACAGCATATTAAAAAGCAGAGACATTACTTTGCCACCAAAGGTCTGTATAGTCCAAGCTACGGTTTTTCCAGTAGTCATGTATGGATGTTGAGTGTTGGACCATAAAGAAAGCTGAGCACTGAAGAATTCTTGAGAGTTCCCTGGACTGCACAGAGATCCAACCAGTCCATCCTAAAGGAGATCAGTCCTGGATATTCATTGGAAGGACTGATGTTGAAGCTGAAACTCCAATACTTTGCGAAGAACTGACTCCTTGGAAAAGACCCTGATGCTGGGAAAGATTGAAGGCAGGAGGAGAAGGGGATGACAGAGGTTGAGATGGTTGGATGACATCACCAACTCAATGGACATGGGTTTGAGCAAGCTCCAGGAGTTGATGAAGGACAGGGAAGCCTGGCATGCTGCAGTCCATGGGGTCACAAAGAGTCAGACACGACTGAGTGACTGAACTGAACTGATAGATGAAAAAAAATGAGGCAAAAGAGGTGAAGAAGCTTGCACACAGTTATACAACTGACAGGCGGCGATTGTACAACTGTGTACAGCCAAGCAGTCTAGCCCTAGAACCTACTGCATTCTCAACCACCAGGCTCTGCTTCCTCATTTCATCTGCAGAAAGACCTTGTGATGGAGGCACTGCTTTCCCATTTTACTGAAGAGAAAGCCAAGCTTCAGGCAAGTTAGCCAGAAATCCAACCCACTTCTTGCCTCGAGCTCTGCTGCATCTTAGCTGCTATCTTCCAGTGTATCCACACTGAGACAGACCTGGTCCAGCCCTCACCAAGGCTGCCAAACACTTTTAATTCAACCCAGACATGGACAAATGAAAAAATCCATCTTTACTTTGAAATGTGATGAGACAGAAAAGCTAATTGGTTTCGCGTGAGCATGAGAAGTCACTTCAGTCATGTCCAACTCTTTGGTACCCTATGGACTGTGGCTTGCCAGGCTCCTCTTTCCACGGGATTCTCCAGGCAAGAATACTGGAGTGGGCTGCCATGCCTTCCTCCAGAGGATCTTCCCAACCCCGGGACTGAGCCCACCTCTCTTACCTGTCCTTCATTTGCAGGCATGTTCTTTACCACTAGGGCCATCTGGGAAGCAGTTGGGTGACCTTATGCCAGTAAGAGCAAGCATATATTAATTCCCTGCACAGACCAGGCAGTGTTCTGGGCACCTTCCACCTGTCAGCTCCTTGAAGTCTCCTAATGCCAAATGAGGTGGGCACACTGCCCGTCCTCCCTCCAGACAGTTGTCTCAGAGAGGCCGACAGGTGGTATGGAAGTGAGGCTGCTCCTTGGTAGGAGAAGGGGACAGGCTCTCCGGGGACTCCCTCAGCGCTGCTGATGTGCTGGGATGTGTGGTGTAGGAGGAAAACCGAGGCCAGGCAGGCAGGGAGTCAGAGGAGAACAGCAGCGACCCAAGGAAGCCCAGAGGTGAAAAAGCAGGACGAAGGCTTCCTTCACTGTTTCGCAGATGATCTGGGGCACAGGGTCAGAACTGCCTGTGGGCATCCTTCCCAAGGACCAGCAGGCTAACTCCGGGGCGCCTGGCGGAGCGGCCTCTAGAGGGCGGGGGTGAGCAGATCCCAGGGACTAGGAAGTGCGCGGCCCCGGGAGCCAGGGGTCGGGTGTGGATCGCAGCCGCCAAGGGGACTGGGATGGGACAAATGGCACAGTCAGGGTTTGCCTCGTGGGATCGTCACTCCCTTCTGCCTCCAGTGAGCACCCGTACCAGGATGATCACAAGAGCTCCACCTGCAAGGGATTGGGGTTACACCTGCACAGCAGTGTGGCAACAGCTGGGGTTAAAAGGTGGACCATGGTAGGCTTCCCTGGTGGCTCAGCTGGTAAAAGAATCCGCCTTCAATGCAGGAGACCTAGGTCTGATCCCTGGGTCAGGAAGATCCCCCTGGAGAAGGAAATGGCTACCCTCTCCAGTATTCTTGCCTGGAAAATTCCACAGACAAAGGAGCCTGGCAGGTCATGGTCCATGGGGTCACAGAGTCAGGCACGACTGAGTGACTATCACTCATTCACTCACTCATGGGCTTTGCTGCTGCTGCTGCGTCACTTCAGTCGTGTCCGACTCTGTGTGACCCCATAGACGGCAGCCCACCAGGCTCTGCCGTCCCTGGGATTCTGTTTGAGGAGGGCACAATCCACATAAAGAAGTGTGAGAAAGGAGATTTACCAAATTGTTCTTGGCAGTCGTTTCTGGGGAGCAAAAGATTTTATTTTTCTTCCGGTATCATTTAACCTTTTTTTTTTGGTAACAATTATGTGATTTTTTGCAAAGAAAAAAAAAAAAAACAAAACAGGAAAGCTATATCAAAAGAAGAAATCATCACACTTGACTCCTTCATTTCACAAATGAGCAAATGAGGTTTAGGTCAGTGCTCGTGGATGGGGGCTCAGAAACCCGTGTTCAGTGTGAGCACAGGACTTGGTACTACCCAGCCCTGGGGATGTATTGGATTTCACCTACAGGCTGGGCTCAGAGAAGATGAGGGACACACCAGGAGAGGGAGCCCCCATGAGGGGCAACAAAGAGGAGCCTGTTGTCCGGATCCATTGACTTAACTTCTGTGTTTGAAAGAACAAGGGTTTCCATGGTTTTGAAATGAACAACTGCCAGTCTGAACACATGTTTTCTAAACATATCCAATCACTTCTCTTGAATCTATGCTTGGGAATGAAATTGCTGGTATCCACGTGTTTAGTTTCAATAGAAAAGCTGCCCAATCGTTTACAGGAGTTATTAATTTTTAATAACCTGTGAACATGAGTTGATACTAATGAAAATCAAGTGAGCAGCTGTACAGTACTGTAGCTGTTTTTATGTCAGGATGGTAGGAGGCGATCTTAGTCCGTGTTTCCCTTGGAGGTAGTGCCCTCTAGGAGGCAGGGTCCTCCAAAAACAGGGCCTCCAGTTGTATTGGGACCTCTCCCTGGTTTGCACAGAACATCTTCCTCAAGAAGACAGGGAGCAGAGGGACTTTGCTGGTAGTCCAGTAGTTAAGACTCCAGACTTCCAATGCAGGAGTGTAGGTTAGATCCCTGGTCAGGGAACTACATATGATCCTGCATGCTGGGGAGTGTGGCCAAAAATAAATAAAACAAAGCACTGTTTCATGAGCAATCAGAAATAGAAATTTTTTAAATTACAGATAAAGAAATCAAAATTTTAAATTAAGAAAAAAACAAAAAGACAGGAACCAAAGGAAAGGCCACAGTTGGCAACACAAATGGTGATTTTCTGTTGGCCAGGGTGGCTAGACTTGGAGCATCTTTGGGCAAATAAGAAAAGTCACCACGTGGGGAGATGACTGGGATCCCTTCTGGGCACACCCATTAGCAAAAGGCCCCCCTTCTCTGCTGCTTCAGCCCCCTGCCAATGCTCAGGGTTAGGAAACAGACCAGGCAGGCCCAGAACTCAGCTTCAACTGGCCCCTCTCCTGAGCAGGAGCCCTATGCCCCACAGCACTCAGGGACCCCGCTGGACACTGTTCTGCTCAGACCAGGGTGTGTGTCAATGAGGGGCAAGAATCATCTTAAAATGGGACGGGACCTGGTAAACAACCCCCAGAAGCTGAGCAGCTGTAACAGACAAGGTTGCCTCTCCTTATCCACTGCTTCTCAGGCCTGCCCTTGACCTGTAGCCAGTGGTCCAGGCCATCTGCCTTAGTTTGCAGTCCGCCCCCCAGAGCCTGAAACAAGGACTTGGGTTCTGAATGTTTGTTTGGGAACTGATCAGCCCTGTGAGGAAGTGGTGACAATCAGGCTCCAGGGAAGGTATCACCCAGGCCTCCATTGCCCCAATGCCTTCAGTGGGGCCAAGACACTGGAAGGTTTTCTCCTTAGTTCCCACCACTCACTGGTCGAAGTTTGCTCCTGGTGTTTTAACTCGCTGGCACTGGTGATCTGCCCATGGAAGGAAGTTTAGTGCATGCAGAAGCAGCCTGCAGGCCACCTCTGGGGTAGGCTGAGTAAGCATGAGCAGGATACGAACAGCATCTGAATTCTCACGGGTGACTTCCCTGGTGGTCCAGTGGTTAAGACTTCACCTCCCAATGCAGGGGGTGCGAGTTCAATCCCTGGTTGAGGAGCTAAGATCCCACAAAACCCAAGGCCAAAAAAGCGAAAACATAAACAACAGAAGCAATATTGTCACACCTTCAGTAAAAACTTCAAAAATGGTCCTTATCAAAAAAGACTTCCTGAGTGTCAACCAGCTGAGCCGACTCAGTTTGGCTCAGAAAATCATGCAGAGATGCTGAGATCAATAGTCTCTCATCTGAGAGGGAGGAAAACTAGGAATGAGCTAATGACCCCTGTTTTTTTGCATGAGGAAAGGAAAGTAAGCCAAGTACCCACACAGAAAAGGTGGAGGATGTTTTGCAGATCCTCTCAGAAACACACTTGAAAGTCCATTTAAAATCCTAAATAAATACCCTTAGAAACATACTCAAGTTTCTCAGTAGTTAACCATTTTCTCATGTCTGTGGATTGAATACATATCCTAAAGCTAAGATTTCATCTATCCAGGATGTCAAGCTGGTATTTCAGCTGGCGTTCTGATCACCTATTTGGAAACTGCTACTGAACCTGCCTGCCAAGCAGGAGACTCAGGTTCGATCCCTGGATCAAGAAGATCCCCTGGAGAAGGGACTAGCAACCCAATCCAGTATTCTTGCCTGGGAAATCCCATGGATAGAGGAGCCGGGTAGCCTCTAGTCCATGTGGCTACAGAAGAGTCGGACATGACCTAGCAACTGAGCACACATATGCAGTGCACTAGCAGCTCATCTCCCTTCTTATTTTATATTTCCTGTTTGGTCCCTTTTCTTTTTTCCCTTCTTTTCAATAGACTAAATTAACTCCTATTTAAAATGAAGTCCCTTCATTCTTTTTTATGGTGGCATATTATTCCATTGTATGAATATTCTGTAATTTATTCAATTCATCCATTATCGATAGACATTCGAGTCTTTTCCAACTGTATTCCAATCATATTTTATTTTATATAATGAGAAACCTTGTTCGTACTTCACAATTCAAATTTGTCTTGCAGGTTTACCTTTCTGGGTGATGTTGGCTTCAGGACTGATAGACTCTTTCATAAATTTGTTCGTACTTCACAATTCAAATTTGTCTTGCAGGTTTACCTTTCTGGGTGATGTTGGCTTCAGGACTGATAGACTCTTTCATAAATTCTGTCTTAGCCTCTATTCTCCAAGTGTGGTCCCTGAGATGAGCATTCCTGTGAACATGGCTTTCTAAGCCCTGAGCCTAGGAAAAACCAGTGTAAGAGCCAGACAGGAAAGGAGCCCAGGCCAGATGCAGCATCTAGCAAATCACCTGGGAAAGGACCTTGCCGTGGTCCAACAGGGGAGCTGTTGGGGACAGTACAGAACCTCCTCTACATGTCCTGATGAGGGCAAGATGCTGCTCCCATCTAACATTGCCTGGGCCACCCAAGGAGACATAAATCCATTGTCTCTTCCCAAGGAGTCAGAAGTCCCAGCCACCTCTGCTGACCATCAGAGTAGAGGAACCCTGAGGGAGCTTTCTAACCTCTTTGATTTTCAGCCTGAAAACAAATGATGGGCTTTAAGGTAAGCAGGGCTTGCATGCATGTTAAGTCTCTTTAGTCATCTTCAACTCTTTGCAGCCCCATGGACTGTAGCCTGCCAGGCGTCTCTGTCCATGGGATTCTCCGGGCAAGAATATTGGAGGGGGTTGCTTCTCCCTCCTCTAGGGGATCTTCCCAACCCAGGGATTGAACCTACATCTCTTATGTCTCCTGCATTGGCAGGCGGGTTCTTTACCATGAGTACCACCTGGGAAGCTCTAAGGTAAGGAGAGTCTACGCCAACTCTTACCTGCACCATATATAAATCATGTGGCTTTAGGCAAGACATCACTTAACCTTTCTTCTCTCTCTCAATCTCTCTTTTTTTTTTTTTTTTTTTGGTCATATGGAAACTTACCTCCCTGACCAGGGATTGAACCCGTGCCCTCTGCAGTGTAAGTGTGGATTCTTAACCCCTGGACTGCTAGGGAAGTACCCAGTTAATCTTCTTAAGTCACATTTTTCCTCCCCTGTAACGGGATGATAATAGTAATAGTTCTTATAGCAGAAATCTTAGCACAGTGGCTGGCACAGAGCAAGCGGCACTCCAAGTTCCTGTCCTTATATATGACTCAGCAGAACTTTTCTAAAATAAAATCTGAAAGACTTTGAGCTGCTTAAGCAACCACCAGAAAGCACCTTACAAAGCAAAGACGCCACTGTATTTATTATTTTTATAAAACACCTAAATGGGAGAAAAGCCTCATAAATCATGCGTTGCTATTTCCCTCGGCCTCTACAGTAGCCATATTCTTTTATGAAACACTGGACCATATTAAACTGCTTGGGTCTCTGAAGTTTGTAAATCTGTACAAATTTCACTTTGGAAACAGCCCTTTATGTGTACTGTCACTTAAATCACAAATTATGGTTGGTAAAAAAGATTTTAATTCACATATATTCACTGGTAAAATCCTCACACCAAGAGGATTTGCATGCCTACAGTGAGGCCACTGGAAGTTACTCCAGTTGGTTACATCCTCTTAGGGTGATGAAGTATTAGGACTGAGTGGAAGGTGAGTGTTAGTTGCTCAGTTGTGTCTGAATCTTTGTGACCCCAAGGACTGTAGCCCATCAGGCTCCTCTGTCCATGGAATTCTCCAGGCAAGAATACTGGAGTGGGTTGCCAGTCCCTTCTCCATGGTGGAAGGTAAGAAGAGAAGAATAGTTCAGTTCAGTTCAGTTCAGTCGCGCAGTCATGTCTGACTCTTTGCAACCCCATAGACTGCAGCACACCAGGCTCCTCTGTCCATCATCAATTCCTGGAATTTACTCAAACTCATGTCCATTGAGTCGGTGATGCCATCCAACCATCTCATCCTCTGTCATCCCCTTCTCCTCCCACCTTCAATCTTTCCCAGCATCAGGGTCTTTTCAAATGAATCAGTTCTTCACATCAGGTGGCCAAAGTACTGGAGTTTCAGCTTCAGCATCAGTCCTTCCAATGAATATTCAGGATTGATTTCCTCTAGGATGGACTGGTTTGATCTCCTTGCAGTCCAAGGGATTCTCAAGTGCCTTCTCCAATACCACAGTTCAAAAGCATCAATTCTTTGGTGCTCAGCTTTCTTTATAGTCCAGCTCTGACATCCAGACATGACTACTTGAAAAACCATAGCCTTGACTAGATGGACCTTTGTTGGCAAAGTAATGTCTGTGCTTTTTAATATGCTGTCTAGGTTGGTCATAACTTTTCTTCCAAGGAGTAAGAGTCCTTTAATTTAGTTTAGTTGGGTTTCTTCAAAAGCAGACCCTGGGGACTTCCCTGTGGTCCAGTGATTAGGAATCCACCTTGCAATACAGGGGACATGGGTTCGATCCCTAGTCAGGGAACTAAGTTCCCACACGCCACAGAGCAACTAAACCCATGTGCCACAACTAGAGAGTCTCCAAGGTGCAACCAAAGACCCCGAGTAACACAACAAGGATTCCACAGGCCAGACCCAAGGCAGTCAAATAAATAAATATTCAAACAAGCAAACAAAGCAGATCCTGGGCAAGGACTTGAGTGCATGTAGTTTATTTGGGAGGTGATTTACTCAAGGATCTCCAGAGAAATGTATCAATAGGAAAGTATGTATAATGAGCAACTGGTTCCCACGATTGTGGAGTCTGAGAATTCCCATGATCCTGTCTCCATCCTGGAGACCAGGAAGGCCAGTGGTGTGATTCAGGAGACATAGGCAGGAGAGGATGAGACAGTGTTCAAACTCAACAGTGAGGCAGGAAAAAAAAGAGGGTGGCACATTTCTTCTGCATTTTGTTCTCCTCAGGCCCTCTCTGGATTGGATGATGCCCACCCACTCTAGGAAAGGCAGCCTACTGAGTCTATCTGTTTAAATGCTAATCCTCTCTGGAACCACCCTCACAGATCACCCAGAAGTAATGTTTAATCTGGGTACCACATGGCCAGACAAGCTGACATGTAAAATTAACCATCACGGAGGTGACCGCAGGAAACACAAGGAAGGGAGCCAGGAAGTGAGAGAGAGGAGAACAGTATTAATGAGCAGGCTAAGGAAGACCTTCTAAGAAACCCTGGAGAACACATCCTCAGAGAGGGAAGCTGGGGTATTGATTCATCAGCTCCCAGCCTCCTTTTGTTGAGACTTACCCCAGAGTTGTTGAATCCTTGACACTCACAGTTTGCCATACAAGTGGGTTGACCAAGCTCATGGGGTGCTAAAGAAGGCCTCTGAGAAGAAAAGCAGGGAGATAAAGATGCCTGAGGTGGGAAGTTCACAGTATACACAGGACCTGTCCAATGCGGCTGCAGGTGAACTCATGGATTGAGGGAACATGGGATCGGATACCCAGAACTCCTGCTACAAATGCCTTGAAAACCTATCATGACTTCAGGACCCAGAGAAATGTAATATCTCATGAACCCAACTTTTACTCATTACAGAAAGCAAAATATCACTCTAACGTTGTCACTTCTAAAATTTCATTCCATGAAACAATGCTCCAGAAGTATGCTCTAAGAAGGCCATTATGAATAGTCATTTTTCCTCTTGCAGAGAACAAATTCTTAATCCTGTTCTCCTTGGCCACATGACAAAAAAACCATTGTAACTTCAGCAGATAATACACCCTGAGTCAATATCAGATGTGTCATAAATTAATACCAGCACCAGTACAACATTTCGGTCACCATATCTGTTACAGAAAAATCTAAATGTGTTAACATCATCCAATAACTCTGCCCTCAAGTTTTCCAGGCCATTTAATTATTAAATTCCTCTTTGGAAAAGGATCTCTATTGTAAGCAATTCAGACTTTGGTGGATGGAAGGGTTTTTTCTGAGGTCACCAGAGCTTTTAATCGCTGCCTAAAGTGCATCCCGTGTTGATTAAGATACCCCAGATTAACTAGATTTAGCCCAGGCAATCACACTCCATTCAGTAGGGCTCATCTCTGGTGAGTCGCGGACATTAATGACAGTTGCAAGAGCTCAAATATTATATAATCACTAATTACATTCTGTGCAATTAGTGGCAGCTCATCAGTGTGAATCACTAATGGCTGATCACCCTGTTCTCTTTGGGAAGGGAGAGATGGACTGCCTCGTTTCCTGATTGTATTAGCATAGACACAGACGCTGTTAATGAACATGGGTGACGGTGAAGAGGAACCACGTCTGCGCTGTGATGGACGAAGGCAAGAGGAGGGCTTGGTGGCCATGGACACTTCATGCTGAACCTCAAAGCTGCGTGTTTGTGATTTGTCACTGTGACTCATTCACTCCCACCTTCCAAATGGAAGAGACACACAACATTCTGGCCAAACAGCTGCTAAAATAATTGCAAATAAAGCCAGCTAAAGAAACGCACACACACACACTTGCGTGTTTCTTTTTTTTTTTTTAATGACTCTTTTTTACATGGACCACTTTTAAAGCCTTTTATTGAATTTGTCACAACACTGCTTCTGTTTTATGTTCTGGTTTTGTGGCTAACTGCAAGGCATGTGAGATCTTAGTTCCCCTACCGTGGATCGAACCTGCACCCCTTGCCTTGAAACACAAAGTCTTAAGTCTAAACCACTGGACCTTCAAGCTCTGGATCCAAGCTCTGAGGATCATTCAGGCATGAAGCCTGTGACACAGTGGGAAGAGCACCTCTGAAATGGTGATGTGCTTCTCTGATTTTTTGTAACCCTATCCATGTCAGGCCTTATTAGCTGCTCGGGCCCCCATAACAAAATAGCACAGCCCGGGTTGCTTCAACAGTAGAATTTCCTTCTCTCATATTTCTGGAATCTGGAAGTCCAAGATCAGTCTGTCTGTAGGGGTAGTTTTTCTGAATCCCATCTCCCTTGTTAACAGAAAGCACCTTCTTCACCGAGTCCTCACACGGCATTTCCTCTCTGTGCATCCTGGTCTCAGGTCTCTCCTTGTGCCCATGTTTATTCACTTATAAGGACATGGGTCATGTAGGATTAAGGCCCACTTTAGTGACCTCACTGTAACATCATTACCTCTTTAAAGGCCCTGCCTCCATGTACAATCACATTCTGAGGTGCTGCGGAGTAAGGGTTTCAACACAGGAATGCAGGGGCACACAATTCAGCCAATGAAGCCAGTATGTGTATAAGCTAAGTCTATGCTAACCCAAGAAATTATTGCTGGAAGATGGGCAGCAGGCTTGGATTGCCTGAACCCTACATTGGAAGGTAAGTCTTAACAACTGGAACTCCAGAGATCCAAACTCTGAGGGTCTGTGGGACATTGAAGCATGAAGCCTGTGACAAAGTAGGAAGGGCCTCTCTGAAATGGTGATACACTTCTCTGATTTTTTAACCCTCTCCATGTTGGCCTTGGGTGAGAGGTTAACCCTTAATGAGAGCTGTCCTGTCCAGAACAGCTGCCCATGGTCATGCGATTGCTGAGCACTTGAAATAGGGCTAATGTCACTGAGGAACTGAATTCTTCATTTCATTTCATTTTAAATCATTTGTCTTCAAACTGAACTGTAAAACGTGTTTTCCTGTGAAATGCAATTTTATAGTTTTGATAGACATCCATTTTATTTTATCTGTTTGGGGGAACACAGGAAAATAGGATTTATTGGTAGTCATGAGTAAGGAGGCTGGCGCCAAGGCTCTCGTGAGCGAAAGACCCACCATCCATCCAGGGGAACATGATTAGGGATGTATTTGGCTCCACAGCCGTCCAGGGTAAGCTGCTTTTCTGCCACCATGTCTTCAAATTCATCTGCTTTAAACTTAGTAAATACCCACTCCTTGGAGATGCGGGTTTCCTGGAGGCCAGGCCCCCCTGTTGAGGGCCTCAATCGCATCCTCTTTGTTCTGCAGCTTGGACGTTATGACTTGGCCAGTGTGGACCCTGGCCACTGTGCCCTGGGGCTTTCCAAAAGCACCACACATATCTGTCTGGAGCTAGATTGGGGGCAGCATGGCAGTCATGAATGTCCACTGGAAAGGGCTGTCTCCAAGGTCCCTGAGGGCAACCCATACAGGCAACAGGCTGAATACATTGTCAAGGAGTTTGCTGTCTGTAACCATTGCATACCAGGCTCCCATGGGGAAGATAGCACAGTTGGCTTAATTGCCTGCAAATTACTTAAACTATTAAAAATGGTGTGTCTCAATTATGATGCCCAATCAGTGAGGAAAATACACTGACATTCGAAAGTTAGAATGAAAAACAGGTACACTATCTCATTAATAATTTTTAAGTTGATTAGGTTTGAAATGAACATTTTCAATATGTTGGATTAAATGAAATACATGATTAAAATTAATTTACCTGTTTCAGAAACAGGTATAGATACAGAGAGCAAACAGATCGTTGCCAGAGGGAAAGGTTGGGAGAACAAAGAAATAGGTGAGGGAGATTAAGAGCTACAAACTTCCAGCTGCAAAATAAATGAGTCATGGGGGTGACCTGTACAGTGTGGGGAATACAGTCAATAAATAGGTAGTGTCTTTACATTGACATATTGTAACTAGTTTTACCCTGGTGATCATTTTGAAATGTATAGAAATGTCAAATCCCTGTCTTGTACAATGGGAATTAACAGTGTTGTAGGTCAACTATACTTCAGAAACAAACAGAATAAGAGATCAGATTTATTGTCAGTGAAGGTGGGTATAGGGTGGCGAATCAGAAGAAAGGGATCAAAAGGTGCAAATTTCCAGTTATAAGATAAATGAGTTCTAGGGATATAATGTACAATATGACACATTTAATTAACACTGCTCTATGCCATGTATGAAAGTTGTTAAGAGAATAAATCCTGAGAGTTTTCGTCACAAGGAAAAGTATTTTTTCCTATTTCCTTAATTTTCTATGTATGTGAGACAATGGATGTTTATTAAACTCATTGCAATAATAATTTCATGATATATGTAAGTCTAATCATTATGCTATATACCATTTGGGCTTCCCTGGTGGCTCAGAGGTTAAAGCATCTTCCTGGAATACGGGAGACTTGGGTTCGATCCCCGGGTCGGGAAGATCCCCTGGAGAAGGAAATGACAACCCACTCCAGTACTCTTGCTTGGGGAATCCCATGGAGGGAGACGCCTGGTAGGCTACAGTCCATGGGGTCGCAAAGAGTCGGACACGACTGAGTGACTTTACTTACTTATATGTATTTAGGTATATGTCAATTATACTTCAATAAAATTGGAAGAAAAAGTTTAAATTAAAACTTTAAAAATTAATTTTATCTGTTTCTTTTCTACTTTTTATAATGTGGGCACAAGAAAATCTTAAATTATCTGTCTGGTTTGCACTATATTTCTATCAGGCAGGTTAAAATCTTCATCCTCCAAAATCTCATTGCTCACCAAAGACAAGACACTGGGTAAACAAAAAGATTAATTCCTTCTTCCAAAATTATTTAAAGTTCCAGGTCCCTTGTGTCTTCTTTTACTAAGATTAAGATAAGCAAAACCAACCATTTCTTCCTGCATAATATATTATTAAATCTCCCATTACTAGCCATATTTGTAAGTTCTTTCAATAGTATTTTCAACATTGAAGTCCTATTAAATCATACCTACATTTAGGAGTCAGGAATACTTTTCTTCATAATGAAAAGATGCTTCTTTTGAGGTCATCCTTCTCTCCTGGCACTTCTGGATTTTTCCCAGGACATCTTGACCTCATTTGTCCCCCGATTCCTCTCACTCTTTTTTTTTTTCTCCTCCTCCCTCAGTTACCAGGAAATTCTTGGATAAGACATCTGTTATTCTTTCTTTATTTCTGCCTAACATGAGCTAAAAACTTAGTCTCATTTCTTCATCTGAAATATGGGAGAGACACATTGAATCTCACAGCATTAAAAGTTAAAGAATTACAAGTTAAAAATTCAAACAAAAGAAATGTTTGATAGGACGTCAACATAACTGGGTTGGTTGTCAAAAACAACTAACAAGTTGTAGGCAGAACTTCTGGACATCTGACTCCACGGTTCAATTTCATCTTACTCCAATCACTGCATGCCTCACACCCAACAAAAACTGTCTAAAATTCGCTGAATGATCACAGAATCCATCCAATATCACATCCTCATCATGAAATACAGGACAGGGGGAAATAAAAGAGATGGCTTTTGCTTTATCTTTTTTTTCTTCCTGGCATCAACCTGCCTTTAGAAATAACGAAATCATTTGTTGGAAGGATGTCCACTTTTGAAGATCACTTGCTACCTAACTGTCTTGGTCATTTAAGTAGATCTCAAGGAAGATTTAAAGAGTTTCTCACCCTTGTTACTCAGATAAAAGGAAGAATCAGGTGCTGAATTTGGTTTTGTGTGTGTGTGTGTGTGTGTGTGGTTTATATTTGATGAAGCTTCCATTTCATAGACACAAGTGTTGCCATGTGAGTTTTATTTTTTGTCTTTTAATTGAAGGGATGCAGATTGAATCAAAGATAAAAATACATTCAGGTACAAAAGGGAGAAAATATTTACACCCAGAAAAGTAACATACAAGTGTCTGGCCTCATGTACCTCAAGAAACATTTTTTCATGTATGTAGGAAAAGTAATGCACAGCATAGTGGCTTAAATTAAAAAGCACAAGGGAAAGAAAAGTTGGTAAAGACAATCAGCAGAAAAATACAAAAGATCAACCTACCAAAACGGAGAAGGGGAAGATAGGAAAGCATATACATGAATCAAATCCTCATATGACATAGCAGAAGTTCAGGAGAGAATGTAGGAAGATTAAAAAATCAAGAATTCTGGGAAGCCAAGTTAATTAGAGTTATGAAGGCAATTACTCAGTTCAGTTCAGTCTCTCAGTCATGTCCGACTCTTTTCGACCCCATGAACTGCAGCACACCAGGCCTCCCTGTCCATCACCAACTCCTAGAGTTCACTCAAACTCATGTCCATCGAGTCGGTGATGCCATCCAGCCATCTCATCCTCTGTCGTCCCCTTCTCCTCCTGCCCCCAATCCCTCCAGCATCAGAGTCTTTTCCGATGAGTCAGCTCTTCACATGAGGTGGCCAAAGTATCAGAGTTTCAGCTTCAGCATAAGTCCTTCCAAAGAACACCCAGGACTGATCTCCTTCAGAATGGACTGGTTGGATCTCCTTGCAGTCCAAGGGACTCTCAAGAGTCTTCTCCAACACCACAGTTCAAAAGCAGAAGGCAATTACTAGAAGGCAGAAAATTGTTTTAAAATCTTTGACCTATTGGTTATTCAAGAGCACGTTGTTTAGTATCCACATATTTGAGAATTTTCCAGTTTTCCTCCTGTTATTGATCTCTAGTTTCATACCATTGTGATCGGAAAAGATACTCGGTATCATTTTAATCTTAAATTTGCTGAAACTTCTTTTGCGATCTAACATATAATCTATCCTAGAGAATGTCCTGTGTGCACATAAAAAAGAATATGGGCAAATCTAACAGTCCATGCTGCAGGATAGAAGTGTGTTACCTTTGGGAGGGTATTGACTGAAGGCAACAGCAAGGACGCTCTATGAGTGACGTGTACAATATCATGGGCTTCCTAGGTGGCTCAGTGGTAAAGAACTGCCTGCTAATGCAGGAGATGTAGGTTCAATCCTTGGGTTGGGAAGATCCCCTGGAGAAGGGAATGGCAACCCACTCTAGTATTCTTGTCTGGAGAATTCCATGGACAGAGGAGCCTGTTGGGCTATAGTCCATGGGGTTGCAGAGTCCAACATGACTGAGTGACTAAACCACCACCACCAGCAAATACAACATCATAGCCTATGTGTCATTCTTCAATTGATGTTTTCACTTAAGTGTTTGATACATCTCCCTTTCTTTCTTTTTTAAAAATATGTATTTATTTGGCTGTGTCCCAGTCTTAGTTGGGGCACCCAGGATCTTCAGTCTTTGTTGAGGCATGTGGGATCTTCTAGCTGTGGCATATGGAAACTAGTTCCCTGACCAAGGATCAATCCTGGGCCCTCTGCATTGGGAGTGCAGGCTCTCAGCTGCTGGACCACCAGGGAAGTCCCTCCCCTTCTTTCTTATCAGTGCTGACATACGAATCTTCTTCCTTCTAATCTTCTGCATAGCCATCCATGGCACAGATGGACTACAGTTCAGTTAGACATTCTTCTTTTGACTGGTCAGTTTCTGTTGTATTTTATATTTGAAGTTTTTTGGTTTGGGGTTTTCTTGGTATTGTTGTTGTTTGGCTATTACAAATAGTGCTTCAGTGACCATCTTCAGACAGATCTCATTACGTGCGTGTGAGTGCTAAGTTACTTCAGCCATGTCCGACTCTTTGCAACCCTGTGGACTTTAGCCTGCCAGGCTCCTCTGGCTACGGGATTCTCCAGGCAAGAACACTGGAGTGGGTTGCTGTGCCCTCCTCCAGGGGACCTTCTTGCCCCAGGTATTGAACCCACATCTCTCATATCTCCTGCTTGGGCAGGCAGGGTCATTAACTGGGAGCCACCTGGGAAACCCAGGTTTGGACAGCAAGGAGATCAAACCAGTCAGTCTTAAGGTCTCTTTATACATTTGTGCAAGTATTTCTCTAGCATGCATTCCAAGAAGAAGGATTCTTATTGCCAGATTGCCATCAGAAACACGGTCCCAGTTACCTGCTTAGTAGTTTCTGAAGATGCCTCCTGTTGTAGTATTCAGTTGTACTTCCCAATCACTAGTAAGGTGAGCATGTTTTCACACCTCATTTCCCAGGTCATCATATCTCACATTTCTGTGCTGGAACACCACTGTATGTGAACTATTTCATTTTAGTCTCACAACCCATTCATGGTGAGCTAATAAGAAAAGTTCACTATTTCTCCCCGAGTGACAAGATGAGGAAGCTGAGACTTAAAGAAGTTCAGTAACTAGCTTGGATTCACATCTCTCCTAAGTGTTTGTGGCAGCAAAGTCTTCCTTTAGTCAATTACATGATCTCTGTTCACTTCTTCCCAAGTAAGAGGACCCCAGCTATAGAGGGAGCAGTGAAATGTCAGCTTCAAAACTGCACCAGCCAACCTTCTTTGTAGGTGGACATAGCCTGGTGAAAGTTCTTACCAAAGAGCTACAAATGAAAGTCGGGGGTGGAACTGCCTCCTGTAAAAGCTCCTTGGAGGGACATACTGATCCGGCTCTTTGCCTGGCCCTCTTCCTTTCCTCCTCCTTCAGATGAGAGGGCTGCAACTGCGCAGTCACAATATGAGCATGAGGCATCCTTGAGAAGGAAACGACATTCTAAAATAGTGAAGTAGAAAGACAAAATGAACGTGGGACATTGATAGCACCACTGAGCCCATTCTCTTCCACCCTAGACTACCCACTTCTGCAGTTCCTGTTCCATGAGCAAAAGATGTCCCATTGCTTTTCTGCAGTTACTGAGATCTTGATGGAGCCAGGATTTGAACCAAAGCCAAACCTATGTTCTTGATCCTCAAACAATGTTGAATCACTCTTTATCCACTCATAAGGGATGCTCTTGCTGTAGTAGCCACCACCAGTGACCAGGAAAGACTGAAATAATCTTGCCCTTGCTCTTCCTCCTCGGAGTAATCAGAGTTGCCCATCCTGCTTCCAAGTCACAATTTCAGTCTCATAGCACCAACCGAAGATGTGGCGCATGTGAGGATAGAAGCCGAAATAGCCTAACACCGCATCACCTTCTTTATTGAGAATACCTACACAGGGGAGCGCAGATTTCTAGAAAAGAACGAAGCAAATGTTTAAAATGGAAAGCTCCAATTCTGGCTTCACTAGTGGATTTGCTGCGTGACCTTAGAAAAATCACATCATTTCTCTCTTCCCTTTTCTTACATGTTAATAAAATGGACTTTAGTGCCATAGGCTTGTATTAAGAGTTCAGTGAAGAAATACACATAAAAGCTTTTCAAAAAAATAATACTGCTCTGGACACAGAAATAAGTGTATAAATATTGGGTTCCCAGCACATGTGTACACCAAGCACAGAGAGCTTTGCGGTTATCATCATTGCATAGTAGTGACCCCAATTTTTTCCCTCTTTTTTAGCCATTATGTCAAGGGAGACCCCAAGAGACACAGAAATAATGCCAGAATTGGGTGACATTGTCACAGTGAGGGGTGGGTGTGCCTGCGTGTGTGTGTGTGTGTGTGTGTGTGTGTGTGTGTGTTGAAGATTTATCCTTTTCCTTGTTTCATACATTTCGTGCAAAGGATTGCTGAATATTCATTGATCTATCCCGGATCCACAAGTACGCTATTAGAAATGCATTGCTTATCTATATTTTTGAAATGCTGAAGTAATTCAGTGTTGATCCTTTGCAAGATAGGTTTGCTACCTTTAAACTGAAGTGACAATAACACCCCAGCCGTCTTCAGTTTCTCTCGAGCTGTGCTGACATCCTTGATGCTGCTAACAAACCAGAGACTGCTTGCGAGAATCCTGCATGTCACCATTAAATTGAAAAAGGCCCGAAATCGCGAACTCTCACTTCTGGTGGTGAAGAGAAACGAGAAAGGGCAAAGCGATGGTTATTCATGAATCACTCAGGCCTGCCATGATAAATACCACTGGCCTTGTTCTCCTCTTCTGCAGGCTCGTAATTTTCTCCCTGAAAGTGTTTCACCTGCACAGGAAGAATTGGGCTGGGGTGGTGGGGGCGGGGGGAGGCATGTCTAATAAACCCAATTTTTAAAGCCTCTTAAACCACAGAGGTCTGTGTGTAGGTTATGAGCCCTTCTTTTCACAAACAGCCACAACTACTCAGGGTCCAGATTATCTCAGCAGACTGGGGACGAGGACATCAGCACAGTATGTCATGTTTGGTCCAGGGCTCTGTGACGATCTAGTGATGTTAAAAGAAGGTGAAACAAATACTTGATGAAAGAACTTCTTTTAAATATTACACATGAGCAGGTCCAGATTTGAGCTTCTGTTGCAACATTAAGTACACAGAATCACTCTCCAAGCAGAGAGTCTGCCTTTCAGGTGGGGAATGTTCGTGTCATTTCCGCATAAAAGGCTAGAATAGTATATTATTTGGAAAGAAATACATCACAGCAGAAATAACCAGGAAAAGTGTGGTTTCTGAGTGTTTTATGGCAGACTTCTGAGTGTCCTTTCATTGTTTGAACAGGGAGGTGCCGTTTCACCAGCGCTGACAGGCGATACGATGTGACATGTTGGCAAACAATTTGACTGTTTTCCTCTCTCTCCTTATGAATGATATTTATAGACTAAGGCTTGCATTTGGTTCCGCTTTCCGACACAGTTATCTTCCTGGGCGTGGATTAAATGTAGATCTGGGTGTTGAAAGACATTTACATAAGTGCTATTTGTGAACCGGGGAGGCCAGCTCTTCTATTATCGCTAGAACATTTAAATCTTAATGACTGGCATTGTTGTCTAAAAGACGGTGTTTTTCCTGCTGAGAAACTGCATTAGATTCAAGAAACGGAGCTCATTTCCATTCGCTCAGCAGTCTCTCTAGAAATGACATGCAGTGCTTGAAACTGTTTATTTCCAAATTCAGGCCTCCCTCGCATCACTCATCAGCTTCAATTACCAGTTTTCCGGAGCCGAGCCGTCAGGCAGTCTGACACCAGGGTCCGGCCTAATTCCCACCTTCTCCAGAGTCAAGAGCATAATGTGCGGATGAAAAGGTGCAAAATAGCCTGGACGTCATTAGCATGCAGGGCCCGGCTGTTCATTTGCTGGCTGCGAATGGAAGTTCTGACACTCGGAGCCGCTGCAAAATGAGAAAAGTCCTCTTCAGGGGAGCCGAGGTCCTCGGCGGTGAGGAAAGGTCATCAAAAAGACAGCCACTGCCCCTGCTCCCTGCTCTCCAGGACTGCTTATTGATTCCAGGGACACCTCATTACACGCCGGATCAACATATTATTGCCATGTTCTGGGACTGAATTGTTTACAAGTGTCTTTATCAGCGGCAAAGGCCGGCCCGGCGATGCGTGACTACACTCATTTGGCTGTGACCCGCCAATTATGTGTTATCCGATACGCTGGGGGTATCTTGATCTTTGCCCGGGTCTTCTCCCGGCATCAACACAGTCCCATTTACTACTTCTTTCTAACCACTCTTTGGGAAAGTAGCCATTAGCCTGTCAGTGTATAACACTGAGTGTGTGAGTGTGTGTGTGTGTGTGTGCGCGCGCATGTATGTGTGTGTGTGTGTGTGTGTGTGTGTGTGTGTCCACACGCGTGCATGCGCGCTCTGCTATAGGAAACCTGAGCATCATTTCTCCAATGGTTGCTATGCATGAGGTTCATAATCAATTGGGAGAAATTCTCCCTCTCTCTCTCTTTCTATCACACACACACACACACACACACACACACACACACACACACACACCTTTTTCTTACGGAATGGAGGATAACCCACACGATTTGCAATCAGTATGCACGACAGAGAGCATGATGTGGTTTGTTACCAAGCTCCCTCTGCTTCCATCCAGGCCCTATGAGAGAGCTGTCATATTTTCCTTGGGCACAACCTCTGCACACTGCCATTGTCGTCTTTCATTACAGACATTTCTATGGCTCCATAAATGAAAGAGGGGAATAGCAACTCGATTAAAAACTCAGTAAGAAGACCATGCAACCTCCCTCCTCCCCCCAAACTAGAGATGGATTCCTCATTTGGAACAGGGGAATGCAGTGATGCAAACTTAATTTCCATTTTCCTCGATGGCTTATCCCTAGGAACATCGCTCTGTTGTTTAGTCACTCAGTCATGTCTGACTCTCTGCGACCCCATGGACTGTAGCCCCCCAGGCTCCTCCGTCCATGGGATTTCCCAGGCAAGAAAACTGGAGTGGATTGCCATTTCCTCCTCCAGAGGATTTTCCCGACCCAGGGATCGAACCCACATCTCCTATATTGGCAGGCAGAGTCTTTACCACTGAGCCACCTGCAAAACCCGAATATTGCTTGGGGAAGATTTAATGACTGCCACAAACATTTGGACCATCTCAACCAAATACTAATGTGAGCAGAGAGGGCATTTCGTTTCCATCTCCATCCATTCCATCAGGAATGGCTCCTTAATGAGATTTCCAGTCTGGGGAATATAGTGAAGCAAATGCCAAGAAATTTGCCTTCACATTTCCTGCAAGAAAATATGCTTGTCAAGGGGCACAGACGACAATGAGTGAAATGAAACTCAAGCATCCAAGTGCCTTCAGAAAGGTTACATCTCTAAATTCACTGCTTTCCAGCCTTTTCTCAGATGTGTGTGGTGTTTTTGCTGCTGTCGTTGTTTTGTTTCGTTTAATACTTATTTATTTGGCTGTGTTGGGTCTTGGATGAGGCATGCAGGATTTTTGTTGAGTAATACAGGATCTTTCGTTGCCGTGTCCAAGTTTAGTTGCTCTGCAGCATGTGGGATCTTAGTTGCCTCACCGGGAATGGAACCCATGTCCCCTGCATTGCAAGGTGGATTCTTCATCACTGGACCACCAGGGAAGTCTAGGGTATTCGTTTTTTTAATTTATTTTCTATAGACATTTTCCCCTCTCCCCTTTCAAATCTGTGGAGAGGAGTTTAGTAAAGTTATCAAGTTATCTTTATTCTTTCTGAAACCGTTGGGTCCAGGCTTCCTGACAAATGACTAACTGAAAAGGCTGAACAAAGCCCCTTGTTCAGAGTGCTTTATTTCAGTTAAAGAGTCAATGGAGAGATGTTTGCTCCACCAGTGTTTAAGGACACTGCAAACTCTAGTGTCATCAACCAACAAATAGCCTATGGAAGAGAAAATGATGGGAAAGATTACTCTGGATTTATTTTTGGAGACATGATTGTATGTGGAAGAATTTGGTCAAGGATAAAGACAGAACAAGCAGGACTTTTTACCAAGGTTCCCATCTGAAGGGGCTTCCCTGGTGGCTCAGACGGTAAAGCATCTGCCTGGAAGGCAGGAGACCTGGTTTCGATCCCTGGGTCAGGAAGTTCCCCTGGAGAAGGAAATGGCAACCCATTCCAGTATTGTTGCCTGAAAAATCCCATGGACAGAGGAGCCTTGTAGCCTACAGTCCATGGGGTCGCAGAGTCAGACACTGCTGAGCAACTTCATTTTCACTGTCACATTCCCATCTGAAGAGCAAATTTCAATGTGGTTGGGATTCAGAGAATGCCAGAAAGGATGGCTCTTAATAACCAGGGTTATCCACCAGAAAGGGGTTTCTTTGCTCACTTAGAAGAGATTGTAACAGTGAAGCAGTATGAGTGACCAGTCAATGGGCGATTGGGAGATGAATGTTCTAGACAGATGAAACAGCTCCATCCAGGGGCTTCTGCTAATTTTCATAACCAGCTCATTTCTTATTTCCACCATAAAAATAATTCCTTTCTGTTATGGCTTTAACCCTTCATCATCTCTATGAATCCCCCAAGTGGGCATCAAAATATTCCCTTCAGGATGACCAGAAATCCTAGATCCTCTGAATTTCTGCCCCACCTTTAGGAATCACACATGCCTACACATTAACCATTTTCTGATGGTTAACAGAAAATGCAGACACAGGCTGCAAGCACAGTGGCATGGTGAAATGATGAGATGGTAAATAACACACACAAGAAAAACTTGCTTTAAAAGTCATTTATTAAATATAGCTTTGAGCCAGGGAAAGTTCTAGAAACTTAACGTACACACAATAATCCTGTGACTTGGGTGTAGCTATTCCCATTTTCCAGATGAGGAATGCTTTTCCCACATTCAAGTTTCCAAATGTCCCAAGGTCACCAGGCTAGTGACAGAGGCAGAACTGAAACTCAGGTGTGACACAAGTCCACGCTGTACTGCTCTGCCTGTCCCAGAGCAAGTGTCCATGACAAAGTTGCCGGGCCCATGAAAGTACATTTTCTGCATGTCAGCCAACCTCAACACACAAAAAGCTCTGGTAGATATGATAATGTGCAGACACATCTGATAGCCTTAGCCATGAAGTAGGCTGCAGTAAGCCTTCTTTAATCGACAGAACAGAGAAAGTTTTGATCCAAAAAGGCCATTTAAAAGTGACTTGGGGTTGCATATAGGAGCAACTGTGAGAGTTTCATCAATTTGTAGCCCTGGTGCCCACCCATCCTGGTGGTCTGCTGATCTTCCATTAGTGGTTCTACTAAAGGCCCAACTAACACACAACAACATTTATCTCACTCACTGCAGACACCCTGAGTCAGTTTTCCAACAGGCTTCCCCTGCCTTTGGAAACCTAGTGACTAAGGGTCCAGTCACATCATAGAAGATTGGATCCCAGAAATGGAGGGGTTGTCCACACAGCCAGGTTCACAGGTTCTGGAATCTTCCTCCCACTCATATTCCCATTTTTCTCAGTTGTCCATGAGACCACTAACCACTTTTGAATGCCCAGAAAGATGCATTATTCAGAATATCTCCCGCACACCTGGCCTGGCTGATGTGAGCAAGGTGACTCGTCTGCAGGAAACTCCCTCCCTCGGTTCTCCTTCTTTCAGCATCAGTGGCCTCCAATCTTCCAACACGTTCATGCTGCTGCCCCAGCTTTCTTCTGCAACAGAAAAAGAAACGCTGATTTTATCAGATAATTTTCACTAAGACATCAGAGATTCAAATTTTCATCCCACTTCCCACCATTTCCCATCCATCTTCAATAGGTCATACTTGTATTTTTACAAGAGGACAATGCTTCCCTGGTGGCTCAGGGGTAAAGAATCCACCTGCAAAGCAGGAGATGCAGGTTCGATTCCTGGATCGAGAATATCCCCTGGAGAAAGAAATGGCAGCCCACTCCAATATCTTACCTGGGAAATCCGACGAACAGAGGAACCTGGTGGGTTACAATCCGTGAGGTAACAAAGAGCTGGACGCAACGTAGTGACTAAATGACAACAGCAATGCTTGGGGCTTCCCTGGTGGTCCAGTGGCTCAGACTCCACATTCCCAACGCAGGAGGCCTGGGTTCCATCCCTGATCAGGGAACTAGATTCCACGAGCCACGACTGGAAGATCCCTCATGCCTCAGTGAAGATTAAAGATCCTACATGCCCCACCTAAGACCCGGTACAGCCCAATAAAGATAATTTTTTAAAAAATGGAGGGGGGATACTTGACACAGGAAATATTGCCTCCCAGGGAGGGAAGTCTTCTAGGCACCTTCCACGTGATCCCGTCCAGTTACAGACCTGGTGATTTCTGCCTGCAGGGGTCTGTGTCACAAAAGCCTCATATAAGCTGAGAGGAATTCAGAATGATTAGGTTTTCAGAATAAGCAGCTGAAGACTCTAGATTAATCGACTAGAAATGAGCTCTACTGATCAAGATCTTAGCCCAAGGGTACACATCACTGCCTCCATCCAGCCCTTTCTTCTCCATCCTCCCTTTATCTTTGTACAAATGCACATTGAAAGCCCATGTGTGCTCCCAACAGTACAAAGTGTTCTCGGAACTCTAACCTGATTTCTCTCTCCTCAAAGAGCCCACGATAAGCAATGACAAAGTCTCACAAGACAGTGAACAATTAAGGACAAAATAACAAGTGTATCTAACAAGAGGTGCCCTTAGTTGTTCAGAGCGGGCTGGGAGACCAGGGTGGACTAGCGTGCTGGGAAAGGCTTCCTTCATGAGGCAGGGCAGGCGTCTGACTTGGGGATCTGAGTAAGTAAAAGAGGGGGGAGGGCAGGATAGACCATATCCAGTTGCGGCCAGGTCAGCTCCTCCCACTCCCTAGAGGAGAAGCCACCTTCTTGAATCTGGGCATACCATGTGAACTGCTTTAACCAAAAGAATGAGACGGGAGTGACATCTGTAAACTTGCAGTGCACAGGTCTTACAAGGAGCAGCTTGCATCTCCTCCCCTGGGAGCCCAGCTGCCTGCTGTGGGCAAGTCCGGGCAGAGCTACTGAATAATTTGAGACCATATGAAGAGAGTCCTGGAAGATGAGAGGACACCTGGGTCATTCCACATGAATAAGCCCAGCTGGCATTTCATGGGGACGTGCCCAGCAAGTCCTGCCTGAATTCCTGACTCACAAAGTTGTGAAAAAGAATAAACTGCTCTTGTGTTAAGCCCCAAAGTTTGAGGTGGTTGGTTAAGCAGCAATAAATAATGGACACAGGGACTTCTGTATCCATTCTGTATTCACTACTAGTGGTTCAGTGATTAAGACCCCTTGCTTTCAATGCAGGAGGCATGGGTTTGATCCCTGATCAGAGAGTGTTTGGGGGCGCCCTAAATTGAGTAAACCAAGCTGGCTAAAGCAGCCATTTCAGATTAGCAATTAGGAGAATGTAGATCCAGAAACTGGGCCTGGGTGACTTTAATGTGGGCGGGGGCTCTTCTAGGCCCTTCATCAACACCCTCTGTAACAGATGCTGTCCATGCCCCATCAGCAGACCCCTGTCCTTATGCTTCATTGTTTACCAGCTCAACATTCAGCCACTAGTACAGGCATTTCATTACTTGTGTGTCTTTTTGTTGTTTGGCCCCTGAACCCCACCTGCCTGTGCAACAGGCCAGAAATGCTGGGGGAAAGAGACCATGTGATATGAATGACTGATGGGAGTAGATACATAAACATCTCAGCTCAGGTGGACTCACTCTAAGGCAGGTATTCTACGCTGGGTCCCAGAGTTCCCTTGGTAGAATTAAATCTCAGTTGCCCACAGTGGTAGCTTGGTTCACAATACACTCTAAAGGTTGTCTTTCCTTCCCTGTCATTCAACCTGCTAGTATTTCCTGAGATCATCTCTCAATAAACTGCTTGCCTTTGGAGAAACCCAAATGAAGATACTCTCATTTTACAGTTAGGAAAAATAAAGCCAGGATGCAGATTCCTCTGAGTGAGTGCTATAACAAAGTGAACCAAAATATGCAGGTTTTCAAACCAAATAGAAATTTATTTCTTTCCAAGTAACAGTCCAGGGTGAGAGAGCTCACTCTGCTCTACAAAATCATCTTACAAACCCAGGCCATTGGGGGAGCTTGGTCACCCTCCATATGTAGCATCCATTAGCATCATTCCCAGCCAGCCGGACAGAACAGGAAGGTGCAAGTATGAGATGATGACTAAGCCCATCACTTCCGCTTGCCTTCCATTGGTGAGAACTTAGTCACATGGGCCGAGTGCAGCTGCAAGGGAGGCTGGGAAATGTAGTCCAGATGAGCAGCCATATGCCCAGCAAGAAGAGAATAAATTGGCGGTTTGTAGCACACAGGAATGTCTGACACAAGGGTATTGGGTGGTTGCCCAAGTGTCTGCAGCTAGTTAGTGGACAACTAAAACTACAAGCCTCTGCCCTCCATTTTTTTTTTTTCCTTCTGCCCACACACTGATTCCAGCCCTGACTGTGGCTGGTCTCAGAGTCTGACTTGCTGCAGGGTCCACCTCCCTGTGTCACAGAGCCAGTAAAGCAGAATAAGCTTTTGGAACCCCTCTCAAGAGACTTAGCAGCAGCAGCAAGTTCAGTCCACACTAGGCTGCTAGATTGAACTTTCAGGACAAGTCAAATGGCATAGGGACCGGTCTCTACTGCCTGTCACCCTCCCTTCTAAGCAGAGACAACCAGCCTCACTGTTAGTCCATGTTGGCCATTAGTACAAGTTTTTTAAAATTAATTTTTATTGGAGTATAGTTGATTTATAATGTTGTGTTAGTTTCAGGTGTGCAGCAAAGTGAATCAGTTATGCATATGCAAATATTCACCCTTCTTTAGATTCTTTTCCCATAGAGGCCATTACAGAGCACTGAGTCGAGTTCCCTGTGCTATACAGTAGATTGCTCTTCATTATCTATTTTATATACAGTAGTGTGTATATGTCAATCCCAATCTCCCAGTTTACCCGTCCCAAATTTCTAAAAGTAATAACAATGGTCCCCCCTCTTCCTCAAGGAAATTGACTACCTGCCATTCAGCATAACAGTGTCTTAAAAACCATATAAGTCTGCAATGGCAGTGATGTGAAGAGCACCCCTGGAGTTAGGTGAGGTTTTCCAAACTGTCAGTTGTATCACAAGTCCAGGCTAGGAAGAGAAAAGAAAGAACCGTGGGGCTGGCTGACATCTGTGATGATCAGGGACATTTTACAGTCATCACTGAAGAACTCAGACTTGTTCTTGGTTTGCCATTATCCACACACAAGCTAAGTGGTGAAGCTCTTTCCTCTTGAGCATAGTATCAGCTCACTGCAGCCCACCCAGCATCAACACCTAGCACTGGTCACTGAAATATTCAAACTGAAGAAAAGTGAGAGTAGATGGGACTAAGTGAATGCGGTTTACAATTTTTACATACTAACCTGTAGTTTTTGAAATTCAGTTTTTCACTAGACTTGGATCATATATGTAAAAATTGTCTCTTTTTAAGGGCAGTGGAAGCGAATTACTTGAAAGAATTTGTTTGATGGCTCCACACTGTTCTTATCCCTCAAATTTAAAAAGTAATCTTGATAGAGATAGCACTGAGTTTTTAAATCATTAATCTGCCCCTTAGCCATTCTTTAACTTCTCTTAAGAATATATATATATATATACATATATATATATATATATATATATACATATATATTACAGTTAGGTTGGAAATAACCAGGGTGCGTGTTGTTTAAGTTATTGACCATCACCTGTTACTGTATACCCAATATTTTCAGTGCAAGAATACATGGGTACAGTTACCTCTGAATTGAACTCTACAAAATCAGGTGGTACTCTGGATTTTTTTTTCCCCTAACAATTTCCCATGATGCTCAGCAAAAGCCCCTCCAAATGCAAACCCCAGTCTCATTTGTGTTGAAAGTATATGTCTAATCACCAAGAAGCCAAGCATTTATCAGGATAATCCTTCCAAACTCATCAACTTTAATGGTATACAGACGGCTTTTCTGGAGAGGGCTCATTAGTTAAAAAAAAAAAAAAAATTCTTAAAATGTCAGTGTTCTGTGGCTTTACTTAGAGAGTTTAAAACATAATCAGAGTTCCCTGCCTTCCTCTTTAATAGCCAGTTTCTGCCTATATACTGCTTTGAAAAATAGTCAAACAAATGTAAAGAAGATAAATATCAGGCATAAACGAACTACTGCCAAAGGGGATAGGTTGGATGCATAAAAATGAGTAACATCAGAGCTACAGATTAAGAAACAGAATATGTTGGTGTTTAAAATTAGAATGGTTCCCCAAAGAATTGATAATGTTCCATTTAAGAAAAGAAATGTTTCAAATCACTCCGCTGACTAGAGAAGTCTGAATCAAAGTCAGAAATTAATAAAAAAGATGCAGACAGAGACCCCCCCAGTCATAAATAACAGAGCCGATTTGTATGCTTATAAAAAGCCTGCAAGGCCTGGCGGTGTCTATAGCTCTAAGGGGAAAAAAATTAATGAAATGCAAGAAGAAAATGGTAAAAGTAGAAATGAAGGTACTTTGTAGTAATGCTATTGTATTCTTGTGACACAATGGCTTGTTTTGTTGGAAAGTAATTCCTCCATTGAGCCCAGGCAAGCACTGTATTCATTGTAAAGTTGTATATTTAGACCTATAATCTGGAGGGTTTGCCTGTATTTAAAGCTCAGAGCTACCCTAGGCTCATTAGAGTACAAGGACAAAGCTCTATCATATTACTGCTTTGACACCACTCAGAACTTCAGGGTAGTTTTCAGTGGCTTCAAGTACTTATAGAAGTACTTGAAGGAAATAGAAAGTAGAATACTGAATGGGTGCGGTGTATACATCAAACGTGTAAGAATGTATAGACAGAGATAAGGATCCAGGCCGAACACCCTGTTACAGTGAACTCAGCGCAGAACAATTCCAGGATATAGACAGACATGGAGTAAATAGAGCTGCAATGCACAGCTTGCAAAAATTAGAGTTGTCTGGGTCCCATTCAAGATCAAAGGGTTCCTTTCCAGACCCTATATCAGGAACAGGGCTCTGTGATGGGTGGCAGAAAGATAAAGGGACATAGTCACAGCCATGAAATCTTTAGTGTAGAGACAGGGGAAGCAGAGGCAATGTGTCAGTTCAGGTCTGTTTCAACAAGATGGCATCATTCTGCAAGTGTTCTTTTTGTTGTCATTTGTTTTTTAATTATGGGCCAACTCAGTGTTTTGGCTGACATAGTTGTGCTTTGTGGAAAACTGGTTGGAGGGTGGGGTGGGATTGGATGTGGATGAAGGTAGGAAGAAGACAGTGTGGTCAGGAGGAGAAATGGGAAGAAGTCAGGTAAGGACTTTGTCCAGTCAAAACAACTCACTCCTGCTGTGATAACTCAATTTGTGGCTTATGTATTTTATCTTTGGAATAAATAATATGCATAGATAAGGAGACCACTGAAAGGTACAAGAAGCATTATGATGAAAACTTGTCCCCTTCCCCACCCACCTTCCTTGTTCCCCATCACGACTCTCCCCTGCCTTGTAAATATTTCCATGTACAAATCCAATTGCTCAGTTTCAATCCACGATATTAAAGGAAAACAGTCTCCACCACCAGCCTCCTCACCCCCTAGTCCAACACTCACATCCTCCCTTCACTCTATCCGCCTTCCCAGGACGTCTATCCATCTGAGGGTCTTTAATACATGACCTACCGGCACCCTGACAACCCAGGCGTTTTTATTTTTTATTTTTTTTAAGGGGCAGGGTTGTTACTTAATGATAATAACTTATTTTACACATTGTCCTCTGCTGATGTTTGAAAGATAAGAAGACATTTGTCTGGGCGGATGCCTGAAGCCCTCGGAGAACGCAGGGAAATCCTGCCAAAACGTTTCCAAACAATAGTCATCGGACTGCCAGATAATTCAGAAACTATTTGTATGAGCTGTTTATCAAATTATTAACCGCACAGATGTTGTTTGGCTGAAGACCAGCTGAATCCCCTCTCTGGCAGCCGCGGAGACAAAGGTCTCCAGGAATAATTGGAGATGTGCATGGAATATTAAATTAATTTACTGCTCTTAATTCTTATGCAAATTCTGACCTCCGATAGCGCCTATCAATTACCCTGCGCGCAGTGAAAGCGAAGGCGACAGTTTCTTTTCTTCTCTTTGCTTTTTTTTTTTTTTAAGAACTCGAAAAAAGGAAATATTTGCAATAAGCAGGCGGTAGGAGCACCGCGTAACTGGAATTATTTAATTGAATCTCCAAGTTTTCAGGGTTGTCCGTAGAGGATAAAATCCCAGGACTCGGAGGAGTGGGACGGGAGGGATGCGAAGGGCTCAAGAATTTGTGGGTTTGGCTGCACACCTGCGAATGGCGGGAAACACGCCATGGGTAGAGACGGGTACTGGCAGATGAAACACGCGCCTGTAGGCCGACGCAGACCTTAGCGATTCTGCGGGTTCAGCTCTGGTGAGCGATTCGGCGTGAGCCCCACGCACTTGGCAAACCCGGGTCAGACATGGAAGCGCCTTTATGGCGGCGGACCGATGGCTGCAAGGTCTCCATCTGAGCTCTGGCTTCCTTTTACTTATCTTGTAAAGGTTTTAACCCGTGTCTAACCCCCAACCAAAAAATAGACAAGCAAAACCAACCAATCAACCAAAAGCAAACAAACAAAATCAGATTTTATTCTTTGCTTGAAAAACCCAAACCACCACGTTAAGCGCGCCCGTCCAACTCCTACTGAAATCCCGGGTGGGCCGAAACGCATTTAATTGTCTCCTGCGCGGAGAAGTGAGCTCACTTTTCTCTCTGAACTAAGCAAACGCCCAGGCTTTGTTTGCGCTTGTGGCTTCAGCTCTGTGCGGCTTCTCCGCCCCAGTGGTGGGTTGTAAACCTGGGGTCTCTGAGTCTTTCATCATCTTTCTAATAAGGAAAAACAAATCGGGCGCATAATGTCATCGGCCCCGGCTCGACCTCGCCGGGACCTCGGCGGCCCGACGATGTCGCCAGCGGCCCCCCGGCGCAGTCAGGACGCGCCGCCTTTCAGCTCCTCGCGGCCCCCACAAAAGCCAGACAACAATATCAATTAATCATGCAGCCGGCAAACAAGGAGATTTATCCCGCGACAAACAGCCCCACCGAGAGCCGCTGAATGGGCGTGATTAGCATGTGAAAAGACGAGCAAAACTCCGCGGTTCAACAGCTAAAGAGCAATTTGATGGGGCTGGGATGGGGAAATTACTTGATTAGCGTCCGTCGGAGGAGAGCACGGTGACAGCCCCTCGGCCCGGAATCCGAAGGGGAACAAAACGCCCTGGTAAACTCGGCGACGTGGAGGGACAGCGCGCGAGGGAGGGGAGCGCGCGGCCCCGCACTGCGGCCGTGAACAGGGCCGGGGCGGGTAGGGCTAGCGAGGGGATGACCCGCGAGCCGCGGCCAGCGCCCGAGGCCGGAGCCGAAGCGAGCCACGCGACAACGGGGGTCTGATCGCCCTCACCCTGGGCCCCCAAGCCGGCACAGGGCGGACTCCAGTCATCCCCACCCGGGGCTGGATGTCAACCGCGCTGCCTTGCTCGAGTCGGAAAGAGGTGCGGGCGGAGGGAAAGGCCCACCCACGCGGTCCCGGGAGTTCCCTGCGCGGGCCTCAGGGACACAGCTCGCCGGGCAGCAGCCTCCGTCAGCTCTAGGGCTCCGGCCCCGGGTCCGAGTGGCGCAGACCGTCCTGCGACCGTTCCCCGAGAGGTTCTGCGGTTCCATTCCCGCGGACAGCGAAGATGGGAGCCAGTCAAGACCTGTTTCCCGGCTGTTATGAATTTCATCACCTTGTTCCTGTCTACTCGAAAAGCTGGCTCGTTTGAGCGATTTTTTTTTTTTTTTTTTTTTTTTTTTGCCGAGAGAAAGGTTCCTTGGCTGCATTCCTTCGGGGAGGAGGTGGGGAGCTGGGGCAGAGTGTCGCCCGCAGTGAGGACGCGAGGGCCTCGGGGGAGGGACCTGAATGGAGCAGTTCCGGGGGCTGTCTTCCTGGGCTCGGGTGGGCAGCCCCGGGCCTGCCTTGGATCCGCACATGCAGGACCAGAGCTGGCGGCGTGGGAAGCAGCTTCTGCGCGGCCTCCTCCCAGGCCCGGAGTGCTGGTCGGGAGGCCCACGGCCCAGTCGCGGCCCGGGATCTGGGTTGGGTACACTCAGGCCTTTGGGGAGGCGCTTTTATTTTCTGGGGAGATGGGTGACTGGGTGGCACGCTCAGGAGCAGGGAGACTCGGGGTTCGCAGGACTAGGATCAGTGCTCGGTGCCGGCACACTCGGGCGCCCACACTTTCCCCTCAACCCCCCAGTCGGTTCCGGAGCTAAAGTCTGCACCAATCGCAGCGTTTCCACTTACTTTCCACTCTCTGGGCGCCCATAGCCTTCCCTCTAGACGCACGCCCACAACCCACTGCTCCTGGCTCCTCCCTGCGCCAGGGAAGGGAAAGAGTCCGACACCCCACCCCGGTCACCAGTCCCCCAAATCCCAGACTAACTCCCTCTCCGTCTCAGGACCCCCTCAAAGGGTCCTTCCAGCTCACGGCCCAGATCTCAGGGTACAGATGTCTCTGGGCACTCCTATGATGCGGCCTCCAATTTACCTGGGGGCGGGAAAATCTAATTCGGCCTTCGGTGAAGTATATTAACACAAAGGTATTAAAGACTTCAGTAGACAGATTTGCCAAGGCCCCGGCCATATTAAATTCACCCTGTCCCTTGGCACAAATGAACCGAGCACCGAGGAGTCAAATCTTGTATATAAAGGGGTGGGGGCAGATCGCCCCCAACAAGCTGAACAATTGCCACCCAGTTGAACAGAGTGTCAATTAAACCGCAGCTCGTGGCCAACTTCAGAAAGCTCAATTCTTAATGAAACGTCTCCGGCGGCGGTGCGTGGGCAGCCTACTGGATCTCGCCCCCTTCTCCCATTTCCCTTCGTCCTCCCTCTCTCCCTCTCCACGCCGCGCTGAAGCCAAGTGAGGCCCCTTCTTTCTGACCCCAGTCGGACCCCAAAAATCAAGGCTCCTAACTGAGGACAGAGGGAGGCGCCGCGGCCCGCAGGCCTGGAGGGCGCCCTAGGGGCCAGGGCACGGAGGCAGTAACACTCCAGCCAGGACCTCTAGACCCGCGAACCTAAGGGCACACACCAGCCGCGGAGCCCCAGACCCCCGGCGTTCCCAAAGCACGTCGGGCCGGGCAGGCAAAGATCTGGGCGGTGCGCCGCTGCCGACCTTTCTCCGCTCCACACTACTGTGCCGCGTGGCCCGAAGCGCTTTCTGCGCGCCGCTAGGGCTGCGCATTTTAATTCCAAAGCCAAGAGGTTGAACCATCTCTTAAGTTGGCGGGCGGAGGGGGCGGCGGCCGGAGACCGTTGGCTATTGAATGTCTTTGCCTGCGAGGTGGCAGAGCTGTTGCCACCAATAGCGACGGCTCTGGGCTGGCTCTTTAGTTCTTTTTACGGGTTCTGCCCGGCGGCCAACATACTGCCTCGAAAAGCAAAAGAGGCCGCCGCAATTTATTCCAATGGGCGGCTTTTAAGAAGCTGGCAATTTGAACCGGCTGGGTGTTATTTAGTGCAATATGAAATCAAACGATCCTATTTCTCAAATAACAGTGTCTGTGTGGAGAAGCGAATCCTCTGAAAGGGTAATTGTCTGCTGATAGTGTGTCCCATTATACCCGATCTTGGCCTAAATGGTGTTCGGCAGCGGGGCTGAGCGCCAGGGGTGAAATGAACGCGCAAACTCGCCCTGGAGAGGCCGCGGAGAGACCGCTGGACTCCCGTCCTGGCACGCTGGACCAACAACGGCTACCCGGAGCGCCACCAACTTAGACGTCATTTTGCAGGTGGCCGACATCACTAATGGCACCCCACTCCAGTACTCTTGCCTGGAAGGCTGCAGTCCATGGGGTCGCTAAGAGTCGGAGACGACTGAGCGGCGTCACTTTCACTTTTCACTTTCATGCATTGGAGAAGGAAATGGCAACCCACTCCAGTGTTATTGCCTGGAGAATCTCAGGGAAGGGGGAGCCTGGTGGGCTGCCGTCTATGGGGTCGCACAGAGTCGGACACGACTGAAGCGACTCAGCAGCAGCAGCAGACATCACTAGACAGGAGTGGTCCTGTGGATGAAAGAATAAAAGTAACTTCGTCCTCTCAAACCTTGGGGAGTCGTTTGAAATTGGAGATTGCCCTCACCCTCACAGTGTCCTGATGGCCTTTAGTCAGACAACAGATTGGACCATAATCTGCGAAGGAGAACCTGCCTTGGCTCTCCTCACCACCACCACCACTCCCACCCTCACCCCAGGTTAATATTAATATTGGGGATGCAGAGTCCTTCTTTCCAAGGACACACTTGTGTCTAGGATCTTCTGAGTCCAGTTTCTAGAAATCAAATTTAATACCTGGGGAAGATGCGGGTGTCCAGGAAGTGCCCGTTATTCACTCTGCATGTGGCCTCTTTTGGAGGAAAAAGTTAGCCCGAGCTTTTAAACCCTTCTCTATGGGCCCAGCCACTGTGTTTGGTGGCAGACAGATGCAGGGGTTCAGCATGTGTCTGAGAGAAGCACGGACGAGGTGCAGATTTAAGGAGTGATTTTATGAACAGAGACAAAGGGGCAGCCCACAACTTCCACATCTGACGCTGGAGCAGGTGGGTGCCCCGGGTGGAGCGCCAGTGCGCACACTGGTGGTACCTGAGGTCACCTCTCTGCGGAATGACTCCCGTTTTCAGAGGTAGGCACCTTTTTTAACTCATTAAGCCAGCCCTACGAAGGCAGCAGCCTCCTCTGTAGAGCCTGGGGGTCTGAAGAGAGAGGGTGCAAGCCTGGACCAGTCCCACCGCAGAGAAAGGCACCTCCATCCAGTGCCATGCCTGAAACCAAGGAGAAGATAAAGCTTCTGGTCTATTCCTCCACCCCACCCCACCCTTTGAACTTTTTTTCTTAAGGATTTTTTTTTTTTTTTTTGGTGTATCCCAGATAACCAGGAATTGTAGGTACCCTGCGCTAATAGAGGCATTTCAGGCTGTGCCTACCAGAACCAATTTGTGGACTGTTTCTGCTCTGTGCTGTGCTGTGCTTAGTCCTACAGTCCTGCCAGACTCCTTGCAACCCCAATGACTGTAGCCTGCCAGGCTCCTCTGTCCATGGGATTCTCCAGGCAAGAATACTGGAGTGGGTTGCCATGCCCTCCTCCAGGGGATCTTCCCAACCCAGAGATGGAACCCAGGTCTCCCGCATTGCAGGCGGATTCTTTACTGTCTGAGCCATCAGGCAAACCCAAGAACGCTGGAGTGGGTAGCCTACCCCTTCTCCAGAGGAACTTCCTGATCCAGGAATGGAGCCGGTGTCTTTTTACTAGCTGAGCTACCCCGGAAGTTTTGTTCTTCTGTTTTCGTGTTTTAATATTATCTTAGGTGTTTTGAGACAAAATACGTATTTTCTTTCACCCACCCCGTCCTGGGATCTCTGTTTGCAAGTTAATTTGGTTGTTCATCATTCCCTCCCTTTCTTGGCGCTGCCTCCGAGTATCCGAGAAGCTGAGGCCGGATGGGAATTCCGCAAGTCGGAGCAGCCACGCCGAGGAAGCTCCCATCCCTTTCTGGGAGGCGATCCTGCCACCGCACCTGGAGCCCAGGACACCGGACCCCAGGCGGTCGCTACTAGCGCAATCTCGGGGCTCTCCGGCAGAAGGAAAGTGGGAGCCTGGGTTCAGCCGCGGCGTCCCCTCCAGGATTCGTCGTCAGGCTGAAAATCCAGCCAGCACCAGTCCTCCGGCCAGGCCCCGGGCACGACCTGGACGCCCTTCGGAGCCGGATCGTGGCGCTTCCTCCTCGCTCTCCTGCTCAGCGTCTGTACCGCCCGGGGTGGAGATTCCGAGGGGCTCCTGGGGACACACATCCCGCCTCTCGAGGGCCTCTCCCAGCTAAGCGTGAAGCCCCCACGACGCGATCGTGAAATGAGAGGCCACGCTTCCAATGCCTGCCAGTGGCCTCTTGGGTCCCCCTCCGAGGCCGCGGTCCCCGCGCAGCCCCCGGGCGCTCTGCCCGCCTGCGGCACTAGCAGCGCCTACCTGGCTCGGGGCAGGACCCCGCCTGGGCGCCGGCGACAGCGCGAGGACAGCGGGCCCCTTCCCCGCACAGGTCAACGCGGGCCGGTCGCCTCCAAACCTGCGCTCCCACTTCCCCCGCAGGAAGGGATGTCCACGCCCGAGCCTGCCACGGGCCTTTAAGATGAGAGGAGTGACAGCAAGGAGTCCCCCCCCCCCACTGTCCCCAGTAACCTCGAAGGGGCTTAGATCGCATTTCCTCGCCTCCTCTCTAGCACATGAAGCCAGGAACCCCGAGATGTGCCCTGCGTTTTTTGGTCACTCTGGAGGGGATCTCCTGCAGCTGAGGGCTCCTGCGCAGGGTGAAAGCCCATCTGTCCTCCTGGACGCGCCTGGACCCAGGGACGCGCACGCCGCCCCGTCCGCGCGGGACGGCGCTGGGGGCCTCCGCTGGGGGAAGAGGAGGTTTGGATGGCTCAACCCGTCGTCCACCACTGACCCGCCGGCAGGGAAACCCTCCCCAAACCCAGGAGCCGGTGGCGGGGCGGCAGGAAGAGACCCCGTGGGGTCAGTCCCCATCCCCCACCCCCTTTCCCCAGGGGTCGCGGAGTCCCAGGGCCTCCCCAGGCCCCTGGGGCCGAGGAGGCGGGGAGGTAAGAAACATCTCCGCTTGCCTGGGGCCATTTCCCGGCCCCTCAGCGCCTTTGCCGGGGGAAGAGCCAGCGGCTCACCCAGCTCTCCAGCTCAGACCCGGGCAGCCCGGGGCGCACGCTCCCCTCCCCTCTACGAGCCACCCTCCCCCGAACCCCGCCCCGCCGCGCTCCCCTCCGGAGACCCACTGACCTTGGGAAGGCGCGGACCAGCCTCTCGCCGAGCCTCGCCGGGCGCAGCGCCGAGGATGAGCGCGGCTTTGCGCGCAGCGGAGACCCGCTCGCTCGGCGGCTTCGGCCCAGACTCCCCTCCCCCACGCCTTATAATTTAATCACACGCGATATTAAGTGATCAAGCCGCTCATTAATCATCCTGCAAGTTATTGGGACCCAACACGCCGCCGCGTGTTTTGCCAGCCTAGAGATCCTTTCGCGGGGTCGGGGTGTGTCTGCGTTTGGGGGACGGGGGAGGGTGTCGAACCACTCGAGAAACACTGCGAGCCCCACGCGGTCTGGTGGGGTCTCTTGCCTGGAAAAAGGTTTGGAAAAGCACCGGCTGGTCTTCCGAGTTTGGTCGAGAGTTTGTTTAGAGCCCAAACGCACCCCTCCCGGGCCCCTTTCCTGACTATTTGGAATTTGATCACGACGATTTAGACAGCCGATGGCGTTATCAATCAACAGCATCTTAATTTGCAGTTTTTCCGGAGGGTGAATTTGACCTGAATCTGTGCATCTTCATTATCTACTGTGGATGGTCTGAAATTAATGCGTTTGAAATACAGATGAAATCATGTCCCTGAAGTCATTTCAAAGAACAACTTTCTCCCCAACTCAAAGGGGCTCTCTCTTGCCTTTTGCATGATTATAGTTGAGAAGAAAAGAAAATAAAGAATTTTTTCCATTAAATCCTTAATTTGAGGTTTTCTTTTTAAAAATAATCCATGTGTTTCACGCTAAAGTTCTTAGAAACTGGTTTTATTTTCTAGTTTTCCTCTTCTTCCCTTATTTCTATTAGATGGATTTTTTTTTCAAAAGAATAAACCAATTAAATGAGTTCATATGATTTGATTCCATACAATGAAAGAAAAAAAAGGCTCATAAGAAGTTGGCCTAGTGGCACAAAGGAGGGTAATTAGTTCTCAGCATTCAGGATCGAAAACACCCCCAGAACAAGAAACAAAAGAGCGCGCCCCTGCCTCTAGAGGGGGTGGTGTAGGTAGGACTCTTGTCAACCAGCATTTAAAAATTTTTCAGTTTGAAACTAGTCTTGGAAAGAAAGGAAATTCCCAAATGAAGTCCTTCCCCCTGTGTTAGCATCAGCTAAGGCAAGTGTGTATCAAGAGAAGGCTATCTTCTGTAGGAAATGGCTGTGAATAGAGTTTAGTTGGCAGTTTTCTAAACAAATCTTAGATACATGAAATTATTTCCCTTTTAAAAATATAAAAACGAATATCAAACCCAGGGCATGTTCAAAATCCTTAGCAGGTAAATTGCTTTTCACCTTTTCTACCAGAAACTGTGATAAAATATGTACATACATCTTGACCCTGCAGTTATGCTTTACCATAGAATATTATTGATATTATTAAATGTGTCCAAGACCTTTCTTGAAATATTTTCTCTCCTGTTAATACATTGTCTGCACATTTCTACCCTACCAACACAGATAGGTATCAAAAACTCAACACACACAAACACATACACACATGCACACATACACACACACACTGCTGGGTGAGATTCATAAATCTTAAAAAAACTAGTAAAGAGAAAAATGCACCATAATATGGTGTGAGTTTTAAAAAAAAAATAAGCCAACAGAGGAAAAAATGTTTTGAATATCTTTATCCAGAGAGTTCATGCCTACCTATATATTCTGCTATTGAGACAATTATTGTCCAGACTGAGAGCTGACCTTCTGTTCCAGGAGCTCTTTCTAGCTAGAGTGGGCCATTGGCAACTGCCTGCTGAAAATAAAATCTGAAGACTTGGTTTTAAAACTGGAGACTTCAATATAACCTGAAACGATCTTGACAGTGTGGACGGGTGGACTGGGCAATTGACTTACTTTTGAAACACAGCAGGAGGACAAAGAGTACATGGAAACTTGTGAAAAAAAATTGAAACACAAATATTTTCTTGAATGGACCCATGGAAATGAGAAAAATGAGTTCCTTCCATTCATTTGAGTATTTTTATTCACGAAAGCTAGTAGCTCAGTCTCTAAGGAATCTGCCTGCCATGCAGGAGACTTGGGTTTGATTCCTGGGTCAGGAAGATCCCCTGGGGAAGGAAATGGCAACCCACTCTAGTATTCTTGCCTGGAGAATCCCATGGACAGAGGAGCCTGGTAGGCTTCAGTTCATGGGGTCGCAAGAGTTGGGCACGACTTAAGGACTAACCACCATTCACGAAACTGTTCTTGCAGACATGATTTCATTTGAATCCCATGGGAATACACGGATGAGACTGGGTTCCTGCCCAGTCTCACCCACTCTCCAACCTCTGTGCATCCACCAAGTTCTTTCACCCAGATCGTGGAGGGGCAGTTGAACAGTTTCCTTCTGAGCAGAGTCATGCATGATAAGCCCTGTAGTAAGTCTTGAAATCAGTCCTACTTCAACTATCTTCTTTTTAAACTTATTCTGGCTATTCTAGGTCCTTTGTACTTCTATGTGAATTTTAGAATCAGTTTGTCAATTTCTATTTTTTTAAAAAAAGCCCACTGGAATTTTGATTGGAATTCCATTGAATCTATAAATCAATCTGGGGAGAGTTAACATCTTAAAATTGTTGAGCCTCCTGACCCATATTTCTCTTCGTTTCTTTAGATCTTCTTTAATGTCTCCTGGCAAAATATACAGTCTTCAGTCTACAGAACTTTCACATCAACTGTCAGATTTATCTCTAAGTATTTTATATTTTTATTCTGTTATAAATTTTTTTTCAATTTTTTATTTCCTATTATTTGTTGCTGGCATATGAAAATACAATCATTTTTTTGTTTATTGAGCTCTTATTCAACAACTTTAATAAAGCTCACTTGTTAGTTGAGAGGCTGTAGAAACCAGAGATCAGACACAATCTTAGTCTGATGAGAGGGTATTTGTCATGTCAATGACCATGGGTGAACCTCTGTTTCTCTATCAGCTGTAGGACAAGAGAATCAATTCTCTGAGCTTCAGGATAATAATGCTTACCTTGCTATACTATCTTAGGGTCCACGGATCATGTGTGTTAAAGGGCAAATACTCAGGGCCTGCTGCATATTCTAAGCTCTCTATGGAAACCTGCTTTGTGCCTCCAAGTGCTAAGCACTCTTTAGGCCCTAAGTAAGTGCTTGAAAAATCCTTATTTATTTACTGATCAAGAAGTACTCTCCATTAAGAGCCAAAGGCTAAGTTCTTAGTTAATGTATATGCTGTTTCTAAACATAGAAGAGTCTGTCAGAGTCCATTTCCCCTTGGTCCACCCTGGAATTTACCTTTATGGCTTCTCTCCAGCGAAAGGCATCCTGCATCTCTTTAACTGAGGATGTTCTCTGGTTCAGGAGCTGCTTGGAAGAGCTCATGGAAGATTGGAACTAATAGGCAGCTAACATCCCAGTGAAGAGATCTCTAGTCTTTCCCATTCTGTTGTTTTCCTCGATTTCTTTGCATTGATCGCTGAGGAAGGCTTTCTTATCTCTTCTTGCTATTCTCTGGAACTCTGCATTCAGATGCTTATATCTTTCCTTTTCTCCTTTGCTTTTTGCCTCTCTCCTTTCCACAGCTATTTGTAAGGCCTCCCCAGACAGCCATTTTGCTTTTTTGCATTTCTTTTCCATGGGGATGGTCTTGATCCCTGTCTCATGTACAATGTCATGAACCTCATTCCATCGTTCATCAGGCACTCTATCTATCAGATCTAGGCCCTTAAATCTATTTCTCACTTCCACTGTATAATTATAAGGGATTTGATTTAGGTCATACCTGAAGGGTCTAGCGGTTTTCCCTACTTTCTTCAATTTAAGTCTGAATTTGGTAATAAGGAGTTCATGATCTGAGCCACAGTCAGCTCCTGGTCTTGTTTTTGTTGACTGTATACAGCTTCTCCATCTTTGGCTGCAGAGAATATAATCAATCTGATTTCGGTGTTGACCATCTGGTGATGTCCATGTGTAGAGTCTTCTCTTGTGTTGTTGGAAGAGGGTGTTTGCTATGACCAGTGCATTTTCTTGGCAAAACTCTATTCGTCTTTGCCCTGCTTCATTCCGCATTCCAAGGCCAAATTTGCCTGTTACTCCAGGTGTTTCTTGACTTCCTACTTTTGCATTCCAGTCCCCTATAATGAAAAGGACATTCTTCAGCAATCAATGCAAAGAAATCGAGGAAAACAACAGAATGGGAAAGACTAGAGATCTCTTCAAGAAAATTAGAGATACCAAGGGAACATTTCATGCAAAGATGGGCTCAATAAAGGACAGAAATGGACCTAACAGAAGCAGAAGATGTTAAGAAGAGGTGGCAAGAATACACAGAAGAACTGTACAAAAAATATCTTCACGACCCAGATAATCATGATGATGTGATCACTCATCTAGAGCCAGACATCCTGGAATGTGAAGTCAAGTGGGCCTTAAAAAGCATCACTATGAACAAAGCTAGTGGAGGTGATGGAATTCCAGTTGAGCTATTTCAAATCCTGAAAGATGATGCTGTAAAAGTGCTGCACTCAATATGCCAGCAAATTTGGAAAATTCAGCAGTGGCCACAGGACTGACAAAGGTCAGTTTTCATTCCAGTTCCAAAGAAAGGCAATGCCAAAGAATGCTCAAACTACTGCACAATTGTACTCATCTCACTTGCTAGTAAAGTAATGCTCGAAATTCTCCAAGCCAGGCTTCAGCAATATGTGAACCGTGAACTCCCTGATGTTCAAGCTGGTCTTAGAAAAGGCACAGGAACCAGAGATCAAATTGCCAACATCCGCTGGATCATGGAAAAAGCTAGAGAGTTCCAGAAAAACATCTATTTCTGCTTTATTGACTATGCCAAAGCCTTTGACTGTGTGGATCACAACAAACTGTGGAAAATTCTGAAAGAGATGGGAATCCCAGACCACCTGACCTGCCTCTTGAGAAATCTGTATGCAGGTGAGGAAGCAACAGTTAGAACCGGACATGGAACAACAGACTGGTCCCAAATAGGAAAAGGTGTACGTCAAGGCTGTATATTGTCACCCTGCTTATTTAACTTCTATGCAGAGTACATCATGAGAAACGCCGGGCTGGAAGAGGCACAAGCTGGAATCAAGATTGCCTGGAGAAATATCAATAACCTCAGATATGCAGATGACACCACCCTTATGGCAGAAAGTGAAGAGGAACTAGAAAGCCTCCTGATGAAAGTGAAAGAGGAGAGTGAAAAAGTTGGCCTAAAGCTCAACATTCAGAAAACGAAGATCATGGCATCTGGTCCCATCACTTCATGGGAAATAGACGGGGAAACAGTGTCAGACTTTATTTTTTTGGGCTCCAAAATCACTGCAGATGGTGACTGCAGCCATGAAATTAAAAGACGCTTACTCCTTGGAAGAAAAGTTATGACCAACCTAGATAGCATATTCAAAAGCAGAGACATTACTTTGCTGACTAAGGTCCGTCTAGTCAAGGCTATGGTTTTTCCTGTGGTCATGTATGGATGTGAGAGTTGGACTGTGAAGAAGGCTGAGTGCCGAAGAATTGAAGCTTTTGAACTGTGGTGTTGGAGAAGACTCTTGAGAGTGCCTTGGACTGCAAGGAGATCCAACCAGTCCATTCTGAAGGAGATCAGCCCTGGGATTTCTTTGGAAGGAATGATGCTGAAGCTGAAACTCCAGTACTTTGGCCACCTCATGCGAAGAGTTGACTCATTGGAAAAGGCTCTGATGCTGGGAGGGATTGGGGGCAGGAGGAGAAGGGGACGACCGAGGATGAGATGGCTGGATTGCATCACGGACTCGATGGACATGAGTCTGAGTGAACTCCGGGAGTTGGTGATGGACAGGGAGGCCTGGCGTGCTGCGATTCATGGGGTCACAAAGAGTCGGACACGACTGAGCGACTGAACTGAACTGAACAGCCCCGTGGCAACTCTATATGCCCCCATCAGCGTATAGCATCGTTCTATTCTACACCGTCCCTTCGGAGTCCCTGTTGAATTGTGCCCACAGTGATCACTGGCTGATATAGGCACGTAGACCTGGCTTCTTCTCTCCTGTGTCACATCCTCTCTTTCTCAATCACTCCGAGGAATCACCTCCTCAATTAACTATTTGTGCCCTAAAACATCACACGAGATCTGCTTTGGCGAATGGAACCAAGGCAGGTCATTTGACAAAAGATGAAGCAAGTTAGAAGCAGAGCTAGAGTTAGAACCCAGGTCTTCTGAATCTAGACTATATCCTCTAGCCCTAATGGGTATGGAGTAATACACTTGACACAATGATAACACAATGTCAAGAAGCATTTACCTGGACACTGACAGAGCAGCACTGACTCCGTCTGCCTGCCTCCTAAGCTTGGTTTTACCAAGTATGAGCCTGACTGTATGTGGTTTCAACCAGCAACATAAACAGCTAACAATTGAAGGAGGGGCTCAGGTTCCAGTCACTGAAGCCGGGGAGGGAAATTTCTCTAAGGTAATGGAATAGTTGTAGTAAGGGGTATTTTAAAAAACTCTGCTAGAGCTGAAATTCCAATACTTTGGCCACCTCACTTGAAGAGTTGACTCATTGGAAAAGACCCTGATGCTGGGAGGGATTAGGGGCAGGAAGAGAAGGGGACGACAGAGGATGAGATGGCTGGATGGCATTACTGACTCAATGGACATGAGTCTGAGTAAACTCCGGAGTTGGTGATGGACAGGAGGGCCTGGAGTGCTGCGATTCATGGGGTCACAAAGAGTCAGACACGACTGACCGACTGAACTGAACTGAACTGAATTAAATCCGAGAGAGGGGGCTTAAGGCAGTAGAGCACATCTGGACATATGACTTAATAATGCAAGTTTTTTAAACCCCAGAAGTAGGTATCAGCAACATCTCCTAGAGCACATGTTTCCATAAGCAGGGCACGTGTACCCATCTGACCCATTGGTAATGGTGGGTGTGGAGTTTGATGGTGTTCGGGGGTTCCAGAAAGATGCCTATCCCCATAACATTATTAAGTCAATTTTTAGAAAGTAAACAGAAGGTACTACATTAAATATCACCACCGTCAATATCAGTTCAGTTTAGTCGCTCAGTTGTGTCCGACTCTTTGAATCGCAGCATGCCAGGCCTCCCTGTCCATCCCAACTCCCAGAGTTCACTCAGATTCAAGTCCATCAAGTCCATGATGCCATTCAGCCATCTCATCCTCTGTTGTCCCCTTCTCCTCCTGCCCCCAATCCCTCCCAGCATCAGAGTCTTTCTCAATGAGTCAACTCTTCGCATGAGGTGGCCAAAGTACTGGAGTTTGAGCTTTAGCATCATTCCTTCCAAAGAAATCCCAGGGTTGATCTCCTTCAGAATGGACTGGTTGGATCTCCTTGCAGTCCAAGTTAGTATACTAAAAAGAAGCAGGAAAGAAGTGATGGATTTGCTTCTTATGCAGTACCTTATGGCTGCATATAGAATGAGGTAGAACTATGGTCCTATGGATACTGACACAGATCTCTAAGACATATATATTAAGCATAAAAAGAAGATGCAGAAATGTAAAAAGAATATTATCATTTATATATGAAATGATACAGTAGCTAGAGATATAGAAATGGAGATGGAGAATAGTTTGAAAATTCCTTAAAAATATAAATGTAGTTATCATATGATCCAGCAGTTCAATTCCTGGACATATATCCAGAAAAGACAAAAACTCAAATTTGAAAAGTTTCAGGCTCAATGTTTATAGCAGCACTGTTTACAATAGCCAGGACATGGAGGTAATCTAAATGTCCATGGACAGGTGAATATATAAAAAAGATTGTATACACACACACACACACACAAATATATGCAATGGAATATTACTCAGCCAACATGAATGGACCTAGAGATGATCATACTAAGTGAAGTAAGTTAGACAAAGACAAATATCATATGATATCACTTATATGTGAAATCTAAAAACATTTATATATATAAATGAATTTAATTATAAAATAGAAATAGACTCATAGGAAAACTTATAGTTACCAAAGAGGAAAAAAGGAGACAAGGGGATAAATTACGAGTTTGGGATTAACTACCATATATAACACACATAATCAACAAGGACCTACTGTATAGCACAGGGGACTCTTCAATATTCTGCAATAACCCACATGATAAAAGAATCTAATAAACAATGGATATAGGCATAAGTGAATCACTTTGCTGTATATCTGAAACTAACACAGCATTATAAGCCAATTATACTTCAATTTAGAAAAAGAAATACAGAAACATACATGAGTTCCTCATGGAAAGGAACATGGAGACTGTTACGGGCTGAATTGTGTCTTCTAAAATTCACATGTTGAAGCCCTAAGCCTTTGTACCTCAGAGTATGACTGTTTTTGAGGACAGAGTCTTCAAAGAGGTGACTGAGGGGCTTCCCTCGTGGCTCAGTGGTAAAGAGCTCACCTGCCAATGCAGTAGACCCGGGTTTGACCCCTGGTCCGGGAAGATCCACAGGCTGTGCAGCAACTAAGCCGGTGCACCACGACTACTGAGCCTACGCTCGAGAGTCCAGGAACCACAACTTATGAGCCCATGTGCAGCAACTGCTGGAGCCCGAGTGCCCTAGAGCTGTGCTCCAGAAGCCACCTCGATGAGAAGCCCACACATACAACCGGAGAGTAGCTCTGCTCACCACAACTGGAGAAAAGCCCGAGCAGCAGTAGAGACCAGTGCCACCAAAAATGAATAGATAAAAATCTAAAAATTGATTTAGATTAAAAAAAAAAAACTTGATTGAGGTAAAACGAGGTCACTAAGGTGGGTGGGGTTAATCCGAAACAACAGGTGTCCTTATAAGAAAGGAGATTGGAATACAGATGTGCCCAGATGTAAAATCACCGAAGACACAGGGAGATTATGGCATGTCTGAGCCAAGGAAACAGGTCTCAGAAGAAACCAGTCCTGCCCAAACCTTGATCTCAGACTTCTGGGCTCCAGAAATGTGGGAAAAGAAAGTTCTGTTCTTTAAGCCACCCAGTCTATGGTACTTTGTTATGGGAGCCAGAGCAATTAATACAGGGGACAGCAGAAGCCACCTTCCACATTGACCATCTAGTCACACAGACAAAATAATATCTTCTTCAGACAAAAGGCTCAATTCAGTTCAGTCGTTCAGCCATGTCTGACTCTTTACAACCCCATGGACTGTAGCACACCAGGATTCCCTGTCCATCACCAACTCCCGGAGTTTACCCTAACTCAGGTCCATCAAGTTGGTGATGCCATTCAACCATCTCATCCTCTGTTGTCCCCTTCTCCTTCCGTCTTTAATCTTTCCCAGCATCAGGGTCTTTTCCAAAGAGTCTGTTCTTCGCATCAGTTGGCCAAAGTATTGGAGTTTCATCTTCAGTATCATTCCTTCCAATGAATATTCAGGGATGATTTCCTTTAGGATTGACTGGTTGGATCTCCTTGCAGTCCAAGGGACTCTCAAAAGTCTCCTCCAACACTACAATTCAAAATCATCAATTCTTCAGCACTCAGCTTTTTTCACAGTGCAACTCTCACATCCATACATGACTACTGGAAAAACCAAAGCTCTGAGTAGATGGACCTTTGTTGGCAAAGTAATGTCTCTGCTTTTTAATATGCTGTCTAGGTTGGTATTAGCTTTTCTTCCAAGGAGCAAGCATCTTTAATTTCATGGCTACAGTCATCATCTGCTGTGATTTTCAGTTCAGTTCAGTTGCTCAGTCGTGTCCGACTCTTTGCGATCCCATGAATCACAGCATGCCAGGCCTCCCTGTCCATCCCAACTCCCGGAGTTCACTCAGATTCACATCCATCGAGTCCATGATGCCATCCAGCCATCTCATCCTCGGTCATCCCCTTCTTCTCCTGCCCCCAATCCCTCCCAGCATCAGAGTCTTTTCCAATGAGTCAACTCTTCGCATGAGGCAGCCAAGGTACTGGAGCTTCAGCTTTAGCATCACTCCTTCCAAAGAAATCCCAGGGCTGATCTCCTTCAGAATGGACTGGTTGGATCTCCTTGCAGTCCAAGGCACTCTCAAGAGTCTTCTCCAACACCACAGTTCAAAAGCATCAATTCTTTGGCGCTCAGCCTTCTTCACAGTCCAACTCTCACATCCATACATGACTACTGGAAAACCATAGCCTTGACTAGACGGACCTTAGTCAGCAAAGTAATGTCTCTGCTTTTGAATATGCTATCTAGGTTGGTCATAACTTTTCTTTCAAGGAGTAAGTGTCTTTTAATTTCATGGCTGCAGTCACCATCTGCAGTGATTTTGGAGCCCCAAAAAATAAAGTCTGACACTGTTTCCACTGTTTCCCCATCTATTTGCCATGAGGTGATGGGACCAGATGTCATGATCTTAGTTTTCTGAATGTTCAGCTTTAAGCCAACTTTTTCACTTTCCTCTTTCACTTTCATCAAGAGGCTCTTTAGTTCCTCTTTGCTTTCTTCCATAAAAGAGGTAACATCTGCATATCTAAGGTTACTGATATTGTTCCCGGCAATCTTGATTCCAGCCTGTGCTTCATCCAGCCAGGCATTTGGCATGATGTACTCTGGATAGAAGTTATATAAGCAGGGTGACAATATACAGCCTTGATGTACTCCTTTCCCGATTTGGAACCAGTCTGTTGTTCCATGTCCAGTTCTAACTGTTGCTTCTTGACCTGCATACAGATTTCTCAGGAGGCAGGTCAGGTGATCTGGTATTCCTATCTCTCGAAGAATTTTCCAGTTTGTTGTGATCCACACAGTGAAAGGCTTTGGTGTAGTCACTAAGGCAGAAATAGATGTTTTTCTGGAACTCTCTTGCTTTTTGATGATCCAACAGATGTTAGCAATTTGATCACTGGTTCCTCTGCCTTTTTTAAATCCATCTTGAACATCTGAAGTTCACAGTTCACATACTGTTGAAGCCTGGCTTGGAGAATTTTGAGTGATACTTTGCTAGAGTGTGAGATGAGTGCAATTGTGCTGTAGTTTGAGCATTCTTTGGCACTGCCTTTCTTTGGGATTGAGGTGAAAACTGACCTTTGTCAGTCCCATGGCCACTGCTGAGTTTTCCAATTTTGCTGGCATATTGAGTGCAGCACTTTCACAGCATCATCTTTTAGATTTGAAGTAGCTCGACTGGAATTCCATCACGTCCACTAGCTTTGTTCATAGTGATGCTTCCACAAGGCTACATATCATGTAATTGTATTTACAGGAAATTTTCCACAATAGGCAAATCCACAGAGGCAGAAAGTAGGTTAGGGATAACCAGGGACTGGGGGGCCCAGAGGAGGCAAGAGTAACTGCTGCTAATGGATAGAGTTTATTTGTTGTTATTCAGTCGCTCATTTGTGTCCAACTCTTTGTGACACCATGGACTGCAGGACCCCAGGCTTCCCTGTCTTTCACCATCTCTCAGAGTTTGCTCAAACTCATGTCTGCTGAATCGGTGATGCCATCCAACCAACTCATCCTCTGTTGAACTCTTCTCCTCCCACCTTCAACCTTTCCCAGAATCAGGGTATTTTCCAATAAGACAATTCTTCACATTAGGTAGCCAAAGTATTGGAGCTTCAACTTCAGCATCAGTCGTTCCAATGAACATTCAGGACTGATTTCCCTTAGGAAATCAGTTTGACTGGTTTGATCTCCTTGCTGTCCAAGAGACTCTCAAGAATCTTCTCCAACACCACAGTTCAAAAGCATCCATCTTTGATGCTCAACCTTCTTTATGGCTCAATCCACGCATGACTATTGGAAAAACCATAGCTTTGACTAGACTGACCTTTGTTGGCAAAATAACGTCTTTACTTCTTAGTATGCCATCTAGGTTTGTCATAGCTTTTCTTCCAAGAGGCGAGTGACTTGTTCCCACTCAACCGGAGTTTCTTTCAGTTCAGTTCAGTCACTCAGTTGTGCCCTACTCTTTGTGACCTCATGGACCGCAGCACACCAGGCCTCCCTCTCCATCACCAACTCCCGGAGTTTACCCAAACTCATGTCCATTGAGTCAGTGATACCATCCAACCATCTCATCCTGTCATCCCCTTCTCCTCCTGCCCTCAATCTTTCCCAGCATCAGAGTCTTTTCAGATGAGTCAGTTCTTCACATTAGGTGGCCCAAGTATTGGAATTTCAGCTTCAGCATCAGTCCTTCCAATGAACACCCAGGACTGATCTCCTTTAGGATGGACTGGTTGGATCTCCTTGCAGTCCAAGGGACTCTCAAGAGTCTTCTCCAACACCATAGTTTAAAAGCATCAATTTTTTGGTGCTCAGCTTTCTTTATAGTCCGACTCTCACATCCATACATGACTACTGGAAAAACCATAACCTTGACTAGACAGACCTTTGTTGGCAAAGTAATGTCTTTGCTTTTCAATATGCTATCTAGGTTGGTCATAACTTTCCTTCCAAGGAGTAAGCGTCTTTAGTGGGTGATAAATGTTCTAGAGTTTGATAATTGTGATGGTTGCACAGCTTGATGGATATGCTAAACACCACTGAACTGTACACTTTCAAATGGTGAATTTTCTCTTCTATAAACTATACCTCAATTTTGGGGAGGTTTTTATTTTTATTTTTAACTATTGTTCTTATTGAAGTAGAGTTGATTTGTTAATACAATGTTGTGTCAATCTCTGCTGTACAAGGCGACTCAGTTATATACCTATGCATTCTTTTTTTAAATATTCTTTTCCATTGTGGTTTATCACAGGATACTGAATATAGTTCCCTGTGCTAATATACCTCAGTTTTTAAAAATGGCTACATTGTCCCATCAGCCAGTATTTTGGGATGATTCTCTGGGCTGGGTTCTGGTCCCAAAGCTGGGCTGAAGAATTCCAGAGAAATAGATGCCAATCTCTCTCTCTGCAGAAGACTTAACGTTGACTTATGGTAGTGAACCATTGCTTTAAAATACTCACTGTGCATTATTTAAATAGCTGAAGGACTTTCCTGGTGTTTGAGTGGTTAAGACTGTACCTTCCAATGGAGGGACTCAGCTTTGATCCCTGGTTGAGGAACTAAGATCCCACATGGCACTGGGCAACTAAATCCACATGCTATAGCTAGAGAGTCCTCATGCCTCCATGAAGACTTAGCCCAGCCAAAAAAAAAACAAGATTCCAGTTGAGTCCAACCCCAAAAAGTCCATTCTAGGAAGAAGCAATGCCTCTGTCACACCTCCACACACCCATGCCAGCTTCTGCTCCAGGGTCAGCAGCCCACTCCCTCCTATTTCCCTGCACCCACAGACACTTGCCATTGTGAGAAGCCGGGGAAGACGGAGGCTGAGAGCTTGGGCTCTGTGCTGTCTGGTGTGGGTTGCAGCACCATACCTCCTCTCTTGAGCTGTGTAGCCTTGGCTGGATGGCTTACCCTTGCTGTGTCCCAGACTCCTCATCTGGAAAATGGGATGATGTATGTAAACAGCTAGGAAGAGCCTCTGTTCATATGAACTGTATGATGCTATTTACCAGGGTGCGCACACACACACACACACACACACACACACTAAAAAAATGAAGCAGTCACCATTCCACTTTGGTGACATGGGAAAGTCCTAGGAAAGTAGGAATGCTCTTTGTCCTCCAAGAGATGTGGGAACCATTGCTTAATGAATGTCTTCTATGGGCCGAGGCTGTTCTAAGAGTTTCTCAAATGTTACTTCCCTCTCGCCACACAAATAAATAAAGGAAATCAATAAAAATTACTTAAGGGAAGCCCTAATAAATAAAACTATGTATTAATTTATTATTTATTAAGCAGAATTTTCTGATAAACAATTTGTTACTTATCAAACACATATTTATCAATAACTTATTATTTATTAAGTAAAACTGTTTAATAATATATTATTTACTCAATAAAAATTAAAGTAGAATTTAATTTTTAATTGTCTATTTCTAGGCTATTTTTACAGTAGAAATTAGCTTATTACTTAGTACTGGAGTGGGGTGCCATTGCCCTCTCCCTATTAAATTATAAAATTAATTAAATAAAAATTCAGTACTCTCACTTTAAATCAGCAAAGTGAAGTATTTAAGATGTTAAGAAATGTCACAGAGCTGCATAGCTGATAGGAAGCACTTGCTAAGCTGTGTCTTTGCATCAGGTGGCCAAAGTAGTGGAGTTTCAGCCTCAGTATCAGTCTTTCCGATGAATATTCAGGGTTGATTTCCTTTAGTATTGACTGGTTTGATCTCCTTGCAGTCCAAGGGACTCTCAAGAGTCTGTCACTATTCCTCATTTTGCAAATGAGGAATCTGAAGTACAGCAGGGTTAAGTAAGCTGCCTAAGGTCACACAAAAGAGAATCCCATGGACAGGGGAGCCTGGTGGTCTGCCGTCTATGGGGTCGCACAGAGTCGGACACGACTGAAGCGACTTAGCAGCAACAGCAGCAGCAAGGTCACACAGCTTGTAAGAGGAGGTGATAGTATACCGCACAGAGGGGAGCCCAAATCCTCAGCCTCTGTATTCTGTGTCTTTTCTAGGACACAATAGCAAGTGTTTATTGCCTCAGGCAGGGTGTTCTGGGTGGCAGTCACCATCCAGGTGCCCCAAGAATGAATAAAGCCGACGTTTCTACAAAGACACGCGCCATGGATAATTGCAGACGATGTGAAAAGTAGAGCATTCTACACCCAGTGCCCTGTCACCTGGTAAACATGATCACATAGTCATCAAACTCAATGGTATTTATTATGGAGAATCCTTTGGTTTCAACCTGTCTTCGAGTTTTAAGAGCAGCACATCCCTTTGTTTCCAATCCTTGTAGTTAGGAGTATTGTTGAACTTGGCAAGAAGTGCATCCAAGTGGCATACAATTATGAAATCCACCAAATGAATTTTAAGGAGATTCTCAGGATTCAAAGATAGTTCACATGCGCAACCAGGGATCCAGATAATCCTCAGCCAGGTGGAACCAAGCCACCATCCAGTCCTATGGTGCAGGGTTTGTCATTCCAAATCTATCGCCTCTGATGACTCCTTTGTCAACAATGGGAGGATCCTAGAAACTTCATGGAAGCACAAATTCAGGGTTTTTAGGGAAACTCTAGGTTTGCAAGGGCTATGGGCAGAGGGAGCCCAGTTCCTTTAAGCAGCAAGTTTCTAGTACAGCCATTCAGTGACTCTGTTATTCTATTTTTCAGTTGTTATTTAGCTTCCATAGAATTTACATAATTTAGAGACTTACACATTGTTGGTTGACATGATATGAAGTCAGATGAGGAAATCTATGTTTTCACTTTATTGGAATTTGAACACAATTCTTATTGTTTTCAAATTAGCTACTATGAATGCCTTAGAACCAAATGCTCTTACTAACTTCATATATTGCTGTGTTAATTAGTCAGGCTTTTCCAGAGAGACAGACCCAGTATGATAGATAGATAGATACACAGACATACCTCATTGTTTTGTGCTTCACTTCATTGCACTCTGCAGATACTGGGTTTTTTACAAATCGAAGGTCTGTGGCACCCAGCACCAAGCAAGTCTATGGATGCTATTTTTCTAGTAGTACTTGCTTATTTCATGTCTCTGTGTTAAATTTCAGTAATCTTCTCAATATTTCAAAAATTTAAATTATTATATTTGTGATGGTGATCTGCATTCAGTGTTCTTTCATGTTACTATTGAAAAAAAATATGACTCACTGAAGGCTCAGATGATGGCAAGCATTTTTTTTAGCAATAAAATATTTTTAATTAAGGTATGTACATTGTTTTTTTAAGATATAATACTGCTTCACACTTAATAGACTCCAGTAAAGTGTAAACATATGTACTGGGAAACCAAAACACTTGTTTGACTTGCTTTATTGCAATATTTGCTTTATTGAGGTTGTCTGGAACTGAACTTGCGATGTCTCCAAGGTGCACTTAAATCTATATCTAGACAGAACGAGAGAGAGATGAATATATTTTAAGGAATTGGCCTATGCAGTTATCAGGACCAGAAAGAGCTAAGTCCATTGGGCAGGCCTGCAGACTGGACATAACAACAGAAGATGATGTTGCAGTCTTGAGTCTGAACACAAGCAGTCTGGAAGCAGAATTCCTTTTTATTCTGGGGACTTCAGTCTTTTCTCTGAAGACCTTCAAGAAATGGCAACCCACTTCAGTATTCTTGCCTGGAAAACTCCATGGACAGCAGAGCCTGGCAAGCTACAGTGCATGGGGTCACAAAGATCAGGCACGACTGAGAGACCAACACTTTCACCTGAATTATGAAGAGCAATCTGTTTTACTCAAAATCTACAGATTGAAATCTAAAAACTACATGCACAGCAACATCTAGACTGGTATGTGACCAAACAAGGAGCACTATGGCCTAACCATATGCAGATATACAGAGGACACCACCCTTATGGCAGAAAGTGAAGAGGAACTAAAAGCCTCTTGATGAAAGTGAAAGAGGAGAGTGAAAAAGCTGGCTTAAACATTAAAAGCTCAATATTCAGAAAACTAAGATCATGGCATCTAGTCTCATCACCTCATGGCAAATAGATGGGGAAACAGTGGAAACAGTGTCAGACTTTATTTTTTTGGGCTCCAAAATCACTGCAGATGGTGATTTCATCCATGAAATTAAAAGATGCTTACTCCTTGGAAGGAGAGTTATGACCAACCTAGATAACATATTAAAAAGCAGAGACATTACTTTGCCAACAAAGGTCTGTTTAGTCAAGGCTATGGTTTTTCCAGTGGTCATGTATGGATGTGAGAGTTGGACTGTGAAGAAGGCTGAGCGCCAAAGAATTGATGCTTTTGAACTGTGGTGTTGGAGAAGACTCTTGAGAGTCCCTTGGACTGCAAGGAGGTCCAACCAGTCCATCCTAAAGGAGACCAGTCCTGGGTGTTCATTGGAAGGACAGATGTTGAAGTTGAAACTCCAGTACTTTGGCCACCTCATGCGAAAAGTTGACTCACTGGAAAAGACCCTGATGCTGGGAGGGATTGGGGGCAGGAGGAGAAGGGGACGACCGAGGATGAGATGGCTGGATTGCATCACGGACTCGATGGACATCAGTTTGGGTAAACTCCAGGAGTTGGTGATAAACAGGGAGGCCTGGTGTGCTGCTATTCATGGGGTTGCAAAGAGTCAGACACGACTGAGCGACTGAACTGAACTGATGGGCTAACCAAGTTGATGCATAAAATTAATGACCATACTTCTCCTCTTGATCACTATTACCTTCCACCAAGGATGGCATCTCTCCTTCTACTTTTTACTTCCTGATGAGTTATGACCTCCACCTCTCACCACCATGCTTGACCATCTTTCTACTTTATTTCTAGATCTTCACTGTTCTATGTAGAAGCCATTAGATACATGATCTTAAAATATTAATTTTAGCAAATTAAAATAAAATGAGATTCAAATTTCAGTCCAAGGCTTGCACTAATTACATTCAAGTGCTCAATAGTCACATGTGGCTGGTGGCTACCATATTGTACAGTACAGAGTAGAACATTTCCATCATTGCCAAAGGTCCCAGTAGGCAGAGCTGCTCTAGATGTTTCTTCACTTTAGTTTTGCCTTTGCTACCTAAGCCTCTCTCCTCAGACATTGACTCTCATTGAATCTCAGAGTTCTACTTTTGCCATCTCCTTTTCCATCTGGAGAGTCACATAAATTCTCATTGAGGATGCTGCAGAAAGATAGTTTGATGCATCTGTGTAATTCTTGCATATGGAATATTTGTGTATGGGTCAGGATGAGTAATGCTAGCTGCTGAGACAAACAACCCCAAAAGATCAGTGACTCAACACAGTAAAGGTTTACTTCTTGCCTAAGTTACAGTCCTATGCTCTTTATAGCCATTCACTCTTCTTCCAGGGCCTCTTATCTCTTATTTTACATCCAACTGGTCACCTAGTGAAAAGTGGGAAAGATAGGACAGGATGTTCAGGTCTGGAAGTGGCTGCCTCTCTTTTGCTCACTTTTACTGCCTAGATTGGGTCAAATAGACCCAACTCACTGCTAGAAAGAATGAGAAATGTAGTCTTTCTGAAGGCTAAGGAGGAAAATTAACACAATGGCAACCACACAGTGATCTATCACAGTATATAGAAAAAGCATTCTGTGTCAAGAAATACTGCTTTTCCAAACAATAAACTATGTATATATAAAAACCCTTCTGGGTCACATAGTATATTCTTTACACATCTCTTTCAAGAAAAATAAAAAAGATCAGTAACTAGGGTGAGTTTCAAGGCCATATAGAATGGAGGCTAAGAAAGGATAGACTTGGGAATTGAAAAAGTCTCTGTTTGAATTTCAACACTACCACTAACTGGCCAAGAACATGGTGGCAGTGTGATGTTAGGCCAGTTGCTTAAACTTGCAGGGCACTCAAAGTACTCTCATGGGGTTTAAATGAGGACTCTCATGGGTTTGCACTGGTATAGGCACTCAGTGGCAGGAGTGGCTAAAGACATAAATATATATATAGTGGCTAAAGACATATATATATGTGTGTGTGTGTGTGATGCTGTGGACTTTCTCCCACTTTCTATTTTTGAGTCATCTCTACTTACAAACTGTGCAGTGATTGCAAAATGATACTTTCCTGTGTTCATGTCTGTTATGGGTTGAATTGCTTACACTCTAACCATGCCCCCAATTTATATGTTGAAGTCATAGCTCCCAGTATCTAAGAATGTGACTTTCTTTCAAAGTAGAGGCATTGCAGGAATAATTAGTGAAGATGAGGTTATACTGGAGGAAGGTGAGCCCCTAATCCAACATGACTGGTATCCTTATAAAAGGGGACATTTGGAAACACACATACACACAGGGGGAATGCCATGTGAAGATACAGGCAGGGATTCAGTGATGCAGCCACAAGCCAAGGAAGGCAGAAGACGGCCAGCAAGCCACAGAAGCTGAACGAGTGGCATGGGATAGATGCTCCCTCACTGCTCTCAGGAGGAGTCATTCCTGCCAACACCCTGATCTCAGACTTCTGACCACCAGAACTATGACACCATGAATTTCTGCTATTTAAGCCACCCAGTGTGTGGTACTCTATCATGGTAGCCCTGGGAAACTAGTATAATGTCCAAGCAGTTATTGACTCAAATACAGAGAATTTAATTTTAAAATGTTCACATGGTGTTCACATTTTAAAATGTATAATGTTAATTTCAGCATATTTCTGAAATCAATTTTCCATCCATTGATTCAACTGTTTCAGAGCTACAAAAATGGCAACTTCCTAAGAGTCACTCTAAGATCCATATGACTAGCAGGATTAGAGAGTGGGTTTTTTGCTGTTTGCTTAATGAGACTATTAGGGAACCATCTTTGGAACTAGCTCATTAATATTACATAAGTGACTGATTGCATCACCTTTGCCAAGTCCCTTATCTGACCCATACCTTTCTCCTCCTCTGAAAAATAAGAACCTGAGGCTACATTCCTCAACTAATCTCCAACTAAGAAATTCTGTGACTTTCCAACAAGCCATTCTGTGGCTTGTAAGAAACCTTGCCCATCAAGGAAGACATGATGGCCTGTGGTCCACATAAGCTAAGAGCAGAGGTGCTTACAGAAATCAGCTCTCCTAATATAAAGGGACTTAAGAGCACTAGAGTAAAGGAGAGTGCTCCAGAAAATTAAATATTCAAAGTGAAGAACGGTATATTAAAAGTCTGTCACCATTGAGAATGCATAATTTTAGCATAAATACTCTAAAAATATTCACTTAGTTTGCTAGGTGTTATTGTTAATAAACAGATCCTGCACCTAGTTTTGTCATATGTCATTAATAAATCAGCCCAAGAATGCAAATTACAATGATTTTGAATTATCTATTTACTGTTTAATTATACTTAATTTTAGACTCTCCTAAAATGGCCTAATAAAAATCTGGGATGCTAAAAGACTGCTTAATCTGCTTACTCTGTGTATTTGCTAAAAATAATTAATTATATTGTTTGGGGATTTTTTTTCCTTAAAAAACTAATATTGGTAGGGATGGACCTATATAGAGTATTGTCAAACATGCATTTGTTTTTTGCCAGGGTTGTAGTAGAATATTGTTTGCAGTAAAATTTGTAAGGTAAACCTTTGCTCACTACCATGGGATCAACTTGGTATAATGATTTGCTCTAACAACTAAATAAAAGTAACTTAAGTACTACCCTTAGATTCAGGCAGAAGGCCCCTGCTCTGGCTTCTATATGTTACAGAGCCTGCTCTGGCCTTTGTCTATTCATGCCACTCCATCCAAGGTGAGGAGGCCCCAGGGCCAGGGGACATGCTTGCCTGGAGGTCTCATAAACATATACACACACCCTTCTAGGACATATTCCAGGTGTCCACCACCCTAACATCTCTTGGTCAAAGGGGCCTAAGCTCCTTTCCGAGGACTTAAAAGACCCTGCAGGAATTCTCCCTTTTATGAAGGCACCTTGGACAAGGTAGGAGAGAACATATTTTATCTACATTTTGTCATCTTGATTTATAATTGGTTAATATTTGGACAGATGGCATGAAGGTCTCCATTCACTCTCTTGCTCTGGACTTAACATATGTGAAAAGGAGGCTGAGTAACATCATCATTTTATTTTATTTATTTAAAAAATTTTATTGGAGTATAATTGCTACTTTCTACTGTACAGAAAAGTGAATCAGCTATACATATACATATATCCCCTCTTTTATGGGTTTCCTTGCAGACCTTTGAATGGTCCATCTCTTCTGCTGGTGATTTATTTCCTAGTTTAAGTCACATCTGGCACACAAGTAAGTGAAATTAATGGCCAAGAAAGAAAACAAAAGAAGTGAAGAATAAGAAACTAAAGAAATCCTACAGCTTCTTTTTTCCTGTGGGTTTTAGAGAACAGTTATTGTTCTTCAGGAAGTTTTCCCCCAAAAGAGTGATGATGATGATGATAAAAATGGATTCTTCTTCCTATGTCCTGGGCCCCCTTCTAAACACTCATACACACTTATGAATCTTATCATTATAGAAACAACACTGGCAGGTCCTGCAGTAGCGGCCTCCCAGTTTTACACATGAGGAACCCTGAGCATGAAGAGGTGATTTGTACGTGGTCACACAACTGGACAGTGGAAAAAGCAGCAGGCTTCAAAGTCCCAGGTGAAGTATTGTCCACCCAGCTCTGTGCAGAAACGTCAAATTTGCAAGCAACTTGCTAGCAAGTTCCCATCTTCACCAAACAGTAAAGGAACCTGCAGCCTTAGCCACAGCCTGAGCGGGAGCACAGACTTTCAAGTAACAGGGTTCTACTGTCAGGGTTGAACACAGTTGCTGAGGACTGAGCATTTTGTCTTTTTCATGTTTTGTTCTGCATTTAAGTGCTGGTATGGGAACATACCCTTTCATGGATCACAGCCATGTCATGGCAAAGGGACTTGTGTAACTCAGTGAAGCTATGAGCCATGCCATGCAGGGCCACTCAAGACAGCGGGGTCATAGTGAAGAGTTCTGACAAAACATGGTCCACTAGAGGAGGAAATGGCAACCCACTCCTGTATTCTTGCTGTGAGAACCATGTGAACAGTATGAAAAGGCCAAAAGTTATGACAATTACTAAGAGCCCCAGGAAGAATGAAGTGACTAGGCCAAGGCAGAAACGAAACTCAGTTGTGGATGTGTCTGGTGATAATAAGCAAAGCCCAATGCTGTAAAGAACAATATTGTATAGGAACCTAGAATGTTAGGTTCATGAATCAAGGTAAATTGGGCGTGGTTAGCAGGAGATGGCAAGAGTGAATATTGACATCTTAGGAATCAGCACAGTAAAATGGACACGAATGGACAAATTTAATTCAGATGACCATTATATCTACTACTGTGGGCAAGAATTCCTCAGAAGACATGGAGTAGTCAACAAGTCCTAGTCAACAAGAGTTGTCCCTCGTAGTCAACAACAGTCAGAAATGCAGTACTTGGATGCAACCTCAAAAATGACAGAATGGTCTCAATTTATTTCCAAGGCAAACCATTCAACAACACAGTAATCCAAGTCTATGCCCCAACCACTGATGCCAAAGAAACTAAAGCTGACCACTTCTATGAAGCCCTATAACACCTTCCAGAACCAACACCAAAAAAAGATTTCCTTTTCATCACAGGGGATTGGAATGCAAAAGTAGGAAGTCAAGAGATATCTAGAATAACAGGCAAGTTTGGCTTTGGGGTGCAAAATGAAGCAGGCAAAGGCTTACAGGGTTTTGTCAAAAGAACATTCTGATCATATCAAACACCCTTTTCTGACAATACAAGAGATGACTCTACACATGGATATCACCCACCAGATGGTCAATATCAAAATTAGATTATGTTTGCAGCTGACTGTGGCTCAGAAAATGAGCTCTTTACTGCAAAATTCAGGCTTAAATTGAAAAAAGTAGGGAAAACCACTAGGCCATTCACTGAAAAAAGAGTGTTAGTTACTCAGTCCCATCTGACCCTTTGCTACCCCATGGACTATACAGCCTGCTAGGCTCCTATGTCCATGCGATTTCCCAGGTAATGAAAGTGGGAGGGGGTAGCCATTCCCTTCTCCGGGGGATTGTCCTTACCCAGGGGTCGAATCTGGATCCCTGCAAGTCTGGCGGATTCTTTACCCGCTGCGCCCTTAGGGATGCCAACACTCAGCAAATTCTGGGAAGAAGGGAGGGAAGGATTGTATGCACCTAGTCAAATTAAAGCAGTTTGATGCCCACCCCCGCAAAATACAACCATCATGGGATTACTCTAGCCCAGGCTCCATCCTCTCTACCTGTGGAGGGGCGAGGATCAGAGGTCATCTTCAGACCTGGCCTTCAGAGAAGGGGGCCCCGTCCGAAGGAGGGCCAGGGTCTCTCCCAAGAGAACTCCGAAAGGCTAGAGGAGAGGAAAGCCCCAGTCTCGGGGCGGGGGAGTGCAGTGAGGCCATGGACACCAAGTTACAAGCCCGCCTCTCCACCACCCGCGTGCAGACTCGGCCCGCCCTCTTCCAAGGCGCCCCGCCCCTCTTGGCCGTCTGTCCCGCCCCTCTTGGCCGTCAGCCGCGCCCCTGCAGGGCGTCCCGACCCCGAGGGGTGTGCCCCGCCCTCCACAGCTCCTCGCCCCAGCCCTCTTGGCCGTCTGCCCCGCCCCTGCACGGCGTCCCGCCCCCAAGGCTGTTTGCCCCGCCCCTCACGGCGCCGCTCCCCGCCCCTCCTGGCCGTCTGCCCCGCCCCTCCACGGAGCCGAGCCCCGCCTCCTGCGCGGCGTTTGGGCGCCGTGTCGGCTCGCGGTGCATGTCGGGGCCGTCGCCGGGGACAGCCAGGACCCCAACCGTCCCATGGCTGAGCGGAGCGGCCGCGGCGGCGGGACGCGCGGGGCCTCCGCGCTTCCGAGCCCCGACTACTACGAGCAGGTGGCCCACCTCCAGCAAGGGCTGCGGGACAGGTACGGCCTAGCTGGGGCGGGGGCGGGGAGTCGGCCGGCCCCGGGATCCATGGGAGCCCCGCCCCCGACCACGGTTCCCCTGGGCCGGAGTCCAGACCAGCCCTGTCCCCCGAACTCCCCAAGGACTGAGTTTACCGGAGACACTGCCCCCACTCCGTGGGAGGTCCCCCGCGGGAATGTCCCTGGATGCTCCCAGAAGTGAGAGCCGGAGTCTCCTGCCTGTCACTCTCAATCAAAGCGTGTGAGTTTCTCTGGTCCCCTTCCACACGCCCCCTTCCCAGCCCTTCAGGTTGTCATCCAGTCCTGACAGCTGCACCCCCTCGGTGATGACAGGCCCAGGAACGCAGGCGGGAGAGTATGTGTGTGTGTGTGTGTGTGTTTGTCAAACATGCGCCCTGTTTAAATGCACGAGACTTTTTACAGGGCCAAATTTCCAGCGGGAGATGTCCCGACTTTAAGATGGTTCGTGATACGTTGCTTAAGACATGAAAAGATGAGAATCACTGAAAACCGCTTGATCACTGTAAAGAAAGAAAATTACACAGCAATTTACTATAAATATCTACATAAAAGATTAGTTGTTGAAGCTATTATTTAGCTGCTAAGTTAATCGGAGTTGGAAATCTCATTAGTCGACAAGAAAGGAAATAGAATTTTGGATCTCTTGATAAATAGCACCTTTAATGAGTGTTTAAAAGTTACAGAGTCATTTTACTGAAGAGGGGTGCTGCGCACTGTGATGATTCTGAAATGACAATAGTTACATGTAAGGTAAAGGCAGAAGTTACTGGTTTTGAAAAGGAATTGTATTCATCCTATGCTAAATTTAATTCCTGTCATATTATTTATAGAGCATCTGCAACAGGCCTCCTTAATCTTCCTCACCTTTTAATTTATTATTATTTATTTTGTTTAACTCTCAATCCTTTTCTACATCCTGTTTTCTTTCTGACATACCACTGCCCACCTACCCAGCCACTCACCTCTCCTCCAACTTAAAAAAAAAAAAATCACTTCTTATAGTGCCTTCCCTGTGCCAAGTGTGAATCAACCAATTCCTGACTTATGCACATTCTTCAAAACTTCTAGGTAATGCATCAAGTGACTCGTATCCTGCCTACTCTGAGAATTCCAGGAGGACAGGAGCCATATAGAGCTGGACCTTCAGCTCATGTTAGAGTACCTGAAATGGCAGAGGGACTGGCTACATGTTTATTGAATGAGTAGAAATGTCAACCAGCTAGTGTCCAGGAGTTGTGAATGTTATGTAGAACTGAGTAGCCACTCATTTACCACTAAATAGTGACCATTTTCCGGTCAATCAGGAAAACTGGCATCATGATATTTCAAAAATGGTATTAAATGCACACACCTGATAATTAAGAGACAAAACATTGCTCTGTGCATCATACACTTAAAGGGCTCATTGTTAAGAGTGGCTTCCTTACCCCAGGCCTTGAGTTATTTGTATCTCTTAACCCATGTTCTAATTTTATTTTTATTTTATTTTAATTTTTTGGTCTTACCATGTGGTCCGGACCAGGGATCAAACCCACAACCCCTGCATTAGAAGTGCAGAGTCTTAACCATTGGACCACCAGGGAAGTCCCCCTTAACCCAGGTTCTAATTTTAAAATGTTACTAGTTTGAATGATACCATTAAAACAAAAATGAAGTTAATTGTGAGTTATCATTTTTGTTTCCTGTGCTCAGAACACCTGGCCGTTTATAGTCCTTATGGTATGATAACTGTGTAACGATTATTATTCACTTTATGTTTAATACTTAATGGTTGCACTGTTAAGCAAGGTGAGGCTGTTGAAATTATATAAGGAATCTGAGTCATGCTTTATAGCCTATTCACGGTTCTGCCTTTGGAGGTTTTTTTTCATTTTTGAGTCAGTACAAATCTGTTACTGTGGGTATTCATTTTTCATTTTAAAAGTCCCTAACTAACTCTAATGCATAGGTAATAAACGCAGAGGCAAATAACTTTGGAGGCAGAGAAAACTGCAGGAAAAATGTAGAAACCAAGGTTCTAGTCCATGAATAGTTATGTGACCTTGAGCTGGTCATTCAGCTTCTCTGACCTGTTCATCACCAGAGATAGGGGCTTTGAGGTAAAGTAAGGCCGGAGATTTTTTTTGTTTGTTTAGTAGAGCAGTGAGATTCTGTTTTGTCTAACAGGAGCAAAAGATATTAAGAAGAGGTGGCAACAATACACAGAAGAACTATACAAAAAAGATCTTCATGATCCAGATAATCACAATGGTGTGATCACCAACCTAGAGCCAGACATCCTGGAATGCAGAGTCAAGTGGGCCTTAGGGAGTATCACTACGAAAAGCGAGTAGAGGTGATGGAATTCCAGTTGAGCTATTTCAAATCCTAAAAGATAATGCTGTAGAAGTGCTGCACTCAATATGCCAGCAAATTTGGAAAACTCAGCAGTGGCCACAGGACTGGAAAAGGTCGGTTTTCATTCCAGTCCCAAAGAAAGGCAATACCAAAGAATGATCAAACTACCGCACAATTGCACTCATCTCACACTCTAGTGAAGTAATGCTCAAAATTCTCCAAGCCAGGTTTCAGCAGTACGTGAACTGTGAACTTCCATGTGTTCAAGCTGGATTTAGAAAAGGCAGAGGAACCAGAGATCAAATTGCCAACATCAGTTGGATCATCGAAAAAGCAAGAGTTCCAGAAAAACATCTGCTTTATTGACTATGCCAAAGCCTTTGACTGTGTGGATCACAACAAACTGTGGAAAATTCTTCAAGAGATGGGAATACCAAACCACCTGACCTGCCTCCTGAGGAATCTGTATGCACATTAGGAAGCAACAGTTAGAACTGGACATGGAACAACAGACTGGTCCCAAACTGGTAAAGGAGTACGTCAAGGCTGTATATTGTCAACCTGCTTATTTAACTTATATGCAGAGTACATCATGAGAAACAATGGGCTGGAAGAAGCACAAGCTGGAATCAAGATTGCCAGGAGAAATATCAATAACTCACATATGCAGATGATACCACCCTTATGGCAGAAAGTGAAGAAGAACTAAAGAGCCTCTTGATGAAAGTGAAAGAGGTGAGTGAAAAAGTTGGCTTAAAGCTCAACATTCAGAAAACGAAGATCATGGCATCTGGTCCCATCACTTCATGGCAAATAGATGGGGAAACAGTGGAAACAGTGACAGACTTTATTTTTGGGGGGCTCCAAAATCACTGCAGATGGTGACTGTAGCAATGAAATTAAAAGATGCTTGCTCCTTGGAAGAAAAGTTATGAGCAACCTAGACAGTATATTAAAAAGCAGAGACATTACTTTGCCAACAAAGGTCTTTCTAGTCCAAGCTGTGGTTTTTCCAGTGGTCATGTATGGATGTGAGAGTTGGACCAAGAAAGCTGAGCACTGAAGAATTGATGCTTTTGACCTGTGGTGTTGGAGAAGACTCTTGAGAGTCCCTTGAACTGCAAGGAGATCCAACCAGTCAATCCTAAAGGAGATCAGTCCTGAATATTCATTGGAAGGAATGATGCTAAAGCTGAAACCCCAATACTTTGGCCACCTGATGCAAAGAACTGACTCATTCGAAAAGACCTGATGCTGGGAAAGATTGAAGGCCGGAGGAGAAGGGGACAACAGAGGGTGAGATGGTTGGATGGCATCACCAACTCAATGGACATGAGTTTAGTAAACTCTGGGGGTTGGCAATGGACAGGGAGGCCTGGCATGTTGCAGTCCATGGGGTAGGAAAGAGTGAGACATGACTGAGCAGCTGAACTGAACTGAGAGCAGTGAGCCTTAAAGTAAAAGAGAGTTGAAAGCTGTTAGTTTTGCAAAGCAATGAGCAATGAATATTATTGTCTATATCCTATTTCAGTGTTTGGATGTACCTGTTTGTTTGACCAGTCCCAGTCACCGTAAGGACCTTTGTCTCCTAAAACTGGAGTTGTTTTGATGTCTGCAACCCCAGGTAGTCACAGCTGGTTTGTCAGTCTGAAAGTGTCTTGGGAATGAAAGAGAAAAAACAACTTGCCTTTTCTTGGTTCTTTTAAGAGGTGGGCCATTGCAGTGTTTAGTTCAGGTCAGTTGCTTAGTCGTGTCCAACTCTTTGCAACCCCCTGGACTGTAGCACGCCAGGCCTCCCTGTCCATCACCAACTCCTGGCAGTCCACTTCGTAAATAGTGTATTTCTAACCCACATTGTCTTAGCTGTTGTCATATATAGATGTAATTTCATATTCTGAATTTTTTCCTTTTTGTATAAGGTGTTTCCTCCGCATTGTGATGAAAGCCAGTCACTGAATCTAAAAGAGCCTGATGCAGTGATTTGTTACAATGTATCTAGTGCCACAAGCATGATAGCAACATAAATGTGGAATAGGCTCTTACAATCATATAAAAACATCCCTTTGAAAGGCTATTAATCAGCCTTAGTTTTTTCAGTGCCCGTGTTGATTCAGAGTGAGATACCATAATAGTCCAGAAATTGATGCTAAGATATTTGTTGAGTAAAGCTGAAGATGGTATTGAGACAAAAACAGAATAACAAGTGGCTTATAAGGAGAAAACTAAAGCTCGTGGCTGTGCTTTGAGGACCACCCAGGTGTGTAAAACTTTGAAAGGTCCAGGTCTAGGATGAGGTGATGGAAACTGGGACCTGTGAATATACATCCCAGGGCTGGGTATTTAAAGATTTTGAAATAGAGATTTAAGGTGCAGAAATTGCAAGATGATTCTCCCAATAAGCCTTTCTCTGGCTTTTTTGTTGGGGTAAATATCTTAAGTCTTAGATTTAGAAGAACAGATAGGAAAGTCAGTGTCAGGGTGCTGCCGTGTGGATGTGTTTAGAAAAATGAGCCTGTGATGAAGAGTTAATGAAATCGGCATCATTTTGTCTGGAATTAGAAGGCCAAGAGGTGTTTGACTGTGATTTTTTAGTTTTTGAAGTGTTACAGTAGAGAAGTGTGACCAGTGGATGTCTGTGTAGTGAAGATAGAGTAGGAACAAAGAAGTTTTACATTCTTTATTGAAAAGAACTGGTTGTTTGAGAGATGATGGATTTCTGTAAAGACTGTGGTCCTTTTCCATGTGAGGTCATAGGTGAATTTTTAAAATTATTTTGAAAAAAGGTCAAGCTTACAGAAAAGTTGCAGGTAAATAGGACAAAAACCTCTAATATTCCCCTCAGCCTGATTTCTCAACTCTTAACATTTTACTTCATTTTCGTTCCCCCTTTCTATTTGTCTGCCTGTCTAAAAGCACGAGACTTGTCCAGACCATTTGAGAAGGGCAGGCATGTGATGCCCTGACACGGTTACCATATAACCCTTCTTGTCAGGAAACTGACATCGATACACCAATCCACAAACCCCAGTCAGATTTCAGCAGCTGTCCTAACACCTTTTTTTCCGGTCCAGGATTCCACCTGTGAACCTGTGTTAACGTGTCTCTCCAGCCTCTTCCAGTTTGGACACATTCCTCTTTTGTGTTCCTGGACACCCCAATCAGATTTCAGCAGCTGTCCTAACACCTTTTTTTTCCTGGTCCAGGATTCCACCTGTGAACCTGTGTTAACGAGTCTCTCCAGCCTCTCCCAGTCTGGACACATTCCTCTGTCTTGACCTGTCTTTTGTGTTCCTCACAGTTTCATAGGCTACACCTCTCATCCCAGAGGATAACCCTTCAGCTGGGTCCATCTGATGGTTCCTCGTAAACAGACAATGATTACGCTTTCCTGGTAGGAACACCATAGGCCTGAAGCAGGACATCAGGGACAAAAGTCATAGCCATGTTTAAGGATCTTCTGCTCTCGTCATTTAGTGTTAAACTGCTTACACTGTCCAGTCAGCCAATCCTTGTTATCATACTGATTGTAAAATCTTAGACGGGGAATAAAAATTTCTAACATGGAAGCCGTTATGCCATATTTGCTTCACGTTCACTCTTAGTAATGAGAAAGTAAAGATCTGTTTGAAGCTACTAGTTTAAAAATTTGTGATTCTACAATTTTTTTTCTTTTTTAAACATAGGCACTTCCCAGCTAAGGAATGGGTTGTGTTCCACAAGCAGGGATTAGGTGTTTGGGTTTTGGACACCATTTTCCCTTTGAAAGAATTTTGGCTAAATAGTGGTTTTCATTCTAGATTACGCTAAGCAGAGAAATTTACTTATACTAAAGCTAACAGTATGACCTTTGGGGGTTTTAAGGGGAAAAAATGACTGAAGGAAAATAGAAGCTAACAATCAAGGGCTCCCAAGTGACCGTGCCTCAGCCCTTTCCCACGGGAAGCCACTGAGCCCTTCCTTTGCTGGAATCCTTGTCTTTGATTCACAGTCTTTTTGTTTGTTTGTTTGTTTAAAGACATTATATGATTTCTTTTTCACCCTTAGTTAATGTCAGCTTAGTGTTAGCAGCATGGCTTCAGTTGAAGCTGTTACTCTGGTGGTCACTGAGCAGAGTCTGCGGTTGAACCTCCCCAGGGCTCTTTTTGAGGCGGGAATGGCTTCCTGTTCAGCGGTTTTCCCCTCCAGCCCCTGGGTTTTGGCCACTGCCACCATTTCTGCTGCCCAGTTTCCCCTGCTTCTCATCAGACCAGGTATGCAGGTGGGCATGCCCACTCAGTCCTCCAGCTTCCTGCCAGCACTCATCAGAAGCTCAGAAGCCTGCGTGGCGTAGCTCCTGGGAATGGCAGTCAGTGACCCATCATGATGGTGTTTCCAGGTTATACAAGGAAACACCCCCAGATCACAGTTGTGGTGTCAGGGACCTGATGTCCCCTAAATGTGAGTGAGGCCAGGTCTGCTTCTCAGTGACCCCTTCCTGACAGCCATGAGGCCCTGCCCAGGCCCGTCTGGTGGAAAACAGAATGAGCCCCCAACCTGAGGTCCAGGAAGGATTTAGGGTAGCCTCGTGTCTAGACCTGGTAGAATCCTCATAGCTCTCAGAGATGCTGGCCATGTTGTATTTTACATGTTTATCTTGTGTATTGTCTGTCCTTACCTCTTGAATGTCACTGCTTTAGAGTAGGAGCCTTAGTTGGTTTATTCACCAAGTCAATCTCCAGGGCTAGAGCAGAGCCTGGTTCATGAAGGCACTCAAGAAATAATACTGTGGAGTGAATGAACCTGCTTTCCAGGCTTTTCTCACTGCATTTCCACATTTACTTCGAAAAGCTTGTTCTTTTTGCTTCATACTGGTGTCCTTTCTGCTTTTTGACTTCCCTAGTTCTTTTGTGTCTTGAATTTCAAATACAGCTGACATTTTCTGCTTCTTAAACAGAGAGGGTTACCCTAGTAACTCAGCTGGTTAGGAAGAGCCCCTGGAGAGGCGATAGGCTCCAGTATTCTTGGGCTTCCTTGGTGGCTCAAACAATAAAGAATCCGCCTGCAATGCGGAATACCTGGGTTCAACCCCTGGGTTGAGAGGATCCCCTAGAGAAGGGAAAGAACAGCTATCCATTCGAATATTCTTGCCTGGAGCATTCCATAGACAGAGGCAGCTGGGAGGGTCGCAGAGTCTCACATGACTGAGCGACTTTCACTTTCTTTTCACTTCAGACCAGAGAAGCATTTTCAAAAAGGAGATCATGTTCTAAATTTGACTGCCTGTTACTGACCAGTGTAATTTATTCACAAAATATTTCTTTATTATAGCGAAAAGAAGAGATTGGACCTGGAAAAGGAACTTTATGAATATCATCAGTCTGATATATGCAGGTAAGATATGACAGCAGAAAATTTTTAAGACCAGTTTGCCTAGCTCAGATGGTAAAGAATCTGCCTGCAGTGCAGGAGACTTGGGTTTGATCCCTGGATCAGGAAGATAATATGGAGAAAGAAATGGCAACCCACTCCAGGATTTTTGCCTGGAAAATCCTATGGACAGAGGAGCCTGGCAGGCTATACAGTCCATGGGGTCGCAAAGAGTCGGACATGACTTAGCGAGTAAACAACAATAAAAATTTAACCCTAATATATGTTACAAAAACCATCGTTGTAGTCCTGTTACTATTCCTTATTTCTGATGTGTAAATGTTTCAAGTAAACACTGCAATTGCATATAGTAACTATCAAGTGTAAGAATAAATTTGATTAAAATAGATTTTAAAAATTACTATATTTTCACTATTTGGTATTTGTGTAATTTCAGGAATCTATTTTGCTTAAATATCTTAAAAATAAGACACATTATAGTCTTATCTTTTGGGTCACAATTTAAACATAGTGAATCTGTGAATGACTAAGGCATAATTATTATAGCTGACCTTTTAGCAAAATGGTAGGCAGGGTTATGTGGTATCTTATTTTGGAGTTTCCAAACATTTCTTTATTTTGGGGGGCTCCGAAATCACTGCATATGGTGACTGCAGCCATGAAATTAAAAGACGCTTGCTCCTTGGAAGAAAAGCTATGACCAACCTAGACAGTATATTAAAAAGCAGAAACATACTTTGCCAACAAAGGCCCATCTAGTCAAAGCTGTGGTTTTTCCAGTAGTCATAGATATGGATGTGAGAGTTGGACTGTTAAGAAAGTTGAATGCTGAAGAATTGATGCTTTTGAATTGTGGTGTTGGAAGACTCTTGAGAGTCCCTTGGACTGCATGGAGATCCAACCAGTCCATTGTAAAGGAAATAAGTCCTGAATATTCACTGGAAGGACTGATTCTGAAGCTGAAACTCCATTACTTTGTCCACCTGATGTGAAGAACTGACACATTGGAAAAGACCCTGATGCTGAGAAAGATTGAAGGCAGGAGGAGAAGGGGACAACAGAGGATGAGATGGTTGGGTGGATTTGATGAACGTGAGTTTGAGTAGGCTCCGGGACTTGGTGATGGACAGGGAGGCCTGGCATGCTGCAGTCCATGGGGTCGCAAAGAGTCGGACACAACTGAGTGACTGAGCTGAATTGAAACGTTTCTTCACAATTTGAGCAGAGTTACAATCCATTTGTTATTATAAAATATTTTCATAATACAGTGCATTATTACAGTTTCTAACAAAAATTTAAAATATCTAAATGAGACCTTTTGGAGCACTTTAAATTTCTAAATTTTAAAAAATGTTTATGAGTTATAGTGTATACTTTAATTCTGTTTCTATATGAGCAGGTAGGAGAAGGCAATGGCAACCCACTCCAGTACTCTTGCCTGGAAAATCCCATGGACGGAGAACCTGGTAGGCTGCAAGTCCATGGGGTCGCTAAGAGTGGGACACAACTGAGTGACTTCACTTTCACTTTTCACTTTCATGCATTGGAGGAGGAAATGGCAACCCACTCCAGTGTTCTTGCCTAGAGCACCCCAGGAATGGTGGAGCCTGGTGGGCTGCCGTCTGTGGGGTCGCACAGAGTCGGGTATAACTGAAGCAACTTAGCAGCACCAGCAGCAGCATGAACAGGTAGTTTTGAAGCTGTCTGTCGCATAAAAGAATGCTAATGGGCTGTTCACCTGCACAGGGCCACATAGACCCTTGCTTTTGACACCACACTTAATTTTGAGAAAGAAATCCATGTAAATCTTTATGTGTGAGTGGTGTAATGTGGTCTTGTATCCATTTCTCAGGAGAGTTATGCCTAGAGGTGATACCTCAGTGATGTTGCATTAATTTCCTCTCTAAAGATGCATATACATTCTGTCCTTTAGGCTGCAGCATTTGGGTAAAATATCTAAGAATACACTGTCTCATTAACAGTTTTGTTAAAGCAAATCCTTAGATTTGTCCAAGTCTAACGCCATTGTTTAAAAATCTGCTTTTACTTTTCTAGAGCTAAGCTGAAGTATATAAAGCTAAAGAAGTACCTGAAGGAAATATGTGAATCAGAAAAGAAGGCTCGTATTCGAAACCAAGAATATTTACAGCAGTTCGAGCGGATCCAAGCTAACATTACTGCAAGTTTAGAGAAGCTGCAAGAACTGAAGGTGGTGTTTTGTACTGTTTTTTGTTTATGTTTTTGTTTTCTTGTCCTTTTTTGCTAAGATTGGGAATGGCGAGAATAAGTTTCAGATCTGTGACAGTCACTAATGTTAGGTGGTTTATCCAGAAGATTAACTGTCAGTTTTTTTCCAGGAATTAGTTACCATATGGCCACATTTTGATCAGACAAGTTGAAATTGCATGTTCTCAGATTTCTGCTTTAGTTGAGTTACTGGAATGTCTGTGCTTTGTTATACTATACAGGTGGTTAACTTAAACAGGCATGGCCACTAGCCATACCTGGCCCCTCACCTGGTACCTGGTATTTCTTGGCATCATCAGGATATCTTGCAGAGACTGGCTTCTTCTTCAGAGGGTTCTTTTTCTCTGGCGTGGGTCCCTCTGTTCTGGGCAGGCCAGGTGTCAGGAGGAAACTGAGAGGGAGAACTGGTCCAAGGAGTTGGTCCTCATGCCCATCGAGTCTGAGAATCAGAATAGCTTCCCCTTCCCTGCCATCTCTCACCCTGGCTCCCCACTCCCTTAGGCTGCTTGACAAACTGTGCCAAGTGTGGAGGGCGAGGCCTCTTTTCTCACTATTTGTGCTGCTCAGGGCTTTTACCTGACTTAACCCACCTGCTCACCAGTTACAGGAGAAGTTGGCTTCAGCACTCCTTTTTTTCCCTCTTGAACTTTCCCCCCAGCCTTGTATTATAGAAGTTTTAAGTATGCAGGAAAAGAATTATTGTAATAAACATTCATGCTATGGTCTGAACGTTTGTGTCACCCTGCCCAAATTCATATGTTGAAATCCTAACCCCACAAAAGTGTATTATTAGTGGATGGGGCCTTTGAGAGGTGCTTAAGTCACAAGAGTGGGACTCTCATGAATGGGATTAGTGCCTCATAGCAGAGGCTCCAGGGCACTCCTGGCCCCTTCCACCTGAGGACACAGTGAGAAGATGGTACCTCTGAACCAGGATGGGGGCTCTCTCCAGAAGACCACCTTGATCTTGGCTTCCAGCCTCCACAACTCATAAACAATTCCTGAGCCGCCCAACCAGCACTGTTTTATTATAGCAGCCTAAATGAACTGACATCTTGTGATTTATCCAGTTATAAATATAAATATTTACAACAGTTATAAATATTTTGCTATGTTTGCTTGGCCAGTGTCTGTGTGTGTGTATTTATTCCTGAGCCATTGAAAGCAAGCTGCAGAAACCATGACGTTTCTCCCCTAAATACTTAAGTGTGGATTCTCCAAAAACAAGGACAGTCTCCTCCGTAATCATACCATTATCACATCTAAGAAGATTACTAATGATTCTATAATATTTAATATTCAGTTGATATTTTAGTTTCTGCAGGTCCCTTCAAAAGTCTGTTTTTCCAGACCAGGAGCCAACCAGGGTTCACATGTTATATTTGTTATTGTGTTCTTTTTTTAATCTGTTAATCTGATTTGGTCTCCTACCACTCTTCCTTTTTTTTTTTTCCAAATGATACTGCCTTTTTGAAGAAGGCAGTCCAGTCGTTTGTAGGATGACTTACATTCTGAATTTGACTTGTTATTTTTTTGGGGTGTCATTTAACTTGTGTAGTGTTCCCTGTATTTCTTGTGAACTAGAAATTCAGCCTAGACTAGCACCTCCCAGTAGGGCTTTGTGGCGATGGGAACCTTCTCTCTATAGATGCTGTCTGATACAGTTGCCACTAGCCATACGTGGTGTTGAGCACTTAAAATGTAGCTTGGGACACTGAGGACTGAGTTTTGGTGTTAGTTAAATTTAAATAGTCATGGCTGAAGTTATATACACCCTGATGTATCCGGTCAGGAGGTACATGAGCTATGATGCCGGGTGGTCCTGCTTGAACGAGGCTGAGTTTGATGTCTTGGTTAATACGGCAGTCTGTAGGTCTCTCTATCGTAAGGTACCTTTCTCTGCTTTGACAATTAGTAAATAATCTGCAGAGTGGTGGCTTGGCATCTTGGGAATACCTTGTTCCTCAGCAGCCTTTTGCCTAGTGGTTTTAGGATCCATTAATGATGCCTGAATCAGTTATAGTGGAAGTTGTGAAATGTTTCTAATTTGATCTTATCTTCTGTCAATACCTTTGTTAGCTGGCATTTCATGAAGACCTTTCTTTCCTCCTTCTCCCTCCCACAATTCACTGTGGGCTTGTGAATTTTTATTTCATCATTACGTTATCAGTTACTATAATTATTCTTTTGCTCTTCACATTTTCCTGTCCTTTTGACAGGATGTTCCAGGTTTACCTTCTGCTTCCCTGCCTCAGACCTGGAATTAGGCTCTTATGTGAGGAACTGTGAGTACAGCTCACAGTGCAGCTCTGTACCAGTTTGAGTGCAGAGGGGTACTTAGAAGCCAAGATTTGCAGGCTGGCTGTGCTCAGCTAATAGTCTTAACTACAGCCCTTCAGGTTTTCCCCTCTCAGTATTCAGGTAGAGTGCTTAAGGCTCAGTTCATGAATGTAAACCAGAGAATCAGTGGTGCTGTGAAGACATGCTCCCCCTCCCTTTCCTGCCCCCTTCATCCTCCCCCTCCACCCCCACTCCCCACCGTGGCAGCTTGTCATTAGCATTTTTCCTCAGGTGTCCTTTGGTCTTGTCTGTTTGGCTCTTCTCTGAAGCTGATCCTGAGACAGGGTCTGGCTGTTAGTGGCTTTCATGGGAAGTGCAAGGATGCTGCAGGTGGGTAGCTGAGACAAGGAAGGACAGGTGACCAAAGCAGGGTGTTAAGTCAGCTCCAGTCGGCACATGGAGATTAATCCCACAGGGATGCTCCACTGAGTGGTTCAGAGCATTTGGGAGATGCATCTCCCGGCTGCTAAGCATCACTGGTTGAGAGCTGATGGGGGAGAGGTACAGAGGGTGAGGTTCCATTACCTATGTGCTCCTGTGGGCAGAACAGCTTCCCCAGGGCCTGAGGAGCCTTCAGCACAGAGACAGGGGTGCTGGAACCTAGGATCACCCAGAAAGCTTCCAGGGTCGTATAAGGAGCATTGCCAGCCTCCACTTTAGCCTCCTGCATTCAAGTGCCAGGCACGGGGCTGGCATGACAGGGCTCAGGGAAGGTCCCCAGGGTCGGGGAGCGAGTCCCTATCTGGTCCTGTGTCTCCTTCCCCTGAAATCCTTGAGTATAAGAAAACATTTGTAAGCCATAGGAAGAAAGAGTTTTTGCTTAAAACTTATTATTTAATAAACCTCTTTATTTTGAGGTGTTTATTTTGTAAACCACCCCTCATCTCTTTTTAAAGATATTTTCTCTTGGCATTTGTAGAGGATGCCTGCTGAAAGCTCTTGGGCTTAAAAATTAAATATCTGTTTAGTTCAAAAGAGTAGATATAGAACAGAGAGAAGTAAATTGTATTTTCTTAATGGCCTTCTTTATCTTTTCTTGGCTTATTTTGTCATTTTTACTGGCCTTATTAAACTTTGATTTAATTAGGTATCTCTTTATATCATTACTGCCATCTATTGTGTTAATTGCACTGTGATAGAGAAAAAAGAAGTCCCTGCTTAACTGTTACTAAAAATGGGCCATCATATAATACATTTTAAGATATTTTGAGGGAGACAAGTCAATTTTGGTTATTATTGTCTGTTCACTTTTTGAGTGTCAAAACAAAAACTTGGGCCCATTTTGTATTTAGACTGAGAACTGAGAAAACAGTTTTCTAATTTATTATCTCATAGGTGTGTTTCTAATTGCAGAGCATCACTGCCTCATTTGGAAAATGTTCTATGATGGAAAATTATCTGTGATGACCACAGTCAAGGGCTTTTTAAGGCTTTAATTACTAACATATGAATCAAAGTGCTTTCTATGCCTTGCTTTTAAGGAAAAGTCACTTCATAATGGAGTCACGTTCATCAGTTAGAGCATGATAGTGACACTGACATCTTTAAGTTATTAGGGCCGGAGCAAACCTGATGCCTACAGTGCTGATCACAAATGTCCACAGGGCATGTGTATCCCTAAGAAACGGCATGTGTTTCCAGTTGATGGTCTAGCAGATAATATACTCAGTGGCTGTGACGAATAGGACCAGGATACTATGTAGATATCGTTCAGATAAGAAATCAGTAGGATTGCTTTCTTTTCCCTTTTTAAGGACAGAACTTTTCAGAGAACATCATCTAATGTGTTACTTTCATGATAAAATAACTGGATTTTCATGATAGCTTAATATCATCAAGGTTTTATTTCCTGAATTTATGAAAGGCTAAGTAAAACTTCCATCAATGTTATTTTATTTAAAATATATAACATTTTACAGAATTCAGCTCTTGATATGTGTTGTTTGTGAAATTGTGTGGTTTCTAAGATAAGCTGAATTTCTCAGCTATATCAGCTTCTACTGTCTCTTTACTGTTCCTTTTATGTTGTAAAGACTGAAAAATATAGACAGGTGTTGGTTGTAATAATATCCTCCACAAAATCAAACTTTGTTTATTTTTAGATTGAATTTGAGACTCAAATTAAGAAGATGCAATTACTCTCAAAAGATAGCCTGGGGAAAAAAGGTGAACTGAAAGATGAAAACAAAGAAAAGGTAGTAAGTTAAAATGATAAACTTTCTGTTAACAGAAGATTTTTGGAGTGTTCATGTTTTAAGATTGTTTTAAATAAGATCATCTTATTACAGAGATCTTTTTGATTACACTCTATGATTATTTAAAGACATTTGCTTATAGAGTATTGCTTTAGTGTATAATTCAATTAAACTTGCTGAAAGGCAGTCACTGTGGCTGCAAAAGAGATATATCCCAAAGAAAACCTCAGTGTTGTTAGCAGATGAAATTGTGTTTTTATAATGCTTTGTAGCTGCTTTTTTCTTCATTCCAGAAATATTTTAAATGAGCGGTAAACAAAATGGGCATTTTGCTGCTTTTCTTTGTATACATAATTTTGTACATTTTAACCTTTTCATAGATAAAGTGGAAAGAAAGGATTGCATATCTCAGCAGCAGACAAAAAAGAACGGCAAGGAATACTTTAAATAAATTCTGCTATGTATCTGCCGTAATGCAGGCTTCTAATCCTCCTCCCTATCTCCATATAAATGATTCTGTTCAAGACCATAGATGTTTTCTTCACTAAAAGCAGTAAAGCTCTTTTAGATGAAATGTCTAAAAACATCTTGTAATAACTTGGAGCATGCTGGCAAGAGTAGTCACTTGTGACTATGTGTGAAACCCCCTCAGCAAGTCGATATTGTAATAAGCAAAACCGGGAGCATCACTCCATTATTCAGAGAAGCCAACAGCGTGCTTGCTCCTTAGGCTGCAGCATTCATTAAGAAAAGCTTCCTGGGCTGAAAGCTGGAAACAGATGATAACGGGATATGATTTTCATATTTAATGCTTTCCTTGGAAGAGTATGTGTGCTACAGATTGATAGAAGAATCAACTGCTACTTTACTAAAAGACTTTCAGGTTTGCCCTATAGCTACCGATGGAATCATTCAGCCAAGAAATTAACTTTTTCTCCTTTTACCTGCTTTATATATCTGCTAAGCAGGCTGCCTGGCTGCCAGTAAATGTTATTATGCAGTTAACTGTTTGGTATTTAAGACTCTTATCAGAAAAGAAACAGAGGCCACACTATTTTGTTTTTATAGTAGGAGCAAGGTTTTAGTTTTTCTTTTTTTTCCGTGCATTAGCAGGCATTAATCTGAGTTTATAGAAAGTTTTAGTTTTCTTTCCCAAAGATTAAAAAGTTAAAAAACCTAGAATTTAGAGCATTCTTTAAGCTGTAGGATATAAAACACCAAGCCCCAGCAACCTTGACCTATATGAAAAGGCCTTTAATGTTAAATGACTTTTCTGCTATTAGATGTACACCAAATGTGGTGTGATGTGATAGACTTCTGAGCCATTCAGGCAGTCTTTCTGTTTGACATTTGGTCATGAAATAATTGACATGTTTTTAAATCTATAATCCAGTTTGTTCTTTCTGTGCTGTTCCTGATAGTCACATTGTTAGTATGGCAGTGTCAATGGTACTTAAGTAAAACGGAAGATTTTTTTTTCTATTGGTACTACTGATTCCTTACCTTACATATAGTTATACAGTTTCCTTTTCAGTCATATTTATTAGGGCAAGAGACATATAGCGGCCAACCCCCTAACATGTTACACAGAATAATTAGAAGTGTTTCATTTTTACTGAAAAGTGTTACCTCCTTAAAAGCTTTGACTGTTGGCAGTATGTAAGAATCAATTAGGTAACACTTTGAGACATTTATAAGTTTCCTTTTTCAATTTCCCATTGCTGTTCCATCAATAAAAAGATAAAGACATTACAGCAAAATCCCAAAGTAGTTCAGTCAGTTCAGTTCAGTTCAGTCTCTCAGTCATGTCTGACTCTTTGCAATGCCATGGACTACAGCATGCCAGACTTCCCTGTCCATCACCAGCTCCTGGAGCCTACTCAAACTCATGTCCATCGAGTCAGTGATGCCATCCAAACATTATCATCCTCTTTTGTCCCCTTCTCCTGCTGTCAGTCTTTCCCAGCATCAGGGTCTTTTCCAGTGAGTCAGTTCTTCACATCAGGTAGCCAAAGTATTAGAATTAATTAACAGGAAAGACAAAGTTCAGGTCCCAGTTTGAATTCTCACAAATTTTGCTATCATATAGTCATCCTGCTCTATTATACATTGTCATTTTTTACTTTGGGGTAGACTCTAATACCATTGGTCTCTAGGCATGTTCTTCTCCTTGCCCAGTTTTATTATGTATCAGCAGTGACTAGGACATGTACCTAAAAACACATCAAAACATACGTACCCAGGAGAGGTGGAGATGGCATTTGTGAATGAGAGCATAATCTTTGAGGTGGGGTTTCTGAAGTTTCTAAACTGCTACACTATAAAATATATGCCCCTAAAAGCAGAAGTGAACTGGGTACTTCACAGAAAATTATGCCATACCAGGGCTGAAGAATGTAAAGGATGAGAGAATTTCATCACAGGGCTACAAGCTGGTTGAAAAGTTCCACTCCCACTGTTGGAAACTTCCCTGCCAGGGTCACATGGAAAATGGCTGTGCAGGTTGTTATTTCCGCTTCTAATCCTAATAGTAAGAACAGGGAACAGTCACTGCACATCTGTTTTGTCAAGGCCTTCAGTAAGCAGTTTATATTCATCAACTCATTTAATCCTGTCGACAGTTCTGGAAGTAGATACTGTTGTTACCCTCATTTTAGAGGAAGGCTCAGAGAAGTTAGTTGACTTGCCAAAGACTGCGCTGCTTGCAGGAGCCCAAGTTCAAACTCAGACCATGTCCATCTTATTAGTTATCTTGCTGCCACTGCCTTCTAAGGTAGTCTGGGTGAAATGCTCTTCAAAAGTTAGGAGAAATCCCTGGTCGAATAAAAGCAGACTCGTCTTATGGTGCAAAATAGTTCAGTTATCCATTTAGATGCATTTTCACCTAAGCATAGGGGAGACTGAGATGGTCTCCCTTGCTGCTGGACTAGTCCAGCTGGATCAGGTGAGATGGGATTCTGTACTGGTTGAAGTGGAGTGAGAAATTAGACATACACTTCAGATTTCATTATGAGGAATTCTTGTGTTATTGTGTAACCCAATTTGAGTTTAACTCAGTTTTGAGTGTTGTGGCATGACAGATGGGCAATGGAGTCCTTGTATCTGGGTTTGAATCCTGTGACCAAGAGCAAATTGTCTGCCCTTGCTAAGTCTTCCTGGAGTGGGTATAACAAAAATGGTTGTTTCAAGGGTTTAAAAAGTAACCAATAGAAGTTAGCTTGACACCTGGTAAGTGCTTGGCACATGTCCACTGATTCTTCTGTCACTGTAGTCAGCCATCTTCCTGCTCCCCTGGGGTGGCCGAACTGAGGAGTCCTGACGTCACACCGCTTACCTGTGGTAGTGAGGCCAGAGGTACCTACCAATTAGGAAATGAAAAGGAAAGCCACCTGGTGGTAACAACACGTATTAGATGATTTTAGCGTCATGACAGTACCAAAAAATTTAAAAGATGTACCTTTGAAGCCTGAATTTAATGGACCCATTTTGAAATTTTAATAGTTCCGACTTCTATTAGATTTAGTGGCCAGAAACGTCTCCTTTTGGCTACAGTTGTGAAAATTTGGTTGAGTCTCTCATCTACCCCAGTGGCAAAATGAAAAGTTAAAAATCACATTGTCATGGAGTCTCAGTCTGCCTGGACTGCCATAGCAAGACAGCCCAGACTGGGTAGCTTGAACAACAAATCTATTTTGTCACGGGCTGGATGTCAGATCTAGGTGCCAGCTGGGGTGGTTTCTGGTGCGAGCTCTGAGTTGCAGACTGTCCTCTTTCTCTGTACTTGTGTGTCCTTTCTTCTGTGCATGTGTGTGGAGATAGATAGATCTCTGGTCTGTTCCTCTTCTAAGCCCAGCAGTCTACTTGATTGATAGACCTCATTTAACCTTTATTAAGTTCAGTTCAGTTCAGTTCAGTCGCTTAGTCGTGTCCGACTCTTTGTGACCCCATGAATCGCAGCAGGGCAGGCCTCCCTGTCCATCACCATTTCCCGGAGTTCACTCAGACTCATGTCCATCAAGTCCGTGATGCCATCCAGCCATCTCATCCTGGGTTGTCCCCTTCTCCTCCTGCCCCCAATCTCTCCCAGCATCAGCGTCTTTTCCAATGAGTCATCTCTTCGCATGAGGTGTCCAAAGTACTGGAGCTTCAGCTTTAGCATCATTCGTTCCAAAGAAATCCCAGGGTTGATCTCCTTCAGAATGGACTGGTTGGATCTCCTTGCAGTCCAAGGGACCCTCAAGAGTCTTCTCCAACACCACAGTTCAAACGCACAGTTTAACCTTGATTACCTCCTCCTAAATCTTATCTCCACATACAGTCACATTGGAGGTTAGGATTTGAACATAAGAATTTAGGAAAGGACACAATGCAGTCTGACACATAATAAAGTGAAAGAATTCCTTCAGGATTGTTACGTGTGAATTTTTATTAAGAGATTTGGGGAAGTCTCACTGTGACTTAAGGACTTGTTTACATAGAAACTAAGAGCAGTAATAGTACTGTGTGAAAAGATGGAAATTAGGTCTGACAGCTCCATTTTTCTATTCTGCATTCATCATGATACTAATTTCCTTATCTGTGGGGAAAAATAATAAGAAAAATAAAGATTACTGCCACATTCTGCAAAACATGCAGAATAACATAAATATATTTTTTCAAAGTGCAATAATGGTCAAGGTCCACCTGCTTTGAAAACTGTAGTTGGTGATTATTAGCTGAGAAATTGTTATAGTAGTTCTAAATTTGCTGCTCTCTTCAGCAGTGTGGCCTTTCCTCCTTCCCTCAGTAAAGATGAACTCCTGGTTTTAAAAGTTACCTTCTGTTCACTAATAAGTCTTTTCAGTTATATTCATTTGCTTTGCTGTAACTTTCTCCATATGCTTTCAGTTTATTTAAACTAAAAAAAAAAAAAAAATCACCCATTTCCTATATTCCCCACTCATCCACCTCTGGCAACCATCAGTCTGTTCTCTGTATCTGTGAACTTGGTTTGTATTTGTATTTGTTTTTTTTTTAATCCAAATGTAAGAGAGATTGGGCTTCCCAGGTGGCTCAGTGGTTAAAAAAAAAATCCTCCTGTCATGCAGGAGATGCAGGTTTAATCCCTGGGTCGGGAAGATCCCCTGGAAGAAGGCATGGCAACCCACTCAAATATTCTTGTCTGGAGAATCCCATGGACAGAGGAGCCTGTCGGGCTACAGTCCATAGGGTTGCAAAGAGCATGCACGCACGTAAGAGAGATTATACATTATTTGTATGACTTATTTCACTTAGCATAATGCCTCAAAGTTTATTCACATTGTTGCAAATGGCAGGATTTCCTTCTTTTTTATAGCTGAATAATATGCCATTGTATATTTGTACCACTTCTTTACCCATTCAGCCATTATTGGACTATTAGATTGCTTCCGTATCTTGGCTATTGTGAATAATGTTGCCATGTACGTGGGGGTGCAGATATCTTTTCAAGATAGCGCCTTTGATTTATTGGAATTGCTAGATCATATGGTAGTTCTAGTTTTAACTTTTGAGGTATCTCCATACTGTTTTCATAGTAGCTGTACCAGTTACATTCCCACCAACAGTATACAGGCATTTCCTTTTTTCCACATCCTCACCAATACTTGCTATTTCTTGTTTCAGTAATAGCCATTTTAACATGCGTGAGGTGATATCTAACTGTGGTTTTCATTTCCTTTTCCCTGATTATTTAGTGAAGTTGAACATGTTTTCCTATGCTTTTTGGCCATTTGTATGTCTTCTTGTAAAAATGTCTCTTCAGACTTTTCTGTCCATTATTTTTGCTCTTGAGTTGATGAGTTCTTTATACATTTTGGATATTGGCCCTTTATCAATATATCAAGACTTCCTGGTGGTTCAGCTGGTAAAGAATCCAGCTGCAATGCAGGAGACCTGGGTTCTATCCCTGGGTTAGGAAGATCCTCTAGAGAAGGCAACAGCTACCCACTCCAGTATTCTGGCCTGGAGAATTCCATGGACTATATAGTCCAAGGGGTCACAAAGTGTCAGACATGACTGAGTAACTTTCACTTTCATCAATATATCATTTGCAGATATTCCCTCCCATTCGATAGTTTTCCTTTTGGGTGATGGTTTTCTTTGCTGTTCAGAAGCTTTCTAGTAGTCTTTCTTGTTTGTTTCTGCTTTTGTTAGGTTTGCTTTTGGTGTCAGATTCAAAAATCATTGCCGTGGACTTATTAAAGAGCTTAGCATCTGTGTTTTCCTCTAAGAGTTTTATGGTTTTGTAAAACATTCAAGTCTTTAATTCATTTTGAGTTAATTTTTGTGTATGGTATGAGCTAATGATCTGCTGCTGCTGCTGCTGCTGCTGCTAAGTCGCTTCAGTTGTGTCCGACTCTGTGTGATCTAGGTTCATTTTTTTTCATGTGGCTGTCTAGTTTTCTTAACACCATTTGTTGACAAGACTGTCCTTTTTCCATTGTATATTCTTGGCTCCTTTGTTGTAAATTAATGACCGTATGCATGGGTTTATTTCTGTGGTCTTTGTTCTGTTCCATTAATCTATGTGTCTGTTTTTTTACGGCAGTACCATACTGTTTTAATTACTGTAGCTTTGTAATATATTTCAAAATAAAACCGCATGATGCTGCTAGCTTTGCTCTTCTTTCTCAAGATTGCTTTAGCTATTTGGGTCTTTTGTGTTTTCACAGAAATTTTAAGATTGCTTTGATTCTGTGAAAAATTCTGCTGGAGTTTTGATAAGGATTACATTGAATCTGTAGATTGCTTTAGGGAATATGGCCCTTTTAACAATATTAATTCTTCCAATCCATGAGCACAGACTATCTTTCTACTTATTTGTGTCTTTTCCAGTGTTTTTCATTAATGTTTTATAGTTTTCAACATGAAATCCTTCACTTCCTTGGTTATATTTATTCCTAGGTATTTTTATGTAGTTATGAATGAGACAGTTAATTTCCTTTTCTGATATTTCATCATTAATGTATAGAAACCTTCTTTATGGTCCAGCTCTCACATCTGTATATGACTACTGGGAGAACCATAGCTTTGACTATAGCAACTGAAAAACAACAAAACACAATGAGTTTTATGAAACATGGTAGGTGTTGATTTCATTGGTCATGCTTCCTTACCTCATTTTGTTCCTGAAAACAACCTAAATAACCTTATAGTTCATAGACAGCATGTTTAACTCTTATGTCGTTTGGGGCTGCAGGTTGTAATGCCAGCAGAAATTAACTCAGGGACAGCCATGTCAAGAGGATTGTATCAACCAGCAACCATCTTTATGGGCCGCCAGATGTCAGCTGTCTCAGGCATTGCAGATTTTACCACAGAGTGGAAATCTCCCCAACCCACAAAGAACTTTTTAATTCCTGACCCACATTCATACCGGCAGACAGCCCAGAGCAGTGATGTGACAGACAGCCATGTAGTACAAACTCCTGGTGACACACAGTGCTTAAATAAGTCTGACAAAACAGATGGAAAGACATCTCTTCAGATTGGTGAGAAAATGCCAGTCACAGCCAGCGCATTGTCTGAGGAGGAACAAACTCATTGCTTCGAGATAGGAAGCAACGCACGTCAGGGTGAGAGTAATTTATCTGAAGGCAAAAAGTCGGCCGAACTCCATTCCCCGTTATGGGAGAGATTAAGTCCAGAGAACAGAACCACTGATTTAAAGTGTGACAGTTCCGGGAGATCAGAGGGATCACAGGGAGAAATACTGACACGGGAGCATATTGAAGTCGAGGAAGAAAGAGCCAGACCGCCAGTCTCTCCGCTGTCAGGCTCAGAATCCTGTGCATCTGAAAACGAGTGTCCTCAAGAGAAGCCCCCTGCCAGGGAAGCTTCCTCAGGTGGGCTGAGAGGCTAAGATGGTTTGCTGATTTTTGTCAGTATTTTGTTTTTCTGGGTGGTGATGGGTGTTAAAAATACAAAATACCATCTTGTGGTATCTGTCCCAAAACAAAGTAGTGACTGTGCCAATGAATTCCGTTCTAATGTGTTCTTAAGTATGTCCACAGAAGTACCTTTGCAAACAAATTCTCTGATTTTTAAACCCACTGTGATATTTTAAAAATATTTTTAATGGGCTTTAAAAAAACACCACAGTTACTTGTGGATTGTTTCTGCATGTTCCTAGCTGATGAGTAGTTCTGCTCTGAGAGGTAGAGCATCTTACCTCTCTCAGCTCCCTGAAGTCAGTGATCGGCCATCTGTTCATGTCCCCTGTTACAGATCACCTTCCTTGCGAGGACTCACTGTCACAGGAGCCCTTCAGAAAAAAGCAGGAAGAGCAGGAGGAGGAGAGTTTGAGCAGCAGCAGTGACCTCACAGTTTCTGTAAGCGAAGATGATCTGATTTTAAAGAGTCCAGAACCACAGCCAAATCTGGGAGACACAATGGAGCAAGAAGATGGAGCAGAGACCTTAAATGTAATCCACTCTGAGCAAGAAAGAGATGCCCCATCCACCAGAAAACCTAAATGTATTTTGCAAGTCCCAAGCACTCCTGATTCACCAAATGAGTCCTTCACTAACTTGCCAGCAAGGGAGTAAGTCATTCATTTTTTTTCACTGTTCAGTTTTAATTATAGATATGTTTAGAGACCATTCCACTGGGAGTATATTATTGAACACTCAGCTATAAGTGTATAAGTTCCTTAATTCTCATAAATAGTCTTTTGGATAAGAACTAGTTTCTTTTTTTTTAATGAAATAGCTTTAAAAGTCTGAATATCATTGAAATCATGGTGACTGGCAGTTTATAATGATATCTAAAGAATCCCTGGTTAATTCATAAGTAATTCCCTCCACTTCTTACCCACCATTCTTTTAGAAAACCAGTCATTTTGGACTTGTAGTAACACAGGTGACAAACACTTTAACTTTTGGGAATTCAATTTTTGCGACTGAGAACTTTGTATCTAATTAATTAATTTGCTTAATCCTTCTATCCCGTTCCTTTGTGTCATTTTTGTGATACAATTAAATATGCATTAACAAGTTTTAATAAGTGTATATGTAAGGCAGCTTTCCTTTTCTGAGTGTAAATATGAGGACACTGGAAATTTTAAGGTTCAAGAGGAGTGTCAATGTTACATATTTTGAGCACTTATAAAATCCAAGTCATAAAAATTCATATGTGATTTTTTTTTTTTTCACGAGCTTCCCTGGTGGCTCAGACAGTAAAGAAATCCACCTGCAATGCAAGAAACCCAGGTTCGCTGTTGATTGGAGATAGTGGAGTTGTAGGAAACATGGAAACAACATGTTGAGAATCAGTTCTGTAATAAGGGCAGCACTAATAGCATCAAATATCTTAGGGGTACAAGGAACCTAAGTGAACAGCGCAGAGTAGAGCTCACCATCTAAGGTGGGACACTAGGACTCCCCTGGCAGTGCAGTGGCTAAGACTCCATGCTCCCAACCAGGGGGCTTGAGTTCCCAGAGCTTGAGTTCAGTTGCTGGTCAGGGAACCAAGATCCCATGCCACACAGAGTGGCCTAAAAAATAAAATGAGGACACCAAGGCTAGGGGTGTAGGAATGACACCTAGGCTGGGGGCCCACCCTCCATACAGCCTCCCTGCCCCCATCCCACCTTGATGTGACACTGTGATGCCGTCACTCACTCTCCAGCATTCCCAGCAACAGTGAAAAGCCAACTGGATTTCTTGCACATGAGGGTGTATGTTTTCTTTAAACTACCATTGTAGCTTTCTATATCTATTGCCTCTTACCACTCATTACCTATTTAGAATGAAAAGTTTATAGTCTAATGGACTTCAAACTGATGTTTAAGAAATATTTATTAAGAGCACCTAAGTACAAAGTACTTGTGCTGTAGATGGAAGAACCATTGTGGTGCCCATCCTTGGGAGATTGGCTTTATAGCAGAGGCAAGCCTGATGGGTTTTTTCTAGTAATGGTACTTGCCTCTCATTGAGGAGGTATGGGTTAATATGTACTACATCATTAGGAACTTTATTACTAAGAAGAGAATGTTTCTATTTCAGGTGGTATTTGCTGCCTTCTTTTTATAGCAGTTCTTGCACAAGTTGGTATTTTGGTAGGAGGAGTAGTGGACTTACTCAGGACTTGGTCCTTTTTTGAAATGAATAGGTTGAGTATGAGTGTAGAATTAATGATATTCTATCTCCTATTCTATATGAATGACTGTTTCTTGTGACTCTAAAACCAATCTTCTTGAAATTTTGGGGTATATTTTACCAAAAATTGTTGGAAAATAAGAATTTGAGGAATTTTTGAAGGTTAATCTTGATAGAATGCCCTCAGAATAAAAGATCAGTTGGTGATACTGGTTTTCTGTGTCCATGTTACTAAATCTGAGTCTGTTGATCTTCTGTGGTGAAAGTCCTCCCCAAGCATAGATTGACAGTGGTTTTATTTTTTTCCTTACAGTGGTTTTAAGTAGTTCTGGTTAACCCGCAGACTTCCCACATCTCTTGATTCCCTGCATTTTCTTCCTTTCTCTCCAGCCTTTACTCTTCTTCTTTGCTCAGAGCGTTATTTATTAATCTGAGCCTGTGACTTCATATTTACAGAATACCACCCTAGCCTCAGAGCTTCTCAGTTTACTTTAGTATCTGTTGAGGGCCTGAGAAAAGTTACTAGAATGAATTTTAGTTAACAAAGGTGAAGAGGTGGGACAAAGGAAGATAGCAGGAGTTGAACAGGAAACTGGACCCTCCGATTTGCTGAGATTGATGATGATGACTTCAGGCATGCCTCGGAGATACTGTAGAGACACAATAAAATGAGTCTCGCAAGAAAGCAAGTCACACAAGTATTTTGGTTTCCCCGTGGGTCCACGCTGTAGCATGTCTCAGAACTTTCTTTTATTCTTATGGCTGAATTGTATTCCAATGTATGGATAAACCACATTCTGTTTATCCACTCACCTGTTGATGGACACTGGGTGTACTTCCACCTTTAGAAGCTTCCCTGCCTTCTTTTACGGACACCTCCAGATGTAGAGCGCCATGCTGTGATTCCTGCACCTGAGCTGTAATTACCAGCTATAATTAACCTTTCTCACAGCACACTTACTAGGATGAAGCTGGGTAAAAGAAATGTTAAAATGGAGGACCTTGAATCTTGTATTTTCTTAAGGAGTGAGCAGTTCACTACAAAGTTTGGCCCAAAGCTCCAGGACTTTGAACAGTAGATATTCGTTATTTGTCATGTGACAGGTGGTTGACCCTGTGTCATTTGGGACTACAGGGATAACTTGGCCACTTGTCCCTCATCTGGGGGATTTGTTCAGCCTCAGTCACCCTGGGAGAGGTAGCGGGGTTCCCTAGACAGCAGGAGAGAAGTCCAGTGCACAGATGCTCTTTAAGTATCAGCTTGCATCCTGTTTGCTAACGTCTAATTGTCTAAAGATGCCCACAGGGCTCAGTGCAGAGTCAAGAGGTAAATAAAGACAGCCCATCTCTTGTTAAGATGAGTGGCAGAGTTGCATTGCAAAGGGTGTGTACCCTGCAATGAGAAGTTTATGGTCAGTTTTTGTAACCTATCACAATAGTTTAAGACAAATTCAAATAGAGATAAGCTCGGTGTGAGTCCAAAGGGTTGGGAGAGGTTTATACAGGTGTTGATACAGCATCTTGAAGGATGTCCAGGCTTTGACTACAGAGGAGGAGGGTAAGGGGTGGAATGGGTCTAAAGAAAGAGTGCAGGTACAGAGAACACAAGGGGTGGGGCTGGGGGGCAGGCAGAGGGCCTGGCTGAAGGCTTGTCCAGGAGCAGCTGTCAGAGTGGAGGTTTGGAATGTCACCGTGGTTGAGAAAGGCCTTCAATGTGCAGTTAGTGTACATATATATTCATCTCTTTGTTCTGCAGAGCAGTTGAAGACTATTTTGAGAGAAGGGTAATGTGGCGAATCACTTGATTTAGGAGAAACAGTGTTGTCAGGATGACTTAGCCACGAGCGAGCCAGGATTCTGAGATGGCCCCTGATATTCCTGCCCCTGGTATGCCCCTGTGTGATCCCTGCACCTGCAGTGTGGACAGCACAGTGAGGCTGGTGGGGCCCTCCTGTGGCCAGGTGGCATATGATGGAGAGGAAGAGTCTTGCAGATAAAATGGCTAGAGGTGTAATGTATCCAGTTTTTTTAAGGACCAGCTTTTTTTTTGTTGATTTTCTTTCTTATTTTGAATTTCATTGATTTCTCCTCTAAATTTTGTGATTTCTCCTGCTTGCTTTGGATTTAATTTGCTCTTTTTCTCTCATTCCCTAGGGTAGAAGCTTAGCTTATTTATTTTAGATCTTCCCTCTTTTCTAAAACATCTATTCAATGTTATAAATTTCTCTGTAAGCACTGTTTTCACTCCATCTCATAAATTTTGGTAAGTTGTATTTTCATTCAAGATATTTTAAAATTTCTTTTAAGACTTCTTTGATTCACATGTTATCTAGAAATGTGCTATTTAATCTCCACTTTTAGATTTCCTATAATCTTTGTTATTAATTTTCTTTTGATCTGAGAGCATTCTTTCTATGATTTTTGTTCTTTAAACTTTGTTGAGGTGTGTTTTATGACCCACACTGTGGTTTGTCTTGGCAAATGTTCCATGCGAGCTTGAGAAGAATGTGTATCTTACTGTTACTGGATGAAGTATCCTGTACATGTAAGTTAGATCAGGTTAATTAATGGTGCTCTCCACTTCAGCTATATCGTTGCTGACTCTTTACCTGCTGGATGTATCAGTTACTGATAGAGGTGTGTTAAAATATTCAACTGTAATAGTGGGCTTATCTATTCCTCCTTGCAGTTCTGCCAGTTTTTGCCTATGTATTTTGATGCCCTGTTGCATGCACACATTAAGGATTGTTACGATGTTCCTTGGTGTGCTGTTTTGGGTGTTTGTCCTGCTTGGTGTTCTCTGAGCTTCCAGGATCTGTGGTTTGGTTTATTTGGAAAATTCTCAGCCATTATTTCTTCAGATATTTCTTCTGCTCTGTTCTCTGTTTCTTCTAGTATTCCCATTACTTTTGTAAGTTTTTTTAAGAGACTTCTAAACTGTCTACCAGAATGGCTGTAGCATTTTGCATTGGGTGGCAGTTCCTGTCACTGCCCATCGTCACCAGCATTTGGTGTCATCAGTGTTCTGAATTTGGGGCATTCTCATAGGTGTGCAGTGGTGTCTTATTGTTGTTTCACTCTTATTTATTGTTTGTTTACTGTCCATGCTATGCATCATATGGGATCTTAGTTCCTGGAATAGGAATGGTACCAGCGCCTCCTGCAATGGAAGCTCAGAGGCATAATCACTGGACCGTCAGGGAATCCCCGTCATTATTGTCTTAATTTGCATTTCCCTGGTGACATATGATGTGGGACATCTTTCCATATACTTATTTGCTATACATACATCATCTTTGTTGAGATCTCTCTTAAAGTCTTTGGCCCACTTTTAATTGACTTGCTATATTTTCTTACTGTTGAATTTTGAGAGTTCTCTGTATATTTTGGTTAACAGTCCTTTATCAAATATGTCTTTTGCTGCAAATATTTTTTCTTGGTGTATAGGTTGTCTTATTCTTTTGACGTTATCTTTTGCAGAATATAAATTTTTCATTTTAATAAAGTCCAGCTTGTCAATTACTTCTTTCATGGATCCATATCTTTGGGTATGGAAAAGTCATTTCCATACCCAAGGTCATCTAGGTTTTTTCTTATGTTATCTCTGAGGAGTTTTCTAGTTTGGTGTTTTACATTTAGAACTATGAACCATTTTGAGTAAATTTTTGTGAAGGGTATAATGTCTGTGTTTAAGTCCTTTTTTCTTTTTTTGCACTGGATATCCACTTGTTCCAGCATGTTGATGAAAAGTTAACTTTTGGGAGGCTCATTTTCCTTCATTTGAAGATATTTCTATGTTTTTTAATTGAGATACAATTGACACATAGCCTTCCATTAGTTTCAGGTGTACAGAGTAGTGATTTGACATTTCTATGCATTGGAAATGATCATCACAGTAAGGCTAGTAAGATCCATCACCACACATAGTTAAATCTTTTTTCTTATTGTGAAAATTGTAAGGATTTATTCTCTCAGCAACTTTCATGTATACAGTATTCTTAACTGTTGTCATCATACTCTACATTACACCCCCAGAACTTGTTTTATAACTAGAAGTTTGTGCATTTTACTGCCTCCATCCATGTAGCCTCCTCCCACCCTTTACCCACCTCTGGCAACCACTAGACTGCCAGTCTGTTCTCTGTATCCATAAAATTCAGGTTTTGGTTTTTTTTTTTTTAGATTCTATATGTAAGTAAGATCATACAGCGTTTGTCTTTCCCTGACTGACTTATTTCATTTAGCATAATGCCCTCAGAGTTCATCCATGTTGTCACAAATTGCAGGATTTCCTTCTTTTTGTTGTTGAATAATATTTCATTGTAAATATATACCACAATTTCTTTATCTATTCATTCATCAGTGGACACTTAAGTTTCTTCTGTATTTTGACTGTTGCAAATAATGCTTCAGTTTACATGGGTGTGTATATATCTTTTTAAGTTAGTGTTTTCATTTCCTTCAGATAAATACCCAGAATTGAAATTCCTGGGTCATATGGTAGTTCTATTTTTAATTTTTTGAGGAATTCCCATACTGTTTTCCATAGCAGCTATACCAGTTTGTATTCAAACCAAGAGTGCACAGAGGATTCCCTTTCCTTTATATCCTTGCTGACATTTATTATTTCTTGTCTTTTTAATGATAGCAGTTCTTACAGGTATAAGAAGATACCTGATTGTGGTTTTGATTTGCATTTCCCTAAAGATCAGTGATGTTGAGCACCTTTTCATGTACTTGTTGGCTGTACTTATTTTCTTTGGAAGGATGCCCATTCAGATCTTCTACCCATTTTTTTAATTCAGAAGCTTGGATTTTTTGCTATAAGTTGTGTGAGTTCTTTATATATTTTGGATATTGACCCCAGTCAGCCATATGATTTGCAATTATTTTCTCCCATTCACTAGGTTGCCTTTTTATTTTGTTGCTGGTTTCCTTTGCTGTGTAGAATATTTTCAGTTTGAAATAGTCCCGCTTACCTAGTTTTGCTTTCATTGCCTGTGGTTTTAGTGTCATAACCAAGAAATCTTCACTAAGACCAGTGTCAAGCTGTTTTCCCCCTGTGTTTTCTTCTAGGAGTTCTGTAGTTTCAGGTCTTACATTTACGTCTCTAATCCATTTTGAGTTCATATTTGGTGTAATATAAGGATCAAGTTTTTTGTTTTTTTTTTTTTTTTTTCCTATAGCTATCCAGTTTTCCAGCACCACTTGAAGAAGAGATTGACTTTTCCCCATTGTGTATTTTCCGTATCTTGACACTTTTGTCCAGATAAGGGTGGCTATATATGCATTGATTTATTCTGTTCCGTTTGTCTATATGTCTGTATTTATGCCAGTACCATGCTGTTTTGATTTTTGTAGCTTTATAATATGTTTTAAAATGAGACTGTATGTTCTCCTGCTTCATTCTTTTTTCTCAATATTATTTTGGTTACTCAGATTCCTTTGTGGTTCCATATGAATTTTAGGATTATTTGCTTTTTCTGTAAAAAAAAAAAAAAGATGCTGGGAGATTGAGGAATTACATTGGATCTGTCGATCGCACTGGGTAGCATATACATTATAACAACATTAGTCTTCTAATCCATGAACACGAGTTGTCTTTCCATTTATTTGTGTTTAATTTCTTTCAATAGTGTTTTGTAGTTTTCAATGTACAAATCTTTAGCTTAGTTGGTTAAGTTTATTTGTAAGTATTTTGTCCTTTTTGATGCTATTGTAAATGGGATTATTTTCTTAGTTTCCCTTTTAGATTGTTCATTATATAGAAATGCAACTAATTTTTGCCTGTAGACTTTATATCCTGCAGCTCTACTAAAGCATCATAGTATAAATATTATTTTAAAGCCCCATGGACCCCAAGAGGAACATTAGGAAATAAACATGCATAGGAAAGCAGCCCAAGGCTTGGCTCCACATTCAGTGTCAGGAAGCTCAGAAGGAACCAGAAAAGGTGTCTGGGGAGAGTCTGCAATGAAGAGTGCGGAGAACCGAGGGCCAAGCTTGTGCTGCAGAGGCCAAATAGAGTGTTTCATGTGGGGTTTAGAGAGATTAATAACCTTCCCAGGTCACACAGCTGGCTGGAGGTACAGCTTACATCCAGACTGACTGGCAGATGCCAGACTCATGCTCCCAGTTTCTGTGCTTGAACACATAAACCACAGCCAGTATGATGTTCCCTTCAGTAGCATCAACTCTGTGCCAGGCACTGTTGTGAGAGCTTTATTTATAACAGTATGTTTATTCCTGTTGTCATCACCATCTTACAGAGGTGGAAACGGAGACACAGTGAGGTTGTGTTCAGGGTCACAGAGTGGCTCAGTGTGCTTTGAACTAGCTGTCTGGGTCCAGAGTCTGCACTCATAACTGTCTGTTGATAACCCTCTCCACTGCCTGCATAACTGGAGTGTCATCAAGGATAATATTTCTTAAGGTTGAATGAGGACACTCAAGAAGCAAATAGATTCTTTAATTAGAAAAAGAAAACCAAGCAGCGGTGTTTTGACCTTTGGCTCTGTCCATATTGATTTTGGTGCTTCCCAGCCTCATATAACCTGGTGAAGTGCTATATGCCTTTCTTTCAGCTTGAACAAAGTGCTTGTAAAGTTGCTTTGTTCTTTCTCCCCATGGAGCATGCCTGAAAACAGAATGTAATGCTGCCTTTTACTCTAAGTCAAATGAAAGCCTTGGTTTCTCAGGGTCAGAAAAATGCAGTCATATAGGTGGAGTCTCATTCAGTGATTTTAATTGTGCCCCTCTCAAAAGTTAAGTTTAGGAAGGAAGTTCTTGCATCTGAGAAAAGACTTGCCGCTGGAGCCATGTTGCCTGGAGTAATGGTTTACAACTGTTACAACTTTCCAATTGGCCCAGAGTTTACTTTAAGAGGCACTGGAAGCATGTTGGTAAGTGCAGTGTTTCTTCCAGCATGATAAGACCTTCAGATGTCTGCTCTCTGTTGCTCGTTTGTCTTCATTACGCCTCCTTTTTCCTGGACATGACCTCTGCCCCTCAATTCAGGTGCTCCCCTGAGCTTTTTCTCGCCACTCCACGTATTCTGGCATTTTCCCTCAAAGAAAGGTCCTGTGTCACACTTATGGAAAAAATAGCAATAGCCCAGTGCCAGTGTGGGGTTGGGGTGGGCAGTGTGTCCCCCTCAAGTTCTACCTGGCATTTCATTCTCCAGGCTTGCCTGTGCCTCTCCTGTTAGCTCACCTGTTTTGATCTGACATAGCTGAGGCTTTTCTTATCTTTGTTTTGGTTTAAATTTTTAAAGTTCATAACCAGGTTTTCAAGAGGACAGGAATCCCGAGACCCGATTGTCAGCAAAGTAGGCAGTAATTACAGCCATTGTCACCTGGCATGTGAACAGACGTTGAAAAAACTGTCCATTGGCCAGCCTCAACCCAGTGTCCCACCTCTGCCAGCCATCTCATCATAGGCTGCTGGCCTCGGTCAGAAGAGATGGGGACCTGGAGTGGAGCCAGGGTAGGGGAGACTGAGGGGCACTTGAAAGACTACAGCGGGAGAGCTGCTTTCACCAGCAGAACAGGTCTGCTGATGAAGGTTCTCTCCATTTTTGTTTGATTACTTATTCTGATTCTTAAATGCTCATCTGTATGTTCAGGTTTTCATATATTTTTGAGTCAATTTTGAAAATATGTAGTATACTAGAAAGAGATTCATTTTTCTAAGTTTTCAAATTTGTGGGCATAAATTTGTATTTTAGAATTTCTGCTGTGTCGATAATTATGTCCCCTTTTTTCTCTGCTCTTTTTTGGAATGACTTTTATATATATAAAATACATGAGTTTCAGGAAGAAACCTAAAGAGGATTTACATTTGCTCCTGGCAGCACCTCGGGCAGAAGCAGTCCTGGGTCACATTCACCCAGGTCTGAGGAGTGAGTTGGGTTGAAGGCAGGCTTTGGTCCCTCTGAGGGCCAGACTATCTGTTTCACCCTTATCTGTAGAAAGTAGCCCCGAGTATCCAGTTCCAAGTGTGAATCATTTATTAGGGTTCCTCTTCCTTGGTGGACCTGGACTTCTGTTTTTATTCTCTTGCTCTCTAGGGTTATCCAAAGATGACCCCACTACATCAGCTACCTTTTCAGACATTGGCACATGCCCTTCAAAGAAAAGGTGCCCCAAACATTAGGCTCATCTCTCTGAATTTCCTTTTTCTCCAAATTTTGATCCTGTAGTTCTTTCCTAGAATTTCCTTTTTCTCTAAAGTTTGATCCTGTAGTTCCTTCCTACTTTGTCTCTCTAATGCTATCAAAGACATACTTTATATATATATATAAACACACATATACACACATATATATATATATATTTTTTTTTTCTTAATGCAAGGATTAGCCTGCATTACCTTGATGGCGCTAAATGAGGCTGAAGTCCTTCTTGTATGTACTTTTTTAAGATAAGTGTTACTCTTGAAGTATAGCGTGCGTACAGAAAAGCAAACAAATCTTGAGCATACTGCTCAGTTAATTATCACAGGTCCCCCACCCAGTCAAGAAACAATGTCAGCACCCAAGCCTGCCCCTCCTTTCCCCACCGTGTCCCCTGCTCCCGTCTCCCTCATAATCACTTCTGCTTGGCCACTTCTTCCTTCCTGAAAACCTAGGAAACCGGATCTCGTTTAGTCCCTTTCCTTTGTCATGATGAAGTGCATAATTTTGTCCCAGTCCTTTCTCATTTGTTTTGCTCTTTACCTTTTCAATCTATTCCTGGGACGGCTTTCTCCCCTTGTATATCATGTTTCTCCCCTTGTGACAAGCCCGCTCAAGCCTGTTAACAATTCGTCCCTTTAGATTGTACACAATACTTTGCTGTTTTCCTGAGTGTGATTTCTAGAAAGCCTGCCAAGCTCATGATCGTCTGCTGACACGTAGAATATGTGATTTCAGGCTGTGATTGTGTTCTGTACACATTTAGGAACAGTTACCCAGAATACAAACCTGGTGCCTTATTTCTCGGGCTAGCCCTGCCCGTCACAGGAAGCAAATCAGGAATTGTTTGGTTTGAAATGTTCTCTCGACCTCACCTTGCTCGAAATGTGCTGCGGAATTGCAGGAAGAATTGCAGAGCAGTGACATTCTGCAGCTGTCACCTTGGATCTCTTTCTGGCGGGTATCACCATTGACTTACCGAGCTTGACTTCTCAGTTCTCATTTATCACCCTCATCAGATGCACATTTTTGGCACAAGCACCTGGCACAGTGGCTGGCATATGTTGGCATCTAATAACTAATTAGCTTGTGGTAATATGATACAAGGGATTCAGAAGTCAAGAATCAGGGACGTCCATGAGGTGAGACAGAAATGGCCAGCCTTTTTCTCTTCCTTCCAGCTTTTTTGAAATATAATTGACATATACTACTGTATAAATTTAAGGTGTGCAACATAGTGATTTGACTTATACACATCACAAAATAATTACCACAGTAAGTGTAAAGAACATCCATCAGAATTAAAGAAATAGAAAAAAATTCTCCTTGTAATGAGACCGCTTCGGATTTACCCTCTTAACATAGGCTTTCATATATAACATGCAGCAGTAGGCCAGCCTTTTTTTTTTTTTTTTTTTTTTAAGTTAGAAATGAACCTGGCTTCTATCTCTCCCACTTCTGATTCTTGGCCATTTGTTAGATTTAATTTCTAGCATCAAAGAATCTGCATCCTGACAAAATGGGCATTTTATTTTTCCTGGTCCTTTTCATTGAGAAGTGGTGGATATTGTGCAGAGTAAGCATAGCTTGCGCTTCGTATCAGCACATAAGATCACAGTGAGCCCCTAGAATTCAGGGTTCAGCCAGAAGATAATCATCCAAATGGATGTGATAAGTTTTCCCCCCAAAATGGGATCCCTTCCAGAACCAAGAGAACTAGAGTAGAATATGTATCATAAAGGAAAACCCTCGTCTGAAACCTTGTGGGGTTCACTGAAGCCAGGATGTGTGAGCAGCTGGACCGAGGTTCAGCTGTAGCCAGGAAGGGAAGGTGGAGGAGAACTGAGGAGTCATATTTCAGCCCTGTTCTTGGGGGACAGGACTGAGCCCCAGCCTGGGCAGTGTGTCGTCTGGGGTGGGACAGTGGTGTCTCACCACGCTGCAGCTTCAGTTCAGTTCAGTCACTCAGTTGTGTCTGACTCTTTGCGACCCCATGGACTGCAGCACACCAAGCCTCCCTGTCCATCACCAACTCCTGGAGTTTTCTCAAACTCATGCCCATTGAGTCGGTGATGCCATCCAGCCATCTCATCCTCTCTCGTCCCCTTCTCCTCCCGCCTTCAATCTTTCCCAGCATCAGGGTGTTTTCCAGTGAGTCAGCTCTTTGCATCAAGTGGTCAAAGTAATGGAGTTTCAGCTTTAGCGTCAGTCCTTCCAATGAATATTCTGCACTGATTTCCTTTAGGATTGACTGATTGGATCTCCCTGCAGTCCAAGGGACTCTCAAGAGTCTTCTCCAACACCACAGTTCAAAAGCATTAATTCTTCAGCGCTCAGCTTCCTTTATAGTCCAACTCTGACATCTCACGCTGCAGCTTGGCTTACCTGGAATCTTTAATGTCTCGTTAGGGATCAGCTTAGGCTGTTCTGTAAACTTGGCATGCTAATACGTAGCACAGTGATGAACATCTCTGTCTTCTTGGAGTGGGGCAGGGGGCGCCTGCCTCGTCTAGTGGCCTCAGAGCTCCCCCTCCTGTTGCTCTCCCATCATGTTGACAGGTGGCCTCTTACTGTCTCTGGTCACTTCCCTCTTCCCCCTCCACACTCCAAGTGGAAAGATCCCTTTTGCTGCCCTGATCCTCTCAGTTCAGCTCCACTCAGAGCTCATGCCCAGAGTCTGTCCTCAGGGCAGAAGGCCCCATACCCACTGCAGTCCCTTTTCCTCACCCTGAAGTGGACCAGGGACCCCCTTTCAGGTGGGCTGCCCAGCTCGGGCAGTGCCCCCCAATGACTTAGAGGTGCTCACACCTGGACCTAGCAGTGGGGCTTCTGCCTCCATGGCTCTGACCACACTGTGTAGCCACACCCTGAGCATCCCTGGGCCAAGGCAATGCCCACTGGCTCCCACCAGACCTTGTGTTTCACTGTGAGCCCCTCTCAAGGTGGGTGGGTGATGGTGGGGAAGGGTCCTTGGGGCAAAACTGGGACCTGTCTCCAGTCATCGGGTGGAACGCGTCAACACTTGGCTCCTCTCCATCTTGCCACTGTTTTTTTCCTCTTCAGCTCCTCCCGGCTCAGCTCCCCTTTTACAGTCCCCCAAACTGATATTTCTCATCTCTGAAGAACAGTCTTTGAGCCATGGTGACAGGCTTCTGAAAAAAAAAACAAATCACTGTGAAGGTGGGATTAGACAAGGGATATTGGAGCTGAGGACCTGAATGAGAGGCTTTCCCTTGGGGGGCAGGGGGCATCATGGGGAGTGCATGCGCGTAAGACAGCCAAAAACCCAAAACGAAGTAGGAAGTGAGCTTTTAAAACATCCAAGATACGTGTTCTTGTACTTTCACACTTGATCTCACCATTTGAGTCCTTGTTGAGCGACTCACTCTGTTAACTTAACCTCCAGGAGAATCTGAACCCAGTGGGGAGGAGTCCTGAATCCCGTCCTCCATGTTGTCCAACTGACTCTCACTTTTTCTCACTGCTCTCCCTCATCAATGTAAATCTGTTTTAATTTGCTTCTCATTTTGATGGACTGAATGTGTCTGAATCTGCTGCTTCAGGCAACACTAGACTCATTTCCTCCATCACAGTGATGCTCAGATGTGTTCACTAGAATTACCCTGCGGTGAGTAAAAATGAATCTTTGTGATTTTGCGAACTTGCTCAAAATAATTTTTCCTAAAACTTCAGTACCTGCTGTAGCTTGCCTACCAGAGAATGAAAAAATGCGTTGAGAGCATCAAGTGAATAAGGACAAATCTGTAGGAAGCTGCTGATCTCATTAGCTTTGATGGCTTGGGTTTTTATCATGGATGTGTGATTGTTATACTGTACATGTTTATTCATTGTCCACTCATAAAACTTTTTCTGATTTGTGTGATGAAACAAAGTACATCAGCACACTGGTGTTCTGCACAAAGTTCTGAGAACTCCAGGTGTCCTGCCACCTTAAACACTGAAAGTGAAAGGAAAGTGAGGTTGCCCAGTCATGTCCGACTCTGCGACCCCATGGACTGTAGCCCACCAGGCTCCTCCATCCATGGAATTTTTTAGGCAAGAGTACTGGAGTGGGCTGCCATTTCCTGCTCCAGGGGATCTTCCCGACCCAGGGATTGAACCCAGGTCTCCTGCATTGTGCGCAGATGCTTTATTGTCTGAGTCACCAAGGAATCCCCAGACACTGAAAAACACTGCTTTCTAGACTCTAAACCAATTTCTTTCCACCCCCCCCTTTTTTTTTTTTTTTTACTTTATTTTACTTTACAGTACTGTATTGGTTTTGCCATACATCAACATGAATCCGCCACGGGTGTACATGAGTTCCCAATCCTGAACCCCCCTCCCACCTCCCTCCCCATACCATCTCTCTGGGTCATCCCAGTGCACCAGCCCCAAGCATCCTGCATCCTGCATCCTGCATCAAACCTAGACTGGTGATTCATTTCTTACATGATATTTTACATGTTTCAATGCCATTCTCCAAAATCATCCCACCCTCTCCCTCTCCCACAGAGTCCAAAAGTCTATTCTATACATCTGTGTTTCTTTTGCTGTCTCGCATACAGGGTTATCGTTACCATCTTTCTAAATTCCATATATATGTGTTAGTATACTGTATTGGTGTTTTTCTTTCTGGCTTACTTCACTCTGTATAATTGGCTCCAGTTTCATCCACCTCATTAGAACGGATTCAAATGTATTCTTTTTAATGGCTGAGTAATACTCCATTGTGTATATGTACCACAGCTTCCTTATCCATTCATCTGCTGATGGACATCTAGGTTGCTTCCATGTCCTGGCTATTATAAACAGTGCTGCAGTGAACATTGGGGTACATATGTCTCTTTCAATTCTGGTTTCCTCAGTGTGTATGCCCAGCAGTGGGATTGCTGGGTCATAAGGCAGTTCTGTTTCCAGTTTTTTAAGGAACCTCCACACTCTTCTCCATAGTGGCTGTACTAGTTTGCGTTCCCACCAACAGTGTAAGAGGATTCCCTTTTCTCCACACCCTCGCCAGCATTTGTAGACTTTTGGATAGCAGCCACTCTGACTGGCGTGAAATGGTACCTCATTGTGGTCTTGATTTGCATTTCTCTAATAATGAGTGATGTTGAGCATCTTTTCATGTGTTTGTTAGCCATCTGTATGTCTTCTTTGGAGAAATGTCTATTTAGTACTGGCTCATGGCACTGACAGTCCTACTGATAAGCTGAAGTACAGATCATGAGGACACGTGCTGACCATGCTTGTTGGAGCATAATTACATCTGTCATCATGAGCATGGGCTTCCTTGGTGGCTCAGTGGTAAAGAACCCGCCTGCAGTGCAGGAGACGGGTTCTCCTTCAATCCCTGAGCTGGGAAGATGCCCTAGAGAAGGGAGTGGCACCCACTCCAGTATTCTTGTCTGGAGAATCTCATGGACAGAGGAGCCTGGTGGGCTATAGTCCATGATGTTACAAAGAGTTGGATACAACTTAGCGACTAAAACAATAACAGTCAGGAGCATACTTGAAATTGGTTTCCACTGTTTTGAAAGATGCAGTTGCTCCGAATTAGGGATGTGCTTGTCTGACGTCCTCCGAAGCCCAGCACTGACAGGAGACGCTGTTTCACCTGATTCCCAGCATTTACCCAGGAGGGCCAGTTAGCATGGATTGTTTCCTTGCTTACATCCTGCCAGCCTTTCCTCCACAGTTAATTCATTTGTTCATTCACAATGATGATTTGGTATCGTCTCCTTTCTTGTTTCTTCTTTTTGTCTTTGGGATTATTTTAGAAGCTTCTTGGATGATTGAGTATTTGAATAGTAAAGTGATTTGGTTTTTTTTTTTTTATTGCAATACAGTATTGCGAGGGCAGGTAGCAAGCAGGCACAGTCTTTCCCATGGTGTTCTGCTCAATTTTTACTGGACTCCTGCAGGAGGGGGAAAGCATCAATAGCCAAGTGTTCAGTCCCTTCATGCTGGTCCCTCCCTGGGTGCTGCTTTTCCCATTTCAGTGTCATCACTGAGGTGGACCTGGATCACTGACTGCCTTGGACGGCACTTCCATTCATCAAACATAATTGGGGTCGTAAGAACATCACCTGTCCTGGAGAAGTGACTTATATACTAACTTATTTCAGGATCTGACCACTGCCTGAGCCTCAGTGAGCTCATCCACCACCCATCATGCCTTCTGGTCTTCCTCATGTGCTGGAACTGTGCCAGCCCAACCTGAGCCTCCTAGACTCTTCTGCAGATGCACACACACATGCATGCACACACACATCCTAGTGCACGCAGACATATGGAGACAGATGTGTAATAGCGTAGCAGAAGTCTGATGTTTGGTTTAGGGTCCTCCATCAGTCATTATGCTGCAGCAAAGTCGGTTCTACCCTGACAGTAAGATGCCCCTTTACCAAAAGCACCCACTCAGTTCAGTTCAGTTCAGTTGTTCAGTCCTGTCCGACTCTGCGACCCCATGGACTGCAGCATACCAGGCTTCCCTGTCCATCACCAACTCCTGGAGCTTATTCAAACTCATGTCCATCACATTGGTGACGCCATCCAACCATCTTATCCTCTGTCATCCCCTTCTCCTCCCACCTTCAATCTTTCCCAGCATCAGGGTCTTTTCAAATGAGTCAGTTCTTCGCATCAGGTAAGCAAAGTATTATAGTTTCAGCTTCAGCATCAGTCCTTCCAATGAATATTCAGGACTGATGTCCTTTAGGATGGACTGGTTGGATCTCCTTGCAGTCCAAGGGACTCTCAAGAGTCTTCTCCAACAGTTCAAAAGCATCAATTCTTCAGCATTCAGCTTTCTTAACAGTCCAGTTCTCACATCCATATATATGACTACTGGAAAAACCATAGCTTTGAGTAGATGGACCTTTGTTAGCAAAGTAATGTCTCTGCTTTTTAGTATGTGTCTAGGTTGGGCATAGCTTTTCTTCCAAGGAGCAAGCGTCTTTTAATTTCATGGCTGCAGTCAGCATCTGCAGTGACTTTGGAGCCCCCCAAAATAAAGTCTGTCACTGTTTCCATTGTTTCCCCATATGTTTGCCATGAAGTTGTCAAGCAAGTGTATGCTCCTCGGTTCTGTCTTGTCACAACAAAGATTTGGGGTGACGGCCATTAAACCCCCCTCGGCGTCTTGGACAGACCGTGTTATAGCCCTCAGGTCTCGAATGGACCTTGTTATAGCTCTTAGACAAATCAGTGTTACAGCTCAGTGTTACAGCTCTTATTTTATTTAGAAGATAGCGGGAAAATCCATCTTCGAGGCATGAGGGCACGTTGGTCCAAAGACTTGAAGACAAGAGCGCAGGAGAGAGAGAGAGCGCGAGCCCTTTGGCTCCTCTTTTTATATATTTTTTTCTTCCCCCTGGGCCTGGCCTATGCAAATTGGGCTTAGTCCGGAGTGCTGTTCTACCTGAAGTCCTCACTCCAGTCCTTGGACCTTCCTTTGACCTTCCTCTGTTCTATTTTCACAGGCTTTTCCCTTCCTTGTCTTTTAGCCATCTCCATTTTGGACTCCTTTTCCCTATTCTAACTACCTAACAAAGTGATGGGACCGAATGCCATGACTTAGTTTTCTGAATGTTGAGTTTTAAGCCAGCTTTTTCACTCGCCTCTTTCACTTTCATCAAGAGGCTCTAGCGTTTAATATAGAACCGATGATGATAATGTCTAATAAAAATTCTTTACGGTGTTCATAGTATTATATTTTTAAAAACGTTTCCAAAATATGTGGCCTGATGGTATTAAGTTTTGCAAAGGCATCAAGTAGTCTGATAAGTCATTCACCCTCCGTGTTCATCAGAGAAGGCAATGGCACCCCACTCCAGTACTCTTGCCTGGAGAATCCCAGGGACAGGGGAGCCTGGTGGGCTGCCATCTATGAAGTCACACAGAGTCGGACATGACTGAAGTGATGCAGCAGCAGCAGCAGCAGCAGCAGCTGCTACATGTTCATTTTTGCAGCAGGGATTTCAAGCCAGGCTCTACAGACCTGTTGCATGCACCTCAGATTGGAGAGTGCAGCCAGCACCCTAAGGGAAACCCCCCCCCCCCACCGGTGACATGTAAGGGATGTAACAGATACCCTGGGAGCAAATGTGTTCAGCTTTCACTGCCCCCTCCCAAGGCAGGGCTGATTTTTATCAACCTGGGTGTGAAATTTGGGAGCCCCAGAAATTCCTGGCTACTAAGAACTGGGTTCTGGGTTCAGACTGGTTCTCTCTGTTGAAGGGTGAAAGGAGAACACCTATTATAAATCAAGCCTTCCGGAATCTCATTAAGGAACTTAAGAAAACAGGTAGTCTGGGAGAGGCAGTAGTTCTGAAATGAAGTGGAGCCAAATAAGAAGGTCTGTTTGGAGGCCAGCGAGAGGGAAAGGCAAAGTTTTTGCTTGTCAGGCCTCTGCTGCTTTAAAGAAAGAGCCGCCTCACAGGCGCGGGTGCTGGGGTCCCAGCTGTCAGCGCCATCACCCGGCCTCCAGGTGAAGACAAGGAGCCTTGTTTCCCGGGTGAAGAGAGGAGCCTTGTTCGTGACCCCTGGCCCGCGGCACCGCAGACCCCTGCCCCCCGCCCCCCGCCCCGGCCTTTGTGTTGCCGCTCCTCCTCCCTCCCTCCCTCCAGACTTTGTGTGCCTTCAAGTGGCCCCCCGGAAGGGACCACCCAGGGGGCTGCACAATGGGGGCCGAGGTAGCCCCCAAAACATAGGTTTCTTGAGACAGGCCGTGAAAAGAAAAGTACTGTTTAACTATGTACGTGTTTGTCCTTTCTACCACCGTTTTGTGTGGCCAACAAAACCCCCTCCCCCGCCCCCTCGCATCTAGACTCCCCCAAGGCTGTACCCCCAGCTGTTCCAGCTGCCGGGCATCAGGCCCGAGACCCTTGCTCCTCGTTCTTGCTCCCAAGGCCCTGCTGCCTCAGTCTCCTTACATGCACGCCTTTGGATGGATGGTCAGGAAATTGGTATCAGAGCAAACAAATGATGCTTGCCTGATGAAACTGTTTTATCAGTCATCCTCAGAGTCAGTGGCTTGGCGCTGCTGCTGGGTGAGATGTGTCTGTAGGACCACTCAACAAAAGCTGGCAGCCGGAATTCAGTTCTCAATAGCCATTCACACCTCTGTAAAAGGATTAGCTCCGGCCAATTGTTAGCCTGTTTAAATCTTAATTTGCATCTTTATGGAGGTAGGGCTTCTCCAGGCCTCTCTGCTGTTCAGTGGTGTGTGTGTGTGTGTGTGTGTGTGTGTGTGTGTACCTATGGGTGGGTGGGCATCACCGGAGGTTTTTTCTTAATGGTGAAGGTGCTAAATTGCTTCAGGAAGACCTGTAAGTGACACAGATTGAATTAGCTGCTTCGGTTTTGACTGACATTGGTTGGGCTTTGGTTCATTAGTTACATTAGGTTTGACCAAAAAGTCCATTCGGATTTTTTCTTACAGCTTGCAGAAAAACTGACCAAACATTTTGGCCAGCCCAATAGTTTGCAGCAATTGTGGGTTCAGAACATGAGGTGTGTGAATGCGTTCTATTACTTCTGTTTAAACTTAGGAACCTCATGAGTCTTAGGATTTTTCAGTGTTGTTCATTGTAATCAACAAATTTCCTTGGGCATTAAATGCAGAAAAACAGACCTAGGATCTGATGGAATGATGGTTTTAAAATAATCTATTCTATCCAGACCATGTGTTCTTAGTGAAAAGATCAAAGCCACCTTATGTTTCAAAAGGAAAGTATGACCTACCAAAGCTGTGAGTTTCCAGGCGAGGATTCTGCAAGCTCTGGAATCTGATGGAGACTAGCAGGTCCTGTTGCCTTCTTCCCACCCTCACGTGTGTGGGTTATTTCTCCATGACATGCTCATATCCCACCGCCACCTCTGTGCGTGATGCCTGCTTGTTGTTGCTCTTTCCGAAATAGTTTCCTCCCTAAAACTTCATTCTGGATATAACTGACTGCCTTCTGATTCTTCCATTTCCTTAAAGAGACAGTAAACATCATCCATAAAACTTTCAACAAGTAACATTGTGTTGTGTAAATTGTATAAGCAGACTCGTCCCTGCCTGGAGTCCAGGCCCACACCATGCAAAGACTGTGTCTCCTGGAGAAAATGAAACCCCAAAGTCAGGCTCCTGTCACTACAGCTGAAGCACTGCTCACTGAGTGCCCCGAAGATGACAACCAGGGCAGATGGGAAGGTCATGTGCTAGAGTCAAGGAGAAACTTATTTTCTGTTTGCCAAGAAGTAATTCTCAGTTTGTGATACTGAAAGAAAAAGCATCTTTTCTCCCTTTATTTCTTTTTTTTTTAAAAACTCTACCTTGACTGCTCACATTAGCCTGGCATGAAGTTGCTTTCTTGTAAATTATGTCCTAAATTCTGTGTGACTGAAAATGAAGCTTTCTCAGAAAGTAATTAGTTTAAATTTAGCCAAAACATAATTTATTGCGTGCTTAAGTATTATTGGATAAAATAAAATGACGTTAAAGCAGCCATTTGTGTTACTGCCAGTTGCTTGTCCTCAAGCAGGTTTGTCCTCTTGCTGGACCTCACAGAAGGCAAACGAATGGTGGGGCCCAGTGCCTTGGTGCCCGGACACCCTCTCCCCAGGGGAGAGATGGGCTGTCAGGCCAGTGCTCTTCTAGCTGAGGGGTTCTGGTAGGAATGCAAATAGAAGACATGGAGGAAATTGGGCTCTTGAATTTGAAAATGGTATTTGCATCACACATCGTCTTTAATCTTTTAACTCTGTACATTGTGTGAATTATTTAAGTTGTTTGCAGGCAAGAGTTGATGGATATTTTGCAAACTAAAGTCTGTCCCATGGGGAGATAAACGTTAGAAATCTTCAACTCAGAGCCACTCATCTTTCGGCACATAAGGTTAGGAGTTAATCTAGGGTGGGCCATGGCTCCGTTGCGACAGTGCTGGTGGCTGTCTCACTGACCATCTTGTAGATCATTCCTTGCTGAGCCCTGGAAGCCCTGGGCCGGTGTGACACTGCCGTGTAAAACCAGACTATAACAGCACACACGTCATGAATTGTCTCATGTGGGTTTAAATCTTGTCCTGTCGTTCAGCACACAGTGTCCTTAAGAGTGCCGTCAGCATCCTGTGAAATCCCAAGTACCCTTGCTGTTCTCAACAGGCCCTTAGTCATGTGGGGAAGACTTGTCAGATGGGGCATAGCTAGAGGACAGCACAGGGTGGGATGTTGTCCGCTTCATGCTGGAGGAACTCAGGGATGAGAAAGATCCCTGTGAAGGAGGCAGTCGGAGGCACTGCCAGACAAGTGTGGGGGCAGCTGGTCTGAGCAGGCCTGACATTTGCACTCAGCAGACTGCTAAAGAGGGAAGGCATTTGGCGTATGATTGCTCACTGGCGCTGCCGTGGTGGTACTTGGGATGGAGATGGGGGGAGGATGCTGGAGTCGGGGAGCATTGTCTATAAGGAGTTTATAACAGTAACCAGACCCCACTGATCGGCTTTCTCTTCTTATCATTCCTAAAAGTGGCAGAGGTAAAATACTCGTCCTTGGGGGGCACTGCCGCATTCCACCTTGGCACAGCAGCATGAGCCAATGTCTGCCTAGCTCCCCTGCTGTACTTGGGTTTGCAAGGATACAGAAGCCACATCCGTTGCTCAGGGCTCACCCCTGGTCCCCCTGGTTGGAAAGTGAGTCTAGAGTCCATCTAAGCTAGAGATTTCCGAGCCCACAGCATGGCTTTGTTTATCAAGCGCAGTTTTTAACATTCTTCTGAATAGTTGCCTCATGTTAAAATCTGAGAGATGTCCTATAAAAATAAAACCAACAATGATGAATTTCCAGCTTCTCTTAAAAACTGGAAAGATCTAGCCTCACTGAGACACTCTGCCATGGGAGCCTGGGGTGACCAGCCCTTTAAGGTTGACACCTGCCCCAGCCTTTAGGATCCTCACCCCACCAGCGGTGGGTGTGTGGGTCCTCCCTGTCTGCCGCCCACCACTGCGCTAACATCTGCGAGCTTGTCCCCTGCCACCCAGAGCAGAGGGTTGGTCCCCTGGCCCCGCTCTCCCTCACCAACCCCGTCCACAGCTACAGCTGCCAGGAAACCAGCCATGACTCAAAAGCCCACGACGTTTTTCACTGTTTCTTTGCCAGAGTTTTATACTGAATCTTCTTTCCTATTACTATCCAGTCACCATCCCGGCCAGCTTATCTCCTTGCTGAGCCCCACCTCCTCTTACTGGCTTTCCCTCGCCTTTGCCTTGCTGCCGCCTGGCTTCAGTTATGGTCTCCCTCTGTCTGCATGCTCCCCAGCACAGGGCCCTTCCCCACCTTCCTAACCATCTTCCCCTCGACGTATCATTACTGCTCTGAAATTGCTTATCTTCGTCTTCTTAAGGGCAGGTCTTACTCTGTGAATTGGTTGATGACAAGATACAGCCTTCTAGGGAGAATCGGGACCCAGAGTTTGCCTTCGAAAAAGTTGGTAGACATAGGTACTGCACATCCCACAGGCAAGGAGGTTTGGGGCAGCTGAGGTCAGGCAATGAGGACCACATGGGCCACAGGCTCAGGGTTTAGACAAGAGCTGGGACTTGGCCTGGAGTTGGGGGTGCCAGCAGAGGGGCCCAGAGTCCAGAACAAGGCTTGAATCTGGGGACCAGTTTCTGTTTCCTGCCCAGGGTAAAGGCCTGCTTGGGGTGGGGTGGCAGTGGGGGTGGGAGGGAGGCCTCCAGTGTACAGATGGAGCAGGTCTTTTTCACCCTTGTATCATCAGGCACATGGCCACCAAATAGATTGAGTAACTTAGCCCAACCATTAGATCTCTCCAACCGTTATACTGATTACAAATTAGTAATACTTTGCTATGAACATTGCTTTTTAAGTTGCTTCATTTTCCTGTTGGGGAATGTGTTGTATATTGCCAGCTACATATATGATCAGTTTCTTTAAAGGAAAAGTATTTTGTCTTTGATGTCTTCTCCCATGACTCTTTAGAATCATGCAAACAGTCTTTTTTTTTTTTTTTTTTTTAAGGAATTTACTAACCAAGCTCTTTGGAGACTGTTGTGACCCTGACAGACCTAACCTAGAACAGTTAACACTCCACCAGTGTCCTGTGGACTGCAAATAGATGACAAGGGCTAAATCCCTCTTTCCATTCCTTCCTGTTCTTTCTAAAAATAAAGAAAATTTCATTGCAATGGGATCTGAATGGAGAAATAATAGTCATTTTTTCTGCATTCAGAAATAGAGGACGTAACCTCTACTTTAGCCAGCAGTTTTCAATTTCTTAGCAGTGACAATTTAAGTAAATTTCATATGAGTGGAGGAGATCTAACTTTGTTATGATTGACAATGTGAAATTAGGCTTTTCAGCTGTTCAGATTATCTGGTGTTCCTATCAGTTAGGTGGGATGTGCACTGAGATTGCACAGCTGTGGATGTGAACCTCACTGAAGTCTGAAAAGGGTTAAAAGCCACTTCCTCTGATGGATTTAAAACAGCCACCTTTGCAGACAAGTTTTTCAAACCACCCCGTTTTGCATCTTTGTCAAGAGACAGTCTAGTTGCTGCGTCTTTATGTTTAGATTATATTACAGATATATTTCAAGAAACCATGAAGAGCCACCATAGATTCTAGAAGCTGACCGTCTGGGCTCAAATAAACGTCTCCTGCGGCACCTGTTTTATTTTATAGGCTCTGTAACCACAGTGACATCCTACTAGAAGGCCCTGATGCCTGCGGAGCTGGTGTCCTTCACCAGCTCCCGAGACTCTGCCCTGGGGGTGGCAGTGACAAAGAGCAAGTCAGGTATGACAGTCGTCAAATTGCTGCTGTGGTGGGTAGGCCCTTCTCGTTCCCAGATAAGGGTGGAAAAACACTGCTGTACACAGTCAGCTCTGTGCTGGGCACCCGGAGCATCGATTTAACTGTGGCCTCACCATCTACTTCTTTGTGAATGTATTTGTTTCTCATTGTTAATTGGATATATCTGCTCAATCCCTGCTCATATATCTTGCTCAGTCCCTGCACATGTATCTGCTGAACCCCTGCCCATAGCAACATTTTAAGGCATACTGGTAGGGAGGGAACATGGGTGAGCTCAGTCTCACATGTTCACACAACTTGGTGAACATCCAGGTGGTAGTCTAGCAGAACCTTGCGCTGGACAGGTATCTTTGCCAGATCCAAACCCCAGATGGGTCCCTGTGTTTCCAAGGTCATGCTAGTGATGCAGGCCTCTGATGAATATAGTTCCTGTACCAACAGCATCAACACATCCTGGAAGCTTGTTAGAAATGCGCGTTCTTGGGTGCCACCCCAGATCCACTGAACCAGGGGTCTGGAGGTGGGGCCCTGCCATCTGGGCTTGAATGCCTGCTTACCTCTGCTCCCTCAAGTGTGAGAGCGCTGCTCCAGCCATGTGTCTTCAGTGGCTCAAAAGCAGGCGTGAGCGAGCGGGGTTAATCGTTTGCAGGGTGGTTGGCACACGTGAGTCATGGTTCTTTCTGAATCAGTCAGAAATCTATCCCTCCACACACGTTCTCGGCACTCTGGGTATCTTGTCAGGGCCTCAGAAGCTTTATGCCATCTGGGCTTCTGAATTAAATTCACAGCATTGCAGGTAGATAATATGTGTAGTGGTTTCTCCAGTGCTGCCCCTGGTAGGTGCCTAATTCATGGGTGCATGAATGTTACCAGTGTCCTTACCCTGGTTTTTATTTGGAGGACTGACTGAAGTGAACTCCTGTCACTGAAGTCTGTCCCCACCGTTTTCTGGCCAAGAACAAATGGTTGCTCAGGTGTGGTCCGCCCACCTGAAAGGGCCTTGTCTGGCTGGGAGAGTGAGATGACTTTCAGGTCTGGTTGTCTTACATCTGGTGTCAGCTGTCCTTTCTGTGTGTCATGCAGACTCTTTTGTATAAGGATATAAACAGGCAGGATAATGTGGTTTTCAGAGTGGAATTCGGCGTAAATCCATAAATCCGAATCGGGTCCCTTCAGGGCGTGAGGAGCCGTCAGGGTAATGGTCTCTAAAAGGACCTTGTCCCAAGAAAACATGGCTGATCACAGGATTCCATCCCACAGATCGCAGAGTGAGGGTCACCAGTGCTGAACGTGTTTACATCCGCTTCTGAATCTTGCTGTGATCTCCACACTACAGAGAATGTGGGACTTGCCTGTCCTGGTCAGTAGCTTTCCAGCTTACAGCAGTGAAGGGTGATGCATGGAAATCCTCTTTCATGTTTTTTATCATGCGAAGTGAAGATAAAGGCAGTCTTAAAATGCCCTTTACAAGGGTAGGAGAAGCTGGCTAGGGAGGAGTCTCTCTGGCCATTCGGTGATTGTATGCAGTAAGGCTCTTCAGCTGGACCCCCCACTTCTTTCTCACCGTGTTCTGTGTCTGTTGATATACTGTTTGGCATAAACCACAGTGGTGGTATGTCGCATGAAGGCATATACGCATTTATAATTCTCTCTGTGGACTGAGTTGTTAGACTAGGTGATTCATCATGTGACTCTCTTAACCTGGGCTGCCAGACTGTGGCATGGTGATAAGATATGCCATCTCCATCGACTCGGCCTGCGTTTGTTACAGTTTCTCAACATGCATAAATAGAGCGTCCGTTCCCATTATGAGAGGTTGTGTTTTCCATGACTATTGATCTACAGTTATGTATAAATCAGCCTTCCAAGAAGAAATGATCTTTCTTTATGACCAACACAAATTTTAAAATTAATATCTGGAGCCTTCAGAACTGTGTCTCTGCCACAGTCATTTTTTAAAGCCAGATAAAGAAGTCAGGAATGGTTCCTGAAGTCACTGTTGTGGTCTGTTATAATCAGAATTACCCCATGTCATGACTGAGGATGCTGTTCCTTGCACACTGATTGCCACTGCCTCCCTCTCTAGCCTCAGAAAAAGCCCCAGGTGTCTACCTGACCTTTGAGAGACAGGCAGTCAGGTCTTAGCTGCCAGTCCTTCCTAACAGGTCTTAATCCCGGCATCACGCTCCCCTGCCCTCCGCATGTTCACCACCTCCTGTGTCCTCAGTGCCCAGGAGGTATTCCTAGTGCTGTGCTTAGTCACTCAGTCGTGTCCAGCTCTTTGCGACCCCATGGACTGTAGCCCACCAGGCTCCTCTGTCCATGGAATTCTCCAGGCAGGAATACTGGAGTGGGTTGCCATGCTCTCCTCCAGGGGATCTTCGCAACCCAGGGATTGAACCCAGGTCTTCTGCATTACAGGCAAGGTATTGCTAGGTATTTCCCTAAATGGGGTATTCCTATCTGCCAGGGAGAGCCCTTAGACCGAAGCTGTCAGCTGGTCCTTCCAGAAACACAGATTTGAAGAGAATCATCTACTTCTGTTTCTCAATTGCTAGTGACATTGATGTCAACTGGGCAGAATGGGAAGACTCTAACATCATATGGGCTCCTGAAAGCCTGTAAATAGAGCCGTGTTTTATGTGGCCATGGCCCTGCTTGTGCCCCTGACCAAACCTCGGCAAGCAACATCCGTCCCTTTGCTTCCGTTCCATCCAGAAAATGGGACACCTGGTCCACAGCATAGATTGGAAAGATAGATTTCTGAATTCTCTATCACAAAAAGAAGCCTCTTCAAAGAAAAAAGGACAAAACCATTCCTATCATCATTATTATTGTTATTACTGATTTTTGTTATATCTGGGATTAAATGTTATAAGACCTTCATGTGAAAGGCTTACTGTTACTAGTAAGTTGTTATTTTAGACAATTATGAGTTTTCAAAATATGATGCATGTCATTTGAGGCAGTTGATTTAAAAAAATTGTTATTTCCTCCTGGAAAATATATTTTAACATGAAAGTGATTGTTTAATCACTTTGTCTTCTATGGAAACTGTAATGAAACTACCCATGATTTTATGTCTTTTCCAGGTGCAATTAATTGTCTCTGTCCGTTGCTCCTTTCAGATACATTCGCCCCATTGTGCTTTCAAACTAATGCTGAAAAATTGTCAGGTTTATAGGATTTGGAGTATAGTATGTAGAATCTATTTTATTCTGCTTATGTTCAGAATAAAATTCAAGATATTTATTATTTTGTCTGCATTTAAAACTTTGGTCAGATTACCCATCTGTTGTAAATCAGTTATAGTTAGGAAATGCTGGTACCTTTGCTTAAATTGCAGTTTCCTCATTGGAAACCATTATAAGTATATGAAATTAATTATAGACCTTAAAATCTATTTTTAATTAGAGGAGTAATATAATTAGAGGAGTATATAATTGAGCTGACATCATGCTTTGGTTTTTTTTTTTCCTATGTGACGTTGATACTAGAAACTTTGCAAAGTGAAGTGGACAAAAGAGGAAAAAACTCCTTTAAGTCCTCTGAACTGCTCTGTAGATGTTCTAATTCTGTCTGTCTGTGTAGAACCAGGGGCAGGACTCCATGCAGGGTCCACCATGGCCCAAACCCTCCTGGTTGCCAGGTGTTGGCTTAGCCACTCAGAAGTCACAGATTCTGATGCTGTTTCTCCTCCAGAAGTTCGTTTGCTTTTTGAGCCTGTGGGTTTTCTCCTTTTATGAAGCAAGTGTAATAATTACAGAAAACCTCAGCTAGTGCTTTCATGCCAGGACACAAAGGATGGTTACAGCTGGAAGAGGTGTTAGTAAACAGAGTCTTGCCCTTGGCTTTGCTTCTGCAGAAACCATGTGTCTCAGTCACCAGAGGCTGGTGTCTGATAAGTCAATGCATCCCAACTAACTCATCCTCATTAAACTTGTTTTCAAGTTGAATTCAACCTAACTAAATATGCTTTCTAGATAGAAACAATCGATTTTACTCATTATGAGAAATATACCTGCTGACTAGACTAGAATTTGACAATGGCCCGTGCGTACGTTTTCCTGGGAGGGAAATCACTGTAAACCCAGATGCAAATGCAAAGGGTAACTCACTGACATAGAACAGAACAGAGGACTTGGAAGCTTTATGACGTTGGTGAGATCTAGATGTCACCAGGAGAGACAAGTTGCTCAAGGGGCTTCCTACCAGACCAGCCAGGAAACTTGGAATCATCTGGGGAAGTTTTTAAATTAAGTTCAAGGATTCCAGTGATGCATCCCACTTTATTCAAGTCTTGGGGAAAAGCAAGGGTTAGGTCAGGCCAAATCTTATAACAATTAAGATTTCTTTTTAAAGGTTCTGAATTACTCCTAGACTTTTTCCCCATTTTATTATGAAAATTTCCAAACATACAGAAAAGTGAGAAAAACTGTAATGCCAACATACCTACCATCCAGCTTCTACCACTGACATTTTATTACACTCCCAAATCTATTTTCCATCCATCCATCCATCAATTCCAATCTGTTATTTTTATGCATTTCCAAGTAAGTTACACATACTGGTACACAGATTTTTAGTATATACTTTGACATGTTTTGGAGAAGGAAATGGCAACCCACTCCAGTACTCTTACCTGGAAAATCCCATGGATGGAGAAGCCTGATAGGCTACAGTCCATGGGGTAGCAAAGGGCTGGACATGACTGAGCAACTTGACTTTCGCTTTGACATGTTTAAACATCTACAGAAGTAGGCGTGACTCTAATGAAGTCCCAGACCCACAGTGGCCAACATTCTGCTAGTCTTGTTTTCTCTCTTTCCCTCACCCACACTTTTTCTTCATTAGTTTAAAACAGACAGCATTTTTTCCTCTCACAAATACATCTCTAACATACAAGTATTTAATACTTGACCACTTAAGAAAATTCTTTGTTACCTAGTCCTTGTCAGTTTTCTTTGGTTTTCTCAAAAGCAGTCTGTCTACATTTGCAGTCTTTGAATCAGGATCCAAATGTAAACTATAAACTGCTGGTTGGATCGGGATCCAGAATTATATTCCAGGCAGCTTATTCTGGCAGAACACCATCACAGGCAGTGCTGGTCCTTCTTACTTCACCTCCTCAGGCGGCACATGACTGCTCGTCCCTTCGTGTGTGCTCCCTGGACTGGGCTGAGGACTTGAGCACTGGCAGACGGGTACCTCTGATTCAAAGCTTCCATTATGCAGTTTCCTCAACATTATGATCATTTCCTAGGTGCATTCATTAATTTGGACTTCAAAAACAGTGACTTTTCTAATGCAGCCCTTTCTTTGCATCCATTAATTGAAAACACTTTTCCCATCAACTACTTGGTAACTCTGATTTTTTTTTTTTAATTTGTGTTTTTTGTTGTTGACCACAAAGGCAGGACAAATGCTTGACTCCATCCCTTTCTTTAATCAGTTTCCAGAATAACAAATTGTTTCTCTAGCAGCATCCAAAGGTTGGTTGATACTTTGGTGGTAAAAACACATAAACAAAAAGTTTACCACCTTAACCATTTTAAGTGTACAGTTCAGTAGCATTAAGTACATTCACATTTTTGTGCATCAGATCTCTAGAGCTTTGTCATCTTACAGAACTGGAGCTCTGTCCCCATTAAACAAGTCCCCAGTCCTCCTTCCCCTAGCCCCTGGCAGCCACCACTCTACTCTGCCTCTGAATTTGACTATTCTCGGCATCTTATGTAAGTGGAATCATACTGCTTTTTTGTGACTGGCTTATATAATGGAGTAGAATGTCATGCTGTAGTACATCTATGTTGTAGTCTGTGACAAAGATTTCCTTCCTTTTCCAGGCTGAATCCAAAGGTTTTTTATTATTTATCTTTTAAATGAACTCATGTATTTTTATACATGCACCACGTTCCAGTCCATATTAGTCATTGTTCTTTTGGCTCTCACACTATCTCATCTTTGGCCAGTGGGTGCCTCTTCAGCACAACCCCTGAGACCTGTTCACACAACTCAGGGTCCGAGAGCTTCTTCACTTCCTGGGACAAGGTGCTCCAGGCTCATCTGATGTGTTTCCTGCCTCCGGCCTGAAATATAGCACATTTTTTCTTCTGTTTAGTATCTAAATACTATATTATAGGCAGCAATATAGGCTTACATTGGACTTTTTCCTAATAGTAACTTATTAAAAAAAATATTGAATGCACTGCAAGAGTATAATAAGAATAAACTAATTGAGGTGGAGATACGAACTGTTGTTTTGCTTTACATTTAAGAGGAGCCTGACCACCTCTGCACTAGTTAGAAACAGTGGCCACACGTCAGAATTGCTCTGAGAGTCTTAAAGAAAGTCTCAATTTGCTGGGTTCCCCCCCACCAGACTAGTTTTCCTGAACTCTGAAGCAGTGGCATGAAGTACCTAGATGATGCAAAACCCCCCCCGGGTGGTCCCAGGGTGCAAACAGAGTTGAGAATGCTGATCTATCAATGATATCATAACTAAAATAAAATGAAAGTTAACCCCCAAAAAGAAACCTGAACTCTGGAAATCCCCTTATCCCAGATTATATCAGGTTCCAGACTTCTGTGTAAACTGTCTTCTCCTATCATGATTGTGGGGATCTTTAACAGTATAGGAGACTCATAAGTCACCCAGCATTGCACATGTCTAATGGGACTCCTAATTGTGTTTCATAGGTTTGAACAAGCACCAGCCTCAGGCTTATTAAGGACACGATCAGGTCAACATATTGCCACCCTGAAAGGACATGATACTTCTGTCCAAGAAGAGGAAGTAGCGAAGCTGTCTGAAGTTTTCCTGGTTAGTAAACTGGATCAGAGGACAAAGGTTAATACTTTTTATTCTTTAAAATAAGTTTCAAATTGTATAAGTTAGTCATTTGAGAAAATAGTTAACGTCCTTAACGATGATTAATATATTTGAAAAATGTAAATGTAAAGTGAGCTTTTGTGGTTGGTTGGATGAACTTTGATCTCAGACCTTTTGCATAGTGTTTTATGTAGGCATTTCAGGTCCTTTCTTACATAAGGTTAGTTAACTCAGGGCCTAGAGGTAACCTAATTAAACATACCTACGCCAACATTTATCGAGGGAGCTTAGAAGCCTCTTGGAGAATTCTGGTTTTCTTTCTCTACACCATCTTTTAAACATACTGTGTGGTCATTTTTGCCAGCTCAGCAAATATGTATTTGTCCACTTCTGTGGATTAGGTGGCAGCCCAGATCTATGGGGGAGAGAGAGAGAAATCCCATGTGGCCCCTCCTCTGGGGGATGGCAGAGTGGGTGTCTGCAGTAGGAACATGGCAGAGGGCTTAGACCCTCCAGAAGGGGAGCCAGGCATCTGGAGAAGCAGGGCGGGCAGACCTGATGACTGAGGGAGCCAAGTGGCATGCGAAGGTAACCCTGAAAAGCCAGGCAGGATTTCAGCAGGCTCTGAGGGGGTGGGTGACGGACTTAGGGGTCAAAGAACAGGTTGAGAAAGTGCACACTTTCCCAGGAAACGGAGCCGTTGTCACGGCTGAGGAGTAGACTACAGCTGGGGACTGGGACCAGAAGTTGTACAGGGTCTGGCCCAGCTCAGGAGAGGTGTTCACGGGTTCAGCAGAGTTTGGGAAGCTGCAGAGCCCCTTGAGCCAGGCTGCAAGAGAGCCTCAGGGAATTTAGTCCCTGACTAAATCATGTCATAACTAATCATTTTAGTTATGGTATGTCCTCCTGACTGGGAGGGGGACAGCCAAGGATGCACCCAGCCATGGTTCAGCGGGACAGTCGGGAGTGGACTGAGCACTTGCACAGGTAGAGCAGGTCATGCTGGGCCAGAGTCATGGAGCCAGTTCCCAGGGAGGTGCAGTGGGTGGGGCTGGAGGGCAGAAACTCAGGTCCAGAGCGGCCCATCTGGCTAGTGGATCTTATCCCTAACCAGAGACCCAGCTCAGGCCCAAGGCAGTGAGAGCATGGAGTCCCAAACATTGGGCCACCAGGGAATTCCCTCCAAGTAAGTGTTTTCACCCTTACACATGCTTAACTCTCTATATAACATAGAGTTTTCTGGCTTTAATACTTCTTTATTTGATTATGCACAAAGTTCAGGATTCCATAGGAGCCCTCTCTGGAAGCAGTCCTTGCCCTCTGTCCCAAAGCCACAGCCTGTTTTGCAGCCCTGTCCAGAGCCTCTGTGTTGCCCTCCAGCCTTTCAGAGCACCTTCAGCCCTGCCCAACACCCCCTCCCTCAGCCCTCTAATTAGAAAAGAGCAGAAGGACTTCAAGCATTTCGCACATACACACATGGAGCAGCGCAGTGAAGCCACCGACCCTTGTCTGCATGTGTGTTACCCTGCACTCTGCAGTTCCCCACCCCTTCGCCCGCCCCTCTCTCCTCTGCCCCTGCCCCTACCCTTGCTCTTCTCTCCCTGCTCGTCTCCTTTCTCCCCATTCTCCTTCTGGAGTGGATTATTGCAGGTAGAGATACAGCCCCTGGGCGCCCCTCACAGATCCTGCCCTTTTCAAAGGTAACCTTGTGCACATCCTTCCTGAACACATTTTCATTTTACTGCGCTGCATGTGACTCCGTAACTAACCCTCAGTTTTGTCTTGTTTGTGGTATGGCATTGTCCTTGTAAATGCTCTTGAAGAAAGAACTGTGTTCTTTAGGAAGAACAGAACCATTGCTTTTTAGATTCTTTTTCGTATCTATTGATAAATGTAGATCCTAATAAGGATTTTGTTTTCAGGTTTTATTATCCATTGTATTTACTTCTGTTTTGTAACGACATTGTTTTCCATTCATACTCACTGCAGATACACCATATCTTAGTCACATCAAGGACAAAATAAGCATTAGTCTACAGTATTGCCATTTACCATCTCCTTGTCTTTTTTTTTTAAGGTGGTGTTTATATTAGAAAACATATTCCAAGTTCCAGACAACCAGTTCACCAATAATTTTTCAAATAATAACTCCATAATTAATAGGAAGAGGGGTGCCCAATTGATAGCTCATTAGTCAAATAACCTTCTACCTGCCCTAGTAGGTATTTTGTTCCTTTTTAAATCACCATCTAGTGACGACCATAAAAATTACCAATAAATAAATGACAAAACCCATCCTTATAAATAGAAGCAAGCAGGCAGTTTCTAAATAGGTTGTGACTGAAAAAAAGCCCAGCTCTAAAGACTCACACAGCCCTAAAGACTCGCCCCCCCAAGTGACGTGGGCAGGACAAGCCTGGCAGATGTGAGGACAGAATGCTTTCCTGGGCTCTAGGACCATTAGAGTTACAAATCAGCACAGTCAAGTGTCTTTGACTTGTTGTCCTTTATTGACCGTATATATATTTAGTAAATAATCCGGTTAAATATTTCTCTGTAGATAAAAAATTTTTAAGTAAGAGGTTTTCAAAATTTAGGAAACCTCTAGTAGAAATCACTTGATTAAGAGTCTAATGAAGCTGAGAAATATTTACTTTGATCTCTTGGGTAAATGGCTAATTAAACAGCCACATGTAAATGATGTTTACCTGTGGGTCCCTCGCCGTCAGCTGGAGTCAATCCCGTCTCCTGAGTAAATACATCATTAAAGCTGCCAAAACTCGGATTATGTCCCTCCGAGACCAGATAAGATCCACAGCACCCGCATAACCTATTAGGCAATTACATAATTGAGCTGCATGCTTTTAAATCAGGAAAATCTGTAATTACTCTATGTGGAAAAAAAAAATGAGCTGGGTGCTTCATTAAAATACCAAGTGCCTTAATACTGCTTTTCTCCTAAGTGGTGCCTGCTTCTACCCAGGGAAGCGTCCACAGGCAGAGCAGCCCAGCCCACCGGTGTCATTCACAGAGCAGGTGGAATCAGCCTAGGGAGTCCCTGCCCCCTCCCTAAATGGTGACCTGGGATGCCATCCTCCTCTCTTGACTACTCGTTCACTGGCTTGTGTGAATACTTGCCCTTTCTTTTCATTGCTACTTTGATACTGTCTTCTTCCTCTCCTATAACCCACATACAGCTTCAGTGATGACACTTGTACCTCCGTTTGGACACTGAACGATTACTTCTGGTGTGCAAGGTTCTTGAGGAAGGGTCAGTTAAATCTGTGTATGAGGGGAACAGCCATGCTGTCAACATCCCTGGTTTTTCATTCTCTTGCTCTTCTGTATCTGCATTAATAACACTGATTTCCATATGAAGGTTTTTTATCTTATTAAAAACCTTTTTTATCACATTCATTTTATCTCTGTACCACCCATTGCAGAAACTGTAATCTTGTAGAGCTAACATATATTTTCATTTTCTAAAAAACATAGCAGGAAAAAAACAAACTTGAAATATTAAGGTAAACAGAAAGAAGACAAGACAACTGCCTGTTACCCAGATCTCTTATAGAACTTTGTTGACACTGAGATGTTTGGTCTTTAATATATTGACAAACATGGGTTGTGCTGTGTGTGTGGATGGCCTCCGTGACCTGCCCCCCACACCATGTCACAGAGGAAACCTCCTTTCACACCATCACATGCTCTCCATCCTTTCTGACAGTTGCACAGAGACCCCTGTGTGGCCCTTCCACTGTCTCTTTAACCAGGCTCCTGGTGTTGAACATTTTAAGTTGTTTTTAATTTCTTCTCTAGTGAAAAAGTTTCAAAGAATATTTGAGAGCTCATTTTTTTACTTCTCATGCTGTTTCCTGAGAACGAGTTCCTAGATGTAGATCTCTTAGGTCAGAGTGTCTGTGCATCTCCCAGGCTTCTGCTCTGCAGTGCTAGAACTCACCCTGGCAGGGTCATCCCTTACCAGGAATGGATGAAAATATCAGTTCTCTGCACTGTTTATGGAACCCGATACCATCCACCTTTTTTGGACACCAGATTTATAAGTGCAGATGATAGCCAATTTTTGTGTGTGTTCATTTGACACAAATGCAGTGACAAATAGATTCAAGGGATTAGATCTTATAGGCAGAGTGCCTAAAGAACCATGAATGGAGGTTCATGACATTGTACAAGAGGCAGTGATCAATACCATCCCCAAGAAAAAGAAATGCAAAAAGGCAAAATGGTTGTCTGAGGATGCCTTACAAATAGCTATGAAAATAAGAAGCAAAAGGCAAAGGAGAAAAGGAAAGATATACCCATTTGAATGCAGAGTTCCAAAGAATAGCAAGGAGAGATAAGAAAGCCATCCTCAGCAATCAATCCAAAGAAATAGAGGAAAACAATAGAATGGGAAAGACTAGAGATCTCTTCAAGAAAATTAGAGATACCAAGGGAACTTTTCATGCAAAGATGAGCACAATAAAGGACAGAAATAGTATGGACCTAACAGAAGCAGAAAATACTAAGAAGAGGTGGCAAGAATACACAAAAGAACTGTACAAAAAAGATCTTCACAACCCAGATAATCACAATGGTGTGATCACCAACCTAGAGCCAGACATCCTGGAATGTGAAGTCAAGTGGGCCTTAGGAAGCATTACTATGAACAAAGCTAGTGGAGGTGATGGAATTCCAGTGGAGCTATTTCAAATCCTGAAAGATGATGCTGTGAAAGTGCTGCACTCAATATGCCAACAAATTTGGAAAACTCAGCAGTAGCCACAGGACTGGAAAAGGTCAGTTTTCATCCCAATCCCAAAGAAAGGCAATGCCAAAGAATGCTCAAACTACCGCACAATTGCACTCATCTCACACACTAGCAAAGTAATGATCAAAATTTTCCAAACCAGGCTTCAACAGTACTTAAACCATGAGCTTCCAGGTGTTCAAGCTGGATTTAGAAAAGGCAGAGGAATCAGAGATCCAATTACTAACATCCGTCGGATCGTTGAAAAAGCAAGAGAGTTCCAGAAAAACATCTATTTCTGCTTTACTGACTATGCCAAAGCCTTTGTGTGAATCACAACAAACTGTGGGAAATTCTTCAAGAGATTGGTATACTAGACCACTTTATCTGCCTCCTGAGAAAGCTGTATGCAGGTCAAGAAGCGACAATTAGAACTGGACATGGAACAACAGACTGGTTCCAAACTGGGAAAGGAGTCTATCAAGGCTGTATATTGTCACCCTGCTTATTTAACTTATATGCAGAGTACATCATGAGAAATGCTGGACTGGATAAAGCACAAGCTGGCATCAAGATTGCCAGGAGAAATATCAATAACCTCAGAAATGCAGATGACACCACCTATATGGCAGAAAGCAAAGAGAAACTAAAGAGCTCATCACTCTTTAGTGATCTTTCATCAATTTGTTGATGAAAGTGAAAGAGGAGAGTAGAAAAGTTGGCTTAAACCTCAACATTCAGAAAACTAAGATCATGGCATCTGGTCCTATCTCTTCATAGCAAATAGATGGGGAAACAGTGGACACAGTGACAAACTTTATTTTGGGGGGCTCCAAAATCACTGCAGATGGTGACTGCAGCCATGAAATTAAAAGACACTTGCTCCTTGAAAGAAAAGCTATGACCAACCTAGACAGCATATTAAAAAGCAGACACATTACTTTGCCAACACAGGTCCATTTAGTCAAGCTATGGTTTTTCCTGTAGTCATGTATGGATGTGAGAGTTTGACCAAGAAAGCTGAGTGCCAAAGAATTGATGCTTTTGAACTGGGGTATTGGAGAAGACTCTTCAGAGTCCCTTGGACTGCAAGGAGATCCAAGTCCATCCTAAGGGAAATCAGTCCTGAATATTCATTGGAAGGACTGATGCTGAAGCTGAAACTCCAATACTTTGCTTACCTGATGCAAAGAACTGACTCCTTAGAAAAGACCCTGATGCTGGGAAAGATTGATGGTGGGAGGAGATGGGGATGACATGGTTGGATGGCATCACTGACTCAATGGACATGAGTTTGAGTAAACTCTGGGAGTTGGTGATAGACAGGGAGGCCTGGCGTGCTGTAGTCCGTGAGGTCACAAAGAGTTGGACGCAACTGAGTGACTGAACTAAACTGACCTTTATATTACAACTGAGATCAAACTCTTTCCCCTCCCTATTTGTTAGCCTTTTGTATTTCTTCTTTTATAATTTGCCAGTTCACATTCTTTGTTCATTTTTCTATCAGGTTAGTCATATTTTTTCTTACTGACTTTTGAGAACTCCCTATATAAATTTTTGCTGTTTGCTATAATAGTTTGAGCAGTTTCATTTTCATCTTTCACTTTTCTTAATGGTGTTTGGATACAAGCCTCTTCCATTAATATCTTCATTTATCGATTTCTGCATTTGAATATCACAATTGCTGAGTTTGGAGATATAAATTTAGAGTTAGCCTAGGTGACTCTTAGGGTTTTAGACTTAGAAAGATCTGCATTTAAACTGAACTTTGAGAAAATCCTAGAGAAATTGAGGCAATTAACTCTAGGTGTCCTGCTGAATGTAATTCATAGGATGGTGTATGTTCCATGAGATCTGAAATATGGAGATGTCTTCCTCACTCATCCTGCAGATAGTGTATACTTTGGTATTGAATTTCTAAGTGCTTTCTCCTGGCCTCTGGGAAGGTTAGAACAGTGAGGAGCTAGTTTGTTGGTATTGACTTAGGCTGCAGAGTGCTGAAAACCATGAGACAGTCTCCAGCCCCCCACCCCACCCCTCCTCACTGTCCCAGACTGGCTCCGAATGTATGAGAGGAGAAAAAGCCTTTATTGCTTAATGGATCAGATGGAACCCAAGCATGGGCCATTCATAAGCACCATCAAAAGGTCCATCTTTGGTGAATTTTTCAGATAGAAAGTCTCGCTTTGCAGAGCCCTTCAGTCCCAGGTGGCATATGCATGGCAGCTTGCTCAGTCTCGTCTGGGCTTTGGTTCCTTGTGGGTATGGGTGCATGTTGTCAGCGTCACTCTGCAAACTCCTTCCATCTGGGGCCTTCTTAGAAATGCACCCTTTCAAAGATCTGCAAACATCTTGAGGTATCACAGGTGTTCTTCCTGATTCTGTATAAGTTGGTTTTGACTGATCTTTGAATGGACCTTCTGACCCATCCTTAGCTAAGGCTGACTTTTGTTTCTGTCCCAACTTGTCATGATTCCATCCCTGTGAGGGACTTATCTTGTGAATTCCTCTGCAGATGACCCACTGGGCAGATCTGCCCTCTCTGTTGGCCTCATGGTCCAGCAGAGTCAGATCAACCATTCTCATGCTGTGATTTGACCATCCATCAAAACCCATATAGATATAAAGTAGTTATCTCTGAAGAGTTACCTCTAGAATTATCTTTAAATGTTCCTATCAAAAAGCTAAGAGAAATCCCAGAGATACGAGTATTAAGTAGTAACGAAAATGGGATAAAATATACAAAATAAATGAAACCTGTAGAGTGCCCAACACTTAACATGGTAAAAATTTTTAAAAGGGCTCCAGGTAGAGATGATGGCATTGGTGGTCCTCTCACCAAGCTTACAAGGGGTTGTTAGAAAGATGTTTGTAGCTATAATACTTTAGTCTGTGTTCTTTTGAAGCCCAGGTGGAACCCAGTTGAAGCAAAAGAAGTTCTTATAGGAAAGGGATGTGTAAAACAGATAGCTTATGTGTCATCACCAGGGACTAGTGAGAAGTTAAGTTGTCTGAGTCACTGACCATCCAGGACAGTCTCCTCTGTTTGCACATTGCACAGTAGAAAGTATAGGAACCCTCAACAGGCTTCTAACAACTTTATTCTTAAACCATGGGTTCAGACAGTGGCTATTGTGAAGTCACGCTAAGAAATTATCACTTATAGCTATTGTATGAGATAATACAAAGGTGCTCTAGGTGAAGTTGCTCAGTCGTGTCCAACTCTTTACGACCCCATGGACTGTAACCTACCAGGCTGCTCTGTCCATGGGATCTTCCAGTCAAGAGTACTGGAGTGGGTTGCCATTTCCTTCTCCAGGGGATCTTCCCAACCCAGGGATTGAACCCAGGTCTCCTGCATTGTAGGCAGATGCTTTACCGTCTGAGCCACCAGGTAAGTCTCATGATAATACAAATAAGAAATACATATTTGAGGCCCTGTCAGAATGTTTGGATTATTTTAGATATCAGGAAAAGGAAATTAGAGCTTTAACTACAGAGACTAGGCCAATTCTTTTTGTTCATCTTCTGAAATGCTTTCCATATAGCTAGGATTATTGGGTGCACAGAGGAGGCTCCTGCTCTCTACAGGAACAGATTCAATTAGATCAGGATGGGTGGAGATCTCAAAATGAGGGGAAAGCCAAAGGCAAGCACCTTGCTGGGATGTCCAGGCCGATAACAGTGGCCTTGGCCAAACTCACCAGGTAGTCGTTGAGGTTCCGCCTCAGTGATTCTCCCTGTCAAAGCTTCATATCCTTTTACGATGACAAGCAAAGAGTAGAATCTTCCCCTGTGTTCACCTGACACTAACATTGTTACCACTTGGCGATTGGATAGAAGATGGCCGGAGAGACTGTGCCCAGCTCCCCCTTGACGTCCACTTGCAGGGCCTCAGGTCCATTCCCCACACAGTAGGTTTACTGCTGCCATCATGTCCCAGGGAGAGGTCGGCACTGCTAAGCAGTCTTCCACTCCAAACGGAGGAGAGAGAGACACGTGCCTTGGCAGCCAGACAGTGACATTGTGTTGGTTGTTCAGCTCTGGTCACCAGTGTATTTTTAATTCTTGAGGGAAGAATGCTGACCCAGACGTGAAGTGTCACAGGTGTTAACCTATCCTATAAATTGCCACATTTTCTCTACGTCTCACATTGGCTGTGATCAGATCTCCACCCACCTCCCTGCCCGGGACACTTCAGGTGACACAGGTAAGCCCATTCCGTGCCTGGAGGAAGCAGACAGGCTGTGTGGCCGCTGAGTTTCCTGAGCTCCTTGGCCGACTTGGTGGCAAAGTGCAGTGTCCATATCCTTGACTGAAGGTTATGGTTTCCAGAGAGGTCAGGTCTCTCTTTGCTTCAGTGTACCCTCCTCAGCCCCCAAGTCCTTCCACAATCCTCCTTTTGGGGAAAGTTTGGGGGTCATTTGAAGAATGAGAATACTGTAAGGTCACATTTTTCCAAATCTCCTCAATCCAAACCAACTCTGTCTCATGTGCCTGAAAGACAGAATTCAGGCCATGAGAGAATGGATCTGGGCTGTACCACCTGGGTTTAACGGAGTTAGTCACGACTCACACACATCCTTCCCAAGTAAAAAGATACCACACTACAGTCCACAGAAAACATCTCCTTGTGAGTGTAAATTATCGTGAAGAATTAAATTATGCTGGAAAATAGCCTAGTGTTACTTTATCTTGAAGACATTTTCATGTAGGTTAAATGTCAGGCGACAAATCTCAAGTAAAGCTTGATGTAAAATAATATTTGAAGGCTGATCTCTGAGACCAAGGGGAGTGTGACCACAGTTTGTTAATTTTTTGTGCTTTCTTTTAAACCCTATAGCCAACCGCGTTATTGAAAAAAGATCTCGCAGAAGAGCATGACAACAGGTCGGCTGTTCACAGCAGCAAGTCATCTTGCAGTTTGCCATCTACGCCTAGTGACGAAAGTGGAATAAGGAATGAAAAACCCATTCTGTGGCCCAAAGGCGTTACTACGACGGAACAAGGTAGCTATTGTTAAGGGTTTGTCTGTAGCAGAACTGCGTTCAGAATCAGTGTGCCCCCCTCTTTCTCAAAGTGTGCCCATAAAATAAAGCTGCTAAGCAATGCCTGTGATTCAGTATGCGTGGTACATTACTCGTTTTATACCACCTTCCACTTCAGGAAAACACCTGAAGTCTGAGAAGAATGGGAAACATAATTGTAGGTCTTCAGTTCTGCTGATTTTCCAATGAAATTAGTTTTTATAAAGCTATGAATTATAAACAGAATTAACAGCTGACAGTAGGTACTTTTTTGATCATCCCACAAAGATGGAGATGATTCCATTAAGATGAATTCCATGAAGTACTGTGAAGTTTTTTATATCACTTAATAGAATTTACTCATAATTAATATTCTTTTAAATTATAATACAGCCTTATAAAAATCTAAACAAATAATTAAGAATCAATGAATTTATGACCCCCCCCCAAGTTTTATTACCAATTTTTAGCCTCTAGAAATGGTGATTATTTTAGTGTTACTGGTAAGATGTGCCAGGAAACCACTGTCAGCTGTCCGGGACGTGAGCTGCCCGGGATGAGGTCAGAAGTCCATGTGCTAGACCTGAGGCCCACATATGTTAAGCAAGCCCCACCCAAATATGATCGATGTCAGGCTAAACTGTTTTTATGAAAGCAGAGTAGAGACGCCTTAGCTTTTGAATAGGATTTCTTCTAGGTACAGTGTATTTCAGATAAGAAACAAACTAACCAAAAAGAGAAGGTAAGGAGCAGTGCAGTTGAAAGGAATGGCAACTAAAAAACCAAACAAAGGCCAGTCCATCAGTATAACCTTGAAATACATTGTTATTATCACTTGTTCCATTTTTAGAAGATAAGAGCAGAGAAGAGAGCACAGAAGAAAGCGTGGCAGCGAGGATGCCCATCACAGGTAAGTTCACGGCTGCCTGAGGACCTGGAATTCTACTTTCTTCTGTAACCAGAACAGTTTAGGTTAGTGTTTGTGGACTCCGCCAAGAGCAGGCAGATTCAGTACCATGTGCTAGAGCAGGAGCTCCAACCTGAGAGTGTGGTGAGCTTAGGTTAACACAAACGGAGGTGGAAAATACTCAGGTCTGCTGAGTCCTTCAGAATTGTTGCACATTTATACTTGCGAGCGTCCCACCCCCATGAGCCTTTCAGTGCCTGCCTCTGTATAAAGGCCAGTCCCCATGGGGACACCAGTCATTATATGGCCAACTACAGATGTGTCTGATTTCCTCTATTCTTTCCTGTAATAATTGACTATATCATTATTTTTTTTAAAAAAGCAGGAAAAAAAGTGCCAGACAGGAAGCTGCTTGTGTCTCAGTTACAAAGCCCATCTGATCAATTACAAATTTTAGCAGTAAGATTTCGTTAGGATCTGTTAAGATTTCTGCACATGTATTCGGCTTATTTAGATGAAATCTGAATGTCATTACTTTTTTTAGTTTTAGAATATCAACAGCAGCAATTAGTATTCTGATCAGAATTCTGTTTGTCATACATCTAAATTTACTAGTACCTTATTTTGTAAAGTGGTGTGCTACTTCATTATAAATTCAAAGGTCTGACTTTAAATATTTATACAAGTAAATACACCATTGCACCGAGGTACTGAGGCATGCATCTGCATATGAGTTAGTTTTGTTGTTTATCAGCAAAGAGAACAGTTTTTTTTTTTATGGCAGTACGATTCATGGCCTGATGATGAATTCTGAACCCATGTGTCTGCAATGAACTCCAATTTTGAAAAAGGAGTTTATAGTGGAGCAATTATTGTATATGTTCTGCATCAGATAATATTTCACTCCAAAATACAGAGGTTTTCTTTTCCTTGAAATGTGTTCCCAGTGGTATGTTTATTGGATTTTTATTCTTCATTTTAAGAAAACTCTGATAGAGTTCCCTGTTTGTTTTTTTATTAGTAGAATTAATAAAAGTGTAGATGTTCCCAAACTACAGACATCCAGAAGGTCAGTATCTGCCTTTGAGTGCAGGATATCTAACGACCTCTGAATTTGCTTCAGTTCGAATCACAAGTTCCTGTTGGGGAACCAGGAAGTCCCCTTGTCTCCTGTCGATCCCTGTCTGCTCAGCACTCTTTGCAGACGCCCCTTGTGGTGAGTCGGTATCCCCACATTAGGTGGGGGGATCACAGGTGTGATTTCCCCAGAGGACTCTTTAACTGAGGGCGAGCTGGCATGCAACATACCGCGTCAGGTGCGCAGCGTGATGAGTCACTGTGCGTAGACACTGCAGGATGTTGGGCAGAGTCAGCCTCACTAGTGTCCTTCACCACATGCAGTTACAGGTTTTCTTTCTTTTACTAGAACTTTTAAGGTTTCCTCTCAGCAGTGTTTAGGTACAGTCCTGAGGGGTTAACTATAGTCACCTCACTGTGCATTCGATCCCCGGGACTTACTGATTTTATAACCAGAAGTCTGCGCCCTTTCACCCCATCACCCGTGTCACTCACCCCCACCCCTGGAACTTCCAGTGTGTCCTCTGTATATCTCAGAATTTCCTAATAAGAGAGGAGATAGTTAAGTATCAGTGTTTCAAATCTTTCGTCTCTTCATGCAAGAAGAGGTGTGATGTGCCTCAAAGTAGGTTATTTGCCATGAAGATTTTTTTTAATTAAATTATAATTCCAACAATCTGTCATTGATCTGTCAGTAGTTGGCAGCTAAAAAAAAAAAAAAAAAAAATGCTTTGTGCCTATTATAGGCCAAAGAAGTAGATATAAAATAACCTGGAAAATGTGAAAAAGCTGTCTGAAGCATCTTCTTAGTGGGGACCTTGTGGTTCTGCCCCAGCAACCACACCCCCCTCCTCGGCACCTCCCCTCACATGCCTGCCGGAGGCCTTGGGCGCCTCAGCTCTGCTCTGCTGTGGTTGTATCTATCGTTACAGCTACTTTGATCTCTGAGTTCTTGATCTTGATCTCTTCATTAATGTTTGTGTCTTGCATGATTATTTGGAGATTTGGCCTTTGGTAAAGTAAGGCATTGGAAGGACTGATACTGAAGCTAAAGCTCCAGTACTTTGGCCACCTGATGCAAAGAGCCGACTCACTGAAAAAGACCCTAGTGCTTGGAAAGATTGAAGGCAAAAGGAGAAGGGGCTGACAGTGGTTGAGATGGTTAGATGACATCACCAGCACAATGGACATGAACTTGGGCAAACTTCAGGAGATAGTGAGGGACAGGGAGGCCTGGTGTGCTGCAGTCCATGGAGTCACAAAGAGTCAGACTGAGCAGCAACAAAGTAAGGCAGGTGTATGAATTAAGACAGAAACCTCCCCTTTTGTAATAGTTCTGTTGAGGCTTCCCCATCTGTACAGGCTGCAGTCCTTCTAGAATATTCCAAAGAAAAGGAACATTTTCAAGGCTGCCCTCGGAGGGTTAAGAAAATGTGATAGTCTTTGGCATCAGCCATTGCTGTCAGCCAGCTCTTTACTTCCTGCTCTGTTTCTTCACCCACTGAGCCTCTGACCTGGGAAAGCAGACCTCTTGCCCAGCCAGATGAGATGTGAGGTGAGGTCAGGAGCGTGAAGGCGCTAAGCCTGTACTGGACACGCAGCCCACGTCAGCTGTGGTTTACATCGATGATCTTTGTGTGCATCTTATGTTGGTCTTCCGCACCGGCCCCACTGGCCGGCCATAGCATTTTCATCCCTGTGCCTCTAGTTAAAAGGAACCTCACACGTGAAACCCAGAGGTGAGAAGTGGGAGGGCTGGGGCAGTGCCACAGAGGGAGTAACCCTGAGATGGTCCCAGAGGGACGCCGGGCACCTCCGGCCTGGGAGCCTGACAGCAGCTCGCTTTCCTAGAGATATGGTAGCTACTTGCGACCACCCAGCCCTGCGCTGCCACGGGTCCTCATGGACAGCATCTCCCACTGAATCCATTTCTGCCAGAAGTTTCCACATCAGAAGGCAAATGAAGATTTGAATCCAAAGGACATTACCTCATCAGAAAGGAATCTTGAAGAGAACTTCACGGACTTTGGGAACTTCTCATATTCATGAAGAAACCCTCCAAGAAGAGGCCCAAATGGCAGCTGCAAGGGCTCCCGGTGACCTCTCTGGCGAGGTCCCCATGTCCCCGTATGGTGTGTGGTGGGTGCCTCGTGGTGGGGGCCAGGGAGCTCCCCTGGGGAGCTAGGAGCTGGTGCAGAGCTGCACCCAGAGAACACAGACCCTCGGCTGCTCTCACAGCACAGGCACCTGCTGAGGACTTGGAAGAGACATCCATCCGTGAACCACAAGCAAGAGTGAACCTTTGATCTGTTTGCTAACACAGTCCACCCTTTCATTAGTCTAGTTGTTCACCTTAAAGATTCTACGTCGAAATCAAAGGTTAAGGGGATTATCTATGAGTGTGTGGGTTTGTGTATACAAGAATAGTATATAATCTGCATATATGTCACACCTCTACTTCAGCTGAATCCAGGGATGGCCAGAGACAGCCAGAGACTGGGTCCTCACCCTCCTAAGCCTCCAACATCTCTAACCGTCATAGCAACCCTGCAGGAACACAGACAGTTCTCCAGATGGCCCAGCAAACTTGGAAAGATTGAGAGCCCTTTTCAGGGCCATATAGCTAGAGTGTCAGGTCTTGAATCACACTCAAACTTCAGTATTTAAGCCCAAAAGTCCTTCCATCCCACCAGCCAGCCTCTCTTGTTGTATAAGAGAGGCACCTGCCTCAGGGCATCTGGATCAGTTAAATACCAGCTTGTACCTTAACAAAAGATGAGCCCTGAAAGGATGCTCTTGAGAGCAATGAAGAAGAAAGCCTGGAGAGGTGGGCAACTTGTGAGGATTTCTGAGTGCAGACAGTCCCGGGGTGGCCCTTGTAAAGTGGGGTGAGCCTGTACCCCTAGGTGAGCCTGAGACCACAAGAGGTACAGGACCATCAGGTCAGTATCTCCCTGGGGCACTTAGGCCAGGATTGAAGCCATGTTTGTCTGGATTAAGAAAGTCTTCCTCTGAACTACTCACACCCCCAAAGGGAAGTTTCCCCCATTGGTAATTTTATTGGTATTTATACTCAATTTACCTTGAGAATTTGGTGACTTTTAATGTAGTAAATGATGCAGCTTATGCTAAGTGTCAGAGAAAACAGAGCCCCTGACACAATATCTGGGACACAGTGGACACTCATTTTGTCAAACAAATGAAAATGAGAGTGTAAAGGAATTCCCTTAAGCGCTTGTTGATTCAGGCCATCACACCGTCTCTTTCCATCAGTCACTCCACCAGTACTTTTCCCACCCACGTGCCCATCCTGGCAAAACTCATCTCCTTAAGCTCCATGTGAAAAGGGCTCTCAGCTTTTATCTCAAGAGGATTAAGCCTCTAAGAATGTCCATTCAGCCTCTCATTCTTTTGACACCAATTCTCTTGGTCAAGCTGTGTTGAAAGTGGTTGCCTGACTGTGCCATTTCTCACTGATATTCTTTGGCAAGCTGAAATATTCCAGGTCAGACTGTGGTCCATCCCTTTAGAAGCTCTGTGGGAGGTCAGCCTAGGTTTGAAGGGTGCTGTCAGACTCTGGGCAGGGCTTCCCCAAACATTGCTTGAGCTTTACCACAGAGTGGGAGAAGGCTGGGAATGGACGATGGCCACATCGTCACAGGAAACTGGATCTCTCCTGGGAGAGAAAACTGCAGTGATGACAGGACTGCGAGGGCGAATGGCAAAGCGCTTGCACTCCGGAGTCTCTGAGTCTGCACCGCGCCTGCTCTGTTCTGGAGATGCCCAGTCAGGTCCGGGTGCCGCGCCCGGGGCGGCCAGGAAAGCAGTCTGCTGCTGGGTTGGCCCTGGCCCTGCCCAGGGGGCCCCGTGTCTGTGGTAGGAATCAGGCTCCCATGGCTTCACCCTGGGACCTGCTGCTCGTGAAAGCAGAGAACTCCTCACTCCGGATGCTGCATGCTGGCAGCACCCGTTTACTGTGGCTGTGGAGGAATGGAGGGCACCTTCCAGGAGAGCTCCTAAGTGGATATGTTCCCAAGAATGAACTCAGAAGTGCCTGAGAAATTCTGCTCAGAGGCTGCCCAGCAGAATCCCACATGGCCCTTTAAAACCGACCCATGCACCAGCCACATCCTGAACTGGGTACCCCAGGACCTCCAGGTGTGAGCCCAGGCGTCAGTCTGTGTATGTAACACACCAGGCAACTCCCTAAGCCTGAGAATCATGGAGCAGGGAGCCTCAGAGCTGAACCCTCCTTGTAGGTTATCCTGTGAACCACACTTCTTTCATGCAAGAGACCCCAGTGGAAAGAGGGGGAGGTCAGGCTCTAGATGCTTCGATGCAGTCAGGGCTCAGGGAGGGTGTGACTTTCCAAAGGCTCCTGTGACAAAGCATCACAGACTGAGAACCACAGACCTGTTTGCTCTCACAGCTGTGGGTGCTAGAAGTCCAAAATCAAAGTGGCAGCAGTGCCCTGTGAAGGCACCGGGAGCATCCTTCCAGGCCTGCTACAGCCTCAGGTCTGTGGTAGCATAACCCCAGTCTCTGCCTCCAGCCTCATGTCACCACCGTCTCTGTGTCTGGGCTTCTGTGTCCTCTTCTAGCAGGATAGCAGTCAGCAGAGTCAGTGCCCAGAGTGAATCCAGGATGAGTTCATCTTGAGATACTTTACCAAGTGCATCTGCACAGATGCTGTTCACAGAGCAGGTCCTATTCTGAGGTACTGGGTGGACATGAATTTGGGAGAAGCACTATTCAACCTGGCAGAGGAGGGGAGGGATTTCATCCTAGTTTACGTTGTCACCTCTGGTTTATCTCCTACGTGATTGCTCCTGGCCCAACTCGAAATGATGATAATGCTGATATTATAATATCATGGTATTATGATAATAAAGAGTCTTCATTCTGACTCTTCTCATCTTATAAATCACTGAGTGCAAATGACTAAAAATATTGTTTTTAAGGACTATTAATTATGCCAGTAAGATATAACTTCCTGATCAAAATGACTCAAAAGTTAAATATTCCATGACCTTAAGAGTTGAAAATTCACCTCCCGTGACTGAGCAGTGTTACATGGCTGGCACTGTGATTATATGAATTATCGTGTGAAATAGCATCAGCAAAACGGTTTCAGTTCGGTTTTTAAACATTCACTAAAGGTCAGTTACCAGCCTGGCACTTATTTTCAGGTGTAACCATTGAATTGTCCCATAGAAATTCAGGATGTGATAGAAACACCTCTTTTCTGAAGCATCTCCAGGCAACTGGTTGAAAGGAGGAGCTTTTCCCTTCTCTGAGCATCAGCCATCTCGTGCGAGAACAGAGAAGAACCTCGGGTTGAGAGGTGCCCTGGCTCAGGACTGCTGGTGGCGTGGCAGTCTACATATGACAAGTTGTTTTGGTTATGGAGCCAACCTGTGTACCTTACATTCACATAGACAGGTGGTGGTTTGTTGTTGTTTTTTTTTAAATCTCTAAATATAGGTGAGTTTTCTGTATTTTCAGAATTGTGAAAGCACCCTTATCCTAATATTTTCTTGTTTTAATTTGAGATTACTGGACAAGTGATTTCTGGGTTTTCAGTAATAATGTTTACCTTTAGAATTAATTTTAGCATTCCATCCCACAATTTTTATCTTATTTAGCAAAAACAGCTGGGTTTGCTGCATCTAGCGCAATGTGAAGGAAAAGTTGGCCTGGATGCAGAAACACACGAAAAGCAACAGCACTGGGAAACCCAGAGACATAAAATATTTTTTGAATTTAAGTTTAGAATTTCTGCATGCTTCCTGCAGGAATCGCAATTATGCTCCCTGGCTCAGCGATGCCTGGTTCTTTCTCAGTTCAAGGTCGCTTTTCTCGCTGCGCTAATAGCATTGTTCACATCTCCTTTTGTTATTCCCTCTCTGGACCCAGCTCTTTCTTCACCAGGGATTTCCTCGAAAGCCAGGATGACCCTATGCCTTGGAGACACCCCTCAGAGGCTGGGGGACCAAGTGTTTATCTGGCTCTTGTAATGGGTTGTTAAAAGCACTTGTTCATCAGATATTTTCCTTTTCTTTTTATTTGTAGATTTAAAAGTATTTTAGCAGGTGTACATTTGCATATAAAAGAGAATGAAAGATAAGAAGTTGGGGCTTTTTCTCTCTTCCTCAGCACCATCTCTCTCCTGCCTCCCTTTATTTAGCACATTTTCATTTTCTTTCTTGGTTCCCATTTTCTGGACACAAAATGAATATCAAAAAGAAAAAAGAAAACAATCTCAGGGATCCTTCACCACTTTGCAAGAAGATAGATGATTGGGTTCAGCCAGCTTGTGTGACCAAGTAGGGAAGAATAATATTTATCTCGTCGTGTCATCAGCCTGGAATTGATAGCCAGGGATAGATATTAACTCCCTGGGCCCCTTGCCTTATTTTGTATTTTAAACTGCAATATTTTCTACTTTTGAAACTCCCCATCTCAGCACAACTCTGAGTATGTGAGAGAAGCCTGACTGAGCGATTCGGAGCTGCAAGCTTGTGCATGCGTGTGTGCTATTTCTGTGTGCATCCGAGCATCATTGTGTTCTTAGAAATAGTTGTTTTATCTAACTGTTTGCACTACTCAGTATTTTTTGAGAGTTTGATATTACTGACAGGAAGGAGTATCTCTCTGGAGTTGGGAGTCACAGGCTACAAAGTGACTCCCTAAGGGGCCACCCAGTCCTCAAATTTGTAGACTTACAAATTTGTAAATGTAGTGGTGAAGACTCAGGTCTCAGGTCTTTGCACCTTAAAAAGGTACAAAGGACCCTCGTCCTGACCTTATTCATAACAGGCCAGCTGGAACCTCCAGCTTTGTTCCCTTCCCTGCGTCTGCTCACTCATTTATTTAATAACTGAATATGCATGGCTGCAGTGTGCAGCCTTCAACTGATTGATTCTTCACTGCCTTCTTCCAGAAAAACCTTGACTTGGATTGCCACAAATTCAAGTCTGTAGCTTTGCCTTATGATGTTGAAATCCTGGCCAAGTCTTCTAGGCTCTTCCAGAAGAGGGTCTGGATTGTTTGAGCACCCCTAGCAAAAATTGTCCTCTTGCGTCCAAGGATTCTGAAATATGGTTTGTTTGATACGGATAGCTCCTTCGACATCCCCAGGGGACTGCTGCGGCCTCCCTGCTGCTGGGTCCTTCAGTGGGAAAAGCTGGCCCTGACATCCAGCTTGTGTCCCATGGCTGAGGTTTGTCTCTAGGGGTGCTTGTGCCTCATTCAGTGAACACAAGAAACTTTCTCCCTGCCCTCTGGTTTCAGAGTTGCAGGTATGTTCTGAGTGGCCTGGGCAGTATTTTAATTTTCTTAGGGCAGAAATCTGGCAAGACTAGGCCCATTTTCTCACCTGGCAGCTGTTGGCTGTGGCCACAAGACAGCTGTCCGCCCCCCCCAAGACAGGACGCAAGCCCCCTCTTGTCCCCTTGCTGCCCCACAGCCACAGGACCCAACCTCCCTCCCCTGTTGTCTGGCCAGAGTCACATGTGTGGTCCTGCCTGGCCCCTGCGAATCTGCACATATACCCTGCCCCATCCTCGCTGTCTGCGGCAGAACCTGTGATCCGGGTGCTGAAACTCCTCTGCCCTTATTTCTACAGGCTGCATAGCCTTCAGCCTCTCCTGGTCATTTTTTTGTAAACCAACCCTTGATCCTGTTTTTCCTTTCTGGGTCATCTCTCAGTGCTTGGTCTGCTGTTTTGTGCTGCTCTTCTGACTAAAGAGTGAGGGGAGAAGGACTGGCGTCCTGAGCTCTGCTCCAGCCCCTCCTGCTGCTTTGGGGGCGCTGGTCCTGCTTCAGTTAGTGTCTGCTCCTCCAGTGAGTGCAGCTAATCCTTTCACGTTTAAACTTACCTCTGCCCTGAAACCATTAACCGAAGCTTTCACCAGAGGTAAGGGCAGGCGATGCCCCCAGAGGCCCTCAGCTAGCTTTGCCAACCCCATATTACTCAGGTCTGGGCCTCCACATCCCAGATAAAAACTGTCCCAGGGGCCACCGGTGTCTCTGCTTGGAGAAGGACCCCAGGAGATCTAAGGATCAAATGCCAGTGAGGAGCTGGGTTAGGAAGGAGGCAGGCTCAGGCTGAATGGGTGGGAGACGTTAGCTTTCTCCCTCCAAACCGCTGCATGTGGACAGCGGACACAGCTCAGGGAGAGATTCTGGAGTCCTCCACGTAGGACAGGCAGCAAGCACCCGAGGGAGGTGTGGGGTGTGTGACCGTGGCCCCTGATTTCTAGGCACTAGGATGGTCCCTGGACCGAGGCAGCTCACTGCCCAGCCCTCCCTCCCAGGCTCAGATGAGCGAGGAGATCCATTCCGTCTCATATTCGGACAGAATGCTTAATCCCCACCCCACCTGCCAGCCTGAAATCACCTCACAACGAGTAACGTGAAGTTTTGCACAGAAATTCTCTCTGGAAAATAAATAACGTGTTCCTGATTTCTGAGAAACCTAAGAGCAGGCTCACTGGAGTGAAATGATTCCCTTCAGATGGTAGACAGACGAGCCCAACTTCCAGCTCCAGCCACCAGGGGCCTTTGTTCACCCAGAGGCTGCTGTCTTCTCTTTCTTCCTTTTTCTTTCTTTCTCTTTAAAAAAAATTCTTTCCATCTTTGCTCTCTTTTCCTTGCCCAAATAAGTTTAAATGAATGCAGAAATAGCACATGGTCATTAAAGTCTGGACTTGTATCATAAAAGCTGGAAAACTTTTTGGTTGATCTTCATAACAGCATGTTCATCTTGTTTACAGTGATTCTTTACCTGTTCAGAATTAAGACACCCCACCTTTGACTTCGTTAACACCTTACCCGCGCCCGATGTTGCCTTACAGGGACTCTGAAGTGACAAGAATGTTAGAATCAATCAGAGTATTATGATGTGCTCCTGTCCAAGTCGCCCTGGGACAATGGGCCAGGCCACTTCTACACACACACACACACTACACACACACACAACTGGGACAATGGGCCAGGCCACTTCTACACACACACACACACACACAACACACATACACACTACACACACACACACACAAACACACACACATACTTACTTTCCCCTCCTGCATGTGCCGCATCTGGTGTTTCCCTTTAGTAAAGTTTTCAGAATACTAGTTCCAGTGTGCACTGATTTAACAACCCAGCAATGTTTTTATTTTTTAAAAAGTTTCCTTAGAATTTATTATTTTCAAAATAAAATCCCTGATCTGTACTTTTTAAAATTAGATAACATTTACTACTCCAAAATAGGATGTTCATTTTAAATGCTTATTTTTTATCTCGAGTGATTCTGAGTAGGTAAGTTATGTTTTTTCTCCTTTTGGTAGTTTTTAACCAGTAACAAGGGCCTCGTGGTTCAGTTCTTAAACTGATCCAGTAGGAGCAGGAATGCAGCCAGTGGCCAACCCCGTAGTTTGTGGCCCTGTGGGGAGCATGGCCTCGGGGCCGTTTTGCAGTGTCACTGCTGAAACTCTAAGTCTCCTTTCTCCACTTCACCCCCGATGCCTTGAGACCTGAGGCAGCGGGAAAGCCTGCATCACTCAGGTCCTTCACGGGACCTCTCTGTAGTGTGCTTTTCCCAGCAGGCTTCCCCACTTAGAGAAGGACCAAAGGGTCTGTGGGTTGTATCCTGTTTGTCTGTATTTTGTTGACTGTGCTTTTGGTGCTGTATCCAAGAAATCACTGCCAAATCCTGGAGCTCTTCTCCTACCTATTCTTCTCAGAGCTGAATAGTTTTAGGTCTTACATTCAAGTCTTGAATCCTTTCTGAGTTGATTTCTGTGTGTGATGTAAGGTAAGGGTCCAACTTCATTCTCGTGCCTGTGGGTATCCTGTTATCTGCACCTTTTTCTCACCTGTAGAAACGAAAGCCTACCAGAGGCTGAAACAGTCTGCTCTCCAGGGCAGCGCACACCAGGCCGGAGATGGATTCCAAGAGGCCACAGCCCCCACATCACAGCCGCCAGGTGAGCAGAGCGACACTGGGAGCCCCCAGCCACCGCCCGGGCTTGTGCAGGGAGGAGTGTGCCCTCTCTGGAGTCTGCTTTGTAACAGGCTGTCACCACCTTAGGATGAGCCAGGGCTCCGTCCTTAACAGCAGGCGTTTGGAAGCAGCTTCCTTCCAGGATGTGTGCTGCCAGCAGCCTATGGACCCTTGGAGTCTGCCTGGCATGTCATGACAGTGCCATCAGAGACACCCCGAACTCCCTCTCTTCTTCTCACACCTTCCAGTTTGTTAACCAGCGGTGGGGTGTGTCATCCGGGCTGTCTCCCTTGTCTGAATGTTGGGGGATTTGAGCTCCTTTAAGTAAAAAGACTGAATCCCAATAAAAGCTCAGTTTTTAAGCTTAAATATAGTTCCTTCAATCCAGGATTTTTGTTTTAATTGTAGTCTTCCTTAGTTTTCTTGAAGGGAAAGACTACCCACTCCAGTATCCTGGCCTGGAGAATTCCATGGACTGTACAGTCCATGGGATCCCAGAAAGTCGGACACAACTGAGCGACTTTTTCTTTCACTTAATTTTCTTACATGTTGTTATTGTATTTTTATTATTTTTCAGTGGTTTCTACTTTATTACATTTTATTTTTTAATATAAGTCACTTCAGCTCCTATTGTGAAGGTAATGGATTAATAACAGAAGGAAGTGTACTTTAACGACTTTCTAATTTTTTGGTGTAGGGGCGGGTACGTGCTGCATGGCTCATGGGATCTTAGGTCCCCGACCAGGGATCAGACCCAGGCCCTTGGTAGTGAAAGCACTGGGTCCTAACCACTGAACTGTCAGGGAATTCCCTCTAATTTTCATATAAACCAGCACGCTGGAACTTCACCTGTAAGAATGATTTCTTAGCACCACATAATTCCCAGTCCATGTTCAAATTTCCCGGTTGTCCCAAGGATGTCTTTATCAAACAGACATTTTGGGGGGATTGTCAGACACGGTCCCAGGCAATGCTAGGCATACGCGCCGATCTCAGAGCCACCCCAGATTGAATCGTGGACATGTCACGTGTTGGTCAGTGCACCTGTCTCTAAGAGAAGCCACTTTGTTCTCGTGTCTGAAAAGACCCGGTTCATTTAAGCAGGTGCAGACCGTCTAGGGGCTGAACATGGACACTTTGTTAAGAGAACCGCTTTGCCTCAGAAGTTATGAGCAGACACACAGGTTACAGGTTAGGAAAACAGCACACGCCTTTTGAGGAGGTGCTCATGCACCCTGTAGCCATGATCTTAGGTGACTGCCAGACTCAGACTGGTAGCAGAAGCATCCAAGGCTGAGGGCACCCAGGAGGCAGAGGTCAGGGATCACCCTGGCCAGCTCCAGGGAAAGGGCTGGGCAGTATGTGTTCCCCATCAGCCTTTTCAGGCTAGTTAAGGAGTGGCCTCAGTGGTTCTCAGTGAAGGTTTATTCTCCTCTAGTGAAGGGTCTGGCAGAAGGGCTTAAAGGTGGGTGGGCAGGCACTGTCATCTAGAATACCAGTTAAGGCACGAGACTGGTTCCCAGCTATCGCTGTCTCAGTGATCTGTCGCTGCCCAAGTGTTACAACAACACAAATCGTCCAGAGGTTAGGGCCGCCGTGGAGACTCTGCTCGCGTGTGCCTTGTGGCCATTTCAAATGGTGCTGTTGGAGTGACTTCACTTTCTACTCACTCTTTGTCAGTATCACAGGAAACCACCTGCGATAGCAGGTTATCAGAGGAACTCCTTCCCTGTCATTCCCCGCCTTGCCTCCTGTGAACAGCTCTTTCCCTGTTGACGTTTGTTTAACAGGTTAGGGCTTCTTCGTCCCCCGCGGCGGCCACGCTCACTCTCCACGTTTGTGCTTGCTCCTCTCAGGTTTGAAAACCAGCAGTGGGACATTCAAGACAAAGACAACTCACAAAATCGCTTCGGAAGCGAGTTTTTCATCCAACGAAGGGAGTCCTTTGTCAAGGTAAAGTCGTGGAGCCTTTCTGAATCGTGCCAGCAAGACGAGAAATGTCACTCCGCCCAGGGTGAAACTCTTGCTGCACATGATTTTGTTGGGTGACTTGATGGAACGTTATGGTTTGGGTTTTGTTTATCTGAAGTGACAGTTGAAACTTTAGTCTACCTTTGAAAATATTTGCCCCAGAGCCAAGTATTGTTTTGCAGCTGTTGTTTCCTTGGTTTAAGACTCCATTGACACCTCAGTGAACCACAAATTAGCGTCTACAGCTGCTCGCAGTAGGGCTGCTTAGAAACCACACAATGGAGGGTGTCGGGAGAGGGCAGAGAGAGAACGCAGGGCCTTAAAAGAAATAAAGTGGCCTGTTTCTTCTTTCAGAGACAGCGGGTATATATACAAGCAATTGCTGGATATTTGTTTTTGTATTCCTCTTTTTTTTTTAACCAAGTATTTGGGCTGGACTGTTACTGCCTTTTCTCATATTTTCTTGCTTATTTTCAAACGTGAAAATTTATCTTTTTACATTTTTTAAAATGTAGTTTAAAACTGTAAGTTTTTGGAGCAGTGGTAAGCGGTTGTTGTGTGCTAGATTTGTAATCACCTAAAATACTGATTGTGCAATGGCGTTGAGTCACTGAGGAAAAGTTTATGGGTGGGAGTAGAAGCAGTTGTCTGATGACATACCTACCTTTTTGCTTTGAGCTAAATATCGTTTAAAACAACACACAATTGCCTTTGCAACATTTCCCCTTAAAAGATGTCCTATAGATGATTACGTCACATTTGAAACAATTACTTGCCCTAGTGAAATTTTAAAACAGAAACTTTACATTTCTGATGTTCCATAAGATTAACTTGTTTAGAAATGTAGTATTCGTACAGTGAAAAAAAAAATTCATTTTCATTTATGTTTTGAAAACTCTACAGTATTTTTTAGGACCTGGAATATATTTAAATGAGGTTGATTTTCTGAAATTAAGTTCTTGATTTTAGAAACTTGATATGTTCAATTTTAGGGAATCACTCTTAATTTTTAAAAACTATTATTTTTAATACCTGCATTTTTATCTATGTTTCTGAAGGAAGTGAGAGATAATGAATTATAGATAAGAAGAGTTTTAAAGTATATTTTTATGATTTTACTGTAAATTCAAGTTCTAGGTCTCCTGAAAGGAATTTTAAAAGATAATAAATTCTACAGGCAGTTTTTAAGGATTAATGTCACCATTTGGCTTAGTAATACATCCCTTTAGTTTTTAAAGATTGTTAGAAGTGTTTGTTTTAGAGGTCCTAAGAAAAAACAATTCTTCTTAAATTTTTCTTATATATTCCCCACTTTGGGCAATGTTTCAACACATTCAGAAAGCAGTCAGATTCTGTAGAACATTTTCTCAGTCTGATCATTTGACATTTCATAGCTCGCATCAGTATTTCATTATAAAATCAAACTTCTTTTCCCTTCAGTTTGAAGCAGGGGCCTTTTGTTATTACTGTCATTTCTGTATGAAATTTATTTCCTAAGTTACAAGTAACCACATCATCCCCTTTAAGGAGGAAAAAACAAAAAAGAGCCCTTCAAGGAACGCCTGGTTCTCCACACTTGATACTAATCCAGTGATGAAAGTTCTGGACTTGAAGTGTGTTGGTTTGGCTCACTGTTGGTCACAGTTGGTTTCTTGTGCTGGGTTTGGTGTTCATATGCCTCCCCAGGCTCGCTCTTTGTGCCTGGACTCACTGAAATTTCTTAGAGGCTTACATTTAAGGACCCCACTTACTGCAGTCATTCCTCGTGCTTTATTGCTTTTACAAGTGGTCTCGAAACCCAGTACTCGAGAATAAACATAACAGCGCAGTGCTGCTGTAGCACTTTTAAAAATTCTTCTTTGCTCTATTTTGTCAGTGAGCTGATGAGCAACCTCAAAAAAAAAAAAAAAAAGACCCTGCTGGACCTTTAAAAAAAAAATGGCTTCCTCTGATGTCCTAGAGACAATAATTATGATGTGCTAGTTAAGCCCAAACTACAGCTGAGGGATTTTACTTTAAAGCAGCGGCTTGGGCGCAAAAATGCATTTATAGCTCTTTGTCTGCACCTCATTATGTGTGGGCCTGATTCATTAAGTAATTGGTTTGCAGTTGTTTACATGAGTATTAAGGCCTTCCTTTCAGCCGCCTTTGAGAGATACATTGTGCAAATGTTGCCTGTGATGAATGCAGAATGAGGGCCAGAGGGTCCGTCCTATTGGCTAAACAGTGCGCTCTGTTGAAAAGCCAGAGAAAGGGATTGGGCGCTGCTTTGCATAGCAATGACTTTCTTAATAAGCGTTACAGATTAATACACACCAGCTATAAAAGATGCAAAGAGATACTCTTAGCACATTTATCCCTGCTCATTTCATTGTGATGGTGGTGGGGTCCCTGTGCTTTCATATTCCGTTTTCCCGAGCCACGGCTTCAGTGCCTGAGCGTAATAGAATCCGATGTTTATTGTATTATAAATCACGGGCAAGTAGGCAGATCGGCAACAGTTTATTATTAAAGATTCTTTCAGTGTAAATCTTTTCTCCCATTGTATTTGCCTGAGCAAAATCATTTTGTGGTTGAGTGGGGATGAAAGGCATAATGTACGAAGGAGTGAGTCCTAATAGGAAGCTGTTCTCCGAGTAAAGACCACTTGTCCCCTTTTGTTCAGGGGTGCATGCCGGAGCTTCCTCTCCTCCGCAAACATTGTCTCGCCCCACCTTCCCCAGGAAGCCGTTTCCACTCTCCCGGATCCATGTATTCAACTGAAGAGAGTATTTTAACCGCCTACCACGTTAACTGCAGTTTACTGCCTGGATCTAGATAACCTTTACCGAAAGAAAAGGAAGTGTGCTTGTAACATAATTGCCTAGGGAAAAGGTAGCAGAAGTCACCCGGCTGCCCCACCCTGGCAGGGCCCGCTGTGGGTGGTTTTCAGGGCCAGCCCTGCGGCCCCGGGAGCGGCCGGTGGAGGGCGCCAGGCAGCAGCCGTGCTCCAGTGGGACCATCCTGGCTCTGCTTGCCTGGCCCTAGGGCCACTTCCCCTGGAACGATCTGAAGATCACAAGGAACTCGTAGTCCAGAGAAACAAACACAAGGTTTTCCTGGATGGCCTTGAGGTTCTAGGGTAAAAGCCCCGCGTCTCTGCCTTAGCAAGTCTACATTCCCCTTAAATTCTACCAAAGTAGCAGCTTCCTAAAGATTCCACATGTTTCTCTTCATAAGCCCGCCTACTTTACCCCCACCCGCACTTCGCCTTGGCCTGAAAGAACAGTCTTTGCTTGATTGGCTGAAGGGAAGGAGTGAGGAAATTGACCCCTAAAAATGGCATCTCCTGCAGGGCCCCTGGTTGACCGTCAGGGGGCGCTCAGACTTTGTCTAATTAAAGCTCTCCGCCTTCAGTAGACCTCGAAAATTTAAAATCAAGGATTCACAGTGGTTTGTTGGCACGCTGATTGGGATTTTTTTTTTTCTTTGTTTCTGAATTGTCTTTTTGCCTTATATTTTTCCAGAAATATGTCCGGAGGAAAATTCTAGCTGAAGACGCTATGTGAGACATTTTAACACTGATTTTAGCCAGCAGTCAAGATCATTAGAAATTACAGAATTCAGAGTCTAGAGACCACGTCTTCTCATAAGTCAGTTATTCTTTGCTGGCTTTTGATCAGACCCTAGAACTGCAAGGACTCTTCCCACGGTGGTAGGGGGGGGGGCTTCCTCATCGTCCCCAGCACCAGAGACCAAATTCTTGGCAGGACCCTCGAAGTCTCACTGCTACACTTGATGGACGTGGCCTCAAAGCCACAGTAACTTAGGTATGTTTGTTAATGGGCTATACATACAATTTTCTTTCAAAAATATGATACTGACCATGAGGTTGAGAGTCAGTGTGTTACTAATATTAGAACCTCCCCAGCTCTGAGGAGCTCCTGGGGCCTGCTCCACCCTCACTCTGCCCACCCCGCCAAGCCTGGGCCTGCCTCCCGGGACCCTGTGCTCACCTGACAGCCCTGACACCCCTTCACGAGCACAGCGTGTCATGAGCCCTGGTGTGACTTGATAAAGAATCTCTTAGGAACCCGTAGAGCTTCCCTGGTGGCTCAGATGGTAAAGAATCTGCCTGCAATGTGGGAGACCCAGGTTCGATCCCTGGGTTGGGAAGATCCCCTGAGAAGGGAAAGTCTGCCCACTCCAGTGTTCTGACCTGGAGAATTCCATGGACTGTATAGCCCGTGGGGTCGCAAAGAGTCGGACGGGACTGAGTGACTTCCACTTTCATGTTAACTATGTAGACTATTTCTAGCACTATCATTACCTTTTGTTCATAGAACATGAACAGTCGATAACTGTCAATTACAGCTGTTTTCTCTAGTACCCATGTCAGCAGGATCACATCCTAGGTGCTCACAAGATGCTGTGCTTAGAATAAGACCTGCTATTTAAGACCCTGGCCAACCTTAACTTCTTACATGTAGCAGGGCTGAAAACAAAAGTGATTTTGATGAGAGTTGTCCCAATCGTGTGTCCTAATCCCTTATCAACAGCAAGGGAATGTATAAACAACATGGGAAACTGAGATGGCTTGATGGACAGACAGAGGGAAGACTTGCGATGAAGCCAGAGTGGTGGAATGTTGACAGGTGGGCACAGGGTGCTCCCTGTGCGGAGGGGGAGGTGCCACCCTTCCGGGACACAGTGCAGAGACGCTGTCCTGTTGGAATGCGACCAGTGGGGCGTGGCCATACCTTAATCCACTCAGCTGTCCTGGTGTCTGACCTGAAAGAGCTGTTTGGAAATAGGACCTCCAGTCGAATGGTGAACTTCTAGGGGAAAAAAAAAAGAACCCACAAACCCTGCCCTCTTGGACTGCAGGAGTCACCCACGAGGCTGGGGAGGGCAGACTCCCTGGTTTACTGCCTGGGCATGAGGCCCTGCTTCCTGAAGGCCTCAGTGGTCCCAGCCCTGGGCCTCTGTCTGGTTCTGGGTGCAGCCTGCAGGCTGAGAGAAGTTTTACATTTTTTAACAATTGAGAAAAATTCAGAGAGAAATAATGCTGCCTGACACTTGAAAGTTATATGAAATGCAAGTTTCGGCACCTCTATGTCAAGTTTGATCAGAACATAGCCACATCCACTAGTTCACACACTGCCCGTGGCTGTCTTTGTGCTGCAGCCAGAGTCAAGTAAGTAGTTGACGGAGACCACACACCTGTGCCATTTACCATCCATAGCTCACCTTTGCTGCCTCTGCCACACAGACCAGAGGTGTGACGTCCACACTGTTGGGGAAGTTCAGGCCGTCGGGGTCCACATGCGTTACATCTGATGGAACACAGGGACCTAGCCCATGGCCTGTAACCTGAACTCTTGTATTCTGATGCTTTGGGGAGTGTTTTTGGTTTGGGTTTTTCTCTTACGGTACCTTACAGTAATGGGTGCACAAGATGGCTCTGTCCGCACCCAGGAGATTCCTCACACCATCCCCACTGGCCTTGACTCTAAGTTAGCTGTGGCCCAGAGAAAGAAATGTGGACCCTGCAAATCACATGTAATAACCAACCTTGCGTTGCAGTGTCACGTCGACTTGCAGGGATGGCTTTCCAAAGGGAAAAACACCTGCCCCTAAGGGGTGAGACAGCGAAGGCAATGGCGCCCCACTCCAGTGCTCTTGCCTGGAAAGTCCCATGGACAGAGGAGCCTGGTGGGCTGCAGTCCATGGGGTCACAGAGAATCGGACATGACTGAAGCGACTAAGCAGCAGCAGCCACAGCAGCAAGGGGTGAGAATGGTGTTGGAAACACCCAGGAGCATCTTCCACCTTCCTTGGTGAACACGGATGTTTAGTTTTGAAACATGTTTCTGGGTAGACACTTGAACAACCTCATCTGAACTCACATAGAAATAGAAACATGCAGATTAAATAATCTAACATCAAATGTTGATCAAGTGCCTTTAGGCAGACACTAACAAAGGTCCGTCTAGTTAAGACTATGGTTTTTCCAGTGATCATGTATGAATGTGAGAGTTGGACTGTGAAGAAAGCTGAACACCGAAGAATTGATGCTTTTGAACTGTGGTGTTAGAGAAGACTCTTGAGAGTCCCATGGACTGCAAGGAGATTCAACCAGTCCATTCTAAAGGAGATCAGTACTGAGTGTTCTTTGGAAGGAATGATGCTAAAGCTGACACTGCAGTACTTTGGCCACCTCATGCGAAGAGTTGACTCATTGGAAAAGATTCTGATGCTGGGAGGGATTGGGGCAGAAGGAAAAGGGGATGACAGAGGATGAAATGGCTGGATGGCATCACCAACTCGATGGACGTGAGTTTGAGTGAGCTCCGGGAGTTGGTGATGGACAGGGAGGCCTGGCGTGCTGTGATTCATGGGGTCGCAAAGAGTTGGACACGACTGAGCGACTGAACTGACTAACTGAACTGTGATTATTGAGGCTCACCTGTTCCTTCTGCATGTATTGCTGAGCACCTGCTAAGGGCAGGACGCTGGGTACCCAGGGACCGAAACAGGTATAGTGGATGTTCTCATGGAGCTGACAGCCTAAGGGCAGTCACATGTCAGTGTGTAACAGAAATGGCTGTGAAAGAGCAAATTTGATGAAGACTTGGGGATGGAGGATGGGGTGGAGGGGATGGGGAGGCTATAGCAGGAAGCCCAATGAAGTCTAGGCATCAACCTTGGAGGCGCTGTTCAGGCTTCTTTTGCCAAAAGCAATGGGAAGGCATTGAAGAATTTCCATTTTCAGCAGGGAGGCAGAGTAATCAGAGTTGTGGTTCAAAAGCTCACTCTTACTGCCAAGTGGAAAGTGGGCTGGAGGGAACAAGGTGGATGTGGTGTCAGCAGTTAGGGGGCTGTTAAAAGGCAGGTAGAGATGCTACTTTGGCCTACCAAGTAGTAGCAGTGCCAGTGGATAGGGGACAAGTGAGGACTTGGGAAGTGCAGGGAGGTAAGCTTGGTAGGACCTAGTGACTGATTGGGTATGGGAGAGCAGAGGAGTTGCAAAGGGTGGGGAGGGAATTGAGGCTTGGGGTGCCATCAGCCAAGACAGGAAAAGGGCCCAGGTTTGGTGAAGAAGCATGAGTTTGGTTGTGGGTGGACATGCTGGCTGGCGTGCTGGCCATGAGATGCTTCGGAGGCAGCCAAGTTGAGACAGCCAGTGAGCTCTGGACATGCCTGTGGAGCTCAGAGCAGGGGCCAGGCGGTAAGGACCTGGTGTGTGCTTACCTGCCTCTGTGCCCTTGTCGTGCCCTTGTCTTGCCCTGGCCTGGAAATCCCTTCTAGCTGCCACAGTAGAGTCCAGGGTGCACCTTGCTTCCTTGGGATCTTGCAGCCACACCACCACTACCCCATCATCCATCTGTTCTCTCAGTCCTCCCTGTAGTGCTCCTGCCAGCCCCCTGCCAGCCAGGTGGCTCTAATTATTTGAATATCAACTGGAAAATTAGTTTCTCTCTGCACCTTTATAGCATTGTTGTATCTGCTGACCCCTGCCCCAGAGTGAGCCCCGTGTCCTCCTGAAGTGGGAGCTGGCTAAATAGTAGACACAACCCACAACAATATTTTTTTTTGGATCTGTCTTCTAAAGGAAATAAAAGCAAAAATAAATGGAACCTAAAAAAAAATTAATGGGACTTAATTAGACTTAAAAACTTTTGCACAGAAGAGGAAACCATTGACAAACTGAAAGACAGCCTACAGACTAGGTGGAAATATTTGCTAATGATATGACTGATAAGGGGTTAATATCGAAAATAAATAAAGAGCTCATACAACTAAATATATTTTTTAAAAAAAACAATTAAAAAATGGGCATAAGACCCAAATAGACATATTTTTTTCAGGGACATGGAGATGATCAACAAGAACAGAGAAAGATGCTTCAAATTGCTAATTGTTAGAGAAATACAGATCAAAACCACAAGGTCAGAATGGCCATCTTTATAAAAGACCACAAATAACAAATATTTGTGAGACTGTAGAGAAGAGGTAACACTTCATACATTGGTGGGAGTGTAAATTGGTGCAGCCACTGTAGAAAACAGTATGGAGGGAGGTTTCTCAAAAAAAAACTAAAAATAGAGCTATCATATAACCCAGCAATTCCACTCTTGGCTATATATCTGAAAGAAATGAAAATACTATTTGAAATGATATATGCACCCTGATGTTGCCAAGAGATGGAAGCAACCTAAGGGCCCACCAGCAGATGAGTGGATAAAGAAGATGTGGTCCAAATGTACAGTGAAACACTGCTCAGCCACAAAAAGGATGAAATTTTGTCATTTGCAACAATACCAGTGGACTTGAAGGATTTTACACTAAGAGAAGTAAGTCAAAGAAAGACAAATACTGTATGATATCCCTAATGTAGAATCTAAAAAAAAAAAAATAGCATAAGCCAGTGCATGTAATAAAAAAACAGGCTCATAGACACAGAGAACGCTGTCAAGGACCTACTGTAGAGCACAGGGAACTCTACTCGATGATCTGTTAATGACCTATATGGGAAAAGAGTCTAAAGAGTGCTTAGGAACTTCCCCGGTGGTCCAATAGGTGCTCTATGCTTCCAGTGCCAGGGGCCCAGGTTTAATCCCTGGCCAGGGAACTAGATCCCACATACCTCAACTAAGAGTCCATGTGCCGCAACAAGAACTCACGTACCACAACGAAGATTGAAGATCTCACGTGCTGCCAGCAAGACCCAGCACACACAAAAAATAAATATTTTTAAATAAATAAAAAGAGTGGAGGTATGTGTATAACTGATTCACTTTGCTATACAACAGAAACTAATACAATGTTCTAAATCAACTATTCTCTGATAAAAATATTTCAAGATACAATGAACAAACTAGTGGTTACCAGTAGGGTGGGCTAGGGGAGGGGATTGATAGGTACGGGTTTTATTGTACAACACAGGGAATATAGCCAACATTTTATAATAACTATAAATGGAATATCACCTTTCAAAATTGTGAATCACTGTGTTGTATACATGTAACATATAATACTATACATTAGCTATATCTCAAAACAAAGAAACAGGTACCAAGTGTAAAGGGAACATTTACAGATGTTGAGCCTAGAAAATTATGCCTTCATGGAGCTTCTTTTCTAGGAAAAAAAATGTAAATTATGGCAGCTGTAGCAGAAGGCAGATTTTCAAGTGCTAGGTTGGCCCAAAGGAACAGAGGTGAGTCCCCAGGGTTTCCGGAGTCGCTGCTGCACGGTGGTCCTCGTCCTATCTCAGCCCTCTTCCCAGCTAAAGGCCAAAATCTGCCCTCATGGAATAATCTCCAAATGTAAACTCGAGTGAACCCTTCAACAGAAACATGAGAAAAACATCGAATGTCAAGCCATACACAAGCAACTGTTTCTTTTTTAATATCCCCTTGACCATTTACTACAAACCTTAAAGAATTTAAGTGTAATTAAAAGCCTGGATGGTGCTCCCAGAGATGATTCTCACATGCATGACAATTGGGAAAGGTGAGAGAAAGTGATGGAGGTGGGCACCACCTCTTACAGAGCCACCTCGGGCCAACAGCTTCAGTAAGCGTGTCACCCAGCATCAGATGCGTCCTTGGACCCTCACATTTTCACGTATGTGACACACGGAAACCTGAACACAGGTGACAGGACACTTGAGTTTTTCTCCACCCAGAATCAGTGTCCTTAATTAAGCACACAGAGTTTATTGTGAACTCCTTGTTAAACGGTTGAGTGTTGGTATCACTGGCTTGATGAAGATAAGGCTGGGCTGGCAGTGATGAGTTGTGCCCGCTTCTGTGCCCCTGGGGCCTGCCTCCTGCCTCCCACCCCAAAGCCTTCCCAGCGAGCGGGAGACCAAGGCTCCTGGGACCCTTCCAACAGAGAGCATCAGTAGGTGCCTCTGGGCCAAGGGTACCCCGACATTTGCTTTCTGCTTTTAAAACTCGGGGAGTAAACATAAACTTTCTGGCCTCCCAATGAGTAACAAGTGCCTCTTTCCTCACTTACTACTTGTAAAACTATTAGTCTGTCTTTTTTTCAAAATTTAGGTTCTATTTCTTTATTTTACAGGCATGAAAATGAAGGGAAGCTAACTACCAATATAAAGTCTAAAGGTAAGAGAAACAGTTGGAGACCAGACTGTCATTTTGTGTTTTAACAAAAAGGGTGGTATGTGACGTGTGGTGTCATCTGCACCTTTAAGGGAGATATGAGTGGGTGGAGAGCCTGCCTGTGCTCACGGGCCCGAAGGTCTCCCTGGAAGGACCCAGGGCTTCTACTGAGAACAGGAGGCTTCTCCCCGGGAAGGACCCAGAGGCTCCTCCTGTGGCCAGGGGCCACAGCATTTTAACTTGCAGGTATGAGTTTGCCAGGGATCCTGGCCTGTGCTCTAGGCACGTCTGCTCACGTGCACCACATGGGGTCCGCAGGAAGCCCTTTGTGGGCTAGGTTGGTGAAGTCGACCTAATCAGACTGCAGAGATGCTGAGCTGCTCTCTGGTTTTCTCTTCCAGGCTTCTGGAGCGAGTCTGATGAGAGTAACTCAGAAATCGAAGCTGTTTTACGTCCCAGGACACCATAACACGTCCACCAAGATTTTGATGATTTTTATGACTTATAAGCTGTAATATCTATTAGAAATAAAGTCTTCAAAAAAGCTAAGTCCTTGTGTTCAGATGTAATGTCCAAAATCAATGTACCCTTTTAAGTTTTCTAGTTGTTTAACATGAAAAGTTTAGGGACCATATTGTTATTCCAGTGAAATTTCATGATGTAAATATAAAGTGGCATATTTGTTTTGAAGCCTAATCAAAAAGCACAGTGATGAATACAGTGCCCATCAAAACCCAGTTGGTTTCTTTGGAGAAGATGACAGGCTACTTCTAAAATTCATAACAAAATTCAGGGGACCCAAAATAACCAAATCAGTCTTGAAAAAGTTGGAGGACTCGCACTTCACAATTTTGAAACTTACTGATATGCTGCAGTAAGTAAAGATAGGGTAAGTAAAGATGGTATAGTAGCTCAGATGGTAAAGCATCTACCTGCAATCCAGGAGTTCTGGGTTGGAGCCCTTGGTCAGGGAAATCCCCTGGAGAAGGGCGTGGCAACCCACTCCAGTATTCTTGCCTGAAGAATTCCATGGACAGAGGAGCCTAGTGGGCTACAGTCCGTGGGGGCAGGCTATAGTCCAAGAGTCAGACCCGACTGAGTGACTTAACACACAGACAAGACAGTGTGGAACTGCATGAAATACTGATTTACGTGCAATCTAGAATTGATGATCCAGAAATAAACTGTCAAATTTATGATCAATTGGTTTTCAGTACTGTTGCCAAGACCATTCAGTGGGGAAAGAACTGGTATTTTTCAACAAATGATGCTGAGACAACTGGACAGTCTCATGTGAAGGGATGAAGCTGGATCTCTACCTCACACTGTGTACAAACAGTAACCCAAAATGGGTCAAAGACCCAATGTAGGAGCTGAACTATCAGATTCTGAAAAGGAAACATGGGTAAACCCTTGTGACTTGAATTAGGAGAGATACCAAAAGCACTAACAACAGAGAAAAACACAGTCAAGATCATAAAAACGAACATAGAAACGGTCACAGATCAGAGGAGACAAAGGAGATATGACATCTCAGTGAAATGTGGGACCCTGCGTTGGGTCCTTGAACAAAAAGAGTGGACATTAATGGAAAATTTGGTGAAATCCAAATCAGGTCTGGAGTTTAGCTGATAAGATAGGGATTCCCTGGTGGCTCAATCAATAAAAGTCTGCCTGCAGTGCAGGAGACCCACGTTTGATCTCTGGGTTGGGAAGATCCCCTGGAGAAGGATATGGCAACCCACTCCAGTATTCTTGCCTGGAAAATCCCATGGAAGGAGAAGTCTGGCAGGGTACAGTCCATGGTGTTGCAAAGAGTCAGACACGATTGAGCAACTTCACAGCACAGCTTAGCTGATAGTGATGCCTGGTGTTGGTTTCTTAGTTCTGACGAATGCACCACAGAAACGTGAGACTGGGGGCTTCTGTGGTGGTCCAGTGGCTGAGCATCCAAGCCCCCAAAACAGGGAGTCCAGGTTGCATCCATGGTCAGAAAACTAGCCCACATGCCACAACTAAGCCCTGGGGCAGCCAAGTAAATAATGAATATTTTTTTAAATGTGGGATTAGAGGAATGTACCACTAGAGGAAACTGAACCTGAGTGAAAAGTACATAAGAACTCTGTGATCTTTGCAGCTTCTCTAAAAATGGAAAATTAGTCTACGTACACGCAAGTCCAGTGGTCAACATTACTGACATTTGGGTGATTGCTTTCAAGAGTTTTTCTATGCATATAAACCCTTTAAAAACTCTTGTAAACACTTTTAATTTTAATTCTAGATTTTACCAAGTTTAAACAGCTTATACCCACTAAGAAAATAAAACAAGCCCTTCAGCCAGGATGCTTCCTGGATATTGTCAGGCATGCTGATGGAACATACTCCTGCCTCTGAATACCTTCTATTAGAGGCCACACATGTGAGCACTGATGCTGGTCCAGAGCAAAGCCTCAGTTGGTGCTGGACTTCAACATGAGTGTATCTCACATTCAGTAGTGGTAGGGAAGGCCTGGGGCCCAATGCCATTATCAGGCAGAATTTTCCATCGAAAATTAATGCATTTTGTTTTCTTTTCAGTTATTTTCTATTTATCTCCAGTGACCCTGGTTTAAAAAGAAGCGGTATAAATTTCCCTTTTCAAATACTCTTTAGGGGAAAGAAGATAATTGACTTTTGAAAATATACGAAGAGGGGGAGCTCTGCTCACCAACAACTTGCTGCCCTATTTTGGGAGGGTTAAGCTCCCAGGGAGGTTGCGCACTGGGCCCACAGCTTGTCTTGCTTCCCACGTAAGAGCAGAATCACAGCCTAAGTTAACAACCTGTGTTTTCTTTTGCCTTCAAATAACTACCACACTCAGAAGACTGGCCCCAGGTATTGGCATTCTTTTCCCCTACATCAACCCGTGCTCTGACACTGAATGAAGGTCCTACAATTCCGCTCCATCTGATAGTAGCTGGAGTTAGTGCAGACCCCACAGTTTCCTGGCTCAGTCCCACAAGGCCACCCCTGCTTCAGACACCAATTAGAGGTTGTAGGGCCCCAGATTCCCAAAATCTCCATCTGATTACTCTGTAAATTGAGGTCCCCACAACTTGAGTCTGATAATCTGTCAGAATGGCTCACAGGACCTAGTGAAACCCTTCCTTACATTTACCAGTTTATCATGAAAGATGATAAAGTACAGCAGAGACCATCCAGGTGCAAAGATGCGTAGGGTGGGATCTGGGGAAAGGCACGGAGCTCCCATGTCCCCACTGGGTGCAGTTCCCTCCCGGCACTGGCACATGCTGAGCAACCCAGAAGCACTGTGAATCTTTGGTGATTTTATGGCAGCCTCATCACGTAGGCATGATTGATTATTAACTCCACTTCCAACAACCTGAATGTCCATTGACAGATGAACGGATGAAGAAGATGTGGTACATAGACACCATAGAATACTACTCAGCCATAAAAAAGAACGAAGTAGAGTCATTTGCAGCAACATGGTTGGACCTAAGGTTATCATACTAAGTGAAGGAAGTCAGAGAAAGACAAAGACCATATCACTTACCTGTGGAATCAAAAATACGACCCAAATCAACCTGCCTATGAAACAGACTCAGACATAGAGAAGAGACTTGTGGTTGCCAAGGGGGAGGGGATTGGGAGAAGCATGGAGTGAGAGGCTGGGATTAGCAGACGCAAGCTGTTATACAGAGAATGGATAAGCAACAGGGTCTACTGTAGAGCACAGGAAGCTATATTCAATATCCTGTGATAAACCATAATGGAAAAGGATACAAAAAAGAATGTATGTATGTATAACTGAATCACTTTGCTGTACAGGAGAAATAAACACAACATTGTAAATCAGTTACACATTAATTTAAAAAATGACACACCTCTAGCCCCCCCTTCACTCTCCAAAGAAGGGGAGCCTGAAGCTGATAGTTTCAAGCTTCTAATCGTGGCTCTGTGTTTTCAGTGTCCAGCTCCCTCTCCTGGAGCTCTCCAGGAACCCCCACCCCCACCCCAGAGCCACCTCATTAGGAAAAACAAAAAACAAAAAAAACTTCTTTGCCCAGGGAATTCCAGGGGTTTTAGGAGCTCTGTGTCAGAAACCAGGGGCAGAGATCAATACGTATTTCAGAATCTCTTATTTCACACTAGTCAAAGAATCAAACTTTGCAAGCTTGGTTAACATGATGAAATCAATCCTCGGAACTCACAGTGTTGAGAATTCAACTCTAGATCTGGGGTGACCACCCTCCCAGCTCTACCAAGTGAAGTTCGGATACAGCTTGATCAAGCTGTGTATCCTGACACTTCCTGGGTGTCAGGCTCTGGGGGACTAGACTTTGGGAGTACAGCGCTGGATCTAATATAGTTACTGACCTCAGGCACCCTCACTCCAACAAGGGTGAAAAAGCCTGAAGCTCAGCCTAAAGCTCAGCACATTGTGTACAGCCCCTTCAGTAGATGCCTTTGTCCCTGAAGCTCTGAGGAGCGAAAACGCTATTCCTCCTGCGGCTGACTTGGGGAACTTTCACGTGGGAGGTGACATTAGCACAGGACAGGGGGCCTGAAGGAACAAGAACACTCCAGGCACAGAAATGACACTAGCAAGGCCCAGAGGCATAAGAGAACTGGTGCAAATGAAACAGTCCGCACGTGAGACCAGTGCAGGACATGCACGGCAAGGATGAGGGCTGGAGGGGCGCCCGAGAGGAAGAGGGGCTACAGACTGGGAGCAAAGGGGGAGGCTACAAAGTGTGGGTGATTGATGCCAAGTTTGTCTCCAAAGAAGATCCAGATGCTGGAGAAGAGCATTAGAACCAGTGAGAGTTTTGATAGAAAAGCAATTTCAACAATCAACAGTATAGGGACTTTCCTGGTGGTCCACTGGTAAAGAATCTGCCTTGTAATACAAGGGACATGGGTTCGATTACTGGTCAGGGAACTACGACCCCACATGCTGCGGAACAACTGAACCCATGTGCCACAATGAAAGATCCTGCATGACTCAACGAAAATGCTGTTTAGCGACTGAGACTCAACACAGCCGAATAAATAATAAATATTTTTTAAAGGTTAAAAAAAATAAGTGTAGTGATACACCCAGAAAGCCAGTTTGAAAATACTTTTTAAAGATGCCATTTACAGTAATCAAAAATTGCATGTGAAAAATCTTAAAGTTTTTAAGCCATCAGTGAAAGACAAAATTTTAAACATCTATTGACAGTAGAGAACTACACATTTATGGATGAGAAGATTCTATTTTCAAAAGCACAAGTTCTGTCCAGATTAATCCCAGAAGTCAATGCCATTTCAATCAAAATCCCAACAGGTCATTTCCAAGAAGTTGACAAGCTGGTCATTAAGCTCGGAAGGAATTTAAAGGTTCAAAATGGCCAAACAGTTCTGCATAATAAAGAGAAGATCTTACCAGAGCAAACATCAAGATTTATTATCAAGATCATCATTAGGTCTGTGTTCCAGGCTCAGGGCTGGAAACTTAGAGCAGAAGAGTGCTCAGTCACTCAGCTGTGGCCACGCTTTTTGCGACCCCATGGACTGTAGCCCCCCAGGCTCCTCTGTCCGAAGAATTTCTCCAGGTAGGAGTACTGGAGTGGGTTGCCATAGAGGCCCCAGAAAAAAACCCAGGCATGAGATCTGGGTACAGACAGATGTTTGAGAAATCAATGAGGTGGTAACAGGCTTTTCAGTGAATGATGCTGGACCAGTTGATAATCCACATGGCAAAACACAAAATTAACTGTGTTATGTGGCAGTCATAAAGTATGTATTTTGCTTCAATTATCTCTCAGCAGATAGCAGCATCTGTAGTGACCCTTTGTTAGTTTCTGAAGGGAGCAGCCGCACACCCTCTCCTCGAGCCTCAACCTCCCCCAGCTCAGGATGTGGCCTTGCCCCTGTTCAGCAAAGACTGAGGTCAAAGCGTCTGGCTGTCCTTCCACTGCCATCTCTTAATACCTGGCATCTTCTCTCCTTCCCTCACTGCCTTATTTCTCCCCTACCATTCATTCTCTCACTCACTCATTTACGCATTCAGGGTACATTTGACACCATTTTCCTTAGTACATTTTTTCTATTTTTTTAGATTCCTAAATGTACATAAGATTTGCCGTCTTAACCATGTTTTAAATGTACAGTTCATTAGTATCACATACATTCATAATGATGTGCAATTGTCTTTAATTTATTTAAAGATAAATAAAAATATTTTTCATTTTTAAATAAACTATTTCCACAACTCATATCATCATGTAAAACTGAAATTTTGTTCCCATCACACAATAACTCTCTGCCCTGCACTCCCCTCAGCCCTGACACCCATCCTCCTACTTTCTGTCTCTATGATTTTGACCAGTCTAAGAACCTCATAAGGGGATCATAAGGGGGTCCTCATAAGGGGATCATACAGTATGCCTTCTTGTGACTGGTTTATTTCACTCAATATAATGTCCTTAAGGTTCCTTCATATTGTAGCACACATCAGAATTTCCCTTTTTAAGACTGAATAATATTCCATCATACAGTTTCCCAGGTGGCACAGTGGGAAAGGATCTGCCTGCCGATGAAGGCAACATGGGTTGGATCCCTGGGTCAGGAAGACCTTCTGGAGAAGGAAGTAGCAACCCACTCCAGTATTCTGGCCTGGGAAATCTCATGGACAGAGAAGCCTGTCAGGCTATGATCTGTGGAGTCCCAAAAGGGCTGGACATGACTGAGCAACTAAACAACAGTATTCCATTGTAGGTATGGGCCATATTTTGTTTCTCCATTCATCCATCAGTGGGCACCTGGGTTGCATCCATGTTTTGGTTATTGTGAATAAGGTTTCTTATTCACTTATTTTTATGAACATAAAAATCACCTCTTGGAGACCTTGCTTTCCATTCTTTTAGGTATGTCCCCTGAAGCAGAATTGCTAGATCATGTGGTATTCTGTTTTTAATTTCTTGAGGATCTGCCATCCTATTTTCCACAGTGGCTGCACCATTTTAAATACATTCCCATCAACTGTGCATAAGGGTTTGAATTTCACCAACACCTTTTATTTTCTGGTTTATTTTGATAGCAGCCATCCTAATGGGCATAAGGGGGTAAAATTTATACATCACGCTTCACACAGGAAATTCCAACTAGAATAAAGAACTAAAGTGAAAGCGAAGACTTTATAACTCTTAAAGAAAACAATAATAGGCAAGTGTCTTTATGAGTTCCAAGCAAGGAAGAATTTCTTAACACACATAGAAAATGCACAAACTCATAAAGAAAAATATTAATAAATATTACATTGAAACTAGAATGTTCTGTATGAGAATGACACTGACAAGATGAAAAGACAAACCATGGACTAGAAAGTGGCATTTGCAGGATGCGAGTCCATCAGAGCTCTACAGCTAAAATGCATAAAGAACCGCACATCAACAAGAAAGATATGACACAGAAAGATGAACAAAGGATTAGAATGAGCGATTCATAGAAAGAGTAACCTACATGGGCAATAAAGATGAAAAGGTACTCAAACTTACCAGAAAAGCAAACAGCAAAAGAAGAGTACAACAAGGCGGCTTTCTATACCCAGAGGACAAAGCGAGGATGGCAGGCAGATCCCTCTGAGCGTCAGGAAGGGACCAGGAAAGAACTTGCACATGCTTTGAGGAGCACATTTATATCAAGCACCATTGCAGATGGTATCATAACCTGTGATGCTGTGGTTCTGTAACCCGATTTCAGGTCTGGCTGCTCACCGCTTAAAAAGCAATGAAAAAGGCAAGGTTGGTGGAAAGGAAAGTTTGCTTTATTTCAGATGTTCAGATGCTGGCCACTTGCAGGGAGGGCAGACATCAGTCCAAAGGCTGACTCTCTCCACTGACAATCAGTGTACAAGAGCTTTTATAGATGGACGGAGGGGCTGCATGTAGAAAGAGCACAGTCTGCTCTTAAAATTGGTCGTTGGTGGTCTGACCAGCATCATCGTGATTATTTCAAGTACAATTAATCTTCAGTTCCAGGATCGGTGTGTTTCCATTTCTTGAGGCCAATTCTTGGAATTGTGGCAGCTCATGTCATGGCTGGGGCTTCCCAGGTGGCTCAGTGGTAAAGAATGGAGACCTGGGTTCATTCCTTGGTCTGGAAAGATCCCCTGGAGAAGGAAATGGCAACCCACTCCAGTTTCCTTGCCTGAAAAATCCGATGGACAGAGGATTCTGGTGGGCTACAGTCCATGGAGTCACAAAGAGCTGGACACAATTTATCAACTGAATGATAACAACAAATGTCATGGTGATAGTCTGCTCATCGTGTAGCGAACTCCATCTGGTGGGGGTTTCAGTATCTACCAGGCAGCTCACAGAATACGGCCCAGAATATTACCTATAGCCCTTGAGAAGGAACTAAAGGTCCTTGTTTATGCTTAATGACTAAACTAATATTATCTTTCCTTTGTTTCTGCATGTTCTCACTTCTCTGATGAAACTTATTCTTTGGCTAAATATTTCCATAGACAAAAAGCAGCAGAGGGCATGGGAGTGGGGCGGGTAGAGAACCATGGGGTCCTACTCCATTTCAGTTCCATCTCTAAATATATACTTGACAGTCACATTGTCCGTACACTCATCACCATCTTCTCGTGACCCCTGAGAGCTTGAAATGTGGCTCATCTAAACCAAGAAATTCATATCGGATTTGAAGACTTTGTATGAAAGAAATACTATAGGGTGTTTCACTAACATATTGGTTATATGTTGAAATGGTATATTAAACAAAAATACGTTAGTAAGATCAATGTTATCAATTTGTTTGTATATATTTTTTAATGTGGCTACTAGAACATTTTCAGTTACATACATCGCTCTCATCTGTGGCTTAATTATATTTCTAGTAACAAAGTCTCTGTGGAGAAACTGTTGTAAACACAAAGAGACATGATCAAAATGTTAATTGTTCTATTGTTTGAAATGGCAAAAATTGGGGCACATTAGTGCCCACTGCCAGGAAAACAATGAGAAGCACATGTTGCTGGAAGATTTAAACTGTGAGTAAAACCCACGTTAAAGTGAAAGCCACAGAACAATTCAGTGTATCGTTTACAGGGAAGGAGAGGGGCGTTCAGATGAAGTGAAAAGGTAAAATGTGGGCAGAAGAGACGTAACCAGATCCTGCAGAGTGACCGGCCCTGGAAAGAGGACAGGAGGGCGAGCCGTACATACAGAGACGATGCACCCAGAACAGCTTCTTTTAGTTTAAAAACCAAGTGTGCTAGGCAAATGTGGCTAAGTGCCAACTTTTGTCAAATATTCATCCAATCTGAGTGGTGGCCCTTCGACCTCTATGCTATGCTATTCTCTACAGGTCTGCGTGCTAAAAATAATTCATCATTTTTAAAAGACATGGTCGTGAAGAGATTTGTATCTCATGCAGAGGGGTTTGGACTTTATTCTTTCAGTCTATGTTCAGAAGCCATAGAAGGGTTTTAAACAGGGTACAAGATTTCCTTTTGGAGGAAGCATTTTGGCAGCCTCATTTTAGGCTCACCCAGTCTAGCTAATAAAAGTCAAGAAAAAGATTTCATTGCTTCTGACACATACTTTTCAACTTGTTTAAACGGCTGTCTGGGGAGGCCTTACAAATAGCTGTGAAGAGAAGAGAGGCGAAAAGCAAAGGAGAAAAGGAAAGATACAAGCATCTGAATGCAGAGTTCCAAAGAATAGCAAGAAGAGATGTAGGGAACAAGGTATAAGGAAGGTTGAGAAGTGCTTGCAAATGAGACTCTCAACCAGGGCTGAACATTCTTGCAAACGAGATGTTCAGCTAAGAATCCTTTGTTTGTTCCCGTGGGAAAAGAACATTTCTTGCACATAAGGATGTTTCTCTGATTCCTCAAAAGGAACAGACCCAGGGACAAAACGGATTCTAAGTTGATAAGGAAGTTCCCCAAAACAAAGTCTTAGCTGCAGTAAATAAGTTAAGGTAAAGGTTATCTTGCCCCGCGCCTGCGCACTGTATAGTCGCTGAATTATGGTGTTTGGCAACTTGCCCTGTAGATTGTCGTGCAAGGGGTATAAAATAAAGCAGCTGTAAGAAGCAAGGAGTTAAAGTAAAAAGATTCAAACCACTCTGCAGTGTTGGTGTTTCATTCTGTCGCCAGCAAGAGATCAATACAAAGAAATAGAGGAAAACAACAGATTGGGAAAGACTAGAGATCTCTTCAAGAAAATTAGAGATACCAAGGGAACATTTCATGCAAAGATGGGCTCAATAAGGGACAGAAATGGTATGGACCTAACAGAAGCAGAAGATACTAAGAAGAGGTGACAAGAATACACAAAAGAACTGTACAAAAAAGATCTTCACAACCCCGATAGTCATGATGATGTGATCACTAATCTAGAGCCAGACATCTTGGAATGTGAAGTAAAGTGGGCCTTAGAAAGCATCACTACGAACAAAGCTAGTGGAGGTGATGGAATTCCAATTGAGCTGTTTCAAATCCTGAAAGATGATGCTGTGAAAGTGCTGCACTCAATATGCCAGCAAATTTGGAAAACTCAGCAGTGGCCACAGGACTGGAAAAGGTCAGTTTTCATTCCAATCCCAAAGAAAGGCAATGCCAAAGAATGCTCAAACTACCACACAATTGCACTCATCTCACACACTAGTAAAGTAATACTCAAAATTCTCCAAGCCAGGCTTCAGCAATACGTGAACCGTGAACTCCCTGATGTTCAAGCTGGTTTTAGAAAAGGCAGAGGAACCAGAGATCAAATTGCCAACATCCGCTGGATCATGGAAAAAGCTAGAGAGTTCCAGAAAAACATCTATTTCTGCTCTATTGACTATGCCAAAGCCTTTGACTGTGTGGATCACAATAAACTGTGGAAAATTCTGAGAGAGATGGGAATATCAGACCACCTGACCTGCCTCTTGAGAAATCTGTATGCAGGTCAGGAAGCAACAGTTAGAACTGGACATGGAACAACAGACTGGTTCCAAATAGGAAAAGGAGTACGTCAAGACTGTATATTGTCACCCTGCTTATTTAACTTCTATGCAGAGTACATCATGAGAAATGCTGGGCTGGAAGAGGCACAAGCTGGAATCAAGATTGCCGGGAGAAATATCAATAACCTCAGATATGCAGATGACAACAGCCTTATGGCAGGAAGTGAAGAGGAGCTAAAAAGCCTCTTGATGAAAGTGAAAGAGGAGAGTGAAAAAGTTGGCCTAAAGCTCAACATTCAGAAAACGAAGATCATGGCATCCGGTCCCATCACTTCATGGGAAATAGATGGGAAACAGTGCAAACAGTGTCAGACTTTATTTTTTTGGGCTCCAAAATCACTGCAGATGGTGACTGCAGCCATGAAATTAAAAGACGCTTACTCCTTGGAAGAAAAGTTATGACCAACCTAGATAGCATATTCAAAAGCAGAGACATTACTTTGCCAACAAAGGTCTGTCTAGTCAAGGCTATGGTTTTTCCTGTGGTCATGTATGGATGTGAGAGTTGGACTGTGAAGAAAGCTGAATGCTGAAGAATTGATGCTTTTGAACTGTGGTATTGGAGAAGACTCTTGAGAGTCCCTTGGACTGCAAGGAGATCCAACCAGTCCATTCTGAAGGAGATCAGCCCTGGGATTTCTTTGGAAGGAATGATGCTAAAGCTGAAACTCCAATACTTTGGCCACCTCATGCGAAGAGTTGACTCATTGGAAAAAACTCTGGTGCTGGGAGGGATTGGGGGTAGGAGGAGAAGGGGACGACAGAGGATGAGATGGCTGGATGGCACCACTGACTTGATGGACGTGAGTCTGAGTGAACTCTGGGAGATGGTGATGGACAGGGAGGCCTGGCGTGCTGCGATTCATGGGGTCGCAAAGAGTCGGACACGACTGAGTGCCTGAACTGAACTGAAACATTTCTGAGACCAGGCTGTGCCGAGTTGGCCAGTCAGGAGTCAGGGCGCGGGTGTTGCTGATGTCGACACTTGCGGGATGGGCGGAAGGCCCCTGCATGAATGTCCTGGGGACGATCAAGCGGCCTTAAATGCTGCCCAGCCTTGCTCCTCAGGGTGCAGAGAGCGGCGATGCTGACAAACGTCAGTATCAGCGACTCTGAATCAGAGTGTGATCTATGTGATTTACAAGGATGGGTTCTATATGGGTAAGACTTTTAAAACAGTGTTAACTTTCTGAATTAGCTCATAGTTTCCTTTTTATGTGTGCATAAGAATGGAATTTTTTAAAACTTTTTATTTTGCATTGGGATAGAACTGATTAACAATTTGTGATACTTTCAGGTGAACAGCAAAGGGACTCAGTACATATATATGTATCCATTCCCCCTGAAACTCCTCTCCCATGGTGGATTTTTTTTTAATTAAAAAAACTTTAAAAAATGTTCCCTAGTGGTCCCTGGAGTGATTGGGACTCCAAGTTTTCACCGCCAGGGTCCCAGATTCTATCCATGGTCAGGGAACTAAGATCCCACAAGCTGCAAGGTCAAAAATAAAAATGAAAATTTTAAAATCATGGTAAAATTCACATAATGTGAAATTTCCTACCTTACCCATTTTCAAGTATATGGCTCAGTGGCTTTAAGCACATTCACCTTGTGCAACCATCACCACCATCTGTCTCCAGAACTCTTTTTATCATGTACAGCTGGGATTCTGGCCCCTTTATGCAATAACTGAGAAGGCTGAGCTCCAAAAAACTGATGCTTTTGCATTGTAGTGTTGCAGAAGACTCTTGAAAGTCCCTTGGACTGCAAGGAGATCCAACCAGTCAATCCTAAAAGAAATCAATCCTGAATATTCGTTGGAGGGACTGATGCTGAGAGTGAAGCTCCAATACTTTGGCCACCTGATGCAAAGAGCCAACTCATTGGAAAAGATCCTGATGCTGGGAAAGATTGAGGGCAGGAGGAGAAGGGGATGACAGAGGATGAGATGGTTGGATGGCAGCACCGACTCGAAGGACATGAGTTTGAGCAAGCTCTGGGAGATAGGGAAGGACAGGGAAGCCTGGTATGCTACAGTTCATGGGGTCCCAAAGAGTCAGACACAACTGAGCAACTGAACAACAAATGCCATAACTCCCATTCCTGCCACCAGAACAAACCAGTCTCCAAGTCTCACACAGGTCCATCTGATCAGTAGGGGCTCCCAAAATCACAGCAGAACTCCAGTCCAAGGAGTCTGGAGGTAGTCATTTAGCGAGGTGCCCTCAGGGCCTGGATGGAGGTGGGGACCACTCTGCCATCTGTGCTGTCAATGCCCACCAGCCCTGGTCCAGGAAGACTGGGAAGGGATTGTTCGAAACAGAGAAACCTGAGCAGAGGCTAATTTTGTGACCTGGAACCACCAAAGCTGACCTTGCTTGAACTCTGTCCCAAGGGACCCATGCCTGTAACTCCCAGTGGAGGCCTCTGCAAGGTTCCGATGGCAATGGGACATCACACATCCTCCAGGATGAGACCCTATCAGGGCCAGTCCTGGCTGAAGACCTTATGAAGACCTTCTGAAAGGCCCATGAAATCTGTTTTTGCAACTGCTGGGACTTGGCTGTCCTGGAACTTCTCATCTCAGTGAATTGCTCCTCTAATGCGTTTCCTTTCCCAACCACCCAAGTGCCTCTTGGGCCCCCCTACCCCAGGCTTTCCCAGTTGCCACGTGGTCCGAGGGTTGTGCTGTTGACAGGTGGGGTTGTTTGTGCCCAGTTCTCTGTCGGGTCAGCTTGTGAGTTCCCTCCTTCCTTTTCTCAACAAAAAAAAAAAAAAGAGGAAAGCAAATAACTACAAATCCTAACAGCTTTTATCCAGTTCTCAAGCTTTCATCCACTTTCAGTGCTCCTGTCACCAGCGGTTGTGTCATCAGCAGAGTGCTTTGGGGACAATCAGATTTTGATGCATCAAACTGGCAAAAACACATTAAAGGAGATCTCAGTAATTCCAGCCCCAAATCCAAGCAGATAAGGATTAGATTACTCAAGAACAGATGCCGAGTGACAGAAACTGAACTCATCCAACGAGAAAGCTCATTAGTATTCAGTACCCAAGACCCCAAGTCTAACCGCTTTGGGTAGTGGGTTTTATATATTTATTTCAAAATCATCTGGAAATCTCTGGCTCCTGGAGGTAGCTTCCTTTAAATCTTTTTTGACAGACACAGTGTCGCCATTTGCCTGCCTCCAGTGATGTTTTCCATTTCCTCAGGCTGGTCCAACCTTTGACACCAAGACTAATATTTGGTGACAGATGGCTCTGTGAGCTTCTGGTAAGGCCATATCTCACTTTTGGAATTCAAGCGATAACCGGGTGCCTCTAGAGATTTATTTATTATACTATTATTACGCGCAAATTCATTCGATGTAAAACATTCTGCCAGTCAACTTGAACCCTCTCTTCCCCAGCTGTCACACTGGCAGCTCAAAGGACGGCGACAGCTGATGCTGATGGGCAGGACGTCTGCCATCTCCTGTCTTCCCAAATTTAAAGCCGGATTCTTCCCTATCGAGGCAATGTGCTAGAGGACAAGAGCTAGGAAGGCACTCTGCAGCATCCTGCTGGTTAATAACCATGGCAGTTTGCTGAGAGTCCCTTGGACTGCAAGGAGATCAAACCAGTCAATTCCAAAGGAAATCAACCCTGAATATTCATCGGAAAGACTGATGCTAAAAGCTGATGCTCACATACTTCAGCCACCTGATGCAAAGAGTTGACTCACTGGAAAAGACTCTGATGCTGGGGAAGATTGAGGGCAAAAGGAGAAGTGGGCAGCAGAATACGAGATGGTTAGATAGCATCACCAACTCAACGGACAAGAATTTGAGCAAACTCCAAGAGATAGTGCAGGACAGAGAAGCCTGGCGTGCTGCAGTCCATGCAGTCACAAAGAACTGGACACAACTTAATGACTGAACAACAACGACAAAGTTTCCCAAGCGGTGTTTGCAGGGTCCTGCTGCCAGGCTTCCTAGCACTTGTGAGCATACTTATGGCAATGATATGAAATCAGCTGAAAGTGGACCACCTCGCTCTCTCCAGAGTCACAGGATGCTGTCAGTCTTCCATCCTGGTCCCAATTCTTGCCAAGCACCAGTTCTTTCCCCTTTTCAGAGATGCCAGCATCCAATCTCCAAGCTCAAACATTTCTCATAGATACCTTGGCAATAATATAAGAGGTAACGATTTATTCAGTCACTCACTTAATAAAGGCATGCAATAAATACTAGCTAATGGTGTTATTGGGCTTTCCATGTGGCACTAGTGGTAAAGAACCCACCTGCCAATGCAGGAAGCATAAGAGACACGGGTTTGATCCCTGGGTCAAGAAAATCCCCCGGAGGAAGGCATGGCAACCCACTCCAGTATTCTTGCCTGAAGAATCCCATGGACAGAGGGGCCTGGAAGGCTACAGTCCACAGGGTTGCAAAGAGTAAGACATGACTGAAGCAACTGAACACGCATGCATGCACCAGTGTTATCACTTGCTGTTTCCTGGTGGCGTAGCTGGTAAAGAATCAGCCTGCAATGTGGGAGATCTGGGTTCGATCCCTGGGTTGGGAAGATCCCCTGGAGAAGAGAACAGCTACCCACTTCAGTATTTTGACCGGAAGAATTCCTTGGATTGTATAGTCCATGGAGTTGAAAAGAGTCGGACATGACTGAGCAACTTTCACTTTCACTTTTCTGTGGAAACACATGTGAAGGACAGCTCTGTGCATGGATTCAATCAGGAGGTTACCTTTGGAGTGAGTCTCAGAGGACTAATAGGAGTTAGACAAGTGGACTACTGGGGACTTAGTAGTTCTGGGCATGAGTGTGCCAGGGGAGGTGTTACATGAATAGGTAACCATTTTTTCCTGTGAGCAGTTAGAATTTTCTTATGTGAAGAGAGCTCATGTTAGGCTCCTGAGTCTCCCATTTTAACCCCATGGTGACCTTAAACCTCAGCAAGTCCTCTTGGGAGAATGTGGGAGAGGAACGATTATTAATATATTGGATTGGCCCAAAAGATCATTCAGGTGTTTCGTTTTTTCTTCCCCATAAGAACTTACAGGAAAACCCATATGAACATTTTGGCATTAAACAAAAGTTTTTACATGAAGAAACAGGTATATGCACAGTAATAATTCTTAGTTTGCACATTATCTTGCCCAAAGTTGAATAACTTCACAAGTTTCTTCTTCCCTTTTTTTTTTTTTTTAACTTTTATTTATTTATTTATCTGGCTGCATCGGGTCTTAGTTTTGTCATGTGGGATCTTTGGTTGCTGCTCATAGACCCTCTGTTTATGGCTCACGAGCTTCAGAACTCGAAAGCTCAGCAGTTGTGGCTCCCAGACTTAGCTGCGGCATGTGGAGTCTTAGTTTCCCCACCAAGGATTGAACCCATGTCCCCTGCATCACAAGGCAGATTCTTAACCACTGGCCCATCTGGGAGGTCCCACACAAATTTCTTGGTATTGTGTGGAAGGATTCTGAAGGTTCCTGGGGCACTTATTATCATAGCCCATTTGCAGGTTGGAGAAGAATTTCCAGACATGAGGCAAAATAAGAGAAGAATAAAGTTTATTAGAGTGGGAGACACTATTAGAACAGCAGACTGGTTCAAGAGAGAGCTGACCTCTTATGCGGGCTAGTGGCCGATTTTTATAGCCTCAAGACAGAGAAAATTCCTACTGGAATGGTTGCATTAGTGATTGGTTAGAATGCTATAGAGGGGTAGCCGGGTGGGTATTTTACCTAACATGGGATCAGGCAGCTGGCAGGTTTAGATTCAGAGGCTCATAGCAACAGTTGCCATGGGGCTTGGTCAGTTCCAGAGATTTTTTTCCTGTGACCTTGATACAGGGCTCCACACATAATGTTGCCCTCATGTCACATGGGAGAGTCTGAATTTTATTCTAATAAATGAACATTTAACAAATGTTTACAAGGACTTTCAAAGGTTTATTTGTGACCTGAATCCTTTAAGGTGTGGTGCCTTTCCAAGAGTCTTCTGCCTAGAGGGAAAGGACCAGGACCCTGGTTTAGCCAGCTCCCACCTCCAACCCTCTACCCCAGGAAATCTCCAGAAACAGAATATTGCAGGGACCCCATGGGCAATACAATGACCTGGGAAATCAAATATCTTCCCTGTTTCTTCCTACAGAAGAAGCTCTGTGAGAACTGGGTAGGGACAGATTGCATCCCATCTTCTCTGTGGCCTCAGGGGAAAAACTGCTGATTAAAAACGGAAGGTTGATATCATCCCCGCTGAGCAAACTTGAGATCCTTGAAGAGCCTCTCAACCCAGTAGGACTCTCAAGCCCTGCTCGGAGTGATCAAAAGAAGACTCTAAGCTTTCCCCTTGGAGGCCCATCTTGGCCTGAGCTCATCATCAAGTGAGGAGCATCTGGATGTTTATGTGGCCAGTCCTGCCCGGGTCAGAAAAGCAGTCATCACAGCACCTCACTTTATCACTTCCTGCAGAATCTAGATTCCAAGTCACGCCAAGCCTCTCTTGTCAGAACAGGGGGGATGACATTGGCCCACGTGAGTCTAGAGTAGCACGCCGGCTCTCAGTTGCAAAACTGGTCCGTGGCCTTACTTGACCCCTTCAGCCTAATGCTGCATCCATTTGCCAAACCCAACCAGCTCCTTCATCAGGGCAGCAGAAAGCTGCTTAGATTTTAAATAGATGTCAGATATTATGATAGCTGCCATTTGGGGTCATGGCCTTCTCCATCCTGGTGGTTACAGGCAGGGACTCTGACCTAGCTATATTCTCATGGAGGGGGAGAGGCAGGGTAAGGGATGCTCCCTGGCCCATTAGAGGCAGACCACAGGCTGGGGAGAAGCCCCTTGCCTTTTCATCCCTACCTGCCAGCACTCTGACCTGGCCTCTGATGCTTTCCCCATGAGGCTGTCTCTGCCTGGGCTTCCCTAAGTCCTGCTTGGATTCCCCACCTCTTCCCCTGGCACATGCAACTTGACAAGGAGAAAACCAACATCCCCAGGCTAGGACCTCAGCGGGAGCTGTTGGCCAGAATGGCAACACTTGGCCTCGCCACGCGGTTTCTTGGCATCCTCATAACCAAGATGAATGGAGAGAGAGCAAGAGACACTCTCCCTTCAAGGTGGAAGCTGTATTGCCTTGTCTAACCTGGTGCTGCACTCAATATGCCAGCAAATTTGGAAAACTCAGCAGTGGCCACAGGACTGGAAAAGGTCAGTTTTCATTCCAATTCCAAAGAAAGGCAATGCCAAAGAATGCTCAAACTACCACACAACTTCACTCATCTCACATGCTAGTAAAGTAATACTCAAAATTCTCTAAGCCAGGCTTCAGCAATACGTGAACTGTGAACTTCCAGATGTTCAAGCTGGTTTTAGAAAAGGCAGAGGAACCAGAGATCAAATTGCCAACATCTGCTAGATCATCAAAAAAGCAAGAGAGTTCCAGAAAAGCATCTATTTCTGCTTTCTTGACTATGCCACAGCCTTTGACTGTGTGGATCACAATAAACTGTGGACAATTCTGAAAGAGATGGGAATACCAGACCACCTGACCTGCCTCTTGAGAAACCTATATACAGGTCAGGAAGCAACAGTTAGAACTGGACATGGAACAACAGACTGGTTCCAAATAGGAAAAGGAGTACGTCAAGGCTGTATATTGTCACCCCGCTTATTTAACTTCTATGAAGAGTACATCATGAGAAACGCTGGGCTGGAAGAGGCACAAGCTGGAATCAAGATTGCAGGGAGAAACATCAATAACCTCAGATATGCAGATGACACCACCCTTATGGCAGAAAGTGAGGAGGAATTAAAAAGGCTCTTGATGAAAGTGAAAGAGGAGAGTGAAAAAGTTGGCTTAAAGCTCAACATTCAGAAAACGAAGATCATGGCATCTGGTCCCATCACTTCATGGCAAATAGATGGGGAAACAGTGGAAACAGTGTCAGACTTTATTTTGGGGGGCTCCCAAATCACTGCGGATGGTGATTGCAGCCATGAAATTAAAAGATGCTGACTCCTTAGAAGGAAAATTATGATCAACCTAGATAGCATATTCAAAAGCAGAGACATTAATTTGCCAACAGAGGTCCGTCTAGTCAAGGCTATGGTTTTTCCAGTGGTCATGTATGGATGTGAGAGTTGGACTGTGAAGAAAGCTGAACGCCAAAGAATTGATGCTTTTGAACTGTGGTGTTGGAGAAGACTCTTGAGAGTCCCTTGGACTGCAAGGAGATCCAACCAGTCCATTCTAAAGGAGATCAGTCCTGGGATTTCTTTGGAAGGAATGATGCTAAAGCTGAAACTGCAGTACTTTGGCCACCTCATGCGAAGAGTTGACTCATTGGAAAAAACTCTGATGCTGGGAGGGATTGGGGGCAGGAGGAAAAGGGGCCGACCAAGGATAAGATGGCTGGATGGCATCACCGATTCGATGGATGTGGGTTTGGGTGAAATCCGGGAGTTGGTGATGGACAGGGAGGCCTGGTGTACTGCAATTCATGGAGTCGCAAAGAGTCGGACATGACTGAGCGACTGAACTGAACTGAACTGAACTGAACCTGGCTTCAGAGAAGGCAATGGCACCCCACTCCAGTACTCTTCCCTGGAAAATCCCATAAATGGAGGAGCTTGGTAGGCTGCAGTCCATGGGGTCACTAAGAGTCGGTCATCACTGAGCGACTTCATTTTCACTTTTCACTTTTCACTTTCATGCATTGGAGAAGGAAATGGCTACCCACTCCACTGTTCTTGCCTGGAGAATCCCAGGGACGGGGGAGCCTGGTGGGTTGCTGTCTATGGGGGTCACAGAGTCAGACACAACTGAAGCGACTTAGCAGCAGCAGCAACCTGGCTTCAGGAGTCACATACTATCCCTTCTGCTACATCTGCGTTGGGATCAAGTCAATTAGGCCAGTCAAATTCAAAGGAGGGAAATGACGAGAACAGTGCTACAGCAGGTTCAGACCTGTTTTAACTTTACCATGCATCTGCACAACTGTCAAAGTTCACTGACCATTTAAGAACTGTTCACCATATGGTTGGTTGTGATATTATGACTTATCATAAAATATATATATATATATACATATATTTGGTCTTGGTCTCCCAGTTCCTGGCACAGAGCTCCTGAAATCCAGGGAATTTTCCAAGTTCTGAGAGCTAGTAGAGATTTCTTTTGTGAGGTTAATGAGGCTGGAGAACCAGCCTTGATTGGATGGTTGGGAATTTCAGTTCCACCTTCTGGTTTCAGGGGAGGAGAGAGGGCCTGGAAAAGGACCCAGTGATCCACCATGCCCACCAGATGAAGCCTGCAGAAAAGCCAAAAGTATAAGTTTGGAGAGGGTCTGAGTTGATGAACATATTGAATTGGAGGAAATGGTGGACCCTGGAACAGGAAAGCTCCATGCCCCTCCCCACCCCCTAGCCCCATGCATCTCTTCCATCTGCCTGTTCACGGGTGAGGTCCTTTTATAACAAACTGATAAGATAGTAAAGAAAGCTGAGCACTGAAGAATTGATGCTTTTGAACTGTAGTGTTGGAGAAGACTCTTGAGAGTCCCTTGGACTGCAAGGAGATCCAACCAGTCCATTCTAAAGGAGATCAGCCCTGAATATTCATTGGAAGGACTGATGCTGAAATTGAAACTCCAATACTTTGGCGACCTGATGCGAAGAACTGACTCCTTGGAAAAGACTCTGATGCTGGGAAAGATTGAAGGCAGGAGGAGAAGGGGATGAGAGAGGATGAGATGGCTGGATGGCATCACTGACTCAGTGGACATGAGTTTGAATAAACTCTGGGAGTTGGTGATGGACAGGGAGGCCTGGCATGCTGCAGTCCTTAGGGTTGCAAAGAGTCAGACACAACTGAGCAACTGAACTGAACTGATAAGCTAGTAAGTAAAATGCTTCTCTGAGTTCTGTGAGCCCCCCTAGCAAATTAATGACCTCCTGAGGAGGAGGTCACAGGCACTTCTGATCTACAGCCCCTGGGTCAGAAGCACACATGGTGGCCAGGCCTTCAGGTGGTCTCTGAAGTCTCAGAGGAGGACAGTCTTGGGGGACAGAGCCCTCAACCTGTGGGACTGTATGCCAACAGGGATGGTACCTCCAAAGAGACCCTTTGTTCCTTTTCTTGTTCAAAACTTGCTCTTCTCAAGACTGAGGAGTGTCAATTTTTAAAAAATTCACAAGGACTTCCCTGATGGTCCAGTGGCTAAAACCCCGCACTCTCACTGCAGGGGGCCCAGGTTTGATCACTAATCAGGGAATGGGATCCCACATACTGCAACCAAGAGTTTGCATGCTGGAACTAAAGATCTTGGTGCAAGCAAATAAATAAATCAATATCTAATTTTTTAAAAAAAGGCTGTTAAAAAGTGCACGATGTGAGAGTTACAAGCTAAGTTTTACCTGAGGCAAAATGTGCTGAGAAACTGCTCTCAAGAGGTTGGGGGGAAGGTCAGTATAGACGTGACTTCTGGTGAAGGGGGAAGTACATACCATCAAGCATATATTTTTCAAGAAGATTTCTACTGGTTTCATGAAGCCTTTGCTAGTCACAGGGAACCATCTTCACCATGGACAATTTCAGTGCTTTTTCTAGATATGGGGAGATACAAGAATTGGGCTCCTAAAATAAGCTCCTGGAAATATCTGCCTGAAAATGTGTCCTGCCAGTTCCCACCCGCCTCCAGGACTGAGGGCCTCATTTCTGTTCTCCACCCTGAACTCCTTTCATGGGGTGTTGAAGGTCAGCAGCTGCAGCAGGACATGATTTAATCTTTCTAGAGGTAAATAAGTAGATAAGTATTAGTCCCTCAGTCATGTCTGACTCTTTGCAGGCAAGAGGCAAAACCCTATTGCATTCTCTAGGCAAAAATATTGGAGTGGGTTGCCATTTCCTCCTCCAGGGAACCTTCCCAACTGTACATAAAGGGGACTTCATTAATGGGCATTAGAGGATACCCCAGGTTAGCTTGTCATAGAAATCTGTCTCTTGAGCCTTTAAATTCTATACCAGTTATAAAGCTCTGGTTGGCTTATCATTTCTTCCTTTACTTAGGTTTTAAGGTGAATACATTGGGGCTATTTGTTCCCATCAACCTGATTGCAAATCTAAAGGCACAGTTGAGATGTCTATTTTTCTTGCTATCCTCAGAAGATATTGCTGCAAATCTACCCTGATTCTTATTCTGTTCAGCTTACAATACAAATAGCTTATTATTTTTTGCAACCTATGTCTTACAATAAAGCAGTGCTGAAAAATTAAATAGAAGAAAGTCCAGTTGCCATATAGGCTATGAAAAAGATTTGCTGGTGGTGATTTTTAAGCCTGATTCTAAATAGATTTTCTAAGAAGGGCACTTGGAAAATGTGGTTCAAATTTTGCTATTTAAGCTATCTTGAAATTAAAGGTTCACTCTCCCTAAAATTTCAAAAAGCATAGAACTTAGGCTTTTAAGGGTATAGCAGTGATAAAAGCTTTCAAAATCATTTCTATAAAGCAACACTTCACAGTTTTTTCTCTTCAATGGTTCTCTAATATAATTCTAGAAGGAAGGCAACAGAAAATTAAGAATAAAAATGGCTGAGCTCTCCACAGTTGGGCTTCCTGCCTACTTTTCCTGTTCAAAGAAAAGAGGAGACACCATCTTGCAACAGATGCATTATAGACAACTGGGCTTCTCCAGTGATAGTCAGCATTTGATGCCCCATATCCCTTGGTTCTTTTTGCCAATGGTCAGCCTGGTGATGGTGGTGAAATGGGGGCAATTAATCTGTAGATCAGGGAGGGCTTCCTTTAACAGTTGAGGGTTACCATCCAGCATGATTCCAAAGACCTGTAGTGTTTTTAGTGTGGGAATTTCTCCAAATTCAAGTAAAGTTTCAGGTATTATGTCATAGCACCGACTGAGTGCTATGTTGGAGGTAGCTCAGTTGGTAAATATCTAGAAAGCAGTCATATTTCAGCATAACACTATCACTTAAGTCTAGGTGGACAAGATTGGGACATCTTCCCAACTGAGGTAGAGACATCTGATCTCTGCAGATTCTTTCGGTACCTGCTGAGATTCAGCTGAATGATGGTCTCTGACACGTATGCTGCTGCTGCTGCTGCTGCTAAGCCACTTCAGTCGTGTCTGACTCTGTGCCACTCCTTAGACGGCAGCCCACCAGGCTCCCCCATCCCTGGGATTCTCCAGGCAAGAACACTGGAGTGAGTTGCCATTTCCTTCTCCAATGCATGAAAGTGAAAAGTGAAAGTGAAAAGTGAAAGTGAAGTCGCTCAGTTGTGACTAACTCTTAGCGACCCCGTGGACTGCAGCTTACCAGGCTCCTCCATCCGTGGGATTTTCCAGGCAAGAGTACTGGAGTGGGGTGCCATTGCCTTCTCCCGACACATATGCAATAGCCACGTATACGTGCTTTTCAGCAAAGTCAAAGTACCAAGAGAGTTTTAGCTCATCCAGTCTGGAACAGCTGCTCAGCAAAATCTTCACGGCAGATTCAGAGAATCCAGAACACCCAGAAAGGTTGAGTTTCAGTAAATTTGTATTCTTAGCAAGATTATCAACAATGGGACCAGAAAACTGGAGGCCTTCCAGGCTGAGATTCCCCAACTTGGAGCAGTGACAGAAGGCCGTGGAGGGTAGACACATCGATCACTGAGTTCGACATGTCCAGGTGCTGTAGACAAAAAGGGCTGAAATATTCAACAAACAATTGGTCCATAAATGATCATGGGCAGCAGAAGGCAACCACCTGTCAGGACAGAAGCCGACCAACCACATCTGGGTAAGGGTTTCTGCCTGTGAGGTCTGCAGTCTGCCAGAGAGACTCATCAAACTCTAGACAATGCTGTCTCTTAACAAACACTGGAGACTTTCAGGAGTTCAGGGAGGCACAGACAGGAAAAGGTTCCTAAGAGTAGCTCGTCTGGAAGGGAGTCCCAAGATATAGCTGGAAAGTTCTCTTGGTTTAGCTTAGGTCTGCAGATAATCGTAAAGTCCTTGTCATTCCCTTTGCTTTTCAGCTGTTTTCATGGGGGACTCTGTGGGTGGCCTAGGTTTGAAAGCAGTTCCTGGCAGATGTTCTCACTGTCCATCTCCCTCCTTCTCTAGGGTGGAGACCCCCATGCCTGAAAGCAGTCAGAAGTCTAGAACCCCATCACCACCTGAAACTGGTGGTAGCGTTGGTACTCTGGTTGGGAGTCTCCTGGAAGTGTTTTCTGTGTGTGGCGTCTGCAGGTTGGGGAGTTTTAAATGTGCTCATTATTGCAGAGGTGCCTGCCTCCCGGATTCCCACTTTGGTCTGTAGAGGCATACCAAATAGATAGGTAGATAGCAAGTGCCAATTTGTAGTTGACAGGAATACCAAAGAAAGGTGGAGGGGCAGATATTGTAACCAAGAAGTACCCCTTGGGGCCTTCCTGGGTTGCCTCCCCCGCTACCCACATCGTCTGCTTTAGCTCCTCTCATAGCTCAAATGGTAAAGAATCCGCCTGCAGTACAGGAGACCCGGGTTTGATCCTTGGGTCAGGAAGATCCCCTGAAATGGCAACCCACTCCAGTGTCCTTGCCTGGAAAATCCCATGGACAGAGGAGCCTGGTGGGCTGCAGCCCGTGGGGTCTCAAAGAGTGGGACACGACTGAGTGACTAACACACACACAAAGTATCTAGATAACAATATTGGATGCAAATTTTCTGAGTGGTTTTAAAGATGTAAAAGCCTCCCAGTCTCCAACAAATGGAAGATGTTGACTACTTGAAGACCGAGAGCACAGAGCCGCAAGCCTCCTGGAGCCTGAGGACTGATACTCTGAATCCCTGTGATACCATCCTTCTGCCTCACCATCAGCCAGTCAGATGATTGCACAAGCTGACCTCAGATCTGTGACACCACTCCCTTCTCTGGCCCTAAAAATGCTTTCCTGAAACTCTTTTGGAAACTAGAGGTTTCTCAGGGCAAGAACTACCTTGTCTCCTTACATGGCCCAGCAGTAAAACTTTCTGTGCTCCAAACTCTGACGTTTCAGTTTGTTTGGCCTCACTGTGCATCGAACGCACCAACTTGCAGGAACGAGGTCTGATGCTGTCTCGGGGTAGACAGTGTCAGAACCTAGTTGAATTGTAGGACACTCAGCTGGTGTCAGAGAATTGCTTGATGGAGAATTGCAATTACACACTGAAACTGGTGTCAGAAGCTATATGTTAATTATAACCCAATGTTAGGGCTTCCCAGGTGACGCTAGTGGTAAACAACCCCCCTGCCAATGCAGGAGACGTTAAAAATCACAGGCTCGATCCCTGGGTTGGGAAGATCCCTTGGAGGAGAGCATGGCAACCCACTCCAGTATTCTTGCCTGGAGAATCCCATGGACAGAGGAGCCTGGCAGTCTACCATCCACAGGGTTGCACAAAGTCAGAACGACTGAAGCAACTTAGCACACATGTACACACTCCAATTTTAAAGAATGGAAAATGGCTCTTCTTGACACTAAAATACAGCCCACACCCCACTCTCACGCTCTATCCCTAGGCCCTGTTTTATTTTACTCCAGAGCAGTTATCACAACCCAATTACATGTTGTTTCTTCACTTAGTTGCTCCCTACCCCAAGCAAGACTGTAGAATCTAGGAGAACCGGCCATTTTTTATAAACACCCAGCACCTGTAAAAGAGGCTGACACAAAGCTGTGCAGTCAAGATCTATCAAACGTCACCAAAAGCACTGAATGACTGCAGGGAGGGAAGCCCCATTCAGCTGAAAACAAGCGGCAACAAGTTGTGTATGTTGGCGTATTCAGTGAAAATCACAAATGCCACAGGCATTTGGACAAGGAAGGGGTGTCTATACTGGATGGTTAGAGCCAGAAGAATCCTCAGAGGTGACTGGGTTTAGCAAGTGGCTTTACAGGTGAGGACGGTGAGGTCCCAAGGAGGTGAGAGGCTTGTTCAAGGCCACACAGCAGTAGGTCTAGAGTCAGGCCAGTGACTTGGGTCACTATGTAAACTTAAAGCTCCACATGTCTTATTCCTCTCTCCAATGAAGCATCTTTTAGGGCCGTAGCATCCATAGCCTGACAGTGGTGGTTGGCTGGGCAACAATGAATGAGATTTCAGGAGGAGACTATGGACTGGGCAGTAAAAGTCAGGCTCACATGCTGTGGGATCTCTGGGTACTAGACAGAGGGAAACATATTCTTTGGAGCTTTACTTGATTCACCTTGGGTCATGGGATCAGCTGCATGAAAAATAGTTCCAGTCTTTTGTATAAAATCCTGTTTTTCCCAGACATCAGCTACAGGGCTCACTGTAAAAGATGGAGGTTTCTAAGCCAGTTGTCCTTAAGTAAGTGATCCCATGATAGAAAGATAGAAACACGTGACTGCCGTTCACACACAGAAAAGCTTGCGGGTTCTTACTTTGTTAACTTTCTGAGAGCACTAATTAATTTGAGGCACTCTCCCATGGTGCTGGACTAGCTCCCACATTGTGCAGCTAGAAGCTGAATCATGACTCATTTCTGCATCACACAAGTGTCCAATTCTGTCTTAGTTCTTATTCAAGTTTCTTGAGTGATTCCATTTGAGTAACATGTTCTAAGACAAAGACGTGCACTAGTCCAGGTAGAAGATTCATTTCAGAAAAGAACACGAAGATTTGCAGAACAGTGGGAATCAGTTTAAAAAAAAAATACAAGAAACGAGACATGGTGCTTGCATGCTTTCTACACCAATGCACTTTCTCCTTCAAACTGGTATGGTTTTAGCAAATTTAGCCAAGCGAGCCACTGGTAATTTTTTAAAATGCACAGTTCTTCTCTCAGCCATCCTTGTTTTCATCTTCATAATTAGCTTTACCTTGAAGAGTGAAAGTGAAAGTCACTGAGTCGTGTCCGACTCTTTGTGACCCCATGGACTATACAGTCCATGGAATTCTCCAGGCCAGAATACTGGAGTGGGTAGTCATTCCTTCTCCAGGGCATCTTCCCAACCCAGGGATCGAACCCAGGTCTCTCACATTGCAGGCAGATTCTTTACCAGTTGAGCCACCAGGTAAGCCCACCTTGAAGGGTGTTAACTACAAATTGGCAAGAGTGTCAACTACGAATTGGCACTTGCCATCTACCTCTACAGGATTAAAGCATGTGCTGCTTGTCTTCGACACCACCTGAAAGGAATTCAGGGTGGAAAGCAGTAATGAGATCCTCTGTGCTGGGGGTTGGGGGTGGAGGGGAACTGATAGGACACATCTCCAGGTAGTTAGATATTTTCAGGGGCCAATTTTATGAGCCCAATTCTTATATCTTCTTTATCTAGAAAAGCATGAAATCCTTCACGGTGACAGCTGCTCCTCATGACCAGCAGAAACCTTCTCCAAAAAATAACGTGCTTAATTGCATGTACTCCACCTTCGCCAAAACCACATATATACTGACCTTCTGCCTTGCCCCTTTGAGCAGTTTCTCAGAGCTATCTGAAACTCTGTCTCCCAGGCTACAGTCCTCATTTTGCCTCAAACAAAACTTAACTTGCAACTCTCGCACTGTGTATTTTTTAAGTTGACAAGAGAAAACAGCTGAGTGAGACAGGGTGAAATAAACCCTTTGTTTTCTTCCTCTTTGTAATCATCATGAACTGTACATTCCAGTTTTCCTGTTTGTGCTTCAGATAAAATTGTATCAGCCCATGTGGTCACTTCATGCTCGCTTAGAGCTGTCTGCTACTTGCCCTTTTTGACTGCTGCAGTGACCCACACCCATCCTACAGAGACTCTACAAATGTATCTACTACTATGCCTTGCTCACAGTAGATACTCAGTAAATGCCTGAAGACTGAATCTGTGAAGAGAATGCCCTCTATACTCCCCTCCCTTCAAAAAGAGGATTTCTGAAATCTTACAAACATGCTTGAAATGTTTAGAGACAAACAAAATTTCAAGATTCATGGTATCTGGGAAATTTGTCTTAAGAATGTGCATAAGTCACACATCTGAGTTAGGACTTAAAACTGATCATTTGGCCGGTGGGTATGTGGTCACAGACAATGAGGCAGAAAGAGGAGGAAATCCATGTGCAGTCCTGGAAGCACTGCCACTTATGTTTGGCTCAGTTGTGGACAAGCAAGTAGTTCAATTGTGTGTGAGTGAGTGAAGTATAAGTATACTAGCGAGGTAGAAAAGCAAAATAATGAAAAGCAGATGGCAGAGAGCCAAAGATGCTAGTCTAAGGAGTATGAATTCCACTCATAGAAATCAGAGAGCCTCCTAAGGTTTTAGACAATGACAAGAATGCTCATAGAGGCCATGCCTATAATCATCAAACATATATAACATAAATGTTGCTTGGTCATATCCGGCTCTTTGTGACCCCGTGGACTGTAGCCCATCAGGCTCCTCTGTCCATGGGGATTCTGTAAGCAAGAATACTTGAGTGGGTTGCCACGCCCTCCTCCAGGGAATCTTCCCAATCCAGGGATCAAGTCCAGGTCTATATGGCAGGTGGATTCTCTACCGTCTGAGCCAACAGGGAAGCGATATATGTTACCAGCAATTCTTATTCCTAGTATTTTCTCTAAAGAAATGAAAAGTGTATTTGCAAACACACAAAAAAATTGTACAAGGGTGTCCACAGAAACTTTATTCCAAAAAACTGGAAACAACTCAAATATTCACAATAGGTAAATGGTCCAAGAAATTGTGGTACGTTGACATAGCAATTAACAAAGGATTGATTCACAGAATGAGGATGTTTCAAAACCATTACGCTGAGGAAAAGACGTCAGACACAAGACTGCAAATGGCAGGTTTCACTTATAGGAAAACCTAGAAAACAAAAAACAAAAAACTTGCCAGGTGGCGCTAGTGGTAAAGAACCTGCCTGCCAATGCAGAAGATGCAGGTTTGATCCCTGGGTCAAAAGGATCCCCTGGAAATGGCAACTCACTCCAGTATTTTTGCCTGGAGAATTCCATGGACAGAGGAGACTGGCAGGTTACAATCCATGGGGCCGCAAAGAGTCAGACATGAATGAGCACACAAGCATGCACTAGAAAAACTATTCTAATCTATTGGAACAAAATGCAGATTAATTGTGCCTGAGGCCAGGGGTGAGGGGAGGAGTCGCCACCCCATGCACAAGAGCACAGGGAACTTTGTGTGTGTGTGGGGGGCAATGAAATTGTTCTATATCCCTGTTGTAGTGCTGATTTCACAAGTACATACATTGGTCAAAATTCATTGAAATGTACACTTGAAACGGATGCACTTCAATGTATGTAAATTAAAGCGAAATGAAGTTGGTTTTAAAAAAGAAAACAGAACTATATTTGGACACAGCACTACCTACGGCAAAGAGGAAACAGGACAGACTTTCCTAAGGTGCTTGTCCTTTAGCCTGAAAGTAAGGTGTAGCCTGTGACATAGAGGCTCTGCTCTGTAGCACCATGGACAGCACCATAAGGGTGTCCATGGCCAAGGAACCACGTGGAAAGAAACGAGCCAAGAATGCCTCTGTGTGTGTGTGTGTGTGTGTGTGTGTGTGTGTGTGTGTGTGTGTGTGTGTGTAGGGGATGGGATCCCTGGAGTTAATTAATGCATGTCGTTCTAGTGAAGATCTTACCTACTGGCTTGTCCTTCAAGATTCTTTCCAGTCCTACTTCCCATGAAGTCTTACTTGAGTTCCTGCCCACACCAGCCTTTTCCTCTTTCTCTCTTCTGAACTTTTACAGTAAGTCCTGTTTGTTTAATTTTGGGGGGGTAACTATGGCCTTTTTTTTTTTTTCCTTCTTGTGCTGCTCTTTCAGTTGCTTATCACTACTTAATTTGAAATGTGGTTACACTTTACATCATCTGCTACTTACTGCCAGGCCCTGAAGAGGGAACCACTGTCTGGATCCCCCTCAGTGCCTCCAGAGAAGTCAGGCAGTATTTGTGTATGTTCTTGATTCATGTTGGTTTTCACTTCCTGAAAGTGGACTCTGTTAATAATTTGGCATAAGGAAGAGACATAACAATTTTCTTATGATTGAATTTAAGGGCTAAGTAGGGAGATACTGGGTCTTCCCAGGTGACTCAGTGGTAAAGAACCTGCCTGCCAATGTAAGAGACATGGGTTTGATCCCTGGGTCGGGAAGATCCCGTGGAGAAGGAAATGGCAACTTACTCCAGTATTCTTGCCTGGAAAATCCCATAGACAGAGAAGCCTGGCGGGCTACAATCCGTGGGGTGGCAAAAGAGTTGGACACGACTCAGCGACTAAACAACAACAAGAGATACTGAGGTTTGTAAACCCTTTGGTAATTTATCTCTGTTTCTACTTTGATTGACTGACCATAATTTCTACCACAAAGCCAATACCCTATTCAGGTGATGTAGTCTCTGCAGCAAACTGAAATCGAGTTGCTGTATTTCCCTGATGATTTCATATCTCCACGATTTTTTTTTTCAATCCTGAATTTCAGCCAGGGCAGTCACATTTGTATTTGAAGCCTGCCAACTCTGGCCAGAAATCGGGTGTCCGCTTAAGACACACCTTGACAAGTGGATTAGATGTTCCAGTAAAACGCAGATAAATGTCACTCATGTCACTATAAATAAAAGTCTAGGCCTGCTTATCAGCTTGTAGGGTTGAGGTTGTACCTTCAACACTTCTGAGTGCTTCACACTTTGTTATCCTTGAAACGAGTCCTTTTCCTTCCAGTCTCTCTACTTACGCACCCAGAGGGAATTATTACCATTTGACTCCTTGAAACATGTGCCTTCTGTCAGTGTCCTGTCTTTTGCTTTAGGAGACAATATAACCTGTGGCCTTAAACAGAAATCTGCCAGGATCTTCTCAGATGTCATATTATGGAATGAAATGTAGCAGGAGGCTTTCACGGTGCTGATCCAGAATGTCTTGTACCTGCTTTATAAGCAAATCACATTCTAGCGGACTTTGACTGTTTGGGGTTATGTTTTAGAGCATGGGATTTGTCACTGAAATCCATGTAATAATAAGTATGATTTATATTTGTGGTTTTGGTCAAATCCTGTTCTTTGAAACCAAATTATGTACAGCCAGCCAAACTTTGCGAAAATGTCAGTCACAACGTGTCACACTTACAAACATACAGCATCAATTCTAAAAGTATCTGAGGGATACAAGGCCTTGAAAAAAAAAGAAAGATTTTTGTGGTTGGAGAAATTGAGAGATGGAGCATGCAAAAAGGCTCTAAAATGGCCACAGAAATGTAGGCCACTTAATGCAATTTAACCCTAAAGTCATTTCATTACAGTTTCCCTTTCTCAACACTTCGGGGTATGATGCTCATTGTTTAATGTCTTTGGTTAACTTAAGGTGTGAGCACAGATGGAGAAAGTTGAGAGGGAAATAATCTTTCTGAATACATTCATCAATGTGTACAGATGGAGGCCTTACAAATGCATCTTTCAGTTATCTACATTTCTGAGCTGCATTCTGAAGTTCAGCCAGGACAGGACTGCATAGGAACAAACATGCTTTCACCAACTTCATGTTCATTTGTACCTGTGAATTACACTTGGTGATAATGATTGCCTATTGTGTTGCAAGGAGCATTTGAGACAAGATCTCAATATATCAAAATCTTAGAAATCTGAAAAAGTAGCTTTGGATTGGGTTCTAAGAGCAGAAATTTGTTGATTCTATTTCCATTTCTTATGTCTTAAGATAGAGGTTCTCAAAGTGTTTGGCCTTGGGGCTCCTTTATACTCTTAAAAATTATCCAGAAGACGGTGGAAGAATAGGACAGGGAGACCACTTTCTCCCACACAAATTCATCAAAAGAACATTTAAACGCTGAGTAAATTCCACAAAACAACTTCTGAATGCTGGCAGAGAATATCAGGCACCCAGAAAAGCAGCCCATTGTCTTAGAAAGGAGTTAGGAAAAAATATAAAAGACAAAAAAAGAGACAAAAGAGGTAGGGACAGAGCTCCATCCTGGGAAAGGAGTCTTAAAAAGAGAGAAGTTTCCAAACACCAGGAAACACTCTCACTGCCAAGTCTGTGGTGAGCCTTGGAACCTCAGCAGGCAACATAACTGGGAAGAAAAATAAATAAATAATTTAAACCCACAGATTACCTGTCCAACGGTAACTCCCCCATGGAGAAGGAGCGCAGATGCTTGCACCCGCCACTAGCAAGCCAGGGCTGGGCAGGGAGGCGTGGGCTGCATTGCCTAGAGTAAGGACGGAGCCTGAATGCCCCGAGGGCAGTCTGAATGAACTAACTTGGGCTCTCAAACCAGACTGTGGGACAGCTACCACGCAAAAAGCCCTAACCTAAGACACCGTCAGGTCCACTCACAGAACAAAAGACTGAACAGAGATAGCTGGCTGCAGACCATCCCCCTCTGGTGACAGGCAGCCAGAGCTGGAAGGGGGCAATCGCAGCCCCAGAGAGGCATTATCTGCCAAACTGCAAACAGGCTTCTTTACTAACTAAGACTTCTTGGGGTTCTGGATGGTCAACATCCGCCTGAGAAGGTGCACCGGTTGTACACCCAGACAACCCAGCGGCAGGGATGAGCGAGGCGATAAGTCACATCGACCGCACTCGCCAAACACCTCATCACCTGAGCTGCTTGCACCTGGGAAAGGCACAAACGCAGGCCCAACTGAGTCTGCTCCTCTGAGGACTACCTGAGTGCCTGAACCTGAGCGGCTTAGACCTGGGAGGTGCATGCAGCCCAGGGCCGGCCTAGGACGGTTCCTGGCAGAGCAACCTAGAGCCTGAGCGGTGTGGGCAGGGAAAGTACATGCGCCCTGAGCAGGGGCAGGTCCAGTGTGGCTGAGACACTGCGAGCACACGCCAGTGTTATTTGTTTGCAGCATTCCTCCCTCCCCACAGCACGACTGAACAAGTGAGCCTAAAAAAGTGTCCACCACTCCCCCCCTTGTGTCAGGGCGGAAATCAGATACTGAAGAGACCAGCAAACAGAAGAAGCTAAAACAGAGGGAACCGCCTTGGAAGTGACAGGTGCAATAGATTAAAACCCTGTAGTTAGTACCGACTATATAGGAAGGGGCCTATGCTGCTGCTGCTGCTAAGTCGCTTCAGTTGTGTCTGACTCTGTGTGACCCCATAGAAGGCAGCCCACTAGGCTCCTCTGTCCATAGGATTCTCCAGGCAAGAATACTGGAGTGGGTTTCCATTTCAGGAAGGGGCCTATAGATCTTGAGAAAGATAAGCCAGACCAAGGAACTATCCAAAAATGAACTGACCCCACACTGCCTACCACAACACCAGAGAAAGTCCTAGATATATTTTCACTATTTTTACGATCATTCTTCTTTTAAAAAAATTTTTTAAAAAGTTTAAATCCTCTATTACTCCTTCAATTTTCATTTTTATAACCTACTATTACTTTGCAAAAAAAGACCCTATTTTTTTAAAGCAAACTTCATGTGTATATATATATGTATATATATATTATATTTTTGTGACTTTGTCTTGTGCTTTTTTTTTCTTCTTTTCTTTAATATTGTATTTTTGAAAATCCAACCTCTACTCTAGGTTTTTAATCTTTGCTTTTTGGTATTTGTTATCAATTTTATACCTTTAAGAACTCAATCTTCGGTACCCATTTTTACGTGGGAGTGAGATTACTGGCTTGACTGCTCTCTCCCTCTTTGGACTCTCCTTTTTCTCCACCAGATCGCCTCTGTCTCCTCCCTCCCTTTCTCTTCTCTACCCAACTCTGTGAATCACCAGTGTGTTCTGGACGGTGGAGAACACTTAGGGAACTGATTACTGGCTGGATCTGTCTCGCTCCTTTTGATTCCCCCCTTTTTATCCTCCTGGCCACCTCTGTCTCCTTCCTCCCTCTTCTCTTCTCTGTATAACTCCATGAACATCTCTGAATAGTCCAGACTGTGGAGCACACATAAGGAAGTGATTACTGACTAGCTTGCTCTCTCCTCTTCTGATTCCACCTCATCTCATTCGGGGCAACTCTAATTCCCTCCTCCCTCTTTTCTTCTCCATGTAACTCTGTGAACCTCTCTGGGTGTCCCTCACCATGGAAAAACTTTTCATCTTTAACCAAGATATTTTATCAATGGTGCTGTATAGAAGGAAAAGTCTTGAGGCTACTGTAAAAATAAGACTGAAAACCAGAAGCAGGAGGCTTAAGTCCAAATCCTGAGAACACCAGAGAACTCCTGACTCCAGGGAACATTAATTGACAGGAGCTCATCAAATGCCTCCAGACTGAAACCAAGCACCACCCAAAGGCCAACAAGTTCCAGAGCAAGACATACTACACAAATTCTCCAGCAACACAGTAACACAGCCCTGGGCTTCAATATACAGGCTGCCCAAAGTTACTCCAAAATCACTGACATCTCATAACTCATTACTGGACACTTCATTGCACTCCAGAGAGAAGAAATCCAGCTCCACCCACCAGAAAATCGACACAAGCTTCCCTAACCAAGAAACTTTGAGAAGCCACCCATACAACCCCACCCAAAGCGAGGAAACTGTACAATAAACAGAACTCTACAAACGGCCAGAATACAGAAAGGCCACCCCAAACTCAGCAATATAAGCAAGATGAAGAGACAGAGGAATAACCAGCAGGTAAAGGAACAGGATAAATGCCCACCAAACCAAACAAAAGAGGAAGAGATAGGGAATCTACCTGATAAAGAATTCCAAATAATGATAGTGAAAATGACCCAAAATCTTAAAATCAAAATGGAATCACAGATAAATAGCCTGGAGGCAAAGATTGAGAAGATGCAAGAAAGGTTTAACAAGGACCTAGAAGAAATAAAAAAGTCATTATATAATGAATATTGCAATAAATGAGATCAAAAACACTCTGGTGGAAACAAATAGTAGAATAACGGAGGCAGAAGATAGGATTAGTGAAGTAGAAGGTAGAATGGTAGAGATAATAAATAAATCAGAGAGGAAAAAAGAAAAACGAATTAAAAGAAATGAGGACAATCTCAGAGACCTCCAGAACAATATTAAACACTCCAACATTGGATTCATAGGAGTCCCAGAAGAAGAAGACAAAAAGAAAGACCATGAGAAAATACTTGAGGAGATAATAGTTGAAAACTTCCTTAAAATGGGGAAGGAAATAATTACCCAAGTCCAAGAAACCCAGAGAGTCCCAAACAGGATAAACCCGAGGCGAAACACCCCAAGACACATATTAATCAAATTAACAAAGCTCAAACACAAAGAACAAATATTAAAAGCAGCAAGGGAAAACAACAAATAACACACAAGGGCATTCCCATAAGGATAACAGCTGATCTTTCAATAGAAACTCTTCAGGCCAGGAGGGAATGGCAAGACATACTTGAAGTGATGAAAGAAAATAACCTGCAGCCCAGATTACTGTACCCAGCAAGGATCTCATTCAAATACGAAGGAGAAATAAAAAGCTTTACAGACAAGCAACAGCTGAGAGAATTCAGCACCACCAAACCAGCTCTCCAACAAATGTTAAAGGATATTCTCTAGACAGGAATCACAAAAAGGGTGTATAAACTCAAACCCAAAACAATAAAGTAAATGGCAACGGGATCATACTTATCAATAATTACCTTAAACGTAAATGGGTTGAATGCCCCAACCAAAAGACAAAGACTGGCTGAGTGGATACAAAAACAAGATCCCTATATATGTTGTCTACAAGAGACCCACCTCAAAACAGGGGACACATACAGACTGAAAGTGAAGAGCTGGAAAAAGATATTCCATGCAAATAGAGACCAAAAGAAAGCAGGAGTAGCAATACTCATATCAGATAAAATAGACTTTAAAACAAAGGCTGTGAAAACAGACAAAGAAGGACACTGTATAATGATCAAAGGATCAATCCAAGAAGAAGATATAACAATTATAAATATATATGCACCCAACATAGGAGCACCACAATATGTAAGAAAAATGCTAACAAGTATGAAAGGGGAAATTAACAATAACACAATAATAGTGGGAGACTTTAATACCCAACTCACACCTATGGATAGATCAACTAAACAGAAAATTAACAAGGAAACACAAACTTTAAATGATACAATAGACCAGTTAGACCTAATTGATATCTATAGGACATTTCACCCCAAAACAATGAATTTCACCTTTTTCTCAAGCTCACACTGAACCTTCTCCAGGACAGATCACATCCAGGGCCATAAATCTAGCCTTGGTAAATTCAAAAAAATTGAAATCATTCCAAGCATCTTTTCTGACCACACTGCAGTAAGATTAGATCTCAATTACAGGAGAAAAACTATTAAAAATTCCAACATTTGGAGGCTGAAAAACAAGCTGCTGAATAACCAACAAATCACAGAAGAAATCAAAAAAGAAATCAAAATATGCATAGAAATGAATGAAAATGAAAACACAACAACCCAAAACTTGTGGGACACTGTAAAAGCAATGCTAAGGGGAAAGTTCATAGCAATACAAGCATACCTCAAGAAACAAGAAAAAAGTCAAATAAATAACCTAACTTTAGACCTAAAGCAACTAGAAAAGGAAGAAATGAAGAACCCCAGGGTTAGTAAAAGGAAAGAAATCTTAAAAATTAGGGCAGAAATAAATGCAAAAGAAACAAGAGACCATAGCAAAAATCAACAAAGCCAAAAGCTGGTTCTTTGAAAGGATAAATAAAATTGACAAACCATTAGCCAGACTCATCAAGAAACAAAGGGAGAAAAATCAAATCAATAAAATTAGAAATGAAAATGGAGAGATCACAACAGACAACACAGAAAGACAAAGGATCATAAGAGACTACTATCAGCAAGTATATGCCAATAAAATGGACAACTTGGAAGAAATGGACAAATTCTTAGACAAGTACAACTTTCCAAAACTGAACCAGGAAGAAATAGAAAATCTTAACAGACCCATCACAAGCACAGAAATTGAAACCGTAATCAGAAATCTTCCAGCAAACAATTGCCCAGGTCCAGATGGCTTCACAGCTGAATTCTACCAAAAATTTAGAGAAGAGCTAACACCTATCCTCCTCAAACTCTTCCAGAAAATTGCAGAGGAAGGTAAACATCCAAACTCATTCTATGAGGTCACCATCACCCTAATACCAAAACCTGACAAAGATGCTACAAAAAAGGAAAACTACAGGCCAATATCACTGATGAACATAGATGCAAAAATCCTTAACAAAATTCTAGCAATCAGAATCCAATAACACATTAAAAAGATCATACACCATGACCAAAGTAGGCTTTATCCCAGGGATGCAAGGATTCTTCAATATCTGCAAATCAATCAATGTAATACACCACATTAACAAATTGAAAAATAAAAGCCATATGATTATCTCAATAGATGCAGAGAAAGCCTTTGACAAAATTAAACATCCATTTATGATAAAAACTCTCCAGAAAGCAGGAATAGAAGGAACATACCTCAACATAATAAAAGCTATATATGACAAACCCACAGCAAACATTATCCTCAATGGTGAAAAATTGAAAGCATTTCCCCTAAAGTCAGGAACAACACAAGGGTGCCCACTTTCACCACTACTATTCAACATAGTTTTGGAGTTTTGGCCACAGCAATTGGAGCAGAAAAAGAAATAAAAGGAATCCAAATTGGGAAAGAAGAAGTAAAACTCTCACTGTTTGCAGATGACATGATCCTCTACATAGAAAACCCTAAAGATTCCACCAGAAAATTACTAGAGCTAATCAATTAATATAGTAAAGTTGCAGGATATAAAATTAACACACAGAAATCCCTTGCATTCTTATACACTAATAATGAGAAAATAGAGAATTTAAGGAAACAATTCCATTCACCATTGCAATGAAAAGAATAAAATACTTAGGAATATATCTACCTAAAGAAACTAAAGACCTATATATAGAGAACTATAAAACACTGGTGATAGAAATCAAACAGGACACTAATAGATGGAGAAATATACCATGTTCATGGATCAGAAGAATCAATATAGTGAAAATGAGTATACTACTCAAAGTAATCTATAGATTCAATGCAATCCCTATCAAGCTACCAGCAGTATTTTTCACAGAACTAGAACAAATAATTTCACAATTTGTATGGAAATACAAAAGACCTCGAATAGCTAAAGCAATCTTGAGGAAGAAGAATGGAACTGGAGGAATCAACCTGCCTGACTTCAGGCTGTACTACAAAGCCACAGTAATCAAGAGAGTATGGTATTGGCACAAAGACAGAAATATAGATCAATGGAACAAAATAGAAAGCCCAGAGATAAATCCACGCACCTATGGACACCTTATCTTCGACAAAGGAAGCAAGAATATACAATGGAGGAAAGACAATCTCTTTAACAAGTGGTGCTGGGAAAACTTGTCAACCACTTGTAAAAGAATGAAACTAGAACACTTTCTAACACCATACACACACAAAAAACCTCAAAATGGATTAAAGATCTAAATGTAAGACCAGAAGTTATAAAACTCCTAGAGGAAAACATAGGCAAAACACTCTCCGACATAAATCACAGCAGGATCCTCTATGACCCACCTCCCAGAATATTGGAAATAAAATAAAAAATAAACAAATGGGACCTAATTAAAATTAAAAGCTTCTGCACAACAAAGGAAACTATAAGCAAGGTGAAAAAGACAGCCTTCAGAATGGAAGAAAATAACAGCAAATGAAGGAACTAACAAACAACTAATCTCAAAAATATACAAGCAACTCCTGCAGCTCAATTCCAGAAAAATAAACGACCCAATCAAAAAATGGGCCAAAGAACTAAATAGACATTTCTCCAAAGAAGACATACAGATGGCTAACAAACACGTGAAAAGATGCTCAACATCACTCATTATCAGAGAAATGCAAGTCAAAACCACAATGAGGTACCATTTCACGCCAGTCAGAATGGCTGTGATCAAAAGTCTACAAGCAATAAATGCTGAAGAGGGTGCAGAGAAGGAGAAAAGGGAATCCTCTTACACTGTTGGTGGGAATGCAAACTGGTACAGCCACTATGGAGAACAGTGTGGAGATTCCTTAAAAAACTGGATATAGAACTGTCTTATGACCCAGCAATCCCACTGCTGGGCATGTACATGGAGGAAACCAGAACTGAAAGAGACACATGTACCCCAATGTTCATTGCAGCACTGTTTATAATAGCCAGGACATGGAAGCAACCTAGATGCCAGTAGCAGACGAATTGATAAGAAAGCTGTGGTACATATACACAATGGAGTATTACTCAGCCATTAAAAAGAATCAGTTCTAATGAGGTGGATGAAACTGGAGCCGATTATACAGAGTGAAGTAAGCCAGAAAGAAAAACACCAATATAGTATACTAATGCATATATATGGAATTTAGAAAGATGGTAACAATAACCTTGTATGCAAGACAGCAAAAGAGACACAGATGTATAGAAGAGTCTTTTGGACTCTGTGGGAGAGGGAGATGGTGGGATGATTTGGGAGAATGGCATTGAAACATGTATAATATCATGTAAGAAACTAATCGCCAGTCCAGGTTCGATGCAGGATACAAGATGCTTGGGGCTGGTGCACTGGGATGACCCAGAGGGATGGTATGGGGAGGGAGGTGGGAGGGGGGTTCAGGATGGGGAACACATGTACACCCGTGGCAGATTCATGTTGATGTATGGCAAAACCAATACAATATTGTAATTAGCTTCCAATTAAAATAAATCAATTTAAATAAAAAAAATTATCCAGCACCCCAAAGGGGTTTTGTTCAGGTGATTATACCTGTCAATATTTACCATGTTTGAAATCAAACCTGAGAAAATTTTAGAATATTTAAAATGCTAAAATAAATAATTATTAATTCATTTAAAAGTAACATGAAGCCCTTAACATGCTAACAGAAGACACATGCTTATGAAAACAACTATTTCTCCCAAACCCAGATTAGTGAGGAGATTGGCACTGTTTCATATTTTTTGAAATTCTTCAGTGTCTGACTTAATAGAAGACAACTGGGTTGCCACAGCTGTTCTTATCAGCAATTCGTTGAGAGATCCCATCACATAGCCTCTAGAAATTTCCACTATATACTTTATACACTTGGAGGATTAAAGTGAAGACAGAAAATCACACATTTTTTTGGCTGTGCAGCATGTGGGATCTTAGTTCCTCAGCCAGGTATTGAACCCATGTCCTCTGCACTGGAAGCTTGGAGTTCTACCCACTCGACCACCAGGGAACTCCCCCAAATCACATGTTAATATTATTATAAAAAGTTTTAACATTATGGACGCACTGAATGAATCTCTGGGATCTTAGGGATCCCTGGACCACATTTTGAGAACTGCCGCTCTCAAAATTCAATTCCATGAAAATATTGACAATCTACTGGATGCTCATCACAAGATCAATAAAGACACATCCCTGCCTCCAGGGAACTTACAGTGTCTCCTTCCACACACACCTCATTTCCAACCCAATCTCACTGAGATTTCAAGACTCCTTGTCAATCTATTTCCTCCCTATCATCTCTGACTACCCCTTTAGATGACTAGATCTGTATCTTTTTAAAATGTCTGTAGCAACTGTCTGTGCAGTTCACTTGGGATATTTAATAAGACTTGTGGTATGAGTTTATTATTGGTCAAAATGTGACTTAATTACTTATTTCATATGCTGTGGCTATATCTTGTCCTTGCTAGTGATGGATAAAACAAGTGAGGGTAGCAAGACAATGATTTATTTTGCTAATGGTGCCCACATAGGCAGCAAAGGCTGTGGACCTTAAATGGATATTTAATAATTTGATTTGCAGCTTAACTAAGGAGTGTGGCAGAGACAATGCTGTGTTCCCCAATCCTGTCTCATTTTCCTATTATTGAGTACTCCAAAAGATGAGATTGGGTAACTTTTCTGCACAATATTTCCCAATCTTGTCTTCAGCTGGGAGCCAAGTGATTGGAATTTGGTCAAATGAATGTAAGTAGAAATTATGTAAAGCCACCATCAAGCCTAGCCCTTCAGAACATCCAGGGCAGCCCTCCTGCCCTGCCTTCCTTTGGTAGTGGCTGTGGTGGTCACATGTTGAGCTAACAGAACCGCAGGATGAAAACAGCTGGATCCCTGAGTCACCACGTGGAGGACAAACAGCCCTGGAGGGAGCTCAACCACACTTTTGGTCAGCTGATGAGATTTCAGCCATTATTTATTATCCCAGCAAAGTGTAGCTTGTCCTGATATATTAGAAGAAAGAGAATATTTACAGATGAGATAAGAAAAATATAAGATGCAATACCACATGTTAGAAGTCAAGGAGAGCTATGGAAGATGAGAACTGGCAGGAGCCTTGGGCTCTGTGCTGGAAAAATTTATGGAGAAGAGGGGAAGTGGAAACACGTAGCATTTGAGCTGGCACAAAGACTTTTTCCTATGCAAAGGAGAGGAGCTTAGCTCCAAACAGCTTAGGGCAAAAGAATCATTTATTGGCACATGGAAATAAAGGACAGGTTTACCAACCAAACTGCAGGAAGAGGGATTTAGCTGTACTCGAAACTCACTGAAACCAGGGACTAAATCTGCTTCTTTCATTGCAGACTGGCAGTAAACCCCATTCTTATCTTTCAGCCTCAACCATCTGGGAGGTGCTGCCTCACCTTCCTTATGGCTTGAAGTTAAAAAACGCTGGGCAAGGACTCTCAATGACTCAGCTTTCCCAGCTAACCATCCCCTTACCAAATGCCTACTGTACGTGTGTGCCTATGAGAACATAGCATTGTCCAGGGAAGTCAAATACTTGAGGAAGGGCTCTTTCTAGGAGAAACGAGGGACTTCACCACAGACATAATTCCAGGTAATAGTTTTGACTGTTCTTAGGTAAAATATGGGCTAACCATTTCTCTAATTTCCACACCAGTGGTTTAAACACAGTGGCATCAGACCACAGAGAAGGGGGCAATGAATACTGCCAGGTGGCAGGGAGAAACGCTTCCCTAGAGACCTCTTGAGGTGAGCCTTTAGGATTGAGTATGATTTGTCAAGGCAAGAGGGGATTCCAGGGAGACAGACTTCCAGATTTGAGCAAATGGACATAAATACCTCCTCTTCCACGCCTCCCTTCTTATATGCTGGAAAAAAAAAAATGTATTTGAAGCCATCAGAAAACAAAGGATATAAGTATCCTGTCAGTGCAAGGACAGAGTATTAAATGATCTTTACTTGGACTGAAACAAAAGCGGTGTGAATAAGCAAGACTTAAGCCCCCTCTATCCCGGCCTCTCATCTGTTACAGGAAGATGATTAAAGCACCCTCAGAAGGCCCAAGTGACGATCAAATTTGATAATGCCTTAGCCAATGCTTTAGCACAGTGTAAACTTGCAAATAAGTGCTGGAGAGTGACACGAGCAATTATTTTACTCTCATAAACGTAGCTGGAAGGTTGAATTACATGCTACACTGCATTTTATAACCAGTGATAAGTGAGTTGTTTACGCAAACCAGCCGTCATCGGTGCAAAATACTTAAAAAAAAAAATACGGTTGCTAACCCAGATTCATACTGTGGCATAAAATCGGGAGAAAGCAGGAAGCAGAAGTAACAAGTGCGTGTGGATGATTAGATTATACATGAATCGAGGTGGGTGAGAAGAAGGAAACCAGTCCGCCAAGGTTCCCCTGGAGCAGCCTGGAACGCAGGGTTCCCGCCCGAGGGTCGCGGGTTGCTGGGGAAGCTCCGAGTCCCGTGCGGCCGAGGACGACGAGCCACGCGGGCCACTGCTCCGGGCCACCCGCTCACTAGCCACGCCCCTTTCCGGCCCCGCCCCACCGGGCCGGCACCTCCTTCCTTGTCTCCTCGGCGGCGGCGCCGTGACCTAAGTTCCGGTCGCCGGGCGCACGTGGGCGGAAGAGCCGGTGCCCGCCGCGGCTCGTCTCTCTGGTTACCGCGCGTTCGCTGGCCGGGCCGCCGCCCGCAGCTGCGCCGCCGCCATGGGAGTCCCGGCTTTCTTCCGCTGGCTCAGCCGCAAGTACCCGTCCATCATTGTCAACTGCGTGGAAGAGAAGGTGAGGGGGCGCCAGGCGGCCGCCACGCCGACGCCTAGAGCACCCCTCTGCCCCGGCGCGCGTGCAGGCCGCGGTCCTCCGGGGGCCCGCGGGGCCCGCGCCCACTGCCTCCCCGGTCGCCGCGGGCCGACGCCCGCCGGGGGCGCGGGCGCTCGCACTCCCGGCCCGGGAGCGGCTCGGGCGGTGCGAGGGCCGCCCCTGCGCTGCCCGCGGGTTCCTGGGCGGCAGACCCCGCCCACGGCTTTGTCTCCTCCCGGGGCGGCCGGCCTGAGAGGCTTTCGGCTCGGGGAGAGGCAGTCTATCGCTGTCGTGTCAGGGGTCTCGAGGGGAGAGCAGCGCCTCGGGAAGATCTCGGACAGCACTCAAGTCCGCGAAGGGCCCCTCCCTCGTTGCCTGATTGCTGGGCCAAGCCCGCCTTTGACATTTTCAGGGTTCCTGGGCGCGCTCGATCGGTGCTACGCCTCTTTGCTGTTGGTTTCTTGACGTTTCGTATTGGTCGTTTCCAGGTTTCTCCGTCCGGTTTCGATTTGGTACCCGTGCTTTCAGTTTCCAGATCGGGGAGGTTCAGGGACACACGATGCCCTGTTTTAGAACGAAGTGCCCAGTCGACACTGGGAACTTTCTGCTTAGGCTAGTGAGGGTTTTTGTGGGGGAAGGGGGAAAGGTTGTTTGTTTAGTTTTTGTTTGTTTTGGACAGGTAGATGGGTCTCCAGGCTTCATTCAGTGTGAGATCTTGACCTTGCTTAGTTCCTGTCCGAGGAGAAACCGAAACTGATGGTTCTGATGAAATTTCCAGTACCGCCTGTTTTTCTCAAAGAGAAACTGGAAACAATGCTCATGTCCTTTGCGTTTAAAACTTTTATTAACTGTATATCTTACCTCCTTTCTGCTCTGTAGGGATAACTGCTTTAAACTTATTTTTGGTTCTATCTCTGAGTGTCATGGTTGTGTTTGATGTATTACTTTTGGATGTATCTGTTGAGTTGTAGCTGTGTTACGAGTGGTCACTTGTACAGGCCCCCGCCCCCCACGCCACCCCCTAATCAGTGCTTTTATTCTTCTACTGATAAACTGTAGCGTTAAGTAATTTTGTTTTTGTTTCCTTTTTCGTCTCCTATACAGAGTACCGCTTGACCCTTCACATGTTGAGGTTAGGTATTAACTTTTCTACCCCTGCTGTCCTTACTCCTCATGCCAAGCTTGTCGGCTGTGTTCTTTTCCTTGTTGGCATCCAGGATTAAATTGTCAGGGCTTTGGCTATACAAGTTTGTTTTAAAAGCTGAATAATCAAGTAGTATTGGTGACTATTGTCACTGTGTAGATCTAGGTTGTGTACTAGGATTCTGTTTCTTTTCTGCTACTTTTGTCTTTTTGTCTGTTGTCTGTTTTCCACTGTACATGGTTCCCCATCCAGTTCTTATATCAGATATTCTATCAAGTCCTCTTTCTAATCGGAGACTGCTTGAAGTCTGTATTTCTGCTGCTGTGGCACCTGGTTATGTAGCCTTGCTGGAAAGCTGCTTCTTGATATTATTTAAAATTTCTGCAGTTGGAGGTACTGTTTTTAATCATCTTTCTTGGTTTTTGTTCTTACTTGAGTTCTTAAGAAGTGCTGTTGTAGTATGTGAGTTTTCTAAGTCCATTCTTCCCTCGTAATCATGAGTAATCATTAGCTAGGCAGAGGTTGAGTTTGAAAATTGCTTTCCCTCAAAACTTGGAAAGCATTGTTCTTTTGATTTTTGTCATCCAAAATTGTTGATGAAAAGTTGAATGTTAATGCAGTTTATTTATTTGGCTAACACTTAAATGCAGTATTTAGTAGGTACTAGGCATTTCACCTGAGAAGGCAATGGCAACACACTCCAGTACTCTTGCCGGGAGAATCCCATGGATGGAGGAGCCTGGTAGGCTACAGTCCATGGGTCGCTAAGAGTTGGACATGACTGAGTGACTTCACTTTTACTTTTCACTTTCATGCACTGGAGAAGGAAATGGCAACCCACTCCAGTATTCTTGCCTGGAGAATCCCAGGGACCAAGGAGCCGGTTGGGCTGCCGTCTGTGGGGTTGCACAGAGTCAGACACGACTTAGCAGCAGCAGGCATTTCACAGATGAATTTATTAAATCCCCATAACAACCATGTAACTATTTCTTCTCCTCCTCCCCTGCTTCTTATTACAGATGAGAAAACTGAAGCACAGGGGCCTTACATAATGTACTCATGGTCATGTGGTTAATGCATGTCAGAGCCTGTGTCAAAACCAGGAAGCCCATGCTCTTAATTTCTATGTTCTTTTGCTTTCACTCTTTTGTAGTTGATGTTTTTCTTTCTGAATTTTAAAAAGAGCTTTATCCTTGATAATACAAGCTTGTGTGACTGTGTACTTAGTTACAGATTTTTTTTTTTTTTTAAATTTTAATTCCTTTTCATCAGTGCTTGGCTGACTGTGAGTCTGGAGGCTTGTGTTCTGTGTTATGGGGAATGCTTTTTTATTTTTTTCCCGTTTTCCTTTTACTTCGTCCTCTGAACTCTGAATTCTGGTCCTCCTAGTTGAGTTATTTTTCTTTTCTCTCTCCTCCCCCGAGGTATAATTGACCTAGAACAAACTGCACTTTTTAAAAGTGTACAATTTAATACATTTTGACATGTGTCTATCCATGGACTCATCACCACAATCAAGGTAATGAACATCACCTCTGAGACATTCCTTCTGCTCCTTTTTTGTTCCCCCAGCTCCTTCCTCCTGTCCATCTTTGGGCAACCACTGATTTATTTCTATTGATGTTTTCATTTTCTAAAATTTTATATAAATGGAATTATACAATCGGTACTTTTTTTAAAAACCTGACTCAGTTAACTTGGTTACGTTCATTCAGAATAGTTATTTTGAAAGTCTTCCATGTTGCTACTTGTGTCAATAGTTTCTTATTTTGGAATTGTATTCTGTGTTGTGCATATATTACATTTTGATTTCCGTTCATCGGATTGGTTTTCATTCACCCAATTGGTGAACATTTGGATTATTTCCAGTTTGTGGCTATTAAGAAAAACTGTGAACACTGGTATACAGATCTTTGTGTGGACATGCTTTCATTTCTTTAGAGAAGTGGTTGCATTGTATATTGGTGTTTGATTATTTAAAAAGAAAAAACTAGCCAGACTGTTTTCTAAGAGGCTGTACTGTTTTAATGGCAACAGCAGTGTATGAGAGGTCTGGTTGTTGCACTTCCTTGTCAGCACTGAGTGTGGTTAGTCTTTCTGTTTCTAGCCATTCTAGTGCAGTGTTATTGCAGTGAGAATTCAATTTGCATTTCCCTGATGACAAATGATGCTGAGCATCTCTTTAGGTGCTTATTTGCCTTCCATAAATCTTCTTGAGTTGGGTGTATGTTCACATCTCCCCTCCTCCCCCCTTTTGAAGAACAAGGACTTTTTTTTTTTTTTTTTTTGGTCCTTTTATGAGACTTGAGGAATCTTAGTTCCCCAACCAGGTATTGAACCCAGACACACAGCAGTGAAAGCAGAGAGTCCTACCAGCGACGTCCCTTTTGCCCATTATTAAGTTGGATGGATTGTCTTACTGAATTAGAGACTTTTTTTACATATTGAATTTTTTGGTAAACGTTTTCTTTTAATCTGTGATTTCCTTTTTCATGCAAAAAAGAGCAAAAGTTTTTAGTTTTAATAAAGCCTGCTTTCTTTTTTCTCTGTTACTGCTTTTTGTGTTATGTTTAAGAAATCTTTGTCAAAGTCAAGGTCACAGATTTTTCTTGTTTTCTTAGAGTTTTTAAAACTATACTGTTATAAAATTATACTTCATGCTGTGCTTTTTTAGTTTTTTTTTTTTTTTAATGGTGAATCGCACTGATTTTTAAATGTTAACATGAGTCTGGTATTTCAGGTAAATAAACCCCACCTGGTCATGGTGTACTATTTTTTTTATATACATGGGAGTCAATTTGCCAAATTATTGCTATTCATATCTAGAAATTTTTCATCATTCCAGATGGAAACTCTGTACTCACCTAAATAACAATTCTCTGCCTCCCCTGCCACCTACTTTCTGTCTTGTGAATTTGCCTATTCTAAGAACTAATGTAAGTGGAATCATATATTTGTTATTTTGTGTCTGGTGCATTTCACTTTTTCATTTCGCATAATGTTTTTAGGATTCATCCTTGTTCAGCATGTATCAATTTCTTTTTTTTTTTTTTCAGGATTTTGGAAACCTTTAGATGCCATATTTATAAGCAAACTGAGTTTCTTGTATTTTACAGCTTCATTCCTACAGTCTATGCTCTGGTCATTTTTATATGAGAGCTGACATAGGACAGAGTGCTGCCTTGTTTAACATAAGTTGGGAGTGTGTGTGTCGGTGGACTCAAATTTTTCCATTCTGCTTGTGTTTGTGAATGACCTTGAGATTGCAACAATATTAATTTGGGGTATAACAAAATTTTAGTGAGCAGATGAGTTCGCAAATTTGGAATTCGTGAATAAAGACGACCAGTTGTATGTGTGCCACATAAGGTGGTTGTGTGGATTGAGTCAGTAAATCCAAGTTAACAGCTTCAAATAGGGCCTTGCACTGATTGATAAGTTAATTTTTGTAGTTTATATATCCAAGTAAAAGTGGAGATATTTTTGTGTCTGGTTCTTAGTAGCATTGCATCGTATAGAATTGTGCTGTTTGCCTGCAGTGAAATCTAGGTTTCCCACCTTGCTTTTTCTTTCTTGGTCAGACTTGTCAATTTCGTTGATCTTGTAAAACAACTGACTTTTGATGTCATAGATTATTTGCTTGTGGCTGCACTGGGTCTTGATGCTGCGTGAGGGCTTTGTCGAGCTGTGGTGTGTGGGCTTCTCGTTGTAGTGGCTTCTGCTGTTGCAGAGCTTGGGCTTTTGGCACATGGGCTTCAGTAGTTGCAGCACAAGGGCCCAGACTTGCAGCTCACAGGTTCTAGAGCAGAGGCTCAGTAGTTGTGGCGCACAGGCTTAGTTGCTCTGTGGCACGTGGGATCTTCCGGGATAAGGGCTCGAAGGTCCCCTGCATTGGCAGGTGGGTTATCCACTGTGCCACCAGGGAAGTCTAGTTTCATAGATTTTTTAAATAAAATTGTCCTTTTTATTCTGTGTCATTTTCTCTCATATTTATTTTCTTCCTTCTGCTTGCTTTATTTTGCTCTTCCAGTGTCAAGTTGGAAGGTTAGGTAATTGACTTGAGAGCTTTCTTAATACAGACATTTACAGCTATAAGTTTTCCTCTGAACACTGCTTTTGGGCTTTACAATATTAGTTTTCATGTCGTATCTTGTTTTTCATTCATCTTAAATCACTTTCTGAGTTCCCTTCTGATTTCTTCTTCATTGATTATTTGTGAGTGTGTTGTTAAATTTCCCATGTTTACAAATTTGCCAACTTTTCTCCACTTATTGAGCTTGAATTTTATTTATTTTGTTGTGGTTGAAAAACATGCTTTGTATTACTTTCTTGCTTGTAAATTCATTGAGGCTTGTTTCATGGCCCAGCGATTGGTCTATCCCAGAGAATGTTGCACATGCAGTCGAGAATGTGTACAGTCTGTTGAGTGTTCCACAGAAGTGTTACAGACTAATGCAGTGACACCTGCAAGGCTTAGCCTCTGAGATTAATGCCTGGTATCTGTTCTAACCCCAGCTGGAGGGCGGCTCCTCCCAGCTTTCTTAAACCCCACTTCTCTCCCACAGACTAGCCAGTCTGTGGTCTAAGCTTCATTAGGTCCCTGATTCTTTTCTCGGTTCCTTTTCGCCACAACTTACACAGTTCTTGAGAATGCCCTTGAGTGTGAATTTCTCCATGTTCTGTCACAAATGAAGTGAGTTCTGAATTTTCAAAGGTTTTCTTAACTAGGTTGCTCTTTGCCTCCAGACTGTTTCCAAAGGCTTTAAATTTAAATGCTTCTGTCTCTTTCAAAAGATTCTCACTAGTTCAGCTGGGGAGCAGGTGAGCAGAAGTCCTCATGCCATCATGCTGGCAGCCCAACTCACCAGTATGCTCTCTGGGCAAGTGAAGATCAGGTTTACACATCAGCATACTATGTGTCCCCTATAGTTCTGGCTGTGGTCCTTGACGCACATTACAGGTGTTCATTAAGTTCATGATGAATCTAGTGAACTTGGAATTAATCAGGCTGACATATGAATTCAGATGACTGAGTTCAATCCTGGTCTCTGAACTTGACAGAAGTATGGCATTGGAAAGCCACTTAACCCCTCTGAGCATTTGTGTTCTCATTAGTAAGTGAGATGCTCTGTACCTCACAGGGTTGTTGTGAGGAGAGAGGAAAATAATCCGCGAGTAAAAGCCCTGAGAACAATGCCTGTCCCATTTTAAGTATTCTGTAAACGTTAGTGGTAATGAGTAGTCCTTGTTGACTGACATCTTATAAAAATGGAGCTGACATGCAACTTGAAAAAATACTCAGTTCAGTTCAGTTTAGTCGCCAAGTCGTGTCCGACTCTTTGTGACCCCATGAATCGCAGCACGCCAGGCCTCCGTGTCCATCACCAACTCCCAGAGTTCACCCAAACCCACGTCCATCGAATCAGTGATGCCATCCAGCCATCTCATCTTCTGTCGTCCCCTTTTCCTCCTGCCCCCAATCCCTCCCAGCATCAGAGTCTTTTCCAGTGAGTCAACTCTTTGCATAAGGTGGCTAAAGTACTGGAGTTTCAGCTTTAGCATCATTCCTTCCAAAAGAAATCCCAGGGTTGATCTCCTTCAGAATGGACTGCTTGGAGCTCCTTGCAGTCCAAGGGACTCTCAAGAGTCTTCTCCAACACCACAGTTCAAAAGCATCAATTCTTCAGCACTCAGCTTTCTTCAGAGTCCAACTCTCACATCCATACATGACCAGTGGAAAAACCATAGCCTTGACTAGATGGACCTTTGTTGGCAAAGTAATGTCTCTGCTTTTGAATATGCTATCTAGGTTGGTCATAACTTTTCTTCCAAGGAGTAAGCGTCTTTTAATTTCATGGCTGCAGTCACCATCTGCAGTGATTTTGGAGTCCAAAAAAATAAAGTCTGACACTGTTTCCCCATCTATTCGCCATGAAGTGATGGGACCAGATGCCATGATCTTCGTTTTCTGAATGTTGAGCTTTAGGCCAACTTTTTCACTCTCCTCTTTCACTTTCATCAAGAGGGTTTTTAGTTCCTCTTCATTTTCTGCCATAAGGGTGGTGTCATCTGCATATCTGAGGTTATTGATATTTCTCCTGGTAATCTTGATTCCAGCTTGTGCCTCTTCCAGCCCAGCATTTCTCATGATGTACTCTGCATATAAGTTAAATAAGCAGGGTGACAATATACAGCCTTGACGTACTCCTTTTCCTATTGGGAAACAGCCTGTTGTTCCATGTCCAGTTCTAACTGTTGCTTCCTGACCTGCATATAGATTTCTCAAGAGGCAGGTCAGGTGGTCTGGTATTCCATCTCTCTCAGAATTTTCCACAGTTTATTGTGATCCACACAGTCAAAGGCTTTGGCATAGTCAATAGAGCAGAAATAGATGTTTTTCTGGAACTCTCTAGCTTTTTCCATGATCCAGCGGATGTTGGCATTTGATTTCTGGTTCCTGTGCCTTTTCTAAATCAGCTTAAACATCTGGAAGTTCGCGGTTCATGTATTGCTGAAGCCTGGCTTGGAGAATTTTGAGTGTTACTTTACTAGTGTGTGAGATGAGTGCAATTGTGTGGTAGTTTGAGCATTCTTTAGCATTGCCTTTCTTTGGGATTGGAATGAAAACTGACCTTTTCCAGTCCTGTGGCCACTGCTGAGTTTTCCAAATTTGCTGGCATATTGAGTGCAGCACTTTCACAGCATCATCTTTTAGGATTTGAAACAGCTCAATTGGAATTCCATCACCTCCACTAGCTTTGTTCGTAGTGATGCTTTCTAAGGCCCACTTGACTTCACATTCCAAGATGTCTGGCTCTAGATTAGTGATCACACCATCGTGATTATCTTGGTCTTGAAGATCTTTTTGTACAGTTCTTCTGTGTATTCTTGCCACCTCTTCTTAATATCTTCTGCTTCTGTTAGGTCCATACCATTTCTGTCCTTTATTGAGCCCATCTTTGCATGAAATGTTCCCTTGGTATCTCTAATTTTCTTGAAGAGATCTCTAGTCTTTCCCATTCTGTTGTTTTCCTCTATTTCTTTGCATTGATCACTGAAGAAGGCTTTCTTATCTCTTCTTGCTATTCTTTGGAACGCTGCATTTAGATGCTTGTATCTTTCCTTTTCTCCTTTGCTTTTTGCTTCTCTTCTTTTCACAGCTCTTTGTAAGGCCTCCCCAGACAGCCATTTTGCTTTTTTGCATTTCTTTTCCATGGGGATGGTCTTCATCCCTGTCTCCTATACAGTGTCACAAACCTCTGTCCATAGTTCATCAGGCACTCTATCAGATCTAGGCCCTTAAATCTATTTCTCACTTCCACTGTATAATCATAAGGGATTTGATTTAGGTCATACCTGAATGGTCTAGTGGTTTTCCCTACTTCCTTCAATTTAAGTCTGAATTTGGTAATAAGGAGTTCATGATCTGAGCCACAGTCAGCTCCTGGTCTTGTTTTTGTTGACTGTATAGAGCTTCTCCATCTTTGGCTGCAAAGAATATAATCAGTCTGATTTCAGTGTTGACCCTCTGGTGATGTCCATGTGTAGAGTCTTCTCTTGTGATGTTGGAAGAGGGTGTTGGCTATGACCAGTGCATTTTCTTGGCAAATCGCTATTCTTTGCCCTGCTTCATTCCGCATTTCAAGGCCAAATTTGCCTGTTACTCCAGGTGTTTCTTGACTTCCTACTTTTGCATTCTAGTCCCCTCTAATGAAAAGGACATCTTTTTTGGGTGTTAGTTCTAAAAGGTCTTGTAGGTCTTCATAGAACCGTTCACCTTCAGCTTTTTCAGCGTTACTGGTTGAGGTATAGACTTGGATTACTGTGATATTGAATGGTTTGCCTTGGAGACGAACAGAGATCATTCTGTCGTTTTTGAGATTGCATCCAAGTACTGCATTTCAGACTCTCTTGTTGACCATGATGGCTACTCCATTTCTTCTGAGGGATTCCTGCCCGCAGTAGTAGATATAATGGTTATCTGAGTTAAATTCACCCATTCCAGTCGATTTTAATTCACTGATTCCTAGAATGTTGACGTTCACCCGTGCCATCTCTTGTTTGACCACTTCCAATTTGCCTTGATTCATGGACCTGACATTCCAGGTTCCTATGCAATATTGCTCTTTACAGCATCGGACCTTGCTTCTATCACCAGTCACATCCACAGCTGGGTATTGTTTTTGCTTTGGCTCCATCCGTTCATTTTATTTGGCAACTACATCAAAATTTATGGCCTGAATTTTTAACAAGAATACTGTAATTTAAAATTTTCAGTAGCCTTGTGACCCTTTCTCCCCAAAATATCACCTGTGTTTTGTCTTTTCTGAAGTTCTGAGCTGCTTTAATGGAAATCTAAAACCAAGTTCTACAGTAGGTTATCTGTCAAGAATCCACCTGCAATGCAGGAGACCCCAGTTCGATTCCTGTTTTGGGAAGATCTGCTGAAGATGGTATAGGCTACCCACTCCAGTATTCTTGGACTTCCCCTGGGGCTCAGCTGGTAAAGAATCTGCCTGTAATGCAGGAGACCTGGGTTGGATCCCTGGGTTGGGATGATCCCCTGGAGAAGTGATAGGCTACCCACTTCAGTATTCTTGGGCTTCTCTTGTGGCTCAGCTGGTAAAGAATCTTCCTGCCATGTGGGAGACCTGGGTTCTATCCCTGGTTTGGGAAGATCTCCTGGAGAAGGGAACAGCTACTCACTCCAGTTTTCTGACCTGGAGAATTCCATGGACTGTATAGTCCATGGGGTTGCAAAGAGTCAGACACGACTGAGCCACTTTGATTTCACTTCAGTTTCATTAAATGGAGGGAGCTCTTATTGCAGCAGAACCTCAGGCATGAGTCCGATTTTTCTGTGTCTGCATGTGTTGCACGCTTAGTTACCCAGTCGTGTCCAACTGTTCGTGATGCTTTGGACTGTAGCCCACTAGTCTCCTTGGTACATGAGATTCTCCAGACCATAAACTGAGGTGGGTTGCCATGCCCTCCTCCAGGGCATCTTCCCGACCCGGGGATCAAACCTCCGTCTCCTGTGTCTCCTGGGTTGCAGGGGGGTTCTTTTTGCTGTTGTGAAATATGTGCAGGGTTACACAAAAAATGCATCTACTTAACTATTACTGATAGTGGGGGTTTCTAACTAACATGTGAAGTGCCAGAAAGTTGTATATCGTTGACTAGAATAGCAGGTTGGTGTGGAGTTTATTTTAGGGGTTTTGCATTAAAACCTGTGGAGTGTATTTTTATATAGTCACTATTTTTGTGTGGACCATCTTTACTTTTTCACATAGCTTCTTTATCATCCTGTGCAGAAACAGGCTGATCTCTTAGCTCCTTGTCTGGGATGCAGATAGCTCTTCCTCTCCTCGTGCCATGGGCCGTGGAGAAGTGGGCTTCCTGCGGGGTAGGACTGGCCTGACAGCCAGCCTTCCATCAGCCAGGGTGCTGACTGCCCTTCCTCCGCAAGCACCCTTGTCTTTTGGGAATAATGGTCTCAAGGTGCCTGGTCCTCATGGGGCCTGAGACGGTGAGTGGAGGGGAGAGTGCTAGGTTTGACCAGCTGGACTGTTCCTGCTGCTGCTGCTTCTGGATCCTCCAGAGGCTCTTACGTGAGCCCCTTGTGGGCCCGGTGCCCTCAGATTCTCCCACATCTGCATATTTGAGGCATGCCCTGTGATCAGTTTTCCACATTCGGGCATCCCCTGTGATTTACCAGTCACCGACGGTTCTTCTCTTCGTTTTCCAGCACAGCTCTGTAGTGGTGGTAGGATGTTTTTAGTCTTTTACGTGGCCCGGGGATGGAAAGGGAAGGCTGCGATGTGTACTCAGTTTATTACTGGAAACCCCCAAAGATAATGAAAAGCCATTTGAGATGAATTGGTTTTCGTGTTCAGAGTAGCTCTCCTTGTAGCTACTCTCTGATTAAGAATCTCTCGAATCCAGCAGCAGATACACTCACATTGTATTTAATGGCCAGGCTCTTGAAGAGTGAGTTCCTTTGTTGAGAATCTTCTCCTGAAGAAAGAAACTCTAGGATTATGTAATTAACGTGTTGAAGATATCCTTAGAACTCCCAAGAGGAAATTGTGTGTCTTTCTTGTTGGGAATGCCTGGCGCTCTTTTCTCAAAATCAGGACCTGCCTACACCTTCTTCCCTAGGCTCTGCTTTCTAGGCAGGGGAAGTGGAAACTCATCAGCTACCCTCAGCATTTGTTGAAAAGCTGCAATATAGCAAGCCAGCAGTCTACTGTTTTTATAAATAAACCTTTATTGGAATACACTTATACTCATTCATGTCCATATTGTTTAGGGGTGCTTTAATTTTATAAAGGTAGAAATGAGTCGTTGCAACTGAGGTCATAGGTCAACAAGTCAAAAATACTTAACTGTCTGACTTCTTGGGAATCATAAAGAAAGTGGGTCTGGATTCTCCTGAGTGTGGTGTCTGCTTGGTTCAGGAGGTAGGGAGGTGTGGACCTTGAGTGTAGAGCAAGTGGAGCGGCACAGCCTCCTGCCTTTATAGAGCTTGTTTTTGTTTGGGAGTCATCAAACGATCTTCCCTGATAGACCTCTAAAATTGACTCGCTTTCCTTCCGGTTCACTGCTTTTGATCAAGCCCCTCTTTCCTGATTCACAGGGTGTCTGCACAGAACTCTGATAGCCTCTTTCTTTGACACCCACTTCTCCCGATTAGAAATGCAAATTGAAGCCCAATCTGATTCCTTCCCTCTCTTGAGGATCACCACTGTCCTGAGATTGGTGTTCATCCTCCATCTGCTCTTCTCTGTGGTTTCTGTTCATCCCTGAACAATGCCTAGCACTGTTTCGTTCGTTTATAATTTTCTGGAAGTGGTGTACAGTATGTGTTTTTCTTTACTTCCCTTTTTTGGCTTAAGATACTGGTGACCATCCAGCTGGATGTTACTTTTGTAACATTTGTACTTATTGTTACTTTTGTACATTTGGAATGTACTTTTGTCAGACATTCCACTCTATGGTTGTGCCACGGTTTCATCAATCCTTTCTGTGGGCCCTGTTTTTTTTTCTCATTGACTTTTTGTCTTTATATCTTTTAAAAAATAGCTTTATTGAGATATGTATCATATAATTCACACATTAAAATGATAACGGTTCAGTGCGTTTTAGTATGAATGCAGTGGTACAACCAGCACCATTACCTAATTTTAGAACAGTTTCCTCATTTCCAAAAGAAATGTTGTAACTATTTTCAGTCACTTCCTATCTCCTCCCCTCCTGTCAGCCCCCACTGCGGATTGAAGCTAACCTGTTTCTTTCTAAAGATTTGTCTGTTCTGAATCTTGTAAATAGGATCTTTTGTGGTCTTTTGTGACTGGCTTTTATTTAGCAGAATGTTTTTGAGGTTCATCCATGAGGTAGCATGTATAGGATGGGTTTTTAAGTTCACAATTTTTTTTTAATGATACTTTGCATGTATTATTTTTAAAGTGCCTTCACTATTATAAGAATAAAAGCCTAGCTCTTATCATTTGCTAAAGCTGTGGCAGAAAGAAAGATAATGCTTTACCACAAAAATACAGTTGAGAGCCTCCAGGAGTGAGTATAGCACAGTCCTTACCTTTTGAAGAACTTGCAGTGTAATTGGGGGTTAGAATGACAAACCAAGTAGAAAAACACAGAATAAGAAAAATTGTGAGGACATGGAAGAGGAACAGTTAATTTGTTGGGGGGATGTGTTCAGCTGTGATAACACGGTGGCATTCGGTCTGAGTCTAGACTTTGGAAAATGAATAAGATGTCAGGAAGGAGTGTTGGTCAGGAGGGAGGAGGAGGAACAGAGGTGCTGAGAGATGGAAGGGCATCTTCTGGGAGCAGGGGAGGTGGGGTGGCCTGAGCAGCGTTGAGGCAGGACCGAGGGCTGGTAAGGGCCAGGCTTGTGGATCTGCACGTGCTGTGGTGGCACTGGAAGACGCAGGCAAGAGAAGACACAGCCTCGTTTGTACTTAAAGAAAACTGAGAGCATAGAGGGTGGGCTGGAGAAAAGAGAGCCCGGAAGTGGGGCAGTCCATCCAAAGGCCAGTCTTTTGGGTGAGAAGTGATGCCTGATGCTGGTAGCAGGAGTGAGAACATGTGGCATGGAGAAGCATCTTTCAGGTTAAGTTGAAATGGGCGGTAAGGAAGAGAATTCTGGGAAGGCTGCCTGGTCTCTCTCTTACACAGCTGAATGACTTGGGAATTTGGTTACTATCCCCCACATAGTCAAGAGTAACTTGTCGTGCTGGAAGCTTTAAGGAGTAAAAATAGCCTATCTTGTAACTTAAAGATGACTAAAAGTATTTTATTTCCAATTCAGAAATGAAGCACAGGTTCATACTGAGCCTAGGATATGTCAATTTCAGACTTGAACAGTCAAACCAAACTACTATTAATTATCACTTCCTCATAGCCAAAAGAATGCAATGGTGTAAAGATTCCTGTCGATGCCAGTAAGCCTAACCCCAATGATGTGGAGTTTGATAATCTGTATTTGGATATGAATGGAATCATCCACCCCTGTACGCATCCTGAAGACAAGTACGTAACCCATTTTTGTTGCTGATAGCACAAGTCACAGAGGAGTGCTATATGATATTACACTATTTGCTTGTCATTGTAGACCAGCACCAAAAAACGAGGATGAAATGATGGTTGCGATCTTTGAGTACATTGACAGACTCTTCAGTATTGTCAGACCAAGACGGCTTCTCTACATGGCAATAGATGGAGTGGTAAGTGCTCAATCAGTTAAAATCAGTTCCCCTGTGTTTGTTTTTGCTGTGTTCCCAGTGTCTAGAATGAAAGTCAGCTAAGTGAAGAATGATTGACGATAATGAGTTTGAGAAAGAAAGCCTCATCTTTCAGCCTCTCATTCAGCTGTGTTTTGTGAGTGTGCCTGTTTTGTGCCAGAGCCCGTGAGGTCCTGGGGGTGTTGGTGGCTGCCCTGGCTTTAAAGGGCTCACCACTGCAGGGGCAGAGGCAGGGGTAGACGGGTAAGGTGAGCTACCCAGGGCCTTCCCGAGCATCAGCAGCTCATGCAGGGCATTGGGGCATGGAGTGGGCAGTGCTACATGGCAGTGAGGCAATAGAGAGGAGCGTGCCTTTGTCCCATTTATTTATTTATTTTTGAGAAGTTAAAGAGTATTGAATGAAATAATTTTGAAAATCCAGAAAGCTTTGGGTCCGAGAAGATTAACTTTTCTATTTACTCAAGGAAAGAATCTTAGCTGCCTGAAAACTTAAGCTACAAGTAAAGTATAGTAAAAAAAAGTAAAGGGAGCAGGAGTATGTCTTTCTTAGAGCAGATTACAGTTCACGTTAGCTAAGTTTCTTGCAGAAGCCCTTTCACTGTACTCCATTGTGTTTTTCTGCTGGGTCAAGGATAAGTTATGTGCACATTTGAATGTTTATAGATATGTACCCATTCTTGTCTGTACCCCTTTTTTTTGTTGTTAAAAATAATAAATGTAGATTGTAGTGCTTGAAAGAGTTAGATTAGGTGGTCTCATTTTACAGGAAAGGGAACTGTTTAAATAGCTTAGAATATGAAATAAGCTTATGCAGACAGGAGGCTTGAGAGTCCCTTCCAAACCCAGTGCAGTGCGATTGAAGTTACATTTGGTTAGAGTGATATAAGATAAAGTGTTCTCTTTCTACCCGCTGTGCTTTATTATAGAGACAGGGTGATAATTATGGTCTTGTGAATCCCATCTGGAGCCCTTTCTTCCTTTTAGGTGTGGGCTCAGAGAAGGTATTCCTGATCCTGGCTCTGTGGCAACTACTCCCTCTTTGTGCTGAGTCTCTGAGTATAGCGAGCTTTCCATCTGGGGTGCCTGAAAGTATTACAGCCCAGTGGAACTGTCCTGGGCCCGCCCTTGAGCTGTGCGGCCTTCAGTGCTGTGGCCTCATAGGGGGTTTGTCTTTTATTGACACGTTGCTCGTTCACCTGACTGCACTGCGTTTAAGGGTTTTGGTCCAAATTTAAGCTCTCAGGTTCTACTGTATGTGGTGAAAGGATTGTTTGGACGTATTACTTAGCTTTTCCATTTGAATGTGCTATTTTTATAAGAGTAGCTGTTTCAAAATAATGTACAAATATAGTTGTAAATGTTTGAAATAGTATGTGAATATGAAATACCCATTTTCAGGCACCGCGCGCTAAAATGAACCAGCAGCGTTCAAGGAGGTTCCGAGCATCCAAAGAAGGCATGGAAGCAGCGATAGAGAAGCAGCGAGTCAGGGAAGAGATACTGGCAAAAGGTAAAGAGCATGCACCTTGGGCTTAGATGTGTTACACAAACTGTGTGGAGGGGGCAGGGCTGGTGCCTTCTTCTTACAAGTAGGTAGGGTTTTAATTAGGATCCCAGGATATCCCGGAGAAGTCTATGTTCACTGTTAAGGAAAAGTAGGTAATAGAATCGTTTATTCCTTTAATAAGCTTGTTCGTTTCTGAACTCTGTAGTAAAAGGGAAGTGAAAGTCTCTCAGTTGTGTCCAGCTCTTGTGAACCCATGGGACTATATAGTCCCTGGAATTCTCCAGGCCAGAATACTGGAGAGAGTAGCCTTTCCCTTCTCCAGGGAATCTTCCCAACCCAGGGATTGAACCCAGGTCTCCCACATTGCAGGCAGATTCTTTACCAGCTGAGCCACCAGGGAAACTTGTGGACAAAAGGAAGGAATTATGTAAGGAGAGCAAATTGTCAGCTTCTGTCAGGGCGAGTGCAGCCCTTCGCTTCAGTTTCATCTGTCTATAAACTAGAAATACATCAAGTGCTTCTTATTGCCTTTTGCTGTGGGGGCTGTTAGGAAGCTGCAGTACCGTAAGCGTTTTCCTCCCATCAGTCTTGGTGGCTTGCTTGCTGCTTCTCCGTAGCACTCAAATCTGTATGCAGAGGCCTGGGATGATGGCACCATGTTTCTAGGCTGTCCTGGGATCGTGCACACTCACTGTGCCCAGAGCTCCCTCAGTTCAAGAAGGACCCCATTGTGGGGTCGAATGGGGTCATCTTTGCAGTCCGTCTAAGGCCTGATGGGTCCAGAGGCAGGAGTTGGCTGTGACTCAGAGAGGAGGGAGACCAGGGTGCTAATCCCCTGGGACCGCTTCTCCCAAGACCCCTGTGGGTGAGGTGAGGTGAAGCTCAGTGCCTGCAGGGTGTCTCATTCTCTGTTGTGTTACCTGAGGCAAAGTGATAGACTAGGAGAGCCACCATTATTGGTTCAGGATGTTGTGTCTGGCAGGTGGAAAAAGAGGCGTAGTGTAGTCGTCTGAGGCTTGTAGTTACAGTGCATTTAATGTGTTTTAATTTGCTGGAAGTGTGCAAGTACATACATATTTTAACAGCTTGTAATTAATATTCTGATTACTGTTTGTATTTATAACAGGTTGTCTTGCTTCTAAAGATGTCTTTTTTTCTTGAAGATGTTAGAAGAAGTTTAAGAAAAGGCTTTTCAGTGATACAGAGGAAAAAATAGAATTTCTAAATCGTTCTAATGATATAAAGCTGTGATAAACTTGGCTTTTTAGTTTTCTCTTGGGCCCCTTCTTCTTAAGAACTGTTACTGGGATTAGATCCTCTACCCCGTGTGTGTGTGTGTGTGTGTGTGTGTGTGTGCGCGCGCGCGCGCGTGCTAGGTCATTAGGAAGAATGTCATTGTTTTTATATAACAATAGAGTATATTCTGTGTACCATGTGTTGTTTGACAGTCATGTTAAAGCAGCTTCATGTAATTCGAGGGGAGGAATCTTATTTTCTTCGAAAAGGGGGAACATTGTTCCTCAGGTGACAACACTTCTCTTTCTTTATATTTCAACTTTCTGTTTTTGTTGTTCTGGTCTAATATTGAGTAACTTACCTCACTGTTTATGGGGAGAACAAAGCATTGCCCCTTCTTCTCTAGGTGGCTATCTTCCTCCAGAAGAAATAAAAGAAAGATTTGACAGCAACTGTATTACACCAGTAAGTAGTCTCATACTTTGCTAGCTATTGCTAACTCTTAAATGATAGGTTAATTTATTTTTTTCTATCATTTTAGGGAACTGAGTTCATGGACAATCTTGCTAAATGCCTTCGCTATTACATAGCTGATCGTTTAAATAATGACCCTGGGTGGAAAAATTTGACAGTAAGTTTCACATTTTGGTACTTCAAAAAGATGAGGGTGACAATTTGAGTCATGTCAAAGTCATGTCCTTTGATAGGACTGATATTATTTGTCTTTTTCTCCCCCCATGAAATGCTGGTTGACTGTTAGAGGAATGAGAGGCTTCTAGGGTTATTAGAGATGGGGTGCCTTGCATGGTCCAGTGACCGGCAGCCGAATTTTCTCTCAGTGCCAATTTTGTCCTCTTACCGTCGCTGTGAAGCCATAAGATGGGACTCATGATTTAAAATACATATATATGAAAGTAATTTCTGTTGTTAGAAATCAAAATACAGCAGGATAAAAGTGATGGGGCTGCCTTTAAAGAATGGCTGTGTGCTCCTGAGTATTTAAGTAAAATTTAAGCAAAATGTTTATATAACCTTGGGTTCATAAGCCTGTTTCCCTGTTAATTAGATGTGGTACTCTGTATTTAATGGGTATCTCTTACCAATTACTCTCAGGGCTTGTGTGGCTCAGTGCTGTATACTTGAGTAGCAGCGAAGAGTAGAAACTTGTGAACTGATCTGTTTTTCTAATGGCTAAGTTTGACCCCAAAATTTCATTTTTTCTGTTTCAAGTAGTCAGTTAACTGGTGAAATAATTTTGGTGTCTAACACACACCTTATTAAGAAAAATTTCCAATTAGTAACACTATTTTAATAGAATTATCCCAGTTTATTTAAAATGTTCAGTTCTGTTGATTTTTGAACTTGAAAACTGGGAATGAACTAAAAATGTTTAAACTGTTTTTTATAGGTTATTTTATCTGATGCTAGTGCTCCTGGTGAAGGGGAACATAAAATCATGGATTATATTAGAAGACAAAGAGGTAAAATTCATATATAAATAGTTGATTATATGTTATATTAAAAAAAAAAGACAAGCCATTGTGTAGAAAATGTTTGGTAAAATGTGATATTCCTGTAGTATGAAATCTGTTTACATAAATATATATTTCCCTTTTCTCTAGCCCAGCCTAACCATGACCCAAACACTCATCACTGCTTATGTGGAGCAGATGGTAAGTTTCTTCTCCGGGATCTGAATCTCTTGGGTTAAACAGTAGCGAGTCCATGGATTGGTGTGTAGTAATGAATTATTCATGGCTGCCTGGAAATTCTAAAATGCCATGCTTATTTTATGTTTGAGAGAGAACTAGTATGGAGTTATTTAATCTGTGGTTAATATTCACCTATCTTGATTTTTTATTTTTTTTTCAACTTTTTAATATGGTCGTATATCTTTAAAATGGAAAGTTTCCAGGTGTTGACTTCTGAGTGGTAGTTACACTCTAGGCCCATGTTTCTGGAGGTCCTGTTCTTGGCCAAGTTTTAGGCTTTTCAGCTTTGCTCTCTGTGTGATCCTTTGGGCTTTTCTTTGCCTTACTATCTTGTGTTATGATATCTTGCCTTTGGTTACAGTAAGGGTCTTCTGGAAATGCTCACTGTTTGGTATTTTGTTGTTGTTGATTGATAGCTGATCTCATTATGCTTGGCCTTGCTACACATGAGCCCAACTTTACCATTATCAGAGAAGAATTCAAACCAAACAAACCCAAACCCTGTGGTCTTTGTAATCAATTTGGACATGATGTCAAGGACTGTGAAGGTTTGCCAAGAGAAAAGAAGGGAAAGGTAAGAATTTCAGGATGGTAGTAGCCTCATTTAATATTTTTCAGTTTTATTTTTGTGATCAAACATACATAACAAACTACCACTTTTTAGCCATGTTTAAATGTGCAGTTCAATGGCATTAAGTATATAAATGCCTCATTTTAAAAATAGATAAAAAGAAGACTGGTTGGTTTGATTTTTTTAAATCTACTTGCTCTGTTACCCTTCATAGAGATGTATCTTTCCAAACTCCATAAACACACATTCACAACCTTGCATGCAGTCAGATTCTTTCTCCTCCCTGCTTTCCTAGCACAGCTTATATCTACACGAGGCTGAGGTCTCATAGGTAATAATGCCCATTGTATGTGATTTGTTTGGTTATTCTTCTTAAAAGGAACTGTAAATCAAGTACATTAAACTTCTTGATACCTTTGAGTAACTCCTAGTTTCTCCCTATTATGAGTTCCCTTGGTTATATCCATTTAAACCATTTATATCCATTTTAAAGGATGTCTGTTTTAAGAAGATGGTACCTCTTTAAAAGATGTGCTGAGTGAAAACTGGTAAAAAGTATACATATTTACAGAGAAGGGTGAGGCATGTACATTAAAATGTTAATGTTGGTTGGGTGTAGGTCAGGGTTTGGCACAGTACACCTCTCCAGGTCCGACCTATGAGTTAAGAGGGTCTTTTGTTTTTAAAGGGTTGTAAAAATAAAACAAACCATGAAAGAATATGCAACAGAAACCATACATGTCTCCCTCCACAGGCTAAAATATTTAGTGTCTCGCCCTCTTAAAAACGAGTGTGTGCTCAGTCAGTGTCTCAATGTTAAAGAATCTGCCTGCCAGTGTAGACCCGCAGGAGACATGGGTTCAATCCCTGGGTCGGGAGGGTCACCTAGAGGAGGAAATGGCAATCCACTTCAGTGTTCTTGCCTGGGAAATCCCATGGACAAAGGAGCTAGTAAGCCCCATGGGGTCACAAAAGACTCAGACACGACTGTACATCTGAACACTCAGCCCCTGGTCTAGGTGTGATTGAGATTGTGGGTAATTTTTATTTTTAAAATGGTTTGGTAAATTCTGCTCTTATTTAATACTTGTAATGTTAAAATGGGTCTTCCTTTAGAAAAAGCTGTGCTATTTGTTTGAATGAAGAAAGTTCCAAGATTCAGAGTAGATATGTTGAGTCTTCACCCCCTTTCTTACAGCACGATGAACTGGCAGACAGCCTTCCTTGTGCAGAAGGAGAGTTTATCTTCCTTCGTCTCAGCATCCTCCGTGAGGTATGTGGCAGTGACCGTTGGCATCGGTGCGCTAATAATAAGCCAACTGCTATTTGATGGCTTTAATAACAGCATTCCTTTTTGGTCACAGTATTTGGAAAGAGAGCTCACCATGGCCAGCCTGCCGTTCACGTTTGACGTCGAGAGGAGCATCGATGACTGGGTCTTCATGTGCTTCTTTGTGGGAAACGACTTCCTTCCTCACCTGCCATCCTTAGAGATTAGGTGTGTGCGTGTGAGCTTGTTTCTTCAAGCTCCTGTTTTAGCCCTCTGGCCTCTCCATGCAGTCTGGTCCTAATGCTTGATGTTTGTTTCCTGGTGGCAGGGAAGGTGCCATTGACCGCTTGGTTAACATATACAAAAATGTGGTACACAAAACCGGGGTAAGTTCACTCTTGAATAATTTCAAAACAAAAGTGTTTGCTTTTGTAAGAAGGTCATTTTACATGTATTTTATCACTTACAGGGTTACCTTACAGAAAGTGGTTATGTCAATCTGCAGAGAGTACAGATGATCATGTTAGCAGTTGGTGAAGTTGAGGATAGCATTTTTAAAAAAAGAAAGGATGATGAGGTAAAGTGTTTCTCTTGCAGTAGCTCAATTGCTCCTGTCTCTCATAGGCTGTGATGATCCTGTGATTGTCCTCTTAACCTCTCTGAGTGCGCTGTTAAATCAATGTAGTGTATCAAATACCAGTGTGATCACCAGTGGTCAGTGCTCTGACGATTTTATAAAGGCTGTGATGCTTGCTGTGTGGAATTATGTATTGCGCCCTGTGTGAGTTGCTTTGTACCTTCTCTCTTTTTAATCTCAAGTAAGATATAAATCCAAATACCTGCCTAATCAATGGGCCATGAAATGAGGGTTCCAAAGCTAGAAGAATGCTGGAATTGAGCTGCTGGCTGCCGTGTTTTATAGGCACTGTGTATGCTCTGGACTTTGCAACTCTCTACTCTGGTGGCAGAATATAGGGGATCTGGGATGGATTGACTGCATTGGCTGAGGTAGAGGGTTGCAGCTGGTGTAAGAAATGTGGGCGTAAAAGAAGGAAATAAAGTCGCAGAGCATTTTGGAATTAGTTACGTGTGATAGGGTGAGTCTTAGCATGGGCAGTGGGGAGTTTGCTGGAGCCATTCACCCAGGTAGTGAGCCCTCTGGGGGTGGAGATAAGGTCGAAATGCGTTTCGTTTTGGAGGTGCTGCGATTGAGGGGTCACAGGACACCTGAGAGGAGAAGTCTGTGAAACCAGTCAGATGGATCCATGTGGAGCTCAGGTCAGAAGTCCTTCAGAAGGAGATTTGAGAACCATGAGCAGATGGGAGATCGTTCCTGTCTTGAGCAGAAACTTGACATCCCTGGGAGCTTATAAAGTGGGAAAGTGCCTCCATCAGGGGTCTCTGGGAGTGTGAAGGTTTCAGGAGAAGGTAAGGCTGGAGGAGGAAGCTCCTGGAGAGAGGCAAAGCTGTTGGTGCTGCCTGAGGTTGTCAGAGTGGGATGGATGGGCCCCTGGTCCTTAGGCTGGAGGGAGGGGCCACAGCCTGGAGGCAGAGTGGGCTGAAGGGAGGCCACCAATGGGTGAGAGGAGCAGAAAGGAAGCGGAGGAGACCCTTCAGCTTCTTAGTGCTACAGATCTTTATGAGCAGATTGCAACATAATATCGATTCATAACTTTCTGATCTCCTTAAAGATTAAGACATGTTATTGTATCTGACAAGATTTTGTGTTTTCCTCAGCTTTGCGTTACTGTAGCTAATGGCCTCTTCTTTAGAAGCATGGGTACCATTTTGTATAACAGTAGGTGGACTGTAGGCATTTTTTCAAAGCCTTTGGTACTTGGTAATCTTCACATGTAAAATTCAGACAGCAGAACTCACTCACTGTGAGGTATGACACACCCACCAGAACAGCCACTTGTAACGAGTCTTAACCGTCACGGCGGCTCCGCTTGCACTGCTGCTGTTCATGCCGAAGAAATAAACGACACACATTGTGTGTTACTGTATAAAATCGCAGGTTAGAAAGGTCTTCTCCTGTGACTTTAGCAGACTCTGCAGTGGTAAATATTGGTGGTATTTGGCATTAGACTGGGGTGTGTAGGATTTGATAGAAACCGAAGTGCTTCAGACTTGAGTAAGTCATATAGTTTCCGGCTGGCCTGGCAGAGAGGGCGTTTGACAGCTCTGGGTCTTTGTTGGTATCCGTGACTTGTTATGTTTTTTGGCATGGTTGGGCATTGTATTGGACAAATTTATGAACCCTCAGAAATTCAACATAAAAGTATCTGGGTGTATATATTTTCCAGGAACGTGTGTCCGTGGCTTTTGACAGATTTCCAAAGGAATTCATAACACAGAAAAAGATGAAATATCAGTAAGGTCCTGTCCAGGTAGATTTGATCTGCTTATGTAGCTGCCTCCCTTAACAAAGAGCAAAATAGTAGAATGGGAGTCTATCGATATTTGTTGTTAAAATTGAACAGTTAGGTCAGAAATGTCTTTTTTATTAGCTTTGATTTTTGCCTTTTATATTGCAAATGTTCATTTATTCAGCACACATTTCCTGTTTACAATGTGCCAGATAGTATTCGTATTCTGAGGGTTAGTGATACAACAAAAAAATAAAATAAAAAATAGATGGAACTTCTGAGCTCGTGGAGCTGACATTCTTCTGGGGGAGATGGATAATTAAGACAAAGCTGAAGTGTAGTATGCAGGGTGTGAGAGAGTGACACGTGCCGTGAAGGAAGTTAAAGCAGGGGACGGTGTCTGAGGAGGTCGCAGCCCAAGGAAAGGTGGCTGGAGAAGGCCTTGCTGATGTCAGGGAGTGGACCATGCAGATATTTTCAGGAAGAGCACTGCAGACGCAGGGAATCACCCACCAAAAGGCTCTGGTCTGGAACACTTATGGGATGTTGAGAAGGAGCTTGTGTGGGAGCAGAGGATGCAAAGGGAAGGGAATAAAAGAGGTCAGAAAGGTGGTGGATGTGGTAGAACCCTTTCGATCATGAGCAGGACTTCAGCTCTCAGTCTGCATCACTGAAGCATAGAAGTGACAAAGTCTGACACGAACTAGGAAACATTAGCTCGAGCTGCTGTGTGGAGGCAGAGACAGAAGCATGAAGCCCATTTAAGAGGCTCCTCTGCAGTATGCTAAGGGAGCCAGCATGGTGGCAGTGAAGGTGGTAATAGATGGTTGGATTTGGGATAGGCTTTGAAGCTAGAACCAGTGGGATCAGCTAAGGGATTAAATCCTAGGTGTGAGAGAAGGAAAGGTATCAAGCATGACTCCAAGGCACTTTTTTCTGAACAACCGAAAAATGGTCTGGTCTGAGTAGCTGTGAAGAGAAGACTGGGAGATGCAGAGATGGGGGTGGCGATTCTGTTTTGGACCTGTCAAGGTTGAGACACATCGGTGGGGGTGTTGAGTTGGGAGAGGCTCTGGTTGGAGACTCATGAGACTAGGTGATTATTGTTATGAGAGCAGAGAAGTGGGGAGGTCCAGGTGTTGGGCCCAGGGGAGCAGCAGCTTTCAGAGGGTGGAAGGAGGGCTGAGTGAAGGCAGCAGTAGGAGTGAAAGAACAGGTGAGTGTGGTGTCCTGGCAGCGAGGTGAAGAGCGTGGTTTCAGAGGGAGGAGTCATGGCCAGAAAAGAGACGGCTCGTTAACTCTGCAAGCAGAGCGTCGTTAGGGAAATTGGTGGTGTTCGGATCTTAGGAGGTTTTAAGTGGTCAGTCAGCATGTATCTGGCATTCAGCCCCTCCTGGCAGAAAGTGCTAACCTCCCATCTTGTTAAGTGTTCTCTTGGGGTGGCAGTACTGCCTTGGAGGGTGGAAGTGCCAAGAGGAGGGTGATGGTCATTATAATACCTGCTGTGGGCACTTTGCTGTTGTTTCAATGCCTGGGCACTCAGGCATGGGCATGGGAGGGATGCTTTCTGGGGAAGGACGCCTTTGAATGACTCGGTTAGTGGGAAGCAAGGTCAGCTCTAAATCCTGTCTAGTTGAAACCATGGCTAGATTTCAAAAATGAGAGAAGAATCAAGGCAGATTGGACCCTTTCCTGTGAGTTAAACTGACCCAGAATAAGCAGTGCAGACATTTGACTTTTCTTCCTTCTCTCATTGGGTCTATTTGGTGGTGGTCATTGGGGGGAGCATCTGAGTGGTAGTGTTTGCCCGGAGCCCCACTGTTCTCTTTATCACATGCCACACATGTGATAGGGTAGGGACTGTCCAGCCCTTCTTAGGTAATAGAGGCTCATTATTAAATTGTCCTCTTGAATTTTTAAAATTTTCATCTTGATTATGAACTATATTCAGCTACAACTTAAAGAATTGTTTTCTTGCTTACGTGTATCTTCTTTATACTGCCAGCCTATTCACTCCAGGGTAAAACCAAGGGTCTTTGTCATGACTCTTACATTCTTCCCTGAAATGATATTAAAAACTATCTGAAAAAAAATTAAGAGGAACCATTTAAATTGTATATAAACCCATTTTAGAATGCCCTCTAGCCATGTACAGTTCTGATAAGCAGCACTTTGAACATGCAGTCTATTGCCTAGTTTCATCATGTACCTAGGTTTCTGGGGTCTTCCTTTACAACTTTAATTGTCTCTCAAATCATTCCTGGTAATGTTTAACTCTTACATTTTTGTGTAATTATTTGACAGAATATGTGGATTTTATACTTTTAGGACAGTTTTAGAAGACGACAGAAAGAAAAAAGAAAGAGAATGAAGGTGAGTTTTAACTCATAAGACTGGCAGTGCTATAAGTTTACAATTTGGGAGGAAGGTGTTCATTACAGTAGCTTTTAATTTTTTACCCAGTAGGATCTGGTTAGAGACATGGTACCCACCCAACTGCCTTCCTGCCTGGTATTGATTTTAAAGGAGTCCTATCTAAGCTCTGTCTCGAGTCTGAAGGGAATACTTGATGGGCAGGAGGGGTAGGTGGTACTTAGTTATTTGAGTTTTTTACAATAATCAGTTATTATTATTCTTTTTTTTAAATAAAAGCAGTCAACCTTTGGTACCCCTTGAAGTCACTATGCACTGTCTTTTAACTTCGTCAGGTTAATCTTCCTGGAATAGGATGCATGCATGCTCAGTTGCATCCGATTTTTTTGCAGCTCTGTGGATTGTAACCACCAGGCTCCTCTTTCCATGGGATTTTCCAGGCAAGAGTGCTGGACTGGGTCGCCATTCCTTTCTCCAGGGGATCTTCTTGACCCAGGGATCGAACTCACATCTCTTGCTTGGCGAGTGGATTCTTTACCGCTGTGCCATCTGGGAAGCCCGCAGAATAGGATAGCTACCTGCAGTTTTGTTGTTTCTCTGCTCAGAAATCAGCAGTGACTCTTTAGTCCCCCTCAGAGTCCATTCTCAGTCTGGCTTGCAGAGTGCACTGGCGTCTGGTCGAGTTCCTGCTGCCAGCTCCTCCCTTCCTGTCGTCTCAACATCCTCTAAACAAGCCAGGCTGCCCCTGCCCCAAGCCTGGCCCCTGTTGGCTCGTCCAAAGGTTCCTCCTCCCATCTGTGCACACTTCACCTTCTCCATGGCTTCCCTTGCTGCCTGGCTGGTGCCTGGGTTGAGCAGGCCTTTCCTTTACCTCTTGTGATTCTTGTCATCCTTCCTAGATTCTAAACTCAATAGAGTTGAGGGACTGCCTTTTATTTTCAGATTTTATTGGGTTTGATCAATTTCAGGAACCTAGAAAGGAGAAGAGTAATTTATTGCTGAATTAGTTCCAAACAACTTAGATCTGGGGAGAAGCCTGTTTAGTTACTGCTTTCTATTTTCTTAATTTTTTAAATTGAGGTATAGTTGATAACTGAAGAAGGGAAAGGCTTACCCACTCTAATTTTCTGGCCTGGAGAATTCCATAGACTGTATAGTCCATGGGGTCACAAAGAGTTGGACACGACTAGGTGACTTTCACTCACTCATTCATAGTTGATATACAATATTATGTAAGTTTCAGGTGTACAGCATAATGATTCACAGTATTTAAAGGCTATAATCTATTTATAGTTGTTATAAAATGTTGGCTGTGTTCCCTGTGGTGTACAGTATATCCTTGCAGCTTATTTATTCTATCCATAATAGTCCATACTCTGTATGATTATTTTCTTTCAGTCAGTATTTGTTTTTAAAACATCTGTCAGTCATAGCTGTCATCTATTATAGCTGTTGTCATAGCTCTGATTGGCAATAAAGAGTTAAATTCTAGCAAGATGAAGAGTGAATAAAAGCTGTATTTCCTAAGTACAAATCAAACTCTTGACTTTTTTTTTAACCATTAAGGTAAAATGTTAATGTTATTTGTTATTTTTATTTGACTAGAATTATGTCTTGAACATGTAGAGAAATTGTAAGTAAATGTAGTAGAACAGCCTGAGACTTGAATAGTTCCATAGAGTGGAACTGAATGTGATGATGGCTATTCTCAAACGTCACATGTATGTACCAGAACAATGAATTATATGTACTTTTAGAGCAGAGTTGCTATCAGACTGTTTACAGGGTGAGTTACCATCATATCAAAGTGTAAACAACCCTGAATGTTAACATTTCATCTTTTACATGCTTATAGTGGGGTCTCTTTCCATTGCCCTCTTTTTTTTCCTGTCATCCAGTTGTGTTGTGGTTTCATTTTAATTTCTACATTCGTTTGTCTTCATTTATTTTAGAGAGATCAACCATCTTTCTCTCCTGGTGGAATATTAACCCCTCATGCCCTTGGTTCAAGAAGCTCACCAGGATCTCAAGTGGCCAGTAATCCAAGACAAGCAGCTTATGAAATGAGGATGCAGAATAATTTGGTAAGGGACTCACTTTTCATGTAGCGTGAAAGGGTGGTGGCTTACCAGGTGCCCCTTGTAGTTGTGTGTGAATTTGATTATATAGCCTGGAGGTGTTTTTTGTTTTACAGCTTTTCTCAATGTCTTTTGCCTTGGGATATTTTTATTTCTGTTAAATCTGCCTTTATCAGTATGAAATGATCTAAATGTGAATATGAAATATGAAAATACCTAAATGATGTGAAAGGAATGAAAATGCATGTAAATAAGATGGCTTAGTGGCTGCAGTGTTTCTGTAATGAACATGGGCCTCAGTGCTTCCAGCTCCTCCCCAAGGCATGGTGGTGATGGTGGTGGAAGCATGACGGGACATCCACATGTCTCATAGCTGGGGCAAGAGAGGAGGGAGGGTTTTGCTACCTAATTTCCCCTTTCTTCCAGTTCCAGCAGTTGTGGGCATTTTGCAGAATGGTATTCCTCAGTCTGTTAAGTACAGGTGCTCATTACTGCCTAAACTCTCGCTCTCTGATTCAGTCATGGAATAGATCCAAGTATCTATTTTAAGGTAGCTCTCACTACCGAAATTCTAGTTGGTCCCTGTTTGTAAACTCAGGAACTAAATTGATTTGCCTTGTGATATCCCTCCATGTTTGAACTTTGTAATCCAGACTGCAGGAGCAGATCATCTCAGCTGGCAAGGCTGTACTCTGCCCATTAGCTTTCTGTTGTATTGACAAAAGACCCAAGAGCCCAGGGCACATGGCAAGATAGCAAGCAGGGATGAGGGACTGGACCATGAGCTAACACAGACAAACAGCAGATGATCGAAGCTATTGCTTATTTCAGTCTAGCAGGCCTGAGAGAAAGAGAACTCTGTACAGGAAAAAAAAGATACATAACTTGTTACTATGATGAATTGAAGGAAATTGTGTAACTTTGGATATTTAAGTTTTATTATTCCTATTAGTTATCCTGTTGATGTTCAAGTTCTTTATTGTAGGGCAATCCTACATGTGGAAATTTTGCCATGTCAAGAGACTGAATTTATGTCCCTATTAATTCACAATGAGAAGTTTTAGGGACCTTAGATTTGAAATTGAAGAAACAAGGTTTTGCATCTTCCCAGGGAAGAAGCTTGCCTTACTGTTGTGGGTTTGTTTTTTTAAAATTTTTATTTATTTATTTTTTAGTATTATTTTTATTTTATGTTGGAGTATAGTTGGTTAACAGTGTGTTGGTTTCTGGTTAAATTCAGCTGTACACACATATACATGTATCTGTTCTTTTTGCTCTTTGTTTTCTTGTCTTATTACTTGCACCATTAACAGTGAGCTGCAGAGGGTCAGTGAAAGGGATTGCAGTGAGACTCTTGAGTAGGACAGAAGAAACTGATGTTTGTCATTGAAGAGCACAGTGGCTACGGTCCCCACAGAGTGGACCTGAACGTGACTGGCAGCACCGTGTTGATGATGGAGTGCTGTTTCTTAACATCAGGGAGGCGTTAGGTCTAAACTCTGTCACCTGTGACACCTGGCCATACAGTATCATGAGTAAAGTTGATATTCTACATTTTAAAACAAAGGGTTATGGTATTCTACATTTTAAAACAAACTCCATGTGAAATGTAATTTTGCTTTGTTGTAACAGACTTTCTTAGCCTATGGTTTGAACTGCCTTTATGCTCAGATTTTAGGTTCATCAAAATAGCCTCCTGAACTTCTCAATTTAAAAAGTTCAATTTACTCAAAATATCTAATAGATTTTCACTAACAAAACCTTTATTGTGAAAACCTTTTCTGCTGCATATGTTTTTGTTCACTTAAAACTAAAGTTGCAGAAGATTTTAATTTTTAGTTAAATATTAAAGTACTGTAGGGTATGCCTATCATTGAGTTAGGTACGTAGAGAACAGAACACTGAATTTAAACTGGTATCCAAGTCTTTGAAATACTAATGTATATTCTTCTGAGATGACCAGTAGATTTTTATTTGTACATTGAATTTTAAAGCATGTATATAAAATATTTAATAATTTAATAGTTACCTGGCTGAGTCTTATTACTAAACTGTTGCTTTCCAGAGTGGTTATACTGTGCTAGGTTGAACACATAACATTTAACTTCATTTTCACCTGCTTGGCTATTTTATATGTTGTTAATTTATATATTTATCTTTTCACCCCTTTACAGTTTTGCCGTTTGATTAGTAGAAAGTGACTGTGAATTTGTAAGATCAGGGAATTACCAAAGAAAGAAATATTTAAGTAATAATTTTAAAAATCTATAAAATTCAATTTTTCTTTTGAAGCAGTTTTTGTCCTAAGAACGTTCAAATTCATTTAAGCATAGGAAGCTTGGTACCATATTACTCTTTTTGGGGAGAAGTACAATAGGCCAGAATCAGTCTTTATGCTTTCTAAATATATTCACCATATCTATTTAACAGGTTTAAAAAATAACAGCTTTAAATAAGGTATTACCATGAAGCATGGTGGTAGAAGCAGTGGGATGTAGCTTCTTTTGTGAAAGGAATAATCAAATCCTTCCTCTGTAATGTCATAATTGTCTGCAGAGTCCTTCAGTCTCTCCTAATACGAGTTTCACTTCTGACGGCTCCCCATCTCCGAGAGGAGGAATTAAACGAAAAGTGGAGGACAGTGACAGTGAACCTGAGCCAGAGGATAACGTCAGGTGAGGCCATTTTTGGGTAGCACTTTGTTAGCAAATTGCTGAAATAGAGGTGGTCTAATTAATGCTATTTAGCTCAAAGAAGCAGTGCCTTCAGTTGCTTGCCTGTGATCTTTTTATCCACCAGTAATTAATGTGGAGGGTTAGGATAGTCAGTAAATTCCAGTGAGATATGTAAGCTATAGCTGTTAAACCTAAGTATCTAGATTAGTATGCGTGCAGGTTCTCATCCTCCAAGCCACTTTTCCTCTGAGACCAGGCGCTAGATAGGCTAGGCATGAGGTGCTTAGCTCTGACTATGTGTTCTGAATGTTACTGTATGGGGATTAAATTTTCAGGCTGCTTAACCCAGAAAGTTCAGTAACACTTGGATACTTGATATAGTTTGCTTTAATTTTCTCAGTTGAAAAGTTTCTTCCTCAGGATGAAATATGCAGAAATCATTTTGTTAAGAAATAGGTATATTTTTAAAAACCACAGATTTGTATATGCACAGTTCTATTTCATGACAGAGGAGTTTCCCTTTAACTGTATACTTAATATTTATGATGGGAAACTTTGATTCTTTCATTTGTCCAGATCAGAGATTAAATAACCTCTTTTATAATTAAATCTAAGCTTGAATCCTAGACTCCCAAGTGTAAAAGGCCAACAGTCTCAATAAATGTAACTCATTAATAATTTAGCAAAATAATATAGTCCAAAGTTAAGTGAACAATAATGGTCCAAAAGAATGCACAAAAGAAGCTCATGCTTCTTATGTAGATTATGGATGGTGTGTTTGTGTTTATGATTAGAAACCTCACAAATGTCATGTGTGGTTCTGCATTTTCCAAACAACCTTTGATGTCAGACACTGCAGTCTGTGATGATGTGTCATCGTACTTCTACCTTACTGAGTTTTTGTCCTCTGCTTCTGTAACAATGGATTTTCCTCTTTGAGTGTTTTTTGTCTTACTATGAAGTCATCATGATCTGGCTAGCTTAATAGTAAACTAATTAATGCTAGCTTAATAGTAAACTTGATTTATTTAGTATTTTATTGTTTAATTTTGGTGCTGGGAATAATCATGATGGAAATGCTGCTATGACGAAATGCTTGGGATTCTTAGCATTTATTTTCTTACTGTCTTTTGTATAATAGTGATAGTCTACATCATGAATAGAGATATTTCTCCAGATTGATGTTCTGTGAATCCTTTGTGTAGCTATGAAACCTTTCATAGCTAGAATGGCATATAGTGAAGAACCAGTTACCCCAGGTCGCATTTTGCTGCACAAAATAAATGGAGATCAGGCCCAGCTGCTTACAGACACAGCTCACAGCTCTGACGACTGATGCTCAGACGCTGAGTATGGCTCCTGAGGAAGGAGCTGGCAGGGCTGCTCCCACTCCCAGGGTGCACCCTGAAAACAAACAGGCTAAATGAGATTCCTACTTTCTGCCTTTTTTAAAAAAAACAAAATCGTCTCTGCACTTCTTTCACTTAGGGAAAACAGGCATTGATGGAGGTCTTCTGCACAAGCCAAGTAGTGTAAAGTGAACTTTGGAAAGGGCTTACCTGTATTCTGAAACATGACTGCAGTTAATTTGTAAGGTCTGGCACATGGTAGAAAGTGGCCTTACTGTAGAAGCATTTTGAGATCTGTCCTGATGAAAAGAAAAATTATTTTGGCTTCTTTGTGTTCTTTCAAGAAAATGTTTTAATCTCTCAGAATGAGAAATCAGTACTTTGTGGCTCTTCTCATTGTATGTTTAGTAATTAATAGTGAATTGATTGGCCTGCTTCTATGTTTTACCAGAACATGCATATATACGTATGTACATGTGCATGCATGTCCTTCCCTTTAACTCTTAGCTTTAAGATGCCCAAGCATGAAGAGTATAGATTAGCTATACCAAGTTTCTGCCTGGTTTCTAGATTATTCTTTTATAAATTGTGTTTTACCTTTAAAAGAATTACCCATAGCAAATCTTTTTTTTCAAAGTAGTTTAATTGACTTTCTTTATGCAGTTTAAATATATCCTAATAAACTGAGGAACTTGAACTATATAAAAATATATTCAGTATTTGAATCTTAAAATGTAGTTTTAGAATTATTCCACTGTCCAAAAGCATGTAAAACAGTATAAAAATTCAGGCAAACAAGTGTTATGTATCTGCACTTAGTCACTCAGTCATGCCCAATTCTTTGTGACTGCATGGACTATAGCCCACCAGCTCCTCTGTCCACAGGGATTCTCCGGGCAGGAACGCTGGAGTGGGTAGCCTATCTCTTCTCCAGGGGAACTTCCTGATCCAGGAATCAAACCAGGGTCTCCTGCATTGCAGGCGGATTCTTTACCAGTTGAGCTACCTAGGAAACCCTGTTACATATCTACTTTAGCATAAGTGATGATCCTTTTTTAAAATGTAGTTTTAGAATGATCTTACTGGAATCAGTGTTTTGAAATTTTGATGTTTAACTTCTTTAAGTTGGTAATAAATCCTGTGAAAGTGGAGTTTTTAGAAGATAGTTAAATGAACTGTGTTTGCTAGCGTTACTGTTGAACTCATTTACATTTCACCTGGACATTAGATATAAGTTGATCGGGGTGATAAATAGGTGTACAGTTACCATATTGAATCAGGATAAACTGATCTTGCCTGGTTTGTAGGTTATGGGAAGCTGGTTGGAAACAGCGATACTACAAGAACAAATTTGATGTTGATGCAGCAGATGAAAAATTCCGACGTAAAGTTGTTCAGTCTTACGTTGAAGGACTCTGCTGGGTTCTACGATATTATTACCAGGTACAAAGGATATTTTCCTCTAAATTTCTAGCTGATCATTTTAGAAAGATAATTTTTGTAATAATGTGTGTTATTGAGCCTAGTATTTGTTTCCAAAGCTCATTAATGTGTATTCAGAACTAATTTTTGTTGTTAAAGAATTTCAACATAAAGGAGTGTTGTTGAGTATGCTTTGTCTTGCAAATGACTACAGTTTAGCGTTTTTTTAAATTGGAATAAAAAAACAACTGAATAACTAATAGGTAGTCACTAAATGAATTGGAAGAAAAAAAAATAACCGAGCAACTATTAGATGGTCACTAAATTACAGAACAAAAGAGAAAGCCTGGAAAGTACTAGTAAGAATTGGAAAGGAATTTGAATGATACCATTTCCTCCATGTAAAGTAATGATGTTACTTGAAGTCTGACTTAAAGCCTTTGGTAATTGGGATGTCAGATTGGTGAGAAGTTAGGTAGACATGGGGGTTGTAACTCATAGTTAGTATCTGGTTTTGTGTTTGTAGAATGAAGCAAGTTCAGTTTGTTGTGATCTGTAATTAGTAGAAAGTAATTTAATGTGTTAAGTATCAACTATAGAATATTTTAATAAAGTGTTTTACTCCTACAAAGATTAATTCACCAGGCACAGAGTCAAATACATATCATTGAATATTTTTATAAGAAAAAGAAAGTTCTCACTGAAAATCTAGGGAATTCTCAAATGAAGCTTTTGCTGGTTTTGTTGTCAATCATGGTGATGTCCCTTGTCCATCTGTAGGCTCAGTGTCAGCTACACTTTTGTTCTTCATTTTAACTGGAAGCTCTAGAGTTGTAAAGAAATACCACCAAACACATTTGAAGGACAAAAATTTCACCAAATTGTGTTTGTGAATATAAAATTTGGTATTAACTACTGATTTTAAAGGTGTTTTGCAGTATTTTTTAAAATAAAGGGGCCATTGATATGAAGTGAAAGGTTCAAATTGAATCAAAATAACTTAAAACTCATGGAAAAATTAATACATGGACTGTCTACTAGAAATCATATGTTTTGTAAATAGAATATTATAGATTAATAGCCTAATATTTTTTGGTTTTCTGTGTATATCATTAACATAGATTTGTGGCTTTGCTGTTTTGAATGATTCCAGGGCTGTGCATCCTGGAAGTGGTATTACCCATTCCATTATGCACCATTTGCTTCAGACTTCGAAGGGATTGCAGACATGCCTTCTGATTTTGAGAAGGGTACCAAACCGGTAAGCTGAGCTATTTAGAGCCATAAAATTTGTAGAATTTTGGCTTAGATCAAAATTGTGTGTCATATGTTAAACTTTTTGTTTGTTTTGTTTTTAATAGTTTAAACCACTGGAACAACTTATGGGGGTTTTTCCAGCTGCTAGTGGTAACTTTCTACCTCCATCATGGCGGAAGCTCATGAGTGATCCAGTGAGTCTCTCCCTACCACCCCCCCGCAAATCTTAGACACGTTCATTATTTTGCAAAATAACAAGTGCATTCTATTTCTTCAACCTGCTAAATAAGTAAACTTCTTAATATCTAAATAGTAAACGTAAGAATTGTTCTTGATTCGTGTTAGTGATGGTTTTTTTTTTTCTTATGATACAGAAACTTTGCTGTCTGGCTTGAGAGAGTAAATGTTTGGAGTTGTTCACAAGATTAGCCAAATTTAAATTATTCTATATTATCAACATGTTACTGTATTAATGTTAAATTCAAAATGATGTACCCGATATATTCTGAGATGTATTTGCCATGAGTCTTGGTGTTTTGAGTGTGTAGCTGGGTTTTTGTCATACACTTTACTAACATGAGTCACAGTTGCATTTCATAGTTAAAAGAGTGAAGTACGGAAACAGTGCAAGTATTTGAGTTCTTCTGTACATTTTTCACTACTTTATTATTTTTTTCTGCTTTTCTTGGCTGTCAGTACCCTACTTAGTAAATAAAATGCATTTGTATTTTGAAGAAATTCTTAAAACAGTTATTCTGTTCTCCGCCTACCTGTAAGCCATTATTTTTGTTTGTTCCGGCCTTTGTGGTGGCTGCCAGACCTAAGACTGGCACACCTGGAATCCCCTCCTAGCTAATCTTGTGTGTGTGGAGGAGTGAGGCACAGCTGGGAAACAGGGTTCTCTATAAATTCTTCACTCTACACTGGATCCACAGATATCTACTCTAAAATTCTTCTGTGTTAATATCTTTATTTTTATCTTTTAAAATTGTTGATTTTTTCCCCTTGGACCTGCTGTTTAAAGAATACTACTTTAAAAGGAAAGCTTGTTTTCTTATCAGGCATGATAGCATGATCAAAAGTTTTATATCAAATTTTTCATAACAGAAATGTGTAACTTCACTTTTTGAATCTGTATTTGTCTCCCTGCTATAGGATTCTAGTATAATTGACTTCTACCCTGAAGATTTTGCTATTGATTTGAATGGGAAGAAGTATGCATGGCAAGGTAAAATTTAGACAGTATTCCTTTTTATTAATTTTCTCTTTCTGATAAAACTGTATACTAACATGACTTATTCCAGAAAAACATCTGCTGCTTCTTCATTGACTATGCCAAAAGCCTTTGACTGTGTGGATCGCAACAAACTGGAAAATTTTTCAAGAGATGGGAGTACCAGACCACCTTACCTGCCTCTTGAGAAATCTGTATGCAGGTCAGGAAGCGACAGTTACAGCCAGATGGAACAACAGTTAGTTCGAAACTGAGAAAGGAGTACATCAAGTCTTTATATTGTCACCTTGCTTATTAAACTTACATGTAGAGTACGTCATGCAAAATCCTGGGCTGGATGAAGTACAAGCTGGAATCAAGATTGCTGGGAGAAATATCAATAACCTCAGATACGCAGATGACACCACCCTTATGGCAGAAAATGAAGAGGAACTAAAGAGCCTCTTGATGAAAGTGAAAGAGGAGAGTGAGAAAGTTGGCTTAAAGCTCAACATTCAGAAAACGAAGATCATGGCATCTGGCCCCATCACTTCATGGCAAATAGATGGGGAAACAATGGAAACAGTGAGAGACTTTATTTTCTTGTGCTCCAGTGCTGGGCTACAACCATCACTGTAGATGGTGACTACATGAAATTAAAAGACAATTGCTCCTTGGAAGAAAAGCTATGACAAACCTAGACAGCATATTAAAAAGCAGAGACATTACTTTGCCAACAAAGGTCTTTGCCAACAAAAGTCAAAGCTGTGGTTTTTCCACTAGTCACGAATGGATGTGAGAGTTGGACCATAAAGAAAGCTGAGCACTGAAGAATTGTTGCTTTTGAACTGTGGTGTTGGAAAATACTCTTGAGAATCCCTTGGACTGCATGAAGATCAAATCAGTCAATCCTAAAGGAAATCAGTCCTGAATATTCATTGGAAGGACTGATGCTGAAGGCCACCTGATGCGAAGAACTGACTCATTTGAAAAGACCCTGATGCTGGGAAAAATTGAAAGTGGGAGGAGAAGGGGACGACAAAGGATGAGATGGTGGAATGGCATCACAAACTCAATGGACATGAGTTTGAGCAAGCTTGGGAGTTGGTGATGAACCGGGAAGCCTGGTGTGCTACAGTCCATGGGGTCACAAAGAGTCGGACATGACTGAGTGACTGAACTGAACTGAATGACTTACGGGATGAAAGAATTTTCTCTATTTTGCCATCCAAACTGGGATTAGCCATGATTAATGTAATTCTAATAGTCACATTATGATAAATAGTAAATCAGGTTGAGACAAATTAATCATTTTATCTTTTATCTTCTTTGAATTAATTAATGGAGCCTGGTACTTGGCTCCTGTTAGTCACTGATGCCTGATGAAGTTGCTTGGTGATGTATTAATAGAAACACGCAAGAGTATCCATGTAGAGATTTACTTACACTCTTTTGAAAAATATATTAAACATTTAGTTTAAATGTTTAACATTGATCATCACTTAAAGTTTATTTGTCTGTATATTATTTTTTCATTCCTTCTGTTCACAGACTTTGTAGAAATAAGGGCAGTAAAAATTAGTATTAAATATAAGGTGATAATTTAGTATTCAAAAAATGTGTAATAACAGTAGAACACAAGAAGGTCTCAAGCACACTAAGCCAGCTGTTGTTTCCCATCAAAGTCCCTTTCAACAAGTCATTTTAACCTGTTCTTCCACCATTATTTTTCTGAAATGATAAGTGTGTTTAGTACTACCATTTTTCACACCTTTTCCCTTGATTATTCTTTGTGGTGCAGAAGATCAATAAAATAACTCAAAGAGAATTGTGGAACAAAGGGGAATAAGTAATAATTTACCAATTGAAATAATTATTTTATGAGATTTTAGAGTTGACTTGCACAGTAACTGGAATTTCTAATTAACTTGAACAGAATGGTACTGGGAAATGCAGCCCATTGCTTGGGGCTATGCAGGTGTAGTGCTGTGTGGGCATATTGTGTTACACATATGGATTGAGATTTAGGTTGCTTTTGAAGATGCTTTGTGGAGGAGTAACAGGGAGAGGAGACATAGGAGAATAGGAAATAGTAAATAAAAATATAAGTGTATTTATGTGAGTGTGTGTTAAACGAGTGAGTAAATACATAGACATGCAGACAACCTGCTATTACTATAGTATAAATTACCCAGAGGAAAGGTCAGGCAGTGTGCATCAGTTACAGCTTCTCCACATCCTTACTGATAGTAGCTTTCTGTTTCCTTTGATAGTAGCCATCTGGATGGGTATGAAACAGTGTCTTATTGTGGTTTTTATTTTCATTTTCCTAGTGATTAGTGATATTGATCATTGTTTTCATTTGCTTATTAGCTATTCCTGTATCTTTTTTGGAAAATTGTCTGTTCAAGTCCTTGGCCCATTTTTGACTTGGGTTTTTGGTACTGTATGGTGGATGTCTTTTGTATGTTCCAGACTTTGATCTTTTATCAAATACATGATTTGCATATATTTTCTCCCATTCTGTGTGTTTTCTTTTTCCTTCTGTTGATAGTGTCCTCTGATGCACAGACATTCTTAATTTTGGTGACATCCAGTTTTAGTTGGAGTGTTTTGTTGTTCCTGCCTTTACTTTTGGTGTCTTAAGAAATCACTGCCTGGCCCTGTGTCATTGAAGCTTCCTCTGTATGTTTTCTTCTAAAAGCTTGATAGTTCTGGCTGTTTACATTTAGGACATTTGAGCCATTTTGAGTTTATTTTTGTATATAGTGTAACGTAAGAGTCCAGCTTCTTTCTTCTGTGTGTGGATATCCGTTTTCCCAGTGCTGGTTGCTGACAAGACTGCTTTTTCCCCACTCAGTGGTCTTGTGGGGGAGTTGTTCCTGGGCTGTCTGTTCCATTGGTCATTGTCTGTCTGATGCCAGTACCGTATACTGTTTTAATTACTGTACCTTTGCAGTAAGTTTTGAAATCAGAAGATTGGAGTCCTCTAACTTATTTTTCTTTGTCAAGATTGTTTTGAGTCCCTTGAGATTCCAAATGAATTTTAGGGTGGGTTTGCATGCGTGCATGCTCATTCGTGTCCAACTCTTTGGGACCCCCCACTGGACTGTAGCCCACCAGGCTCCTCTATCCATGGGATTCTCCTGGCAGGAACACTGGAGTGGGTTGCCTTCCTTCTCCAGGAGATCTTCCCGACCCAGGGATTGAACCCATTTCTGCATCAGCAGGCAGATTCTTTACCACTGCACCACCCGGGCAGTCCCAGCATGGGTTTAACTCAGACCTTTAATATTTTTTTATCTTATATAAATATTTTCACTTAGTAGACTCTGTACCAAGAATATACCTTTCTTGAGGTAAAACTTACTACTATTAGGAGGTATAGTTTTTTTCTCCATACATGTGTTTAAAACTTATGGAAGGTAACGATAATACTTAGTTAAGTTCTTGCCTAAATTGAGTACATCTAAAATGATAGAGGATAAAACTTATCTGGGTATATTTCCAACATTTGTTGACCATACAAATACTATATGTAATAATATAACAGGTATTTCAAATGTGTTTTTTATATGAACAGAATATAAGTTATTTGATCAGAGTCACACAGTGTCAGAAGTAAGATCAGAACCTGGAAAGTGTGACCACTGTTTTTGCCTAAATACTACCACCATTTGGACTGCTTCTGGGCTGTTGAGACGATTAAATGAGCCATTGGATATAAGTGCTCAGGAAAAAGTCACCACTGCTGTCGTTTTTACTATCATTTCATTCTCGAGCACCACCATCTTCATACCTGGGTGCAAAGTATTCTTTCTTCCACTGGCCAGTAGGTCTTGTTTGTTACTTATTAACCATATTGCTGTCATTAGCACTGCAAATTACTTACTGTTTGCTTCTGGAGTTGATATCGTAGGAAAATCTCTCATAATTTGTTTAGATCCTGAATCTAGTAGGTAGAAAATGAAAGCTAGGTAGTGTTTTAGCTTTTCATGATAACTTATGTGTGTGACTACCTAAACTCAAATAACTCTTGGAAGTTTTTTTCCATCTAAGTGTTTATCAGCTTTTTGACCCTATGAAATTCACACTAGAACTTAGTTTCTTTTTAACTTAAAAAAATATATATGTATTCTCCTTAGTAGGTGGTACAATTGAACACATTTCTTAACTTTGAAAATGTGGCAGCTAAATCATTAATGACAACTTTGGAAACTTTCCACTTCTAATCATTTTAAAGGGAATAATCATAAATGCAGCAGTTTTGAATGGCAGTAGTTTCAAAACTGTTTAGCTTCATTTAGCATTTCTCTTTGCTATTTAAGTTTTTTATTTGTCAAAGATACTATTTATACTATAGACAGCATAACTTACTAAGCTTCAAAAGCTTCATATGTTTTTCTAGTAATGGATCCTGCATTTACTGGTGTGCTTCTTTGAAGATGATGCACATGGTCTAGCTAAAACAATGACCTTAATTCTATCACACTCCAGAGGACAATTTTTAGCCTGAAAATTAACATCTCTTCTACCATCCCCAAGTTATTTAAGCAAACAAATCTCTAAAATTTTTGTGTAAGTTAATTATTAGGTTTTAAAGTGTGATAGAACTTCTGTATACTTTTGTTGAATGATCTTGTTTTATGAAAGAATCCAAGGTTCTAGAATGATGAAAGGATAAGCCCAAGCCCTTGGGGAATTGACTAACTTGCCCAAGGCCATCTTATAAGGAAGATGAGAACAAGCTGCTATCTTAAGTATTCTTTTAACGTAAAATTTTTATTATCACAGAGTTAAGATCAAAGATGGTTTTCCATATGAGCCATTTTAAGAATGGAAAATTGAAGGTGTTTTTCTTCTACATTTGAATTTTGACTAAATAGTTCAATTCCAAGATGTTTTTATATTTGTGGGAATATTCTACTAGAGATGTCCATTTGGACCAGTTGACATTGAGGTGACTCTAATACTGGGGGCGGTTGGTGTGCTTTTGTGTCCCCAGGTGTGGCTCTGTTGCCGTTTGTGGACGAGCGGAGATTGCGTGCTGCCCTGGAAGAGGTGTACCCGGACCTCACCCCTGAAGAGAGTAAGGCCGCGCCCACCGGGTGGCACAGTCTGTGTGACACAGGCTTCATGTTTGCTTATAAATTAGACCTTTTTATTTCATTTGTCAACTTTTTCATAAAGGAGGCATAAATCATTGATTTTACTTCTTTGTAACAAAAATTAGTTTCTTAAAATTAATACTACCTGTACATTGAGTAGTAATTAAATAGTAAATTAAATTGAAAGTTTTTAAGTTATAAGTGTTTGATTTCCTCCATCTCCCTTCTTCCCTTCATCTTCCCCCACCTCCCAGATTATAATAATTTTGCTTGAAGGTTAAGATGAATTGCAGGCATTTACTCTCAGATTGTTAACTTGAAATGTTATTTTTCGCAACAAGTGGGATTTTGTCATTATATTGATAGTTAAAATATTAGGAAATTGCAAGGTTGGGTTCAACTGGAAAATTTAATACCAGTGTAATAAACCAATATAAATTATTTTATCAGCCATCCTTAGGATAATTTTTGTTCTCAGATGATACAATTTGTATTTCCTTGGGGAATGTTTATATCTTATAAGAAATTGAGTCCTACATAAATAAAATCTTGCAATTCTATGTGCAGATATCTTTTAGTGACTTTTTTTCCTAATAGTCATTGATTTTTAAAGTTTTTTTTGAGATTAAAATTTTTTTGATAATCATTGATATTTGAAACCGTATTTATTGTCAAAGTGTTTTTTCTTCTGCAGAGGCACATCACCTAAATTTAGGCCGCCTCTTGTTATTTTCTCACAAACTCTATAATTAAGTTTTTTAAAAAGCATTCATTTATTTATTTGGCTGCATAGGGTCTTGGTTGCATTATGCAGGATCTTTTGCTCTAGTGCTTGGGCCCTCTAGTTGTAGTGCTCAGGCTTAGTTCCCCGACCAGGGATCGAACCCGCACCCTGCACTGGCAGTTAGATTCTTAACCACTGGTCCACCAGGAAAGTCCCTATAATAAAGCTTTAAAAATTTAGATGCATCTCCTAATTTTGGTCTCATAATAAAAATTGCTCTTGTGGATATAAGTTTGATCTTGTCCTGCGTTCCCCCCCCCAGCCAGAAGAAACAGTCTTGGAGGTGACGTCTTATTTGTTGGGAAACATCACCCACTGCACGACTTCATTTTAGAGCTGTACAAGACAGGTTCCACAGAGGTATGGTTTCTTTTCCATCATGATGTGTTTCTTGACAGTGTATTCATTTGATTATTTAATCAGGAATACATTTTTACAATGTTGGCCAAATATAAACCTAATTTACCATTCAGAGCATTTTTAAGTGTGTAATTTTGTGGCATTAAGACCATTTACAAAGTTGTGCATCTTCTTGATCAGAAACTCTGTACCCGCCAGACAGCATTAAACACTCCTCTGGACATCCTTCCCTGCCCCCAGCCTCTCAGAACCTCTCTGCTACTTCCTGATTTTATGGAGTCGCCTAATTTTGACATCTCCCCTAGGTCACATCATATAGTATTTGTCCTCCCATGTCTGGCTCACTTCATTTAGCAGAATTTTCAAGGTTTAGCCATCTTATGTCAGTGTTTCTTTTTTTTTTTAGGGCTGAATAATACTTCATTTGTGTATACACTACATTTCATTAGTCCACTCATCTCTTGATGGGAACTTGTGTGGTTTCTACCTTTGGGGTGTTAAGAATGGTAGTCCTGTGACCACTGGTGAACAAACATGTTTGAGTTCCTGCTTTCCATTCTTTCACCTGTATAATAAGACTGGGTTGTTTTTTTTTCCCCCCCAGTCAGTGGATGTACCACCTGAGCTATGTCATGGGATCCAAGGGAAGTTTTCTTTGGATGAGGAAGCTGTTCTTCCAGATCAGTAAGCATCATTGTATATAATTGAGGGGGTGGGAGGATGTTTAGTTAGCATTTCTACTTTGTTTCCTAAATGTTTCATTTTCTAGAAATAATAAGAAAGTAGTGAGAAAACAAAACAACATAAAACCCCTGGACTTGGGGTCAGAGCCCAGCTCTTGAGGCAATCCACAAGGTCAAAATTACTTTCATAATCTTATTAAAGTGTCAGGATGTCGTGTACCTTGTTGTGTACGTGTCTCTCAACTGTTTGGTGTTCCTTATTTATGAAATACCTGTTCTGTTTTTCTATCCAATTATCTGTTCCCCCACTGCCCCCTTTTTGGTTTATAGAATATAAAGAATTCTTATACCAGAATTCTTTACAAATTCTGATATAAACCCCTTGTTCATAATTGTTTTCTATTAGTGAAATTACAAACAGGGCCCTTTTTAAAAGTTACCTATGATTATATTGTTTTTTATTGGTTTAGTGATTTCTCTCTCTCAAAGCCCAAGAAACATAGCAGCACGTTGTTTCCACTTTTCCCAAAGGTTACAACTTATTCTTTTGTTTCTTTTTAGAGTAGTATGTTCTCCTATTCCAGTATTAAAGGATCTGACACACAACGCTGTGATCAGGTAAGTTTCCCCAAATTCCTGACATTTGCCCAGAGTACAGCTCTGAACTTGCAAATAAGTTTAAGAATAGACCTGTGATTCACAGGGAAATGGTAACTGTTACTCCAGCAAGTCTTTGATATTTGGAGAGTCCCTGTGTTGCAGACCTCCCAGTAGAGCCTCTTGACTTTAAATTATGTATATTGTTAAGGTTACTGACTTAACAGGCTTACTTTTCTGCTTTCTGGTTTCCCCTAACAACCTCTAATTCTTCCTGGATTAGAGAGGTGGGAGGTAGAAAGTAGGAGTTTCCAGGAGTTGTGTGCTGTGTAGGTTCAAATAGACCTCTGCACCCTGGAGGCCCACATGGCTTCAGGGTATTGTAACATAATATAAATTGCATTTATATTTGTGGCCCTGTAGAGTTAAAAAACAGAGCTCTTAATATACTTTATTTTGGTTAAGATGAGATAGAATGAATTTGTGGAATATTTTTTTAAATCAACAATTATAAACTTTTAAAGGGCTTATTTCTGCTACGTGGAAAACTCATACTTCATTTTCTCAATGGTGACAGCATTTTCTGCCAAGTATGTAAAACATAATATGGCTCTTTAGAATAAAAATCAGCAGATTTACTCTGCATCTGTGTAACTGCTGTATGAATCCCTAATCTTGGCGGCAAGGTTTATGTTGTTGTTTCCCTCCCTCTTTAGATGAGAATAGGGCAAATGTTCAAGTAACTCAAGGATTTTGTAAAAAGCTATTCCTGAATACTATTTTCCCATGTTATTATTTCTCTCACTCTTGGGGACTATTTTGGATTTTACTTAGATTTCTCATTGTGAAGTATAAGCATGTTTATTTTCCCATCTTTAATGGATTTAGATAGCAGCTGCCATTCCAGGAAGGCTTTCACTTATAGAAATCCTTTGTGAATTTGAAAAATCTTGCTAGATTAATTGCCTTCATCTCTCACCACCCCCATTCTTAAATTTCCGGTGAATCATTTTTTAACTTAATTTGTACTGACATATAGTTGCTTTACCCTTTATCTTTACCCACAGTTTTTGTTTATCTTGGTGTATAATCTGTTCTGGCTCTTTGTCTTTTGGCTCTTTTGTTAAAGGTGGGATTCAGAATCATAAGCTAGGTTCCTGTGTCCGCCACAAACAGTCTGATTCTGGCAGAGCCAGCGTGGACTCTGTGTTTAACCCCTGGGTCCCTGTTGCAGCAGACCTTCAGGCCGGTTACTGTCACCAGTCCTCTTCAGATTGGCACATGTTTGCTGTGCTCCTTAGTTTCTCAGTGTGTTTCCAAGGGTCTTCCTTCGCAGCCCCCTAGAAATAGTAAGTTCTACTTAACTTTCTAATTAGGACAGAGACTTGCCCAAGGAAGAGTTCCAAAGTTGGCAAATCCTGGTTATGATGGTGATGGTGATTTCTGAGCCTGAATTTCCTTTGGTGTTATTTGGTATCCATTGTTTTCACAAGATTATTAAATTTATAAAAGAAATCTCAAATCCAGCTGTATATTCAGGTATATGTTGAATATAACTTCATAATAAAATTGAGTTGATTTCCTGGAGATGCCTGAAAGACCAAAAGTAACTCTTTTCTTACGAGGTCATTTTCAGTCTTTTCTCTGAGGGGTCATGCTGAGACTGATGCAGTTTACTTTAGCTTTTTGGATGTTTGTTTCAGGGCTTCTTCTGTATCCCAGTGTTGTTCTTGCTTTATAAACAAAACATCTGAACATGCAACCTCCAGTCCCCCCTGCCAGTTACTCCTGTCTATGTTGACTCCTGGCATTCCCCCGCTTCTCTGTTTGCATGCATCTGGTGTTGGAGTCCGTATTTGAGAAACTGTCTCCTTGAGTCCACTTTGGTGGACTTTCCCTCACCTCCTGTCCCCATCACATTAGTTGTTACCTGTGTTGTTGAGGAAATATATTATAGAAGTTATTGAAGTGTCTTAAACTCATGGAAGGACTCTTAGAGAATACAGTCAACTGTGACCTAGGAATTTTTTTTCAATTATGATTCCATAAATCTTCCCACATAGTAGTAGTTTAACTGTGAGTAGAGCTGAGCCATCTCCCTGAATTTCTCTCGTCCTTCTCTTCTTCTACCATTGTAGCTTGCTCAGGTCTGCTATTTTTACAGTAGCTCTTTGGTAACTGTAAATATATAACACCTCTGTTTGATTCTCAGTTTTCTTCCCATCTGGAGGAGCAAGTGCCACCCTCCGTGTCACCTGGGCTCTCTGCCTACACTGGCTGCTGTGTCCTGTACCCACGCACACCTCCTTGACCATCCCTCCATCTTTCCCTCACCTCTTGTTCCCCCGTTGCCCAGACTTAGGAACTTCAACTTCTCATGGTACATGACTCTGTGTATTGATACCACTGCTCTGGAACCGTCTTTCTTTCCAATTATTTCTCATATCTGGCTTTTCCCAGTGAGCCTGTTTGTATTCTCTTCTCCTGGATTACTGTAGTGCTCTCCCAGCTGATTTTTTTTTTCCCCCAAATCCCACCTAGCTTCCCACTGAATCTTCTCTCATCTTTCTTAACCACTGCCCCCCTTGGAGACCTTTGGTTCCTGCCATAGTTTGATGGAGCTGTGCTGTGTATCTGGGTCCCCACAGCTCTGCAGGGACACCTCCTCCTTGCTCTCCAGGTTGGTCCCTCCATGAAGACCCCCTGCCACACATATGCGTGCATTTAGCCCACACTCACAAGGTCCTATGTGGAAGGCAAGTGACAGGCTTTGATCAACATCTTTCTTGTGCCTGTTGTGGCCTTTTCCACTTTCTTCCTTACTAAACTGTTAAACTTTTCCAGTCTGTCTCCCCTATTAGAAGAGGAGGCAGGCCCCATGGTTGGGCACTGTTTGTGCCTCTGTGCCCACCATGAGACCATGTATACAGTAGGCATGCTGAAAATTTTGTTTGGTAAACTGCTGAAAAGGCCTGTGGACACTAAGAGAACTGTTCTGAGATACTTTAGTTGCAGGCCTTGCTTTATTACCAGTTTTCCCTGTTTACTTTGTGTCTAGAAAGCCCCAACAAATCCATATACCTACCTACCACCTTGTCTCTCACCCTCTTAAACCTTTCACATTGCCTATTGTGCCTGGCCCTGCCCTAAGCCACCTGGAGTAGAGAACATCTGAGATAAAAACAGTCATGGTGAAGAGTGAGTTTATAAGGGGAACAGATTGAGTCAATGAAGTGCTGTTCAGCTGGTCTTGAGCTTATAGCATCTTTATTATAAATGGGACCATTTTTATGTACTTAAAATATACACTTAACAAAAATTTCTCTGTAACAGATGGGCCCTAATTATTTTAAGTGGCATTATTTGAAGAGAAAAAAAGTTAGCTATCTAAAACATCAACCAGTTCAATAAAACCCTTTTTCACTGATTACAACTGTAATCTGTAATCTTCAGAGGATCTTTGGAGAATATAAAAAAGCACAGAAAAGGAAAGGAAATGGTTGGAAATGGTTGCGTGTACAAATAACCTTCTGGTGAACGTGTGTCATAACCTTCTGGTGAACTTGTGTCTAGTCTGTTGCCTGTATTTCCCCTTGTCATTAAGTATTTTGTTACTACATTTTAAGAAATGCCAATTGAGGATATAATTTCTATTTATTTATTATTTTAAAAAAATGTGAAAATTTATTTTTGGCTGCGCTGGGTCTTCCTTGCTGCACGTGGGCTTTCTCTAGTTGTGCTGAGCAGTGACTGCTCTCTGGTTTCGCTGCACAGGTATCTCATTGAGGTGGCTTCTCTTGCTGCAGATCACAGGCTTTAGGGCGTGTGGGCTCAGCAGTTGTGGAGCACAGGCTTGGTTGCCTCCGGCATGTGGGGTCTTCCTGGACCAGAGATGGAACCCACGTCCCCAGCATTGGCAGACAGATTCTTAACCACTGGACCTCCAGGGAAGTCTCTGAGGATACCATTTTTAGAAAGAACCATAGTTTCTTTAACCAGTCCACTATCCGCCCATACACTTAGGTTTTACAGTTTTTCAGCATTATGAATCCTGATGTTATGAGCATCCTTAGATGTAAACTAGGTGCATATCCAGAGTCCTAGAAGAGACATTGCTTTGTCAGAAGGAAGACTTGTGTGCTTTGGATGAGACACATACACACAGACACACCCACCCACACCCACACACCCACCCACACCCACACACCCACCCCCACACACTCAAAAAGGCGGTTTGGCCCAACTTATTAAAAGTCTGAGTCTGAATATACAGCCATCACATTGTTTCAAGTTGTGACTCTTTACATTCTCACAGAAACACATTAGTCGAGCAGGATATGGGGCTTCCAACAGGGAGGGTTTGTGTTTTTTCCCCTGTGGATTATCTGTTCATTATTTTTGATTTTGCAAATGTTTCTACTGTTTCTTGCAACAAGCGCTGATCTTGAAGATGTTCGAGGGAGGGTCTTCGCCATGGCCCGAACAAAAGGAAAGGTGGTTTTTACTTTTGTTGTTGCAAACCTCTTGTACCAGTGTTTGGTATCATACTGGAGTTTCTCAAGAGTTGGGCTGTGTCTGTTGTTCTTTCTCTGTGATCACCTACAATTAGGTGGAACATGACTTTGCACATAAAATTACACGAGGGCCACCCTGGGGATTAGTGGCAGTTTGGTGAGAAAGATGTACAGCCATTTGGCAGTTTGGCAGAATCTGCTGACTCAGATAATTTTGGGAGAAGACTTCTGAATTGTAGTCATTCTGTTTAAAGAGCCACAGTATCTAGTTCCCTGGTGGTGTAGTGGTTAGGATTCCAGGCTTTCACTGCTATGGCTTGGGTTCAGCCCCTCGCTGGGGAACGGAGATCTGCAAGCCACGCAGAACAGCCAAAAAAAGAAAAATAAAAAAACCTTAAAAATAAAACAAAGGTCACAAGTATCTAAATTTGGGGAGCCATGGCTGCGAGCTCCAGATCAGCAGCCAGAGCCGGGCCTCTCTGCCACGTATATGCTGGAGGTGTGTCTGGGGCTGTTCTTGGGTGGAACTGCGGCCGTCGCGGAGCCAGACCACCTGAGGGAGGTGGGCGTCACGGCAGTGCTGACAGTGGACTCAGAGGAGCCTAACTTCAAAACAGGGGGCTGGGGTCGAGGGTCTACGGAGTCTCTTCGTGCCAGCACTGGACAAACCCGAGACCGACCTGTTCAGTCACCTGGACCACTGTGTGGCCTTCATTGTCCAGGCTCGCACCGAGGGCCACGCGGTGCTGGCGCACTGCCATGCAGGGGCCAGTCGAAGTGTGACTGTAATAGCTGCTTTTAGGATGAAGACTGACCAGCTTACCTTTGAAAAAGCCTATGAAAACCTTAAGACTGTCAAGCCAGAGGCCAAGATGAATGAGGGGTTTGAGTGGCAACTGAAATTATACCAGGCAATGGGCTGTGAAGTAGATACCTCCAGTGCAGTTTATAAACAATATCATTTACAAAAGGTTACAGAGAAGTATCCAGAATTGCAGAACTTACCTCTAGAACTCTTTACTGTGGACCCATCTGCCATTTCACAAGGATTGAAAGATGGGGGTCTCTACAAATGTAGAAAGTGCAGGCGATCTTTATTTAGACAGTCTAGCATTTTGGATCATAATGAATGAAGTGGTCCTATAGCTTTTGCCCACAAGAGGATGATGCCGTCCCCCTTGCTTTCCACAGGGAGTCAGGCTCAGTGTACATCTTACTTCATTGAACCTGTACAGTGGATGGAATCCACTTTGTTGGGAGTGATGGATGGGCAGCTTTTACTGCTCCAAATGCAATGCCAAGTTGGGCTCTTTCAGCTGGTGTGGTGAACAGTGCTCATGTGGTGGATGGATAACACCTGCTTTCCAAATACATAAGAACAGAGCAGATGAGATGAAAATGCTGCTGGTTTGGGGATCACAAACAAGGAAAATATGAACTTGTTACATTTGATAACTTGCTGATATGTGCTACTCTTCCTTATTGTCATCTGTGGCAGATTGTGTAGTTTTTAGGCCATTAACATTTCATTTGCAGTGTGAGAAGATAAAATCACTTGATGTTACTTAGAAATTATACATTGTCAGCTTCTTATACTGTCTAAGTAGATTACTTTGTATAGAAATCAGAACTTTTTAATCATGTAAATTATACTTTGATATTAAAATCTTCTATAACCTAAATACTTTATTTCATATATATTAAAAGTTGTGATTTTTTCCTATCTTTTTAAAAAATTTATTCTTTAACTGGAGGAAAATTGCTCTACAGTCTTGTGCTGGTATCTGCTGTAGAAAAATGCAAATCAGCCATAATTACACATACGTCACCTCCTTAAAGTTGTGATTTTGGGAATGTTAGGTATGAATTCTCCAGGTCTAGATGGGCAGAATAATGTCCAAAAATTTAAAACTGTCATATTTAAGCGACATCCTTTTATTTCTAGAAAAAGGGACATTAGTAAAGCTACATAAGTCTGGCTTTTTCTTGGAAATGTAGAAGGAAAGGACATCAGTAAAATGCTGACTAAAATGTCAAAAAAAAAAGTACCTGAATTTACATGGTAGTAGTGAAGCAGGTTAATCTAGTGAAATCATTAAATTGTTTCTTGTTCTCTTCTAGTATCAATTTTAAAGACCCACAGTTTGCTGAAGATTACATTTTTAAAGCTGTCATGCTTCCGGGAGCAAGGTAACAACTGTACAAGTTAGAAAATATAAGCTCTTCAAGTTTATTTTGTGTAAGTGAAATCCATCCCTGTAACTAAATATTGTATTTTCAAATGGTTAGAAAACCCGCACCGGTCCTGAAACCTAGCGACTGGGAGAAATCCAGCAACGGACGGCAGTGGAAGCCCCAGCTCGGCTTTAACCGGGACCGGCGGCCTGTCCACCTGGATCCCGCAGCCTTCAGGGCTTTGGGGTGAGTGGTAGGTTTTTCTGTCTGTGTATTTTGATTGTTCAGAATCTTCCATGGAGCATTGTCAGAACTTATACCACAGATATTCGAGATCATTAAAAACAACTGTTCTGCAGCTATTTTAATGACTTTGATGCTTTTCTTCATTTTTTAAATTCAATTCTGTGCCTTTGGTTTATCTGTTGCTTTGTGTTGCCTGAGAATTCCATTATTTTCTCTCAAGAGATTTTGCTGTCTCTGACCATTATTTCAAAAGCATGAAACATGCTCTTTACCCTCAAGAGAGTTGTGACTGGGTTAACCTCTGGGTGTTACAGTCCCTCTGTGAGGAGCCGCCAGCTCCTGGGCTCGTGCCCATGTGTTGAGACCTCCGTGATGCCTGAGTGTATCTCCTGCCGTGTTAGTGAGGTCAAGCCTCTCAAAGTGTCTGCTGGCCTTTTGTATCTCTTCTGCTGTGAATTTCTGTTTTTTATTCTTTGCTTTCATTAGCTTCAAATTTTCTTTTTTCTTGGCTATAAAAGAGGGAGCTTTGAAGCAGAAACACATAAAGCTGAGATAAAAAGAGCAAAGTGCTAGGGCGTGTATTAATGAGTTATCATCTGTGAATTGATGTTGGTAACTCATAAATAGATATTTCCAATTCATAGGAAAGCTTTAAGATTCAAAGTGGGCTTTAGGCAGTAGGTTACCATCAGTAGCATGTACTTTATGCAGTGACTAGTAAGGGACAGTGGCGTCATGGGCTTTGAGTCCTGAGTGTCTGGATCAAACACTTTGTCTACCACTGGATATTCTTATTAAAATTATAGAACCTCTCTCTGCCTCCGTTTTCTGTGTGTGAAATGGAGGTTGTAATCACATCAGCCTCGTGAAGTTGTGGGGATTAACTGCTTGGGATAGTTTCTAAACTGATATGTAAATGTGAGGTATTCAGCAGGTTGCTTGAAAGTCTTTAATAGTTAAAAAAAAAATTGAAGTCTAAAATACTCTCTACATTTCTTTTTTGCATTATTTCAGCCACTTTGGAAAGCAATGAAGAAATATCTCTAAGTAGAGTGTTAAGTTCTGAAGATCCTCTGAACTTTTGATCCAGATTCCTACTTCTTAGAATTTATCCTGAGAAAATATTTTAGAGGAGCCTAGTTATACACCCATGTCTCTAGGCATTGCTGGCTATACTACTAGTACTAACTAGTACTAAATGAGTGGACAGGTTTAGTAATGTATGAGACACTAACATGTAAGTATTCTGTAATACTTAATACACATTACACTTAGGAAGACTGTGAAAGGTATAGAGAAATGTTTGATGCAATAAACTGAAAATAGTAAAATATAGAGCAGTAGTATATACAGGTGAACCCTGAACACCTGTGGGATTAGGGACACTCACCCACTGAAAATCTGCAGCTGTGGATTGTGCAGGACTCCGGTATTTACTGTTGAAAATACTCCACGTGTAAGTGGACCTGTGTTGTTCAAGGGTCAACTGTATAGTGATAGCAACAGCATAGGTCTTCAAGGGAAAAACTAAGTATAATGCAAAAAAAGAGAAATAGACTGAAATGATTTTTTTTGCATAAAGTATTAAATATTTACATGATTATCAGGAGGCTTTGGTGTAACAAATGAACATTTGCTGTCTCCATTATCACGTAATGTTTTGAACTTTGTTCATCATAAATCTTTCAACCTCTCGTTGTCTTGGTCAGATCTAGTAGTGACAAGATGACTGCTGGCATTTGTTTATTATAATAGTGATGGGTATGTCTGTATCTAACTTGTGTTTCGGCTGTGGGGGTCCTTTCACAGCCATGTTATGCCGAGAGGCTCCTCCGGAACTGGCGTCTACAGCAATGCTGCACCACCACCCCCAACTTTCCAGGGGAACATGTACCGGCCACTTCTGCGAGGACAAGCCCAGATTCCAAAGCTCATGTCAAGTACGTTTTCAATAATGGGTTCTATCTCCTAGCTTAAGTACTGCTTCAAAGGGTGGTTTCTGATCCACATTGCTAAAAGGGTGGACCTAACAGCGTAATTGCATTCATTTTAATTCATATCCCCAGGTAATGTTAACGTTTGTGCTCCATGGCTGTGCTCATTTTCTAGAAAATACAGGGCATGTACCAAGTTCTCAAAGCCTCTTTTCTTCATGAAGCCTTTGCATCTCCATTCCTGGTTGTCTGATTGCTTCCCAACCAGTCAGCCCCCGGGTGGCAGGGGAAGAGACAGTATGGCAAGATGCTGACATTTGTTAAGTCTGAGTGTCGTATCATTTAAGTTTTCTTCTGAATGTTTCAAAGAAACATTAAATTTAGAAAAAGCAGGAGGGGTTACTCTATTGCAGAGAGCTCTTAGAACTCTTTTAAAATCAAAGTTACACCTGTCAAAGAACCAGATTAAAGTGATGATTGTTGGGAAATATTTATGCCCTATATTTAGTAGTATTTCATGCTAATTTACTTACAAAAGCATTTTTAACCTGAAGCCCTGTAAGAAAGGAGTTCTGACAGTCTCTGGTTCTCAGGGTTCTGTTTTCACTGTGTTCTGTCTGTCTGTCTGTGTTTCTCTGTGTGTCCTGATGATAGTGAATGGAGCGTTGTTGCCTCCATCATAAAGTCTGTGAACTTGAGCTGTTCAGTGAAGGAAGCACAGAGGGCATGGAGTTTAATAGGCTGTGGAGAGCTGCTTGGTACGATAGTTTCTTTAGCTACTTTTCCCCCAAAATTGAGCAAATAGTGTTTCTTAGCATTTCCATTTATATCTGTGTGTATGTATCAGGATGTACCCCCTAGAACTGAAGCATCTAATCGGTTTGACAGAGCTGTCTGTGCCCCAAGAGCTCACCAGTAGGTGAGGACACCTCCGGCGGATAGTTAAAGCCTCCTCTTCACTCACACGCTCCTCGTCATTGCCTTTCTTCTGTGGCTCTTGGCCATTTACTTCTATCTGCTGTTACCACGGCTTCCCAAGAGGAGAACAAAATAAGATGCAAATACTAGACCCAGGTGTAATCCATCTATGTCTGTGTCTTGGTTTAGTCAGTCATTCTCAAGACTATGGTTGTGGGGAATTTCGCAGGTTACTGTGTCGAGTAGAGTTTCTGAGGTTTGAGAAGCACAGGTGAAAGAAAGCACAGGCTCCATGTTAAGCAGCTTCCTTCCATCATCAATCAGTGCATTCCGGGTTTGATGTCCTTTTTTCAAATATACATCAAAGTGAATACAGCCACGACGATAACAAGCTTTTTCATGGACCTCTAATAAACCATCTTTTATATCACCTGTGATATGCAACACACTTGGGAAGTATTACCCAGGTCAGTAGTTCTAATCAGGGCATCACAGACCCAAATGAGAATCTGTATAGGTGGGCCTAGTTCGATTCCTGGTCAGGGAACTAGATCTCACATGTTGCAACTAAACATCCCACATGCTGCAGCTAAGACCTGGTGCAGGCAAAATAAGATAAATAAAATTTTTAAAATAAAAATTAAAAATAGGAAATAGGCTTTGTAGAGTAGGGATTCACTTTGAGCAAGAAACAGGTGGCCCTCCCTGCCTGGTGACTTGTAAACATCATTTTCCTGTTGCTTGCTTGTATATATATAAAGAGTTGATTTTTGAATATTGACTGACAGTGTCACTAAAATTCATTTACTCTGAAGTCTTGTCTGTATGTTCTTTTGGATTTTGCCCTTTTCATTCATGTCATCTGTGAGTAGTGACAGTTTTATGTATTCATTTTCTGATCTTAATGCCTTTGGTCTTTTTTACTTTATTGCACTACCCAGGACCTCTAGTGTGATTCAACATAAGTGGTGATGCTGGGCATCCTTGTTTCATTCCCAGTCTTCAGGGGAAGACTTGTAACATTTCACCATTAAATATGATATTGGCTATAGTTTAATTTTTAGGTAAAATTTTAATTTATATTTTAAGAATTAAAAAATTTTAATGTATAGATAACCTTTGTTAGGTTGGAGGAGTTTCCTTCTATTCCTTGTTTCTAGTGGGTATTGGATTTTATCAACTGCTTTTCCTCCATTTCTTGAGATGGTAATGTTTGTTTCTTTGTTTTATATTTTTTCTCCTTCTGTTACATGGTGAATGACACAGACTGATTTTTTACTGTTAGACTAACCTGGCATTACTGGAATGAGCCTAATGTTGATTTATCCGTGTGTATGTGTGTGTGTGTGTGTGTGTGTGTGTGTGTGTTAGCATTTTGTGGGATATTGATTCATGTCTATGATTTGAGAGATAAGTTTACAGCTTCACACATTCTGGGCTCATAAAACAAGTTAAAAAGTGTTCCCTACATTTTTATTTCTCTAGTAAGGGTTACTGTGAGATTGTTGTCATGTCTTAATCCTTCCAAGAATTCAGTGGTTTGTGTGAGTCTCTTTTTTTGCAAGAGCTTTTTAAAGCTTCTCAAAGGAGAAAAGTGCACAGTTACATCTCATTTCTAGAAGTACAACTCGGTTGTGGAAAGGCTTGGTGGTGGTTCTGGTTAGGGAGAGAGGCGAAAGTCTGCACTCATCTGTGGTCACACTTGTACAGTAAGCACAGACAAATGCTGTAGCTGTCAGGAAAGGAAATTCCATGTCCTGCTAAGTTTCACCAATACTCTTCACACACAGCTCAACATAAGATTTGGCCTTTCTTCTTTCTTTTCTTTTTTTTTTTAAGTTTACTGTCATTAAGATTTTTATGGCATATTTATCTCATGGCCTCTTGTGACCTCTCAATTTCTATTTATGCAGACAGGCCTAATCCCTGCATGTATGCCAACCAGTCTGTCTGTCCATCCATCCATCTGTCCATCAGTATCTCTCTCTATATTTCCTGTCTGATTTGTATCTGATCCTTTACATTTTCATATCTTTTTTGAATACCAAGTGCTTTAGGGTGGCGATACCCTTTTAAGAAGAGCAGTGATAAGATCTTTTCTTATTTTCTCCCCATGAGTCTGTGTTGTCAAGACCCTCACTCCCAGAGTGCATGTGTGAAGTGTGCTTGTTTCCTCTCCTATGTTAATTAGATGTGTGTATTCTAAACTTTGAAAATAGTGAAAGTAGTATGCAGATCCTCAGTCTTGCCTCCTGGAGATCTTGAGCTTCTGAGTCTCGGGTTGAGGAGGCAGCTCTCCTGGTGCTTCTGACATAAAATAACATGAGACTCACCTCAGCCAACAGCGCAAGTGCACGTGGACCGTGGCGTGGCGTGGTGCAGTGGGCGTGGTCCTGGCTTCCCCTCCACCCCTCGGCAGCCTGTGACTTCAGGCAGGCTTTGATCAGGACTCAGTGCTGTTTCATTTCTGAAATGGTACAGAGAACACCCATCTCACAAAATTCCATGACAAATGAGTTTAAGTTATTAAGTACTTGAACCAGTACCTGGCACATGGTACATGCTATGAAGGTATTAAGTGAATCCTCTATATAGCGTTCCTCTCTATAGAATTTTGAACTTTAAGTTTTGGTTAGAAATAGTTGTAGTAAAATTGAAATCTAAACTGGTTAGTCAGTCTTTTAAAATATTTGTAGTATCATAGCTGTTTCTTCATGTGGTGCTGAGTTCCATCAAGGAGAGCCACTGGTCACAGAGCCAGTTTCTGTCAAGTGTCTGCTGCAGGCGTCTCACTGTTGGTCTTTGATTTGTCTTTGATGTGTCAGTTTTTGGCTGATGGGTGATTGTCCGGGGACTGTTGGAGTCAAGTGCAGCCTTGAGTGCTCGGCATGAATAAAGCATTCGCTTCTGCAGCCTGGAGAACGTGGCATGTCACTTCTCTTCATTTCATGTAAACTTGTCAATTATCTGCATTTGAAAAGTGATTTTTGATTAGTGGCAATCAGTAAACATGGAATCTTTTCTGTGATTGCCACAGTGATTAGGTAAATTGTCACTTGAGGAGCTGTTGGTAAAGCCTTGGTTTCTGTGGCCGTAGATCGCTAGAAAACGGATGTGTTTTTAAAGATCACGGGGAAAAATTAGCTCTCATTTTTTTTCTCTCTTCTGCTTCTACCTTTCTGAAGTGCAATTCAGTATCAGAATTTTTTTTCCCCCTCTCTAATGGATCTTCTGTCAGAGCCATACAAATGAATGATAATAAGTTTGTTTTACATTCTACTTCATTACTTCTCAGCCAGGAAGTATTTCTGCTTTATGAACACTTAAGGGCCATATATATTGTTCAGAGCCACATGAAGAGATTTGTTTAAAGGTAGCCTTGAAGTTTGTCAATCCTCTTTAGTTTTCTTCTTTGATGGAGAGCAAGAGGTATTTTAATAGTCGTGTGATGGAATTTTTAAAAGTCTTATAAAATTTGCTTAGGTTTTTAACAAAAAATGATAGTTTTTGCATGTGCTGAGTTTGGAAAGAAAATTGTCTTGGTGGTTAGAAATAGTGAACGAGAAACAGAGAGGAAAGCACCTGGCATACCAGAGTTGGTGGGGTAGGAACTCCGGCCTCTTTCCTGGTCTGCCTCTCCAAAGAAAACATTTGTGCGCTATGAACTTTACATTCTGGTTCTCCTTAGAAATATTGGTGTGCTTAATCTAACGACGTGGCATATTCGGTTATAGTGAATAATCTAGGATGTTGAGGACTTTCCCTCTACTTAAAGCTGTTCCTGGGAGGAGAACAGAGGACCACAGAGAAACATCATCAGCATTGTTCCCGGTTTGACTGCTACTAATTTGGTTTTTAGGGTTTCCCGGGTGGCTCAGTGGTAAGTGCCAGTGCAGGAGATGCAGGTTCAATCCCTTGGTTGGGAAGATCCCCTGGAGAAGGAAATGGCAACCCATTCCAGTGTTCTTACCTGGAGAATCCCATGGACAGAGGAGCTGGTGGGCTACAGTCCATAGGGTCACAAAAGAGTTGGACACAACTGAGCAACTAAACAACAGTTTGGTTTTAAAGAGATGACAGGGAGTCATGATTCACATTGACTGGAAATGCATCCCTCTTTCAGTTTGGAATGGCAAGCTGCTTGGGAGTGATGGAGGTGGAGGCCTCACGCACGCGTGCACCGTTGGCCCAGGACTGGGCTCCCCTAGGCTGGTTTGTCTACCTCGGAGGCTTTTTTTGGGCCAGCACCTTGGCCATGTTGCTTCCAAAGCGGAAATAGCCAGGTGCTTCCTGCTGGAACCCTTGTGAGCAGCCAGGTGCCTTTACTTGTTCCTGATTCTCCTTGGCAGGAGGTTTTAAAGCACCATTCTACTTCTCTTTCTTTTTCTCCTCAAGTAAACCCAGATTGCATCTTTTTGGTTGCCAACCAGAGATAAGCTTTCCTTTCTTCTTTCCTTTTAGAAAGTAATTTTGAAAAGCATGTTTCTAGTTTGTGTTTCTATTAAAATGTGAGCTTGAATACATTATGGTAAGCCTTGTTGTCCTTGGGCCTTGGGAGTCTGGAGGCCTTACTGTCCTCACACGGAGACCTCATTAGACAACTCCTGGAACAGCTGGTCACACTCAGACCCTGCCAGAAGGTGGCCGAGGTGGCCGAGACTGGGGGCCAGAGCAGTGGATAGTTGATACCAACTGTGGGCCTCGCTGGGGGTGCCCTGCACCCTATTTACACAGAGGGCGGCAGCCACTTACCTGTTCCTTGTCATTCATTCAGTGTTCCCGGCTTCGCTTCATGTTAGGGGAAGAGGTTTGACTGTCAGAAAACAGCAGGGAAGTAGGCGATCCCTTGTGAGCACATCCTCTGGCCTGTTTTGGAGAGACTGTGCTGTCTGAGTCCTGTCAGCACAGCTCAGAAAGTCAGGGTGCTTTCCGGTTGACATGTTTAAGGGTCAGATTTTAGACTTTCTATTAAAGTTACTGTTTGTTCAGTTTTTGTTTATGGATAAAGCCAAAATACCATCGTTTTGCACAGCACTTAAAATATGAGTGTAAAATACATACATATGTCTTTGCATACACGTGCACACACAGCAAGGGAGAGAGAAACATGTGAGTTTAATGAGAAAGCCTTCTAAAACTAAAAGCTATGGTTTCTTATCAAAGGAGAAATAATGTTGAGCTTGTTGATTTCATATCTTTTCACTTTTCCATGGTATGTATTTATGCTAGTTATCATATTCAGTCTCAATTTTTCCCAAGAATTGTTAATTATAATATATGTGGGTAGCTGAATAATAATTACTTTTCAAAAACAAACAATCTGCTGTTTAATCCTTTCCTGTTTATCTTCCAGATGTGAGGCCCCAGGACTCCTGGCGAGGTCCCCCTCCCCTTTTTCAGCAGCAAAGATTTGACAGGTAATACTAAAGCAGACATGAGTTTTCAGTAATTTTTCACACCAGTATTTGAGGTTTGGGCTTTCTCTGTAGTATGAAATGTACTTTCTCCCCTCTAAAGAATTTCTCTTGAGCCTGTTCTTTAGGAAAATACATGGTTAACACACTGAAGTAAAAGATTCATATTTATATAGTTTCCTGCTTTTCTTGGTTCGTAGCCTTTACTTTATTGATGCTTTTGAGGTGCCCTGAAAAATGCAACACAGAGAGCTTAAAATTGTATTAGGTTTTGGTCAGGCTAAACAAATTTCTTTTTAGAAGAGTTGTGCAGCTTAATGAGGCATAACTAATGGGGTTCCACTTTTATCATTTCTTTGCCGGCAACACAGTGTCAGTACAGACCAACCATTGATTCTTGCTGCAGACCTCTTGAAGTCCTAATCAGCTTCTTTGGTACAACTTTTTCAGGGTTGACAAGCTTATTGTAGTGCAGTGTCACTGTAGGTCAGTAGTTATTAGTTGCCACTGAAAACAGTTTCTTCAACTACTTAAGACTGAACTGAATTAAACGCAGAAGGGACTCAGAAGAGGATTATGGGATCTGCAGTCTAATAAGTACCACCGACGAGGAAGAATGTGACATGGTTTAATAACAAGGGATGTTTGACATGTGTTCTTTCATTGATAAGTTGTGCTCGCCTAAGTCAGGTGGTCTCTGCACGACAAGGCAGCCAGGCATGTTATGAATAATTATATTAACATCTGAAGAATAATTTTTAAGGGCAGCTTTAAAGTCTGTCGTCTCATGCTGGTCTTGCCCGCATCAGTAAATGCCGAGACGAGTTTAAGCCTCCTCCTAGCACGGCTTCCTTCTTTGCCTTCCCAGTCATGATCTGTTTTGTTTGCCTCTCCTCTGCCATTTTAGCAGTCTGATCTGTTCACATCTGAAATGAATGAAGTGTTATTTGAACAGGGTTATAACCTCTACCCCCTTTAAGAAAGTTCTTTTTTTAGAGACTCCAAAACCTCATTTCATTATTTTCTTCAAGAAGATAAAAGAAATTATGTTATTCAATTGTTTATTAATAGTATCAGCAACTTAGTGCAAGCTGCATTCTAATTTGGAACAGCTGCTCTTGCCTGTGTTTACGTTCTGCTTTCAGTGTGAGTGCTCAGGGCACATGATATGTGCCACTTCAGCATCCTCAGAGTGGCACCATCGCCACACTAAATGAGTGAGGGGTGAATTTTTCTAAATACGTATTATCACATTCACACTGATCTTTCCTTAGATAACCTTCTTCTGCAGAACTTTTGTCACGTTTGCTGTTTAAGATTTGGTTTCCCCACTTTGTTGCTTGCTTTTTCCTGTGTTATTAAATACTCACCGATATTAATAATCACCAAAGTGCCAGCACTGTGCTAATAACATGCTTTTAGAAACATGAATTCATTTATTCCTCCTGTCGCCCCTTTGAAGTAGATGTTATTACTTTTACAGATGAGGAAACTGAAGCCCACAGTTCAGTAGCTTATCTGAGGTCTCTCTTCCATACCGTTCTTTACCAAGAAACTTTTCACCCAAGCAAAACTCACTGGAAAACTGGCTGTGAGCATCCTGTCCTGTGAAGCCACAGGGACTTCAGAGAAGTCCTTCCCCTTCTGAGGCACCCTTTCTTCAGTCCTACAGCCTTCCTTCCCTCTCCACATTAAGCCCCCTAAGATCGTCACTTATGTCCTGACATCCGTTGGGTTTTCTTTGATCTATGATCTGTGCCCTAGTCAAGTTGGTATCTTCTTGATTGACTCTGTGAACCCAACAGATTTGAGGTGTGTTCTGTAGGAGTTTTGGTGTACTTTCAGTCAGAAACTAAAACCGTGCCATAAGGCAGAAGTTACATGTGAGCTTAATAGAATTCTTTCTTATGTCTTAGAGTGTGGTCATTTAAGAAACACACTGTTTATTCTTAAAGAAAACAGAGTTTGAATTTAGCCTCCTAAACGTCTCCATTGGCCAGCCTTTCAGCAGATACATCACTCATTTCTGTAGCCTGTGTCAGTCTAACCTTGCTGACCTTACGTGACATAGAGGAGAACATACAAACTCACTTTGACTTTGCTGAGATGTCACAACTGGCAAGTAGAATTCTTACTAGAACCGGATTTCACTGATCATTAGTTCAGTACTTTTCCATTGCACTGTTAAGTATTTGGTTGAGAACCCTAATAGAGAAGAAAATTTTTTAAGTATACTTTTTTATTTTTAACATAAACTACCCTGTTCCTTGAATTAATTCCTACTTTGAGATAGTATTTATAATTAATATATTCATTTCACTTAAATTACAACAGGAGCACCCCACTCCCACCTTTGCCTCCCCTCAAAAAGACAACCTGATGGTGTCCTCATGATAGCCGTCATCATGATGGTGATTGAGGTCCAGCTCGTGCCTCCTCCTCCCCTGGGTGCTGCCCTATTGTCTGTGTCCTTACCAGTGGGGGAGTCTCTTTTCTGGCCATATCTTATCCAAAGTGGCCATTTAGTTTTTTAACTTAATGGGCACTAAGCCCAATTGTAGATTTTTAAAAGCTGATTTGTCATGTACATATATGTGTGTGTGTGTGTGTGTGTGTGTGTGTAGTTATAAATTTAAAATATCCCAATGAGTAGTATATAATTATGTCATACTGCCAGCTACTTTCCAAAACAGTAATTCAGAAACTTAAGAATATTGTTGCCATCCACGGTGTGGAATGCCTCAAATAAGTTGCCTCAATCAATAGCTACTCATTTAAAAAAATGTGTGTCAGCCTCAGCACTTCTGTCTCACATTTAGAATGTATTTTCCAGGGCAGATTTCAGTTTGTAAAAGTGTTTGCAAACTGATATAATTAGTATAGAAATATGATTAACTTATGTATAATAAAGGCCTTTCTGCCACTACCAAGCAGAAGAGGGTAGTTCATACATGTCCCGCTTACATGACTCTTTCCACTTAATTAATTATATTTGTAACTATTTGATTAAATTATTATTTTTATATTTTTGTCAAAAACCATTTCAGGTAATCATTTTAAACCAAAAGGAGCACTTTGTGCTTCTGCATTGTGGCCTTGTTCCTGTCTTTAGGTCATAAAATAATGTAGAAGTGCATTTATAATGTATTTTAGCCATGCCAGCTGATTTTCCTGAAACTCAGTTGACTGAGTTTCACTGTTGTAAAACTGTAGAGAAAACATGAGCTGTGTGTGAAACAAGCAGGTTTTGCATTATTGGCCCAATTTTCACGAGCCTCCTTGGTCACAGCACGAAGCTTAACTGCTCAGTCCTGCAGAAACTGGAAGAGACTGTGTCTTCTCTGCAAACAGAGCTGTTCCTGCTTCACAGTTGAGCCATTCTCGCTGAAATATATTTATATTAGTGAATTCAAAAATAATTAAAAGCCCCAAATATATGCATATTCTTTCTGAGGTATAGATCTTTCAGTTTATTTTGACTCACAGCAGATTATATTATTAGAGTTCTGGTCCCACCACTGTGAAGAATAGCACTGGCCTTTCTAGAATTCTTTAGAGAGCAGTTCTTGGAGACATCACACAAAAATAGTTTTCTTTGCTGGTTTTGTTTTTTTTTAAAGGGCAAGCTCCAAGTGAAGGAAGGAGAGTGGGGGTGGAGAGGATGGATTCAGGCTTGAATAGCTGTGAGAAGAATGCATTACCCAGTGAGCCCAGCTTTGGGCTTTCCCCGCTAAGACCTAGGCAGTGAGATTCATATGCTGATGTGGTCATAGCTAATACCAGCTACTCAGTGTGTTAGCAAATTTCAGGTTTTCTTATAATTTCTCCCAATGTCTGTAACAGCCCCCAAAGCTTCTTCTACTGCTGAAATACACTGGGGAATTTTGCTACTGTTTATTCTTGGTAGTGACTGTTGAATAAAATGGAAGTTGAGGAAAATACCTCAAGAAAGCTGTGTCATACAGGGTGATTGCCTTTAGAGGGTAAATCTTTGCTACACTGTTTATGTGACAGCTTTAAATTGTTATGATTTAATACTTCATACCTGTTGTTTTGTATCTGCAGAGTTAAAATAGGCACTTGAAAACAATTAAAACATTTCTTTTGACCAGTAATCCGGGCCAGCAAACTGGGTTATAATAGCTTTTGAATCTGTGTTCCCATGTAAACTGTACACCAAATGCCAGTCAGTCCATGCCAATTAGTGCTCATGTTGCTAGGTCACCATGGTCAATTGAAAGCCGCATCAATAGAACTTGAAAAGGTTTCCTCCCGATCAGACCTTCTGACATATTGAGCAGAATAATGGATGGGAAAAAACAGCCAAGTCCCCTACCCTAGATTCAAAATACTCAGCAGTAAGAATTCATTTGCAGCGTGCAATTAACTAGAAAGAATAGACTCGAAGAACGAGCCTGGACATTTTTAAAAATAAAGCTTCATTCTCTTGTCTCATGCATGTTTACTCTTTGGATAGCATCTTAAAATGTAGCCAACTTGGTGATGTTGGGTCCAAAACTTGAGTGACTAAAAAGGAAACTTTACAATTGAAGATGAACAGTTTTTTTTTTTTTTTTTAAGTCATATCTTTCTGATTCAACTGACTTTTAAACAAATGCTGATATTTCATGAAATATGTTACACTACACTTGCTGTGAGGGACCTAAAGGCCACTCTGATCCTATATATCCCATATGACAAATCCAGGCACATTGGATTGTCCCAAATTTGGAAATGATACCTGTGAGATTTTGACCTTTAATGTAAATGTGATGCTTTTCCACAGAGGTGTTGGGGCCGAACCTCTGCTACCATGGAACCGGATGCTCCAAACCCAAAATGCAGCCTTCCAGCCAAACCAGTACCAGATGTTAGCTGGGCCGGGCGGGTATCCACCCAGACGTGACGATCGTGGAGGGAGACAGGTGATGAATGTGGTGTGGGCTTTGGGGTGGAAAGCTTACTGCTCACTTTGTCCTAACCGTACCTCTTGGGACTCAATGGTTGGTCCTAACCGTACCTCTTGGGACTCAATGGTTGGTTGGTTGGTTTAAAATATATCTATGTCAGTACTGTTACAAGTAGCTCAGTTGCCCTTGGATCTTTCATTAAAAATGTTTATGGGATGAGTATCTGCCTCACTAAATAGGTTGTACTTTGAAGATGCTGAAAAATTTTCAGACCAAAAGCCCCTTTAATCACAGCAGTCCAATATTTAGCACAAATATGGTCCAACACCAAAACATATTGTTTCTCTTTATGATGTTGCTTTTTGTTTTATTAGAAACTAGATCTCTCAAAAGGAATGGTAATTTTATAGAAGCTGAAAGTAATCTCTCACCTTTTCAGCTGTTACCTTTATTCCCCTTAGGAGTTTTCTGTCTTGATTTATCTGTTGTGTCTTCATGGGATGAAATCTCTCCTAATTTCCCACTTTTTTTTTTTTTAACTAAATTTAAACCAGCTATACATTGAATGAGTATAGTAATTCCTAGACAAATTCAGTAAGAGGAAGCTTTATTTCCTTCTCTTTATAACATCCAGTTGTAGCAACATTTAAGCCTGAGGTCTGTTTGTCTCAGTCTGTCCCTCAGCCATTTGACACCCTGGCTAGTATTTACATGCTCTTTAATTCAGTGCTTGCCAGAAAGCAGGGTCTGAATGCAGTGATTCAGAGTGTGTAGTATTCATGGAGTTGGCACCTGCAGTGATGTGAAGTGGTTATTAAATTGCTTACCTTGTGTTACCTCAGCCTTTTGCAGTGCTTCAAATATTAACTTTCTAATTCAAGTTCTTGCCATGTGTCCCTTTGTCCTGACAACTGGGAAGAATCTCCTGCCAGCTAAGAAAAATCTTTTCTTCACACTTTTTTTGGTGTACTCTTAAAAGTCTCAGTTCACTTTACAAGAAAATAACCATCTTAGTTGTCCTTTGAGAGAATTTTGTAACAGTTCTTTAGACGTATAATATTACTTTACATACATACTGTCTGCCCAGAATCTCGACAGATGCTATATATCAGCAGGTTCTTTAGGTCGAGACTTTATGCTGCTAGAGTCAAGGTGACAACCAGGCAACCGAAACAGTGACTATTATTGAAAGGAAGGTGTACCTGCAACTAGAAGTTGCTCTGGAGAAATTTGAGTCTAGTCCCCTCATTTTCCAAGTCAGGAATTGAAACCTCAGATCTCCAGTTATTCAGCAGCAGAGCTGGGGGTGCCTGTTAACTTCTGACCCCAGTTCAGTGGCTCTCTTGCCTCCTTTAAAGGAGACCCTCCCTTTAGAGGAGCTTTCTGCTGTTCCAGGAGGTATAATTGTTATTCACTCAGGAGATCTAAATCGTTTAGGACCTTTCGGAAATACATGTCTTGTTCAGCCTTTTTTCTGCAGAGATTTCTTTTTCAATTAGAATTTTGAAGCACTATTAAATTGTAGAAGTTCACTGTTAAAACCAGTAAAATTATACTTTCAGTATATTTTTAGTGGAGAACTAGTAAAGTGCTCTGAGCTTCAGTATGGGGAAAGGGGTCCATTTCAGAATCCTCCCTAGAAATGAGGAGTTGTGAAGGCAGACACATCACATTTATCTTTAGGTTGTACTGAAATGGTGTTTGGAAGCATACTAGGAAGTGTTATGAAAGTTCCCTGTAATTGATTATGTAATAACCTAATGTGGTCTACTATTATTTATAGCTAAACAAACAAAAATGCCTAAAATTAATAGTTCATTAGGAGAAGGCAATGGCAACCCACTCCAGTACTCTTGCCTGGAAAATCCCATGGACAGAGGAGCCTGGTAGGCTGCAGTCCACGGGGTCGCACAGAGTCAGACATGACTGAAGCAACTTAGCAGCAGCAGGCTTCAGCTGAGGCAGCAAGCTCCTGCCTTGGTTAAGCAAAATGGCTTTCCTAGTCTAATGTGTCTGAGGATGACATGGGCACCTTCCTACAATGTGGCCTGAAATACCATGGGGATGGGGGAGGGGCTGGTGGTGGGCGAGACTGACAAGTGTTTTACACGAGACACTTAACTGTCCTTCATTTGTGTACATTTTAAGGAATTTCTTATGTGCTTGTTAAGGCTGAGTTGGTTATTTGTCAGTGATAGCATTTATGCTAATTTCCACTTGCGTGCAGCTTTGGAAAAGGCTGAAAACCAAATACACGTGTTTATGGAGATCATCCATGTGATATACCTATAAGAAATAGTCCCTTTCTTTTTGGTGTGTTTTTCCATCGGAAGTAAGATTAATTTCTTTGCAGGAGGATTAATCCACAAAGTAAACTTTTGCTTTTTTTTTTTTTTTTTCCTTCAGGGATATCCCAGAGAAGGAAGGAAATACCCTTTGCCACCACCCTCAGGAAGATACAGTTGGAATTAGGCTTTTGTAAAGCTTTCCCAGATCCTTTCATCATTCTACAGTTTTATGCTATTTGTGGAAAGATTTCTTTCTCAAGTAGTAGTTTTTAATAAAACTACAGTACTTTGTGTATTTCTTTTAACTGTATATTTCTACTGATCCGATCTCACTGTTTTATGTTGCTTTCCAAAGATGTGTGTTGCATAATACAGTGGATCTGAATTTATTATTGGTTGTAAAACACATTTGATGGAATAGAAATACTGGTTTTTCATTATGGTTAAAAATCAAACCAGCTGTGGATTTCAAAACACAGTGTATTCTAGATCATCTAAGATCCATGCTGATTTTTAATGCACAAGAATTAAGTATGAACTCTTGAGCTGGATCCTCAGCTAACTAGAGTGTATATTGTTCAGTATTTCTTTGGGAACATTTCATTGATGTACTTGTCATATGGAAATTTCTGGACTTTAGTAAAAAACAATGCAAAACTTAGAACTCTGGTCTCTTTTGTTGTTGTTCTTTTACAGTATTTAAACTTTGAAAATCTTGGCAAGTGTATGGGTTTTTTTTAATCAATATATCAGAATTTTCTACAATTAGATGTCAAAAGAAAATCAGTGAAGTAGATTTTAAGAGGATATGGTCAGAAAGACAGCCCATCTGATTCATGTATGCCTTTCCACTACTAATTTGGCAAATTATAAAATCTTCGTGAGATTATCTACATTTTACAAATTTCATGCATATTTGTGCTGCAGTTTTAAAGATTTAAATCTTTGAGAATTCTCAAAGTTTGAGAAAAATCTTGGAGAAAAGTTCAGGGGGTGGTGATGAGTGAGAGAGGTAAGGAAGATTGTGGTATAAATAAACTTCTGGTTACAAAATAAATGAGTCATAGGATGAAATTTACAGCATGGGGATTATAATATTATTTTTGTATGGTGACAGAGGGTAACTAGATTTATTGTGGTGATCATTTTGTAATGTATAGAAATCTGGAATCAGTCTATGCCCCTGGAACTAACGCAGTATTATAGGTCAGTTATACTTTAGTAGGGAAAAAAAAACACACAATGGAAGAACAGCAAGAGGAAAACTTGAAAAGTTTTGGACTTCCTTAACGGTCTAGTGATTAAGAATCTGCCAGCCAATGCAATTCCCAGTCCGAGAAGATTGCACATGCCACGGGGCAACTACGCCCCAGCACTGCAACTACTGAAGGCCACTTGCCCTAGAGCCTGTGCTCAACAACAAGGAAAACCCACATATCACAACTGGAGAAACCCAGAGCGCAGCAATGAAGATCCAGCACAGCCAGAAATGAGTAAATACAGGATTTAAAAACGAAAACCTGAAAAGTTTAATTCCTAGCTAAATTGCCTATGCTCCTTGGTATATTTTTGCATTATTTCACCATAGATTCCAATTTGTACTCATTTTTTCCCTTGCTACAAAGTACACTAATTCCTTAAAAGTATGCTTGTAGGTCACACACAAGCACTTTCATATATGTTTTTCATTTTCCACAACAAATTTAGACATGTATGAAGACTTGTCCACTTTTCCATTCTAGCCTCAGATTGTAAAATAAGGTTTCTGTCTTTCTGACTTTTGACATTTTTGCTTTAATATTCAACAAAGGCAACTTGTTAATCTTAAATCTACTCAGGAAAAATCCCACCTTAACCTTGGATAGGAAGGTATTTTGAAGCTATTGAGTTCATTGCTGCTGATGGGTGAATACAGCAGGGTTCTTTATTGTTGAGATAAAGAGTCTCTGCTGGGAATTAACCATTATATATTACCATCACAACACAGTGAAGGAATAATGCTGTTTATCTTCTGAGTATTAACAATGTGTAACACCTGAATCAAGTATTGCATATTCCAAAGGAGCCCATGTACATGTCTTAGGGTATACAGTTTCATAAGTACCCTATAGCCATGCTTTTAAAGGACCTAGATTTCTCAGATCTTTACTAGTTTAAGTTTTCATGAGCGTATCTAAAGTAATTGTTTTTTACTTGTTTTCTTGCACCATTGCATGTAACTGATCAAAACACATTGTTTGAAAATGTTTTTAAGCGTTTTGAAGACATCTAAGCCAAAGCCTGATGGGAAAATAAAGCCCCTAGCTTTCCTCCAGCAGGTGGTGAGCCCTGCTTCCTTCTCTCTCCTTACTCTGATATCTCTTTCCAACCTGTCCCCACGTTTGAATCTTCCAGAAAAAGTCCCCGTTATTTCAACAAAGGCTTTTTAGAACTTTCAATGGCGCGTTTAAAGCTATAACTAGCCCCCTCCACACTCAGGAGTAAAGCTAACGGGTCGATTTTGTGTAGTTTACTCCACCTTACTATGCTTGAGTAGGGCCAAGTTTTTCAAGGTCTCATGTTGAAGGTTTTTAAGCATTTAAGAACCTGGGAACAGCCCGACTTTATCGCGGCGCTGAGAGCCGGTGGTGAGCGTCTGTCTTCACGGTAAGGTCGAGGGCAGCACACGGCCATCCGTCCATCCCGGAACGCTGTCCGGCCGCGCGGCGTCGGGGAAGCAGGTGGGGAGGTGACCTGCAGGCTGACCCCGAGCCACAGCCGGGCGGGCGGCTCAGGGGGGCGTGCGTCGGCGGCATCATCACCTGGGTTCCCTGGGCCCCGCGCCGCAGCTTCGCCGCCCGCCAGCGTCGTCTCGGCTCCCCGCAGGGATGCGATCGTCGGCCCTGGAAGGAGGCATCGGAAAGGGTCTTCTCCGAGGCTGCTGTTTTTTTCAGTTCTAAGCCTGAGGGTAAGTTAATTTCGCTTGGCTTGGAAATCAGCATGTAGTCGTTCTCCAACGTAACCTGGAAGCCGGTCCCGGGCGTGGCCTGCATCCGGCTCGTCCAGCCCCGCGGCTGCCTGGAGCAGACCCGCTAGCCTTCGGCCCGCGAGCGCCAAAACTAATCAACTAGCAAGCGGCCCATTCTCGGCGGATTTCTTCTCCACTCTGGGTGAGATGAATATCTGCATTGCTAGTTATCTGATACCGCATATATGGCACGAGGGCCAGAGGTAACAGGGTTTAATTAGTGTGTGTGAAATGGGAATGGAACCATTTACTACGCAAAACAGTTTCTACAACTTAAACTTAGGCTACATTTGCAATTAAACTTTTATTAGAAATCACCTAAGCAACTACTGAAAGAGGTTACATGGAAATTTAGAAACTGAAATAATAGGCATTTCATTCCAACGTTCTAAAGCAAAAACAAAGGAAACCAAAACACCTCTCTCAGAAGCTTCCAAACCTCCGTGCTCAAAAAATAATGACATAAAAGTGATCCTAAAATCACAAAGTGATCTCAATACTTACTGGAGAGAGCGACTCCTGACTTCAGGCCTTCTTTGAATCTTCTCCAGATGCTCACCAATTTTCACTAGCAGCAAAAGTCTACTTATTTAATTCATTTTTAATAAAATGTATCCTAGTGCCGTTTCATTGGATTTGAGCATGGCAAGTAGCAGTATTTTAAAAAACTGGACTTGAGTAATTAACATACGGAGTTTTATTCACATATTAATGTTAACGTTAAATAGTTGGGCGGTATCATTCATATTCTCAACTACATCTGAAACTTTTATCACCACTACACTGTGCATTATCTTATGCACAAATTCATATTTAAAAATCCAGTCATGGGTCTTTATGTGATTATGGTTCACAAACTTTAAAGTCTTTCTAAAAGTCATCATTACGAAATGCAGCTAACAAAGCAAGTCTTTGGAAGGTGCTTGCATTTAATGAACAGGATTCTGTCTCTGATTTGCTTTAAATTGAAAGTAAACAGTCAATAGCAGAATGGAGTTTGGACACATCTGTGTTGATAAAAGTCTGATTGACTTACTTGTTCTGACTGTTAGGTTTTAGTTCTAAGCAAAGCCTCAAACAGAAGACAACTGGGTTATACCCCCTCTTCCGTGTACAAAACACCCTTCCTGTATCTTTCAACATTGGGCGTGCATACACACACACACACACAAACACACACACACAACTTCAATTTACATCCCAAAACAGATTTCAGAAAAGTACCTGCAATCTCCGCCGTTCCTCTCTGCAACTTGGATTCTGGATTTTGATTTCTGTGCCTCAACTGGGAAAAAATAGGTTAGAGTGTTGTAAAACCCCAAAAACCTTTAGGAAACTGTGACATCCGCAGTTAGCATTTCTCAAACCGAGTTTTGCTGTGGCCTCTGCTAAACTTTGGAGGGGCTTTGTTCCCACTTAGACCCTGCGCCAACCTCCCGCTTGGTTGTGAAGACACTTATCCTCCTCTTCAGTTAATGAGTTTCACCTAGTCTGGCCGTTTGTGTTTTTATAAAAGATCTGCAAAGCACTAATTGCAAAAGAAGAAAAAAAAGCTTTTGTTTCACATTAATCAGAATGTGGAATTCTACAGTATAAACATTTTCTATTTTAATGTTTCAAAAGCAAACCTTATCTTAATGTCTGGATGTGCACACATAAACTCAGTACATTTCTGGGTGCAGAATGTTAAGCTCTCTGCGGCAATTACCTCTGGCTAGAGTCCCTTACTATTTAAAGGAACACTGAAAGGAAAAAGATACGCCTGTACCAAATACACTTTCAGAAAATATTGTATAAAGAAGGCTGTTTCTTTTTAATGGTCCTTTTGATTGATAGTTTACTTAGTCTAAGGGATTTTTTTGTTCCAAAAATTATCAAGGGAAAAACTGTGCATGAAGATTTATTTTCTTTAAATATGTTACTCGGAACCCTTACTCCATAAGCTACTGTTTTTGTTAAGTATTGGGCTATAAAAAAAAAAATACAAACCACGTGAACTTTTATAACATGTTTTCTAGAAGTAGAATTTCAGAAGTTGAAGGAATCAATATAAAGAAGCATTTTAAAATCTGGCACATCAGTAATAGTTATGCTAGCCTGGCTAGCATTTTGAAAATCAATTTTATTAGTATGCAAAAACTCAAACTGGGAGAATTTTCTGAAAGTGTACTGCATCATTTTCATATTTTTTCTGCTCAAATTTAAAATGTGTTAAAAATCAGTTGTCATTTTACAAAAATGTATTCACAGCATTGATAACGATTGATTCACTTGCTTTAGTGTTTTTTTCCTCTTTGTGAAAGGAACTGGAGTTTTTATTATTACTGTTTACTGTAGAAAATAAAGTGCAACTTTTAAAAACACTTTGCACAGTTCACAAAAATACCCAAGCAATGAAATGAAATAAAATGTTTCACTGCAAACTATAATTCTAAAATTTCAAATGTAGAAGAGGTTTAGGGTCTCTGGGAAATGTTTTGGTCATTTGTAAAACATGCATAATCCATGTTATGTCTTTAATTTTTCTTCATTTTATGAACTCACTTTCTCCAGCTTTCTTTTAGCATTTTTAATCTACTACCAGTTCTTTAAATCATGAATAAACTGAGCTGTGTTGTCACATCATGCCAACTAGTGTAAAAAAAAAAAAAAGCCTATACAACATAGTGAAAAAGATCATTTGACATTTACCAAAAAAAGGAATTAAAAGATTCTTTCAAGTTATATTTAAATATCCTTTTGAAACATAGGAAATATAAATCAGCATATTAAAGAGTTAAATACATTATTTGTACAAGAAAACACCAACAAAATCGGTGTGTAACCCCTATTAACTTCTAAATATGAGAAAATAATAAATATTTTACTGATTCTTTACACACTGATTACCATTCAATTAGTCACCTTATTTTGTTCCTTCTTGACATGCTTTGAGATTAATTGATGTCTGTCTTAGCAATTTTGCTTGCTTGTTCTAGTGTTTTATCAAGGTACTTTAATTCAGATAATCAAATACCTTAGAAAGAGTAAATAACATGTCTGTAGAATAGGGTATAATTTATTTTGTCCGTTGATTTTGTGAGACCAGTTTCCATATAAAAAGTAGCTTACAATCTTTTCTTTTGATGAGCTGCATCTTAGGAGGAAAAGCCTCTTTTAGACTAATATACAAACACTCATTGCCAAATCATGATCAAAACATTTAAAAAACAGCATTAAGTTTAAAAAGCTATATCAATTCGTATAAGCAATATTTTGATTACGTTTATTCCATTTCTCTAAATGGCAATAACTCCTCTGCAGTAATGTTGCTATGTGCATGATCCACCTTGAGCTACAATTCAATTTACTTTCCATCAAACATTAATGAAATTGCACTTAAGCGGGGGCAGGGGGAGCGGTGAGGGGGGGTTCGAAAATTAATCTCCCAAGGTAAGTTCCACTTCAAGAAGAAAACCTTGTTAAAGCTGGGTTGACTTTTAGAGCTACAAACACCACCTAAGTCTCCAACGTTTGAAACTCCGAGAGCTTTGGTTAGGAACGTGGTGGTGGATGTGGACTCGGCCGGCTTTTTACACAATTTAGGAACATCCGGAAGGAGGAAATCACCTCAAAGCCTCCCGGCCGGCGCGATCTCAGGATTCGATCCTGGGGCTTGTCGCGTTCCCACCCGCAGCGGAGGCCTGGCGCCCGCCCCTCTCCGCGATCCGTCCGTTCTCTCGCGAGCCGCGGCCCGGCCGTCAGCGCGAGCAGACCCTCGGGCGGCGGCGGGACCCCCGGCCAGCCGCGCCGTCACCACGTCCGGCCGTAGAGCAGGTTGCCGCCCAGCGCGCCGCCGCCGTAGTCCCCCGCCGCCGCCGCGTCCAGCCCCGCCAGGCCTGCCCCCGCCCCGTGCAGCGCGGGCGGGCTGGGCGACAGCTCCTCCAGCTCCGGCGTCGGCGCGGGCGGCTGCGGGCCTGCCTGGGGCGTCGGCGTGGCCGCGCCGTTTTGGCAGGGCTTGCCGTCCTTGACCAGCACCGGCACGGCCACGCGGCGCGGCGACGGCGGCGGCGGCGGGCCCAGGCCAGCCTCCTGCTGCAGCTGCTGCGCCGCCTTGTCCTTGGCCTGGCGCTTCATCTTGTAGCGGTGGTTCTGGAACCAGATCTTCACCTGCGTGGGCGTCAGGTGGATCATGCTGGCCAGGTGCTCGCGCTCGGGCGCCGACAGGTACTTCTGCTGCTTGAAGCGCCGCTCCAGCTCGTACACCTGCGCCTGCGAGAACAGCACGCGGCGCTTCCTCCGAGGCGCCGCCGCAGCGTGCAGAGGTGCCAGCGACTTGGCCGTGTCCGCTATGCCCGTCAGCGACCCCATGGCGGCCACGTTCACGCCCGCCGACGGCCCCATGAACCTGGAGACTGGGGAGGGGCCCAAGGGGAAGACCGGTCAGCAACCGCCGCCCAGCTCTCTTCACACGGCGGCGGCCGCGACGCCGGCAGGGCCAGTTGGGTCCCAGAACGCCCCGCGCGCTCAGGGTCCCAGGGTCCCAGGAAGCCCCGCGCACTCCGTGTGTCAGGGTCCCAGGACACCCCGCGCGCTCAGTGTGTCAGGGTCCCAGGACGCCCCGCGCGCTTGGGGTCCCGGGCTCCCAGGGTCCCAGGACGCCCCGCGCGCTCAGTGTCTCAGGGCCCCAGGACGCCCCGCGGACCCCAAGACGGATTCCCAAGTGCTCCCCGCGCCCCGGGCTGCGGCGGGGAACGCCCGCGCCGTCCTCGGCCCTCAGTCCCGCGCTCCTCGCCCCGCTCACTTGACGAGTAGCGCGGGTCCGGGTTGGCGCCGTACCAGCCGGTGGCCGCGGCGGCCGCGCCGCCCCGCACGCCGTCTGTGTAGGCGGGCAGCTCGCCCACGTTGCCCAGGCCGCCGTTGCAATAGCCGCCCACGGCGCCGTGCGGGAACTGCGAGACGCCGGGCGGCATGTGGTAGGTGGCGGCCGCCGCCGCTGCAGCCGCCGCCGCTGCCGCTGCCGCCGCGTTGTGGCCCGCCATAGCGTGCGGGGGCTGCATGCCCGCCGCGGCCGCCGCCTGCGAGGAGGACCCGGGCGGCGGCGCGCGGTAGGCGGCCCCCAGGGGTGCCCCCAGGCCGGGCGGCGTGCCGTCCATGGCGCCGCCGAACTTCTTGTAGGTCTCCTCGATGGGGCTCAGGATGTCGGACACGGAGAAGGGCGTCGTGTGCTTGGGGCTCAACGACATGGCTCGGCGGGCGGCCAGGTAGGGGGGCCCGGGGCGCGCGCGGGTCGCCGCCACCTCGGCCGCGGCGGCTGCGCCTGTGACCAGGAGTCGGCGGCGCGGCGAGCCCCCCGAGCTGCGGGATCTGGGGTTTATTTTAGTCCGGCGCCGGGTTTACGACAGACTCGGGGGGCGGAGCAACATCCCAAACGAGCAAACGATGGTCCTTGACATCTTTTTTCTCTCGCCAACACCCCCACCCCACCCCCACTCCCCATAGAGGAGGCAAGAAAAGTAAAGGGGGCAGTTGGATGTTTCTTGAAAGGATCACCCCCTTCGCTTTCTCCATCCTTCCTGCTTCCATCCAGACTTCCTGTTACCCTAGCCCTGGAACATCAGAAACAAACTCTTGAGGCTGGCGTCGAGGCTGGATGTGAAGGACTCCGCGCGTCTGCCCATCAGACCCCAGTTTCCTAAAGTGATTTAGTAGCAAAGTCCAGTGTATCTGGAGATGGGGGGGAGGTGGACAGAATGGTACTAAGCTGAGAGTGGATGGCGGTTTCGCCTAGTCCTCTCTAGCTATCAGCCTCTCACTTGCTCCATCGTCTAAAGTGTTAAAAAAAAAAAAAAAAAAAAAAAAGCTCTTGGGTCCCACCGTAAGAGCGCATAAAGAGATGAGGTACAATGACCGTCCTCTCCCTTTGTAGGGTTTCTAATTTATGCGTCTGTAGAGTCTCAAGCATCATTTTGTGGGCAACCAACCGGGCACTTTCAAATTAGCTCAAAGTATCCAAATCCAAAGAAGAGAAAACACACAGAGACACAAATACACGGATACTAATTTGTAAGTATTCTGTTTTTGCTCTGTGGGGATAGAGGTTAGATAAGGGAAAGAGGTTAGGTTTTTATGTGTTCTAATGTTTCCTGTTCAGCTCGCACCTGTAAAGTTCTGTACAGGTTTCTTTCCCTTTCGTTTTCCCCCCGCACGGCCCCCTCCCCCGAGTGAAAATATCCAACTTGGGGTTTACTGGCCTACCACTAATCAAAAAACAAAAAACAGCCTCTTAAGTCCAAAATTTCTAGCTATTCGAAATGGGTCTTTTTATTGTTCAAAAAATATAATCTGCTTAAAAATGTGAAATGGATACAGAAATCAGGTGAAAATGGTACTTTCGCTTGAAAGATACTCAACTGTAGATAAATGATTTTTTTAAAAAAAACTTTGTCATCCTTTGATTTGTAAATTTACCTGCATAGCATAGAAGAACTTAGACATTGTGAACTTTCCTATGAATGCTGAACATGACAAAGAATATGACAAAAGAAGTCTGTGAAGCATATTGACTAAAATTTGAAAAGTCCTTCACTTAAAACAGCCAGGAAAAAGAAGATGCAGTTTTTAAAGGTTTCCTGGAGACTGGGGCAGGAGAAAGAAAAACAGGGAGAGTGCTTTCTTAAGCAAGATTTTATTGTTTAAAACAGAAGAACAGGATGTAAGAAAACAATTCCAGTTTAACCTATTAGAACATAAAATCTAATAGTACACATCTTGAAGGTAAGAACAGTTACCTATTCCTTTTCTTGTTTGGTTTCAGTACTTTGATTGGAATGTTTTCCATGGTTTTGCTTTTATTGTTTTAATCATTGTTTTGTTCATTTCAGTGAGTTTTGCAAAGAATCTAGGGGTGAGGGGATGGGGGGAGAAGGGACCCGTATTTACCTATGGGAAGAAAGTGTCAACCAGGCAAGTGTGTAGAGTATTAGTATTTTAAAATATTGAAAGAACGAAAGACAAGGTACCGTGATTATTTGCAGATGTCAGTTATTTACTTAGCAATATTAGTATTGCTACAATTTTAACACCATGCCACTTTTATAGGTCTTTCCTGAGCCTGAAACATTTGGACTACGTCTTCATCCTTACCTGCCGTTGAATTACTTACTTAATTTTTTAAATTAATGAATTACAGAGAAGCATTTATGTATGTATTTAAGTAGTTGCTAGAATCTTGAAAACTGCACTTTGGTGTTTAAGTTTTGGTTTAATTCAAAATGTATTGTTTACTTGATCCACTTAAATAAAAAATAGTAGACAGTCTTTCATTTCAAACTTTCCTCAAAGATAACAGGGTAAGTAAAAATAGTTAACATCCATGGACAGAAAAAGTCATTTGTGAACCATTATGTTTTACTTTTAAAGTTCAAACATGTTTCAAAGATGAAACCTATTATCATAGTCTTTGTATTGATTAGTTATCCAAGCTGCGAAAGTACTTATCATTAGTTTTTTCCAGACAGTTATTATTTGTTCTGTTTTCAGGCTGTGCATTTCATCTCATGTAATATTTTTATAAACTCTAGGATAGCAGTTCGCTTGAGTGGTTGAACTACAAGTTGTTGCTTATTTTGTTTTTCAACTGTAGTGGGTCCTGCTACAAGTTCGATGACATCTGGAAAGCTCACACCTTTGAATAAAGAAAGCACCTTATCTGTCTGGAGGCTTTCTGCAGACTGTCTCTTTCTGACTGCTTGGAAACTTGATACCCTAATTAGTACTCCTTTACTAGAGGTAAACAGTTATGAAAAATATCCACAATCTTCAACAGTTCTTCCTCTCAATTGTTTGGGTCTTGTTCCAGAAATTGCATATCTTCGTGCTGAAAACACTGGATGTGTGCAGATGATTCTGAAAACGTGTATTCTGGAGGATGTGTATATACAGATGCAAATTAGACTAATCCAATTGATACTCCATTAAAGGTTTTTATCAAATTCATTTCATCATATTATTGTCTGCCTAAATTATGTATGGAAATTAATACTCAGTAGATTGTTAAATACTGTTGACCAAACTGGATTTCACAGGAAATACATTACTGAGAAATGTTTTCCTGGTGGTTTTTTTCTTTTCTTAAAAACAATGCTGGCATTCAGCAAACAACAACAACAACAACAACAGCAAATACTACCGAAGAGAACACGGTGAAAAAAGATGGCCCTGCCTCCCCATCCTCCGCCTTCCTCTTTACCCCTCAGAGGCACGGTTACCTGATTCTTCTGGGTGAGTCTATACATCTTGAAACATGCTGCCATTTTACACACAGGAGGTGGCATTTGATACCTTGGTTTTTTCGCAGCTTAGGTTTTTGTACGTTTGTATACCACATCACTGAAAACTTAATAATTGGACTGTGGCAGACATAGAAAAATTACCTAAACAAAAAGATTCAATAGAATCTCTTGGCTTTCTGACAAAAATGTGGTATTCGTTGAAAATTTCTCATGTGTTAATTAACCTTAGGGCCACAGTTATTTAGGAAAACAGTCCTGAGGTAGGAGCCTTACCCCAATAGGGGATTTGCTGTTGTCAAAGAGCTCAGAGAAAAAGGCCTGAGAGACCTTGCAAAACCAGTCAGTTACTTAAAGGGCAATGTTGTTTTTCTAAGGTAGCAAGTAGATATCTAGTGTGTCCTGAATTTACTTATAAAGGAAAATAATGTTTGAAAATACAACTTTCTGCTTAATATTCGAGATCCATGCCTGTTAGAAATGAGACACTTGCCACATTTGTGATTAATTTAAAATAGTTGTTAATAAAATTCTTACTGTTTGGAAGTGCCTTTAAAATATCTCCTTTGCAGTAGGGAAGGAACAAAAAGAATATATCAGGATGCTAGTAAGAATATGTCAGGATACTAATATTTTGTAGCAAAATTGAGATTATAAAGAGGAAACAAAATTGCTATAGATATAAAACACAAAGTTTTAAAAAATTGTAAATGTTTATGAATTTCACCAATTTCTGAAATTTGATTTCTTTTTATTCCTCCTAGAAAACTCTTTGTTTTAAATGTTCATTTCAATTATTATGAATCTCTTGTGTTAATTTTACCCTTTGTTATTAATAGAATGACTCTGTTGTTTCTCCCCCACCCTCAATCCTCGTGCTTCCCCACCAGGGTTCCTCATCTTAACCCTCAATTCTGCTCCCTCTGATGCCCTGAAATGCAGCTAAGGCCCAGGGAGGACAAAAAGAAGTTAGAGAACTTGAACCACCTCCCCCCCACCTCATTCTTCCATAATTTCTTCACAAATGCAAATTTCTTTCAGTTTAACTCCTCTATTAAAAAAATTTTGAGTCAGTGTTTCCTGATCATCAGATTTTTAGATTGAAAATATTTTTCTGATCAATGAATATATTTTAAATTAAAGTGGTTATTAGTACAATGTGAGAAAGAGTAGTAGGTGTTAAAGATGTGATTGTTGTTGGAATCCTAATGAGATCAATTAAATGATTCCTAAAAAACAAAAACGAAGTCTTCCCTTTTAGTGTCAAATTGTAATATTCACTTTTACAGTCTAGGTAGAGAATAAGGTTATGCTACGTCAGAGGTGTAAAAATATTGGTCACTTTTCAAAAATATGAAAATTGACCACTAGGGCACAACTCTCCTACCCTAGGATTACAAGCTTTGGCTAGAAATTTAAATTTTTCTGTGTTTTTAAAATTATTTTTAGTGTAAATATTAAATACATGATATGGGAAACAAGGGCAGGCAATATGGAATTATATTCTTTATTGCAGCAACAAGTTTACTTGTATATTTTGCTTACACAGAATGTTTAAACTTTAAAATAGCATTTCTATTGAACATTATCTGACATTTTTACATGTCTTAGAATGTAATTGAATTGTTCTTTTATAGGAAGAAAGAATTCTTTGAATTTTAAGCAAAATTATATTTTTATTATTTTATGTGAGGAGCTAGTCTAAGTTTGCACTATATCTCTACATATAACCTAAGTGATTACATACAACTTTTTTAAAAATACAATTTTATAACTTTTATTCTCATGTGCACTTAATTTTTCTAAATCTAAGAGGTTCATTGAATTTACTGTAAAGTCTCTTTCTGTCCTACAAGTCCCATTAAAGATGTATCTTCTTATGTTTACAAATTAATTTGTGATTATCAAGGAATATATCTGTCTTTCCACCTGAGGCAGGTACTAAGATTATTTGTTATTGTCACTTACTTGAAAAAGAAACTTCAGTTTGGGGTATTTTGATAAACTATTTGTTGCATTTATTAACAAAGTTTTACTATGTATATTTTTTGGACATGAATTGAATTTGAGCAAACTCTGGTAGATAGTGAAGGACAGGGAAGCCTGGCATTCTGCAGTCCATGGGGTTGTAAAGAGTTGGGCAGGACTGAGCAACTAAACAACAAGATGTATATTTTAAAAGAAAAAAAAAACTATGACAATAATATAATTAGAAAATGTTGCCCAATTTTGTTGTGTTTGTTCTGTGTACTACAAATGTTGTGGAGGTCTCTGCATTCTAGGTTGAGAATTGTGCTTGGTGCAATAGGCTGGTGTTCATGTCATAAATCAAAATCAGTTTTTGGTACATTTTAAGCAATTTAGTTTCTGGTTCAATTATTTATGAAGCTTGATATGAAATACTTTTTATTAATGTGCTTCATATAGACACTGAGAAGCATGAAGAGAACTAATTGATAAAAGTTGCCTTGTAAGGTTTTCTTTAAAAAAAATTTTTTTTAATCTAGTAAAATGAGTCTTAAATTATAACAAACCTGTCAGATGAACTTGATAATTACTAAATATTGACTCAAAATACCCAGTTTGTAAAGTAAACTAACAATGAGGTGACTCTTCAGTAAAACTAGTGTTTATTAACTATTTGAAAATTAAGTCCTAAATTTGATCTTGTAACTGTGTAGGGAATTACAGAGGTAATACTGGAAACAAGTATCAGGAGACAAGAGCTATTGGAATTTGGCCAAAAACGCAGCATAAGAATTACTTGAGAAAATCAGTACAGCTTGAATGAAAGCAACATTGGTATAAAACAAGTCTTTAAAAATAAATAATTCTTCCACATGAGAAATAAGTAAAATTTGGAGTAAATCATCTCTTCCAAAATAAAAAGCGTATGTGTACATGCAAAATAGTTTAAACAGCTAACAAAACTATCTTAACTCTAGGAAAATGGCAAATTTTAGTGAGTAAAAGATTGTTTTTAATTACAAAGTAAAAGAAACTTAAAATAGAATTTTTAATTGTTTAAAGCTCACTTTTTAATGGGATAAATTAATGTTGATCTGTGAAGGGTAGTTTATGCTTGAATGTAGTGCATAAGTCATTCTAGGAGTTAGATGATGGAAAACATGGTAATTGTTTTATGTACTTACCATTATAAACATATAAAATACTCTCAAAGATCTGAAAGAGAACTATTTCACATATGAAGTTTTAGTTTTCTGTAAATAGTCCGATATGTATGAAGATTTCTTCTGGAGTTAATTCTCTTAAATGCACTGTTTCTTTAGAATAATCTGTGCTGCTGCTGCTAAGTCGCTTCAGTCATGTCTGACTCTCTGCGACCCCATAGACGGCAGCCCACCAGGCTCCACCGTCCCTGGGATTCTCCAGGCAAGAACACTGAAGTGGGTTGCCATTCCCTTCTCCAGTGCATGAAAGTGAAAAGTGAAAGTGAAGTCGCTCAGTCGTGTCTGACCCTCAGCGACCCCATGGACTGCAGCCTTCCAGGCTCCTCCATCCATGGGATTTTCCAGGCAAGAGTACTGGAGTGGGGTGCCATTGCCTTCTCCGAGAATAATCTGTGGTAGTGCATATATGATTGACCTGTCACTATGAACATAATTGATGACAGTCTGCCTGATGCAGCTCTTATGAACAATTTGCAGAGATTAAAAGGGTGATGGAAATGGTGCTTTAGGAATTGCTTTGTAAAGACACCAGAGGATCAAAAAGAAACCTGGGGTTTCCAGTGCCCTCTGAAATCATTTTCACATAAAACCCAGGTTTAGTAGGTATAAGCGTTGTTTAAGTGCTCAGCTCTTGAAAAAAAAAATTTATGTGGCATAAAGAGATGATTTGGTCATGGATCTTAAATGACCAAATCAGAGTATCTGTTCTATACCTGTTTCAAAAGGAGAAATGGAGACTCTTTTACCTATTTAGTATTCCATATGTACTTGCATTTAAGTACATAGGCAATAAATGAATATAGATAAATACTCATGAAAGTAAGAAGCTAAGATGTGGCTGAAAGAAGCATCAACTCTATGGGCCATAAAACCTACTGAGTTCCTATAGTTGAGCCTCTGTCTTGGTTGTAAGCTTCCTGGTGGTCAGCTGAAAAGCCAATTAAACTGTTTTTTGCAGGGGGGTGGTGGTGAAGCAACCCCTCTCCTCTGATTCCTCAGGAAAAGAAGGACTTCCTAATACTGTGCTCTGAAAAAAATTCCTCATGGGGGCTTCACATAGGAAACACTAAATATAAAATTATTAATAGTTCTCTAGCAGATGGAGTTATTTCCTAAAGTTAGCTTGTTATAGTGGCTGTTAGTCAACAATTTGAGACCTCAACACCAGCTCAACTAAGGTAACTCCAAGGTGTGGGTGCAAAGTAAGCAGCCTGGTCCAGATGTGTAACCTTCTGATGGTCAAGGAATAAACTCCACACCTTTCAAAGAAGGTTTCGTAAAAACCACAGCATTGTTATGCCTTCCCTATTACAAAGTTCTTATACTGAGGCTATGATTCTCTAACTTGCAGATATCGGTCCAGTTCAATACTTTGATGCCAAATTGTAAGTTTGGTTTCCTCCCATAAAGCTCTTTAAATATAAAAAGGTATTATATTAATCATATTATCATACCATGTCTCTCCTCTTCACAAAAAAATTCCCCAGAACAAAAACATCTGTAATGAACATACACAGTTATTACCCAAGAATTTATCAAGTGATTACTGTTTATCAAGTGATTATCAAAAAGTGCCCTGAGTGCTTTAATTGGAAATTGGAAAGGGAACCTGTCTGGTACCAGAAAGGGGAAACTTATTTTGTCGTCCTTATCCTGATCTTGAAATGGTTCAGTTCAGTTCTGTCACTCAGTCGTGTCTGACTATTTGCGACCCCATGAACCGCAGCATGCCAGGCCTCCCTGTTCACCACCAGTTCCCGGAGTTTACTCAAACTCATGTCCATTGAGTCAGTGATGCCATCCAACCATCTCGTCCTCTGTCGTCCCCTTCTCCTCCTGCCTTCAATCTTTCCCAGCATCAGGGTCTTTTCAAATGAGTCAGCTTTTTGCATCAGGTGGCCAAAAGTATTGAGGTTTCAGCTTCAACATCAGTCCTTCCAATGAACACTCCGGACTGATCTGCTTTAGGATGGACAGGTTGGATCTCCTTGCAGTCCAAGGGACTCTCAAGAGTCTTCTCCAACACAACAGTTCAAAAGCATCAGTTCTTTGGTGCTCAGCTTTCTTTATAGTCCAGCTCACATTCATGTATGACTACTGGAAAAACCATAGCTTTGATTAGATGGACCTTTGTTGGCAAAGTAATGTCTCTTCTTTTTAATATGCTATCTAGGTTGGTCATAACTTTCCTTCCAAGGGGTAAGCGTCTTTTAATTTCATGGCTGCAGTCACCATCTGCAGTGATTTTGGAGCCCCCCAAAATAAAGTCAGCCACTGTTTCCACTGTTTCCCCATCTATTTGCCATGAAGTGATGGGACAGATGCCATGATCTTAGTTTTCTGAATGTTGAGCTTTAAGCCAACTTTTTCACTCTCCTCTTTCACTTTCATCAAGAGGCTCTTTAGTTTTTCTTCACTTTCTGCCATAAGGGTGGTATCATCTGCATATCTGAGATTATTGATAATTCTCCTGGCAATCTTGATTCCAGCTTCTGCTTCATCCAGCTCGGCATTTCTCATGATGTACTCTGCATATAAGTTAAATAAGCAGGGTAACAATATACAGCCTCGACGTACTCCTTTTCCTATTGGGAACCAGTCTGTTGTTCCATGTCCAGTTCTAACTGTTACTTCCTGACCTGCATACAGATTTCTCAAGAGGCAGGTCAGGTGGTCTGGTATTCCCATCTCTTGAAGAATTTTCCACAGTTTATCGTGATCCACACAGTCAAAGGCTTTGGCATAGTCAAGAAAGCAGAAATAAATGTTTTTCTGGAACTCTCTTGCTTTTTCGATGATCAGCAGATGTTGGCAATTTGATCTCTGGTTCCTCTGCCTTTTCTAAATCAGCTTGAACATCTGGAAATTCACGGTTTGTGTATTGCTGAAGCCTAGCTTGGAGAATTTTGAGCGTTACTTTACTAGCGTGTGAGATGAATGCAATTGTGTGGTAGTTTGAGCATTCTTTGGCATTGCCTTTCTTTGGGATTGGAATGAAAACTGACCTTTTCCAGTCCTGAGCACTTTTAAATTATATGTATGTATGTGTGTATTACTTTATCATTTTAAGTTTTATGTATGTATGAACATATGCTTATGTATACATGTATGTGGCATACATTATGTATACATTCCAGGTTCTAAACAATTGACTTACTAATGAACTTTTTAGAACATATCCTACTTGTTGCTGGTGGATTCTTTACCAACTGAGCTAACAGGAAAGCCTTGTAAGGTGGAGATAAGGCTAAAATCCTATAACCCACTAACAATCTTTTACTAATGTGCTTTATACATGCGTGAACTCTAGGTGCTTGTCTCATTTGATTGTTACAGTGGAAGGGAATTTAAAATGTGATCAACATTGACAGTGATTCAAGTGAAAAAAATACTTTTTTTCTTCCAGTTGTATTGAGACATAATTGGCATACAGCACTGTATAAGTTTAAGGTATACAAGAAAGTGAAGTAGCTCAGTCATGTCCAGCTCTTTTCTATCCTGTGGACTGTAGCCTACCAGGCTCCTCCCTCCATGGGATTCTCCAGGCAAGAATACTGGAGTGGGTTGCCATTTCCTTCTCCAGGGGATCTTCCCAACCCAGGGATCAAACCCAGGTCTCTTGCATTGCAGGTGGATGCTTTAACCTCTGAGCCACCAGGCTAAAGCACAAATCCAATCTCTTTTCCTGAGTTTGTTTTTGAAGTATAATTTACCTACATCACTATGTTAGTTCCTGTTACATGACATAGTGATTTCATACTTTTATACATTTCAAGCTGATTAATAAGTCTGCTGCTGCTGCTAAGTCACTTCAGTCGTCGTGTCTGACTCTCTGAGACCGCATAGATGGCAGCCCACCAGGCTCCCCCGTCCCTGGGATTCTCCAGGCAAGAACACTGGAGTGGGTTGCCGTTTCCTTCTCCAATGCATGAGAGTGAAAAGTGAAAGTGAAGTCGCTCAGTCATGTCCAACTCTTAGCCACCCCATGGACTGCAGCCTACCAGGCTCCTCCATCCATGGGATGTTCAGGCAAGAGTACTGGAGTGGGTTGCCATTGCCTTCTCTGATTAATGTCTAACTTTGATATATTATTTAATATGCACAAAGACATTACGTAGTTATTGACTGTATTCTCCACATTGTACATTTCATATTCATGACTCACTTATTTTGCCATTGGAAGTTTATACCTCTTAATCTCCCTCACCTATTTCTTTTCCTGCCATTACTCCCCTTAACTCTGGAAAACATGTTTGTTCTCTGTTTATATATTTTGTTGTGTTGATTCTTTTTTTTTTAGATTCCACATGTAAATGAATAAATGTAAATGCTCACACAGTACTTGTCTTTTTCTAACTTATTTCACTTAGCGTATTACCCTCTAGTATGAACAAATCTAGTGGAGGTGACAGAATTCCAGCTGAACTATTCAAAATCCTAAATGATGATGCTATTAAAGTGCTTCACTCAGTATGTCAGCAAATTTGAAAAGCTCAGCAGTGGTCACAGGACTGGAAAAAGTCAGTTTTCATTCCCGTATCCAAAGAGGGGAATGCCAAAGAATGTTCAAACTACCGTATACTTGTGCTCATTTCACATGCTAGCAAGGTTATGCTCAAAATCCTTCAAGCTTGGCTTCAGTAGTACATGAACTGAGAACTTCCAGATACACAAGCTGGGTTTTGAAGAGGCAGAGGAACCAGAAACCAAATTGCCAGCATTCTTTGGATCATAGAGAAAGTGAGGGAGTTATAGAGAAACTTCTGCTTCATTGACTATGCTGAAGCCTTTGACTGTGTGGATCACAACAAACTGTGGAAAATTCTTAAAAGAGATGGGAATACCAGACCACCTTACTTGTCTCCTGAGAAACCTGTATGCAGGTCAAGAAGCAACAGTTAGAACTAGATGTGGAACAATGGACTGGTTCCAAATTGGGAAAGGAGTATAACAAGGCTATATATTGTTATTCTGCTTATTTAATATTATTAATATATGTAGAGAAGATCATGTGAAGTGCTGGGGTGGATGGAACACAAGCTGGAGTCAAGATTGCTGGGAGAAATATCGACAACCTCAGATATGCAGATGATACGACTGTAATTGTGGAAAGTGAGCGGAACTAAAGAGCTTCTTGATGAGGATGAAAGAGGAGAGTGAAAAAGCTGTCTTGAAACTCAACATTAAAATTATATAAAGTTTAAATTTCAGTGTTCATAAATAAAATTTTATTGAACAGAGCAGCATACCTTTATCAGTGGCAGAGTTGAGTACAGTAGTTGTAACAGAGACCATATGGCCCATGAGTCTAAAATATTTACTTGCTGGTACTTTTACAGAAAATGTTGGTCAACCTCAGCCAAGGTGAAAGTGAAAGTCATTTTTCCAAATATGCAGTCCCACAGCTATCTCTAGAAGTAATCACTATGGAGGGTTTTCTGGGTATGTTTTTCTAGGTGTGTATGAATACACATATATTCTATAGTTGTATTTCTTTATGTATCTATAACTTATGCATTCACACTTTAAAAATATAATGGCATCATTACATATATATTCTGATTTCTTCACTTAACTATTTTATATCAGCTTACAAATCAGTACTTTTACGTATGTTCCTTGTCAGTACAAATATGTGCTTTAATGGCAGTGCGTGTAGATGTTCTCTTTCTAATTATTACTAGTTCGTGATAGTTTTACTGTATTTTATTTCATGGGTCTCATGTTAATGAGTGTCCTTTCTTCCGTTCCTCTTCTCTCTGTCCCTACCTTTCCCTTTTCACTTGTTTCTTACTGTTACAAACAGTGCTGCAGTGAGTACGTGCAGATCTGTGTGTACTGATACAAATAATTCCTCAGGATGGATTTCTAGATGTAAAATTGGATGGAAGGATAAGTTTGCTATACATTTTGGAAGAAGTTGCCAAATTACCCTCCCAAAAACCTGTATCAGTTTACATGTCAGCCATGTGCGATGTAACCTTTTACCCTTTTGTCTCTCACCAACACTGGATGATTATTTAAAAGTGTGTTTTTTAAGCAGTCTAGTTCAGTTTTACATATAACTTAGTATTTCCTTAATAGTCTTCTATTTACTAAGTTACTATTGCTCATTTAAAAAACCAAAAGAAGGAAAGAAAATTAACCAAGACATATATAAAGTGCAAAGGGAAAGTCCTTTGAAATAACATTCAGAAATAACCACTCTTAAATAAATATTCAAGCTAGAAATTTTAGCTTAGGGCTCTGATATATTCATATTTTCATTCTTGTTAGTTTTCTGTGAGAGGAATATGGCATAGTAAAAAGCAATCATGCTTTAGAATTAGACTTCAGTTGATTCCTACTCTATTGAACTGTAAAATTTGATGGCAAATTTTACTAAAACTTTCTGAACTTAGTTTTCCCAGCTGTAAAAATGTGAAGGTTAGCTTAAATAGGTTTAAATAGTAGATCAAATCACTGATTATAGCTGTTCCCTAGAAAATTTGCTTTATTTCTCGCTTCCTTTATTTTACTCACTGCTTTCTTTCTGAGAACAACAGAAAGACATATTTCCTAAAATAACATGTAGTATTGCAGAGGTTGGCAACCCACAGTATGTCAAAGGAGATAGAAGAGAAGTAACATTAGTATAATAACGGATATGGGCTTGTGGAGATATTTATGCCCTTAAGGGCTGAGTATTCTCACCATCTCCTGACATATCTCCTTCAGTTCTTCTCTTGTCCCATGACATTCTATAGCCAAAATGTTGAATAACATTATCCCCCCTTTAGAGAAAGCATGACTCTTAAGGCATAAAGGAAGTGCTTAAATTTTTTTTATTGAAATATTGTTCATTTGCAATGTTATGTTAGTTTCAGAAGTTAAAGTAATTCAGTTATACATACATAGATACATTTTTTTCAGGTTCTTTTCCCTTATAGGCTATTATAAAATATTTATATAGTTTCCTGTGCTATAAAGTTATCTGTGTTATGTATAGTAATGTATAGTAATGTATACATGTTAATCCCAAACTCCTAATTTATCCCTCCCCACCTTTCCCCTTTGGTAACAAGTTTGTTTTCTAGGTCTGTGTGTCTGTGTCTGTTCTGTATATAAATTCATTTGTGTCTTTTTTTTTTTTAAAGATTCTGCGCATAGATGATATAATATGGTATTTCTTGTTCTCTGGCTTACTTCAGTTAGCATGACACCCTCTAGGTCCATCCATGTTGCTACAATAGCATTATTTCATTCTTTTTTATGGATGAATAATGTTCCATGGTATAAATATACCACATCTTCTTTATCCATTCATCTGTCGATGGACATTTAAGTTGCCTTCGGGTCTTGGCTGTTGTATATAGTGCTGCAGTGAACATGGGTTCACATATCTTTTCAAATTCTGGTTTTTCTGGATATATGCCTCAGAGTGGGATTGTAGGATCATATGGTAGCTCTATTTTTAGTTTTTTAAGGAACGTCCATACTGTTCCCCATAGTAGCTGTACCAATTTGCATTCCCCCCAACAGTGTAGGAAGGTTCCTTTCTCTCCACACCCTCTCCAATGGTTTATTATTTTGTAGAGATTTTGGTAATGTCCATTCTGACTGGTGTGAGGTGATACCTCATTGTAGTTTTGATTTGCATTTCTCCAATATTAATAGTTGGGGTTTCTGTGGTAGCTCAGTTGGTAAAGAATCCACCTGCAATGCAGGAAACCTCAGTTCAATTCCTAGGTTGGGAAGCTCTGCTGGAGAAGGGATAGGTTAACCACTCCTGTATTCTTGGCCTTCTCTGGTGACTCAGCTGGTAAAGAATCTGCCTACAATGCAGGAGACCTGGGTTCCATCCCTGGTTTGGAAAGATCGCCTGAAGAAGGGAACAGCTACCCACTCCAGTATTCTGGCCTGGAGATTCCATGGACTATATAGTCCATGGGGTTGCAAGAGTCGGACACAACTGTGTGAATAATTACTGATGTTGAGCATGTTTCCATGTGCCTTTTGACTATCTGTATGTCTTATCTGGAAAAAGATTTAGGTCGTCTACTCATTTTTGATTGGGATTTTTGTTTTTTTGATTTTGAGCTATATGAGCTGTTGGTATATTTTGGAGATTAACCCTTTGTCAGTTGTATCATTTGCAAGTGTTTTCTCCCATTCTGTATGTTCCCTTTTTATTTTGTGTGCAAAACCTTTTAATTAGGTCCCATTTGTTTATTTTTGTTTTTATTCCATTACTTTAACAGATGGTTTCACAAAGATATTACTACTCTTTATATCAAAGAGTGTCCTGCCTATATTTTCCTCTAGAAGTTGTATAGTATCTGGTCTTATGTATAGGTCTTCAATCCATTTGGGGTTTATTTTTGTGTGTGGTGTGCAGAAGTGTTCTAATTTCATTCTTTTACATGTAGCTAATCAGTTTGCCAAGCACCACTTTTTGAAGAAACTATCTTTTCTCCATTATATATTCTTGCCTCCTCTGTTGTAGAGGAATTGAACATAAGTGTGTGGGTTTACATATGGGTTCTCTATTCTGGTCGCATCACTTCATGGCAAATAGATGGGGAAACAGTGAGAGACTTTATTTTGGGGGGCGTCAGAATCATTGTAAATGATGACTGCAATCATGAAATTAAAAGACACTTGCTCCTTGGAAGAAAAGTTATGAACAACCTAGACAGCATATTAAAGAGCAGAGACATTACTTTGCCAACAAAGGTCCATCTAGTCAAGCTATGGTTTTTCCAGGAGTCATGTATGGATGTGAGAGTTGGACTATAAAGAAAGCTGAGTGCCAAAGAATTGATGCTTTTGAACTGTGGTGTTGGAGAAGACTCTTGAGAGTCCCTTGGACTGCAAGGAGATCAGTCCTGAATATTCATTGGAAAGACTGATATTGAAGCTGAAACTCCAATGCTTTGGCCACCTGATGCAAAGAACTGACTCATCTGAAAAGGCCCTGAAGCTGGGAAGGATCGAAGGCGGGAGGAGAATGGGATGACTGAGGATGAGATGGTGGGATGGCATCACCGACTCGATGGACATGAGTTTGGGTAAACTCCAGCAGTTGGTGATGGACAGGGAGGCCTGGCGTGCTGCAGTCCACGGGGTCTCAGAGTTGGACACAACTGAGCGACTGAACTGAACTAATTTTGTTCCATTGATCTTTGTGTTCATAATCTTTTTAATGTATTGTTGGATTCAGTTTGTTAACATTTTGTTGAGGATTTTTGCACTTGTACTTATCAGTGATATTGGCCTGTCGTTTTTTTATGTGTGCAGTATCTTTGTCTGGTTTTGGTGTCAAGGTGACGGTCTCATGGGGTTAGTTAAGAAGCATTCTTTCCCCTGAAATTTTTGGGATTAGTTTGAGAAGGATAGGTGCTTACTTTCTACTTCTTCCTGGTTCAGTCCTGGAGAATTGTACATTTGTAGGAATTTGTCCACTTCTTTTAGGTTGTCCATTCTGTTGGCATATGCCTGTCCTTTAGCAATATCTGATGATTTGTTGTATTTATGTGCTGTCAGTTGTAACTTCTTTTTCATTTCTCAGCTTATTGATTTGAGCCCTTTCTTTTTTCTTCTTGATATATCTGGCTAAAGATTTATCAAGTTTGTTTTATCTTTTCAAAGACCCAGCTTAATTTTGCTGATCTTTTCTATTATTTTTTAGTCTCTGCTTCATTTTTTTCTGCTTTAATTTTCATGAGTTCTTTCCTCCTGTTAACTTTGGGTTTTGTTGGTTGTTTTTCTAGTTTCTTTAGGTGTACAGTTAGATTGTTTGTTTGAGATTTTTCTTATTTCCTGAAGTAGACTTGTGTCACTAAAAGTTAATCTCTTAGAACTTCTTTTGGTGTGTACCATAGATTTTGGGATCATTGTGTTTTCATTTATTTCAGATTTTTAAAAATTTCCTCTTTGATTTATTCAGTGATACATTGGTTGTTTAGTAGCCTATTGTTTAACCTCCACATATTTGTGTTTTTTACATTTTTTTCTTGTACCTGATTTCTTGTCTCATAGTGTTGTGGTCGAACATGAGATCTATCCGAGAGAATGTTCCATGTACACTTGAAAATAATTTGTATTCTGCTGCATTTAGATGGAATTTTCTATATATATCTTTTAAGTCCATACAGTCTAATATGTCATTAAGGCTAGTATTTCCTTATTGATTTCCATTTGAATGATCTGTTCATTGATATAAATGAAGTGTTAAAGTCCTATACTAATATTCTGCTGCTGTCAATTTTCCCCTTTATATCTGTTAATATTTGCTTTATGTGTTTATGTGCTCCTATGTTGGGTGCATATATATTTACAATTGTTATATCTTCTTCTTAGTCTGTTTTGTGTGATACAAGTGTTGCTACCCTGGCCTTTTTTTTTTTTTTTTGCTATTTCTATTTTAATGATAATCTGGTTAGGAGTTGTGCTGTGTTTAATGTTTTCTGCAGTTGTAGGACATATTTCTCCAGTGTCCTTACTTTTTGTCCCTCATGTTTTAGGGCCTTATTAAGGATTTTCTTAAATAGAGCCTGTGTCTCAAAGCTCTTTCAACTGCAATACCACTGTTATTATACCATAATAGTTATGATGTGGTGGTCAGTCATGGCGGGGGGAAGTGTTCTATAATCTTATGATTAAATCTCAGTCTTTCAGTGGGGCTGTGTCCCTGGATGTGACTTTCACAAGTGTGTTTTAGTTCTCCCCTGCCTGTAGAGAGGCAAAAAAGCTAGAGAGGGCTGGGACTGGAGAAGGGCCCTTCCCCCAGGTCAGAGGTCTCCAGTTAAGGTCTTGCCCTTGGAGAATGGGCATTTGTAGGGCAACACTCTTGGTGCATTTCACAATGGCTGCTTTTCCCCTCCCCCTACCACCCTGGGGGATCTTTCTTGGCTTTTTATCATCAGAACCTGGGGTTCTTGGAGGTAAAACCCACAGAAGTGTGGACCCATCTAAGGCTGAGCACCCCATGAGATTCTTACTCGTATGTTATTCTACCCTCAGCCTCCAGCGATTCATCACATTTGCCATTTGTATGCCCCTACCAGCTTATGGCTCTTGCACTTCTAGTCCAGTTAAACAGATCTCAGCTGTGACTCCCAGGGCTGTCTCATCTTGCCAGATTTCAAGGTAGCAGATAGTCTTGCATCCTCAGTTCTCTAATGGGTCTAAGAAACGCCACTGATATTTCAGTTTGTCCAGATTTTGCTTGTTATAAAGAAGAGAATGATGACTTGTAAGCTCTTTACTTTTAGAGGTGAAATATGCTGAGCACTTTGTTCTGAAAATTACCGGCTTACATTAAAAAAGCTTAATATAAAATTAAAGCTGTCTTAAAATACTTAGAGAGTTATAAAAGGGAGATTGGGTTTGTTATCAGTAGCATCAAAAGATCTATTTGGTTAATATGATATTGCTAATCAACTATACTTCAATTTTTAAAATTTTAAGATCTATTGGTGGAAATTTTATGTGTGTATGCAGATCTTATTCAACATAAGAAAAATTTGGGAAAATTATTCAACAGAATAATTTTGGGCATATAGGTGGCAGTTTACTAATTTTAAAATCCATTCCTAATTGTGAATTGATTTGGGGATGCCACTAAATTTTTTCTGTTCTCCCAGGTGAGTAGGTAAAAGCGGAAGTTAAATGACAACTCTTCAGGTGCTGATGATAAAAGATAAACTATCTTGGATGAGAAGGGGCGCTATGTAACTTCCAATGGGGAGATTCTTTGTTTCTCAGACACTGTGTCCTTTAAAAGGGGAGAAGTCCACTTCTCTTCCAAAGTTTTGTCTAACTAGAGTTTCAATCCATTTACACACCTTTAATGGTGATGGCACAGAGGATGCTGATGTTCAGTGCCCTAAACCCCATTCCAGCTTTGCTGCTAAGGTTTAGGCATGGAACCCAGCAGTGCTGGGCTGTGGTGACATTGCTCATGTTGCCTGTGAGGCAGAGGACAGAGAAAGTGCACTGTGCACAAGCTCTTATGAAGTGACTTTCCCCTTTTGCAGGAGGTCAATGGCACCCCACTCCAGTATTCTTGCCTGGAACATCCCACAGATGGAGGAGCCTGGTGGGCTGCAGTCCATGGCGTGGCGAAGAGTCGGACATGACTGAGCAACTTCACTTTCACTTTTCACTTTCATGCATTGGAGAAGGAAATGGCAACCCACTCCAGTGTTCTTGCCTGGAGAATCCCAGGGACGGAGGAGCCTGGTGGGCTGCTATCTATGGGGTCGCACAGAGGGGAACACGACTGAAGTGACTTAGCAGCAGCAGCAGCATGTGCATGGAAGAGATAAGCTCAGGATGTCTTAAATGTGATCTCCATTGCTAAACTGCTAAACTCCATTGTAAACTGCTGTGTGTAGCAAGCTTGCTGAAAATACAAAGCTTATGTGCAATATAGCTATTTTGTATTGCCTTTGTACTAAAAGCTGTATTGTTAATGAAAAGGAAAGAAAGACCTTGGTTGGTTGTTTTACTACTTACTGTTTTATTTTAAAGAAACAATCATGTTCCCAAATATTGAAAAATAAAGCAAATCTTTTAAATGTTGTTTTCAAGGGCTGAGAAAAATCATTTTGAAATAATGATGTTTCTGAATTTTGTATAGTTTATATACAGTTATTTTTTTTTCTTTAATCAACCCCAGATATGTTCGTAAACATATTTATATGTTTCAGGAACCACTTAAGCTGACTTCAGTATATTTCCTGAAGAGTTGAGCCCAGAAAATTTAGGGCTTTGTGCAAGTCACTTTTGATAGTGGCAGAGTTGATAGATTTTACGTAAATTGATCCTCTCTTAGCAGTCATAATTATAAAAAATTTTTAATTAAGGCATAATTAAGATACCTTAAAATTCACCCTTTTTAGTGTTCAATTCTGTGAGGTTTGACAAATGCATGTAGTTATGTAGTCACTTTGGAGCAGGCAATGTCACCCCACTCCAGTACTCTTGCCTGGAAAATCCCATGGGTGGAGGAGCCTGGTAAGGCTGTAGTCCATGGGGTGGCTAAGAGTCGGACACGACTGAGCGACTTTACTTTCACTTTCTACTTTCATGCATTGGAGAAGGAAATGGCAACCCACTCCAGTGTTCTTGCCTAGAGAATCCCAGGGACGGGGGAACCTAGTGGGCTGCTATCTATGGTGTTGCACAGAGTCAGACACGACTGAAGTGACTTAGCAGCAGCAGCATGTAGTCACGTAATCACCACTACAATAAAAATATTGAATATTTCCATTAACCAAAAAAAGAGAAGCTGTGGCCTTATAAAGATTTAGATTTTACTTTTAGGTCTATGATACTTTTGTGAGAATATGAGGAAGTATGGATCTAATTATTTATTTCCTTCTTCCTTCCCCTTTCTTCCCCTCTCTCTCCTTCCTCCCTCCCTCCCTCCTTTCTCTGTTCCTTTCTGTCACAAGTGGATATTCAGTTATTTGAAGACCATCTGTTGAATGGCCTTTCTGTTTCTGTTGAAAATTAATTCACCACATATGTGTATATCTAAAATTTCTGAGCTCTCACTTCTGTTTTACTGATAATTCTCAAAGTTTTTAAATTCATTAATGTGGTTAAGATATGTCTTTGGTTCCATAATTACTTTCTAGTTTATAGAAAATCTGTTTCAATATTAAAAGTATTCAAGAGTAAAACATTACAAAGAGGGTAGAACTATTTCTTTCTTTGAACTCCAGTCTCTGTTTTTGTCTCACTCCGTCTTTCTGGCCTGAGTTTGAACTGCAGCACTTGCATCAAGATGTGAGGGCCCCAGCTTCTCCCCTGCCTACGTTCAAAGCAAGACTTCTTTGGTTTCTTGACAAGAGCTGTATTTCATCAGGTATTTTGTTTCTGAAGTACTCTCTCTCCAAGTCCATATTTAGCTTTAGGTAGATTTTATCTCTGTTGTTGCGGGTATAGAAGCAAAGGATAGAGCACCAGCCACTCAAAGCCATGCTCCATACACCTCCTGGGTCTTGGGTCTAAGTTTGTCCTCACTCCTGGGACCCCATGTGTATTGAAGAGAGGAATGAGAGGGGAAGGGCTTTCCTCAATGGCTCTTGTTCTATAACTGCCATTGAGTGGTCTTTCTATAGCTTTGCAAACATGCCCCTCTGCTTTGACACTGGACGAGCAAGGTCACTCACAGACTGTAGGGGCCTTCCACATGGCTCCATGCCCATGGCTGAGCACCAGGTTCCAGAATGTTGCAGCTAGGCTGGCAGATAATGACATTCACTGCCCCTTCAGTGAGTGGTACTCAGTTGCCTCCACTAAACTGTGCTGTTTCCTGCTTGCCAAAGCCTGTCTCATTTCTTCCAGTCGGCAGCTCACAGAGCGAGCCTCCGAAGGGACTCTGCCCCAACATGTCCCCAGAAGCAAGCCATTGCCCTTTTCTCAACATCATTTCCCCCTTCCCTGATAAAGTAGGTAGTCTTCCTCACCATCCCCTCTGCCGAAATCAGAGCCCACTGATTAAGCCAGCCTCAGGCAGTTCGCGGCACTCCTTAGCACTTTGCAGCACCCCCAGCTCCTTAGCACTTTGCAGCCCCATACCCCCCAGAGCTACAATAGACCCATTCATCTCCCTTTTCTTGAGGGCAGCATAGCCAGGAATAACTAGCTGGGTGGTGGTCAGTGAAAATGCAGCTAAGCCTCCTGACTCAGCCGCCCACCCTTCCCATGCTCCTGGTTCCTTGTTTGCTGGGCTGCTGTTGCTGGGTGGCACCTTCCTCTGCCCTAATGGCTCAAGACTTGGAGCAGCAGTCTTCCAGGGCTGGAGGTGAAGCAACTGATTTTTATCTGCAGCCTTTATCACTCCATTTCGCTTTTCAAACTTCAGTCTTCCAGGAAGGCCCCTGTGTGAAAATGATTCAGGGCCTCAGTCACTCCGTCTCTTGTCCTTTCCGGGGCATGACCCCCAGAGTCAGCCATTTAAAAATGTTGTGTGTAGTCTTCTAGATTATGTTACGCATTTAAAAGAAAAGCAAACATACATGGGGTAATAGATACCTTACAGACTACAGTCTTCTTTATTCACCCCTATGTGTATGGCATTTTTCATGTTGTAGGCTGCATGGAATGCCAGTCTATAATTACAGCATGGTTTGCTTCTCCAGAGCCTCAGTGACCGATGCTCACATTGCCCCAATTTTCAGATATTGTGAACAACACTCCCTTGAACATCCTTCTATGTACACATCAGTGCTCCTGGATGATGACTGACTTAGGGTATATCCTTAGAGGTGGACCAAATAACATTTATATGTTGATACACACCACCCTTTAGAAACAGCACCATTGGCGCTCTCCCCAGCAGTACATAGGGTCACTGTTCCCAGTATTGAGCTTCATCATTCTTTTTCATCTGTCTCAGACCATTCCTATACTAGGGCAAACAGAGTATTATTTCAGTTTGCATGTCTTTGCTTATTAATGGGGTTGGTTATCATTTCTTATATGTAATAGTCAGTTGCCTGTTCATATCTTTTTTTTTATCCCAGAGAAGGAAATGGCAATCCACTCCAGTATTCTTGCCTGGGAAATCCCATGGATGGGGAGCCAGGGTCACAAAGAGTCGGTCACGACTAAGCAACTAAACAACAACAGGTTTTTTTTTACTATAGTGTTCATCTTTTTTGTTTTGATTTGTAAGAGTTCTTTATATGGGAAAGGCATTAACTCTTTGTCTTGTGTGTATATTGCGTATATTGCAGGTATTTCCCTCAGTTTGTTTGTCTTTTAATTTTGATTCTAGTGTCTTTTGCTAAATGGACTTTAAATTTGTATACAGCCAACTGTGTCAGTATTTTCTTTTGTGGCTTCTCGTTTTTCACTCATTTCCTATGCATAGATTATAAAATATGTAATTGTATTTATTGCCATTAATGGTGCTTCCCAGGTGGCGCTAGTGGTAAAAAACTTCCCTGTCAATGCAGGAGACTTAGGGGATTCAGATTTGATCCCTGGGTCAGAAGATCTCCTGGAGAAGGGTACAACAACCCACTTCAGTATTTTTGCCAGGAGAATCCCATGGACAGAGGAGCCTGGTGGGCTATCGTCCATAGGGTTGAAAAGAGTCAGACATGACTGAAGTGACTTAGCATTCATGCATGCATTGCCACTAATAATTTTAAAAAATCTTTTAAGCATGGAGAAGCTGTTTTATTAAAGGAAGAATATTGTAGCATGATTTCCAAGGCTGAATGGAGGAGGGGAGTGTAAAGTCACTTCTTTACAGGTCTGGTGAAACAGACTCTCATGAGCTCCAGAGAAGTTGAGTAGAACCAAGAGCCCAGTTTGATGCCATTGATTGTGTCTACAAAGTTAATACAAGCGTCCCGAATGCTTCATAAGTAAATGAAAGGTAGAACCTATGATTCTTTTGTTAATAAGTTGAACTAATGTTTTGTTTCCAGCCTTGACCAAATATGTACTAACTTTATAATTTTAGACCACTAACCAGTTGGCCTAGAATTTTCTGTATAAGGGGAAAGAAACCTGGCTAAGCAATGTGTTATTAATTACTGTTGCAACCAACCATTTCATCCTCTATTGTCCCCTTCTCACCCTGTCAGATGAGATGGTTGGATGGTATCACCAACTCAATGGACATGAGTTTGAGCAAACTCCAGGAGATGGTGAAGGACAGGGAAGCCTGGCATGCTGTAGTCCATGGGTTTGCAAAGAGTCGGATATGACTCAGCAACTGAACAACACCATTACAGCCACTCTGAGAAACAGAATGGACACTCTCTCAAAATTTGTCTCAGTTGTTAAGACTGTTGGTGGCACACACACATAAAGAGGGTATGAAAAGTTTAATTATGTCCTTAATTAGGAGGTCTCTAGGGAGAGCAAGGCCAGGTAGTCAAGGAGGTCCAGAATGGCTCCAGAGTGTAAAGGAAGGAGATACATGTTTATCATGACTGGGGTGGGGCTGGGAAGAGGGTTCCCACATGTGGGCAGGGCCTTGCCTGATTCATGTCTTTCTCTGGTGTCAACAGAGGGAGGTGGTTGTTGTTCATTCCCTACTCTTTGTGCCCCCATAGACTGCAGCATGCCAGGCTTCCCTGTCTTTCACTATCTCCTGGAGTTTGCTCAAACTCGTGTCCTTTGAGTCAGTGATGCCATCCAACCATCTCATCCACTGTCATCCCCTTCTCCTCCTGCCTTCAATCTTTCCCAGCATCAGGGTCTTTTCTGGTGAGTCAGCTCTTCTCATCAGGTGGCCAAAGTATTGGAGCTTCAGCATCAGTCCTTCCAATGAATATTCAGGTCTATTTCCTTTAGGATGGACTGGTTGGATCTCCTTGCAGTCCAAGGGACTCTCAAGAGTTTTTTCCAGTACCGCAATTCGAAGTCATCGATTCTTTGGCACTCAGCTTTTTTTATTATCCAGCTCTCACATCTATACATGACTACTGGAAAAACCGTAACTTTGACTATACGGACCTTTGTAAGCATAGTAATGTCTCTACTTTTTAATATGCTGTTTAGGTTTGTCATTGCTTTTCTTCCAAGGATCAAGCATCTTTTAATTTCATGGCTGCAATCACTGTCTGGAGTGATTTAAGCCTCAGCAGAGGGAGGGGAGTGGCTTAAAAGCGACCCCATGGACTGAAGCCTACCAGGCTCCTCCATCCACGGGATCCTCCAGGCAAGAGTACCGGAGTGGGGTGCCATTGCCTTCTCCTAAAAACTGATAGACGGCACAATCATTATTGTAAGCACCAATCTCTGAACAGTTATATTTACATATCCTTAGGTTCCTGGAGGTGCTGAAGGATGGGAGCACCTTTGTGTATTCAAGAGTTCACCCCTACAGAATTCTAGTTCATACTCAGGTGTTTTCTGTAGTTACTGATAGCTGGAGATAGTCAACAAGCCAAACACCTTTAGAAAGCTAAAAATGTGTGTCTGGAACTCCAGATAATCATGTTGCGGGTATTCATCACATCTAACCTCAGGTTCCTTGATGGCCCAGATATTCATGTTGAAACAGATTTTATTAATAAATGACTTCCTCAGCCACACTGATGTACATGACCTTATACTCCTCTGATGATAATGCCTCAGCCCTGAGTTTTTCCATTACTTGGTGATTTAGTTACTAATATCCTATGAATCAGATGTCAGCAATGCATTTATTTCTAGTATGATGAGTATCAAAGTTTGGATAAACTATTTTCTTTTGTAAAAATTCTATTTGTTGATATGTGATTTTCTCATTTCCTCCTGAAATCACTTCATCATTGTCAGTGATTTCATTCTGTCTCTTTAGACAGCTGTTACTGCCCTTGATGATTTGCTTTTTAGATTTTCTGCTTTCTTGGTAAGCACTTTCAACAATACACAACTGACATCGTGGATTATTTCTTAGATACTCTTGCTTCTGTTGATAATATAAATGGCCATTTGATTTCAGTGGTTCTTTTATTTTGATTAGTTATGTATGTGTTTGTGAACATTTAGTTCTGAGGTAAATTGGGCTTTATGTCCAATACTAATTTTCAAGGCCCACATGATTGGTTGGGAAAACTGAAAAACCAAATATTACTCTTTTTCCCCCACTATTTAATGCTATGCTATGTAATTAATTTTTGCCTTCTGTGAAAGCTTGTCATGAATTCCATTTGTAGTTGTTTTTAGAGTTTGTATCTTCTCCTTTTGTTTTTATACTACTGTATCTTCTTTAATCCTTTGATCCATGCTTCCAACTTAGGTTTTTATTGTATGTACAAATAGTTTACTTTTTTTGAGGTATTACTCAAGTGCCTTTCACTGCATAAATCCTTTAAATTCCACATTTCTGCTTGTGGGAATTCTGGAGATTTATGAGAGATCAACAGGAATTTCACAGTTAGATCAAGTTCATTGAGGTGAGGGATTTTTTACTAGGCATAGTTAACAAATATAGAAAGTGTTAGTATAGAAATCTCAAAAAATAAAAATAGGAAGGGTCCTTGGTCGAGTTTTCATGGAAAATGTTGAGTATATTTTTCCTTAAAATGGAACAAAAATCTTCCATTCAAAAGAGTGATGTTTGCTCCCTGTAAACCAGAAACTTGATAGTAAAATACAAAGAGATTGTGCTGTCAACATTAACATGGATTAGATTTGTTACTTTAGTCAAATGGAATTTAATCACTAAGCTCTGAACTCAGAAAAATTTGAGCAAGTACAATACAGTCCTTACAGCAGTTACACTATAACATGACCAACGTAACCATTATAATCTTCCCTGAAAATTACATTCAGCATAACTACACATCAATTATTGAAGGATAACTATGTCTTTTTCCCTATGAAAATAGGCATACTACTAATGTGATAATGAAATAATGCTGTAAAGGTGTAATCAGAAATACCTTCCAAGAAAAGGTGTCTAAAATGTTAAACTTTAATATGGTATAATAATCTTCAAGTATTACTATTTGATGTTCTAGTTTATGCCTAAATCCATAAGATACTATGGCAATATTTAATATTATCTCACTCACCACTAGAAGGTTTCTATTGCCTTTTGTGAGTTCTTAATAAATCATGAAGCCTTGTTCAGGGACTGCTATATTAGTAAATAATCACAGATTTCTCTTGATCAGTGAATCAGATTTCAGTTTGTGATTGCATGACATAGTAAAGCACTTGGAGAGGCTGGAATTAGGAGTACCACGATGTTTGTATGTTTCTAGTATATAGAATCCATACTAATTCTATTCTCTTTTATTCTAAAATTCTAAAACTCCACTGGTGTGATGGTCAATTTCATGTGTCAACTTGGTGAATCCATTGTGCCCAATCATTTGGTCAAACTCCAGTCAAATACCTGTGGAGAAGGTATTTTTTTATTTAATAGATATGATTAGCATTTAAATCAGTAGACTTTTATTAAGCATTTTACTCTTTTTAATGTGGGTGAGCCTCTTTCAGTCGATTGAAAGCCTTAGGAGAAAAGACTGAAGTCCTCAGAAGAAAAATATTGCCTCCAGACTGCACTCCGGCTCAGGGCTGCAACATCAGCTCTTCCCCAACCCCACAATCTTGTGAGACAATTCCTTAAATAAACTTCTCTCTCTCTCTCTCTCTCTCTCTATATATATATATATATATATATATATATATATATATATATATCCTCTCTCTATATATCCCAGTGGTTCTCTTCCTCTGGAGAACTCTGTTACAACTGGTAAATTTAAAATAAATAATCTAAAATATAAAAGACCTCAAGAAGAAAACACAAAGGCAGTAAACTCCTTGACATTGGTCTTGGTGATACTATTTTAGGCCTAGTTCCAAAAGCAAATGCAACAAAATAAAAAATAAACAAGTGGAACTACATCAGAATAAAATACTTTTGCATAGCAAAGGATATCATAAAAAGAAAAGACAGCCTACTAAATGGAGAGAAAGCTTGACTTATTTATGATAAGTTTTCCGTTTATAAATATAGTACATCTCTCCATTTGTTTAGGTTTCTCAATGTTTAGTAGTTTATTTTGTAAAGATTTTTGCATGTATTTTGTTAGGTTTATTCTAGGAAAATTATTTTTTAATGTATTATTTAAGGAGTATTCAAAATTTTTTATTTTCTAGTGATTGTTCATTATGGAAATACAGCTATATAGAAATCCAATAAATTTGCTGAATATATTAATTCTAATAATTTATTTGCAGTTATCCTTTGGTTAGCCTGTATATCATGGCATTAGAGTCAGACAGACAAACCTGGGTTCAGATCACTACTCTGATATTTACAGCTGCTTGATCTTGAGCAAGTTACTTCACTTATCAAACTCTCTGTCTCTTAGAGTAGAGATTATTTTTTAGGAGTAGTCAGATAATGTGTACTCCATAAATACTCCATAAGTGACAGCCATTATTAAAACTTTATTTCACTGTCTTTTCATCTCTTTCTGTTGCCTTTTAATTTCAGCCTATTATTTCCTTACACATTTCTGCTACCATCTCTACAGGTAATATATTCTTGCACAGTAACAAAATATTACTAAAAGCCTTTTTTTCCCCTGTATACTGAATTATGTCATTCCCAGAGAAAGAATCTTCCTCTGGGTCATTTAGAAGCAGTTTTCTTTCCCTCTCTTCATGGTATTTCTTCATAAGCTCCACATGGATTTGTGTATCCTTTACTTATGTTTGGACAAGGTCAACTGTGTTCCAGTTCAATGTCCTGAAGCAGAGTGGGGGATGCTTGCCGTAGCTTGGCCTCTGTCTTCCTCCTGAGACCCAGCCCAGGGGAAGTGGCTGATGGGCATGCGCAGTTCTCAGACTGTGACTGAGCTGTGGCAGCTTTCTTCAGTGCCCTGTGCTCCAGGGAAGTAGCGTGGTTTTGTGCCACAGCCCTTGGTCCTCTATGACTCTGAATGGACGGATGTACAGAAACAGAAGCCCCTGACTCCTAGAAGTCCTGTTACTGAGACTCTGCCTGACTCTTTCAGGAGCTTCTCTTCGGTTGCCACTCACCATTGCCAGCCTCATTGTTTTTCAACTGTTACAGTAAACATAGGGTCAGACAAGAGTCACCAAAGGGTACCAACTCTAGGGGAAATTTTGATAAGGAGTAGTATGTTTGTAGGATCTTAATGTATCACCTCACAGATTGCTTATCACTTAGTAGGTGAAAAACAAACCCAAGTTTATTTCAGTGAAGGAAAACGGAGAAATCAGGTAGTGCCTTGGCCATCTGTCCACCAATAAGGGACAGATCGACACTGTTTGCCTCCAGTGTGATACCCTGAGAAGGATGTGGCCGCATCCATGAGCATTCCAGTTGAGGGAAAAAAAATGTGTTAGTCGTTCAGTCGCATCCTACTTTGTGACCCCATGAACTGTAGCCCACCAGGCTCCTCTATCCATGGGATTCTCCAGCCTATCCATCAATTATTCAGTTTCATTGTGACACTTAGATCGGATATGCATTTAGCAGGGCAATTTATTTCTCCCTCCCTCCCTCTTTTTCCTTCCTTCCTCCCATCCTTCCTTTCTTTCACATTGAGCACCTACCACATGGCACACTGTCTGGTAGGTGATGCAGTGATGATGAAAAACAGGCATAGGGTAGATAAACAATAAAGATTTACTGTATAGCACAGGGAATTATACCCAATATCTTGTAATAACCTATGATGGAATATAACCTCCAAAACAAAACAAAAGGTAAATCACTATGCTATACACCTGAAACTAACCCAGTATTATAAATCAGCTATACTTCAAGAAAAAGGTTAAGTTAAAAAAAAAAAAAAAAAGGTTTAACCATGTGTGTATTACCTATTAAATACACATCCATTGATTTTTTTTTAATAGACATAAACTATCACAGCTCAGCTGTGGGTGCCCTGCCCGGATGTCCTTTGTATTTGTACCATCCCTGTGTATGTTGACACTGTGGCTTCCAAACACCAGCATCTTGACTTCTTTGTTGAGGGATTTATTTGTCCTCAGGACAAAATAAATGGGGCTTCCCAGATGGTGCTAGTGGTAAAGAACCTGCTTGCCAATCCTGGAGACATAAGAGGTGTGGATTCCATCCCTGGGTCAGGAAGATCCCCTGGAGGAGGGCATGGCAACCCACTCCAGTATTCTCCAGTATTGCTTGGAGAATCCCATGGACAGAGGAGCCTGCAGGGCTACAGAATATGTGGTCACAAAGAGTCAAACATGACTGAATCGACTTAGCACAGGACAAAAATACTGCAAAGTTAGTTAATGCCTCCTCGCCCCAGCTGCCCTCAAGCTACCCAGATAGGGGTGGTTAGTATGAAAATCTCCAAGGGGAACAAGGGTGAGGCACATTCCACATTGCATTCCAGACGTCCCCAGTGGCACTGAACCCAGAGGCCCATAGTGGTGACCTACTCAGTAGTATACCCTCTTTTTACTTCCTTCTTTTCTCTATCACTTTCCCACTTCCAGAGGTGCTTCCGGGGGTCACCCCCCAATAAACCACTTGCACTAAAATCCTCAGCTCAGGACTTCGCTTTCTGGAGGAACCCAAACCAAAATGTTTGTTAATATTGATACTTAATGGCACTTACTGGAGAGTGAGGAAGACAAGTCATCACACCAACTGTTGGGTAATTAAACTCATACTGGGCATCATTAAACTCCCATTTGTAATGAATGTACTCAAGTGCTGGTGAAGACATTTTAGTTTGGAAATGGCTCAGGCATTGTTTAGAAGATTTTCATAAAAGCAATTAGTACATGCCAAGTACAAAAAACATTTACAAAAGCTACAGGAAAGGTAGTATTAAATATCAGTGAAACTGAAAATAAGTAGTTTCTGCCTTCTTTGAATTCTAAAGACAAATACAGACATACACAAGGCGGTCTGAATATAATACGGTTTTGTGGATTTCTTCTTAATCACTGCCTTCTGTTTGTTGTACTTTTAGGCTCAAAACACCTGAAAATTGTAGTTGCTTATACAATCAGACGCTTGACAACAATTCCAGGAAAATTATCCTTATCTTTCTTTTATAATGAATCCTAGGAACAATCAGGTCAATGGAGAATCTTAGGTGCTGCTGAGAACTACCAATTTTCTGACAATCATTGAAATTGTGCTGCATTAAAGCTTCTTTGAGGACACACAAACAAAGCAGGATGTAAATAACCCTCTTTATTTTTCTCATTTCAGCTTTGTTTTTTTTCCCCCATGTTAATCAAATCCAGTGTTATTGAAGACAATATGACATAAAAAACTATATCTGATTTTTTTCCCAGGTGGTTATTATTTTACAATTATCTGGCGAAATAAGGACGAATATTTAGTCAGTTCCCATCCGTGAGACTTTGTCCATCCACGTTATTTACAATACATGAAAACCTACTTAGCAAATAGAGAGAAATATAATATATTCAGCAATCAAACACTGGAACATGACTGCCTGGTATTAAATAAGATGAGCCAGTGCTGTGAAATGGCCTTTTATGGGAAGACTGTTTCATAATCACGAGTAATGGTAGGTAAACCTCTTCTCAGGTGCAAATTGGGGAAAGCTATGTCCTCAAAAGACTGCTGCCAACTGCCTAGATGACCTTAGCTGAGTCTGTTTCTCTCTCTGAGTTTCAATTTTCTTATCTGCATGTTGAAGGGTTTCTACCAGATGCTACATGAGGTCTTCCTGGGAGCTTAAAGTCAATGTCTGTTCCCAAAGCAGAACACAGCTCACCTGGCAGGGACTGGGTTATGGGGACAAAAGAACACAGTGAAAGTCTCTGAAGAGAATTGCATGGTTACTTCTATGCATCCTCCCAGTCAAATTATAACCCCACCTCTTTCTGAAGCTCAGGTTCCAGAGAAGAGGGCAGGAAAGAGGGAGATGGGACATCAGGACATGTGGGCCATCAGCCTGAGTGATATTCAGGGCAGGGGTAGGAGCTAGAGTGGAAGCCAAGGATTATGCCTGGAGCCAAAATGAGCAGAAGAGAAAGGACTGAGGAGCTGTAATTAACTGACTAACAGGCTCCCAACAAAGGCGCTTCAAAGTAAGATCCACGGACGTTTGTTAGAAATGTTCACAGGCTACCATCATTGCCGCAAACAGGCATGAGAGTCCCTGCCAACACTTGTGGGGAGCCTACCGTGTGCTTGGGAGTTACTGGAAACCAAAAGTGACTTACACATAGCCGCCTCCTGGGAGTTTAGAATGTGGATGGACAGATATGTATACCACCAATCAGCAACACTTTAGTTTGCAGATGGCACTAAAACAAGCATCTAATCAAGTGCTGTGGGAGCTCAGAGAATTAAATCTGCTTCAACCAAACTGGGAGGGATAGAGGTAGGCTTTGTAATGGAGCTGGTATTGAAACTGGCCTCTCCTTGGCAGGTGAGTAGGATCCTCAGGTGAAAGATTAGGGAAGAGAAGAAAAAACAGCATGAGGAGGGGTGAAGGAACGAGATGATGTGATATGCCTGGTTCCAGTGAGAGGCAGAGTGTAGCTGGAGAAGGAGGGCTGTAGAGGTGGGAGCAGGTGAAGCTGGAAGAGAGGCTGACCTGAACTAGGAAGTGCTTTGACTCTCATGCTAAGGGATCTGGGCCACAACCAGCTGCTCCATCAGATGTCTAGGTGGCCAAGCCTAGCTACCGTAAGTGGCCATAGGAGAAAAGAGAATGAGGGACCCAATAGAAGAGGGGAAAGAGAAGTTACAGCCACCCTGCCATTCCAAGTGAGATGAAGTGCTTAGGAATGTTAGTGACTGAGACATGGGCTGCAGAAGAAGGTTTGAAGAGAGAGATAATGAATTCAATTTGGTAAAGTCTGGAACATCCATGAGAAGCTCATAGTCCATTGATAACGTGGTTCTGAAATTTGGGAGAGAGCCAGGGCTGGATTATCTGCTTAGGAGGAAGCAGTGGGAGTGAAGTAGAAGACATTTCAATGTAGATTTCTTATGAATAAGGATATTACTTTCCATTATAATAGTGGCCAGAATAATAATTTCATACATTCCATATTCAAATTTCAGTAACTGTATCTAAGAAGTCCTGTTGTAGTTATTTTTTCATTTGGATCCAAGCCGGGATTGTGTATTTCATTGAGTTGTCATGTCCTTTTGGTTTCCTTGAAATGAAAGAGTTCTTAAGCCTTTCCTTATCTTGCATGACATTAACACTTTTTGAAGAGTACAGACTGGTTATTGTATAGAATGTCATTCAGTGTGGATTTGATTATGCTTCCTCAAGACTTGATTAAGCTTTCTAATTTTTTTAGAATGGCCCCAGAAGCGATGTGTCTTTCTCATGACATCCTATAAGGAGGTACATGACGTCTTATTCCCTTATCAGGGACAGAATCTTTGATCACTTGATAATGTGTGGTCTGCCATGTTTCTCCACTGTGAAGTAGCTATTTTCCTTTTAAAATGAGTAATTTATGAAAAGATACTTTGAGACTATGTAAATATCCTACTCCTCATTAGACAATCACCTACCATTAGTGTTTAGTATTCACTGAGATGGGCTCAATAAAGGACAGAAATGATATGGACCTAACAGAAGCAGAGGATATTAAGAAGCAGTGGCAAGAATACACAGAACTATGCAAAAAAGATCTTCACAACCCAGATAATCACGGTGATGTGATCACTCACCTAGAGCCAGATATCCTGGAATGTGAAGTCAAGTGGGCCTTAGGAAGTATCACTACGAACAAAGCTAGTGGAGATGATGGAATTCCAGTTGAGCTATTTCAAATCCTAAAAGATGATGCTGTGAAAGTACTGCACTCAATATGCTAGCAAATTTGGAAAACTCAGCAGTGGCCACAGGACTGGAAAAAGTCAGTTTTCATTCCAATCCCAAAGAAAGGCAATGCCAAAGAATGCTCAAACAACTGCACAATTGCACTCATCTCACACGCTATTAAGTTCAGTTCAGTTCAGTCGCTCAGTCGTGTCTGACACTTTGCAACCCCATGAACCGCAGCACGCCAGGCCTCCCTGTCCATCACCAACTCCTGGAGTTAACTCAGACTCACGTCCATCGAGTCAGTGATGCCATCCAGCCATCTCATCCTCTGTCGTCCCCTTCTCCTCCTACCCCCAATCCCTCCCAGCATCAGAGTCGTTTCTAATGAGTCAGCTCTTTGCATGAGGTGGCCAAAGTACTGGAGTTTCAGTTTTAGCATCATTCCTTCCAAAGAAATCCCAGGGCTGATCTCCTTCAGAATGGACTGGTTGGATCTCCTTGCAGTCCAAGGGACTCTCAAGAGTCTTCTCCAACATCACAGTTCAAAAGCATCAATTCTTCGGCGCTCAGCCTTCTTCACAGTCTGACTCTCACATCCATACATGACCACAGGAAAAACCATAGCCTTGACTAGACGGACCTTAGTCGGCAAAGTAATGTCTCTGCTTTCGAATATACTATCTAGGTGGGTCATAACTTTTCTCCCAAGGAGTAAGTGTCTTTTAATTTCATGGCTGCAATCACCATCCGCAGTGATTTTGGAGCCCCAAAAAATAAAGTCTGACACTTTCCATTGTTTTCCCATCTACTTCCCATGAAGTGATGGGACCGGATGCCATGATCTTTGTTTTCTGAATGTTGAGCTTTAAGCCAACTTTTTCACTCTCCTCTTTCACTTTCATCAAGAGGGTTTTTAGCTCCTCTTCACTTTCTGCCATAAGGGTGGTGTCATCTGCATATCTGAGGTTATTGATATTTCTCCCAGCAATCTTGATTCCAGCTTGTGTTTCTTCCAGTCCAGCGTTTCTCAAGATGTACTCTGCATATAAGTTAAATAAGCAGGGTGACAATATACAGCCTTGATGTACTCCTTTTCCTATTGGGAAACAGTCTGTTGTTCCATGTCCAGTTCTAACTGTTGCTTCCTGACCTGCATACAGATTTCTCAAGAGGCAGGTCAGGTGGTCTGATATTCCCATCTCTTGAAGAATTTTCCACAGTTTATTGTGATCCACAAAGTCAAAGGCTTTGGCATAGTCAATAAAGCAGAAATAGATGTCTTTCTGGAACTCTCTTGCTTTTTCAATGATCCAGCAGATATTGGCAACTTGATCTCTGGTTCCTGTGCCTTTTCTAAAACCAGCTTGAACATCTGGAAGCCAACAGTTCATGTATTGCTGAAGCCTGGCTTGGAGAATTTTGGGCATTACTCTACTAGCATGTGAGATGCGTGCAATTGTGCAGTTTTTTGAGCATTCTTTGGCATTGCCTTTCTTTGGAACTGGAATGAAAACTGACCTTTTCCAGTCCTGTGGCCACTGCTGAGTTTTCCAAATTTGCTGGCATATTGAGTGCAGTACTTTCACAGCATCATCCTTTAGGATTTGAAATAGCTCAACTGGAATTCCATCACCTCCACTACCTTTGTTCATAGTGATGCTTTCTAAGGCCCACTTGACTTAACATTCTAGGATGTCTGGCTCTAGATTAGTGATCATACCATCATGATTATCTGGATCGTGAAGATCTTTTTGGTACAGTTCTTCTGTGTATTCTTGCCACCTCTTCTTAACATCTTCTGCTTCTGTTAGGTCCATACCATTTCTGTCCTTTATGGAGCCGATCTTTGCATGAAATGTTCCCTTGGGATCTCTAATTTTCTTGAAGAGATCTCTAGTCTTTCCCATTCTGTTGTTTTCCTCTATTTCTTTGCATTGATCGCTGAAGAAGGCTTTCTTATCTCTTCTTGCTATTCTCTGGAACTCTGCATTCAGATGCTTATATCTCCAAGCCAAGCTTCAGCAGTATGTGAACCGTGAACTTCCTGATGTTCAAGCTGGTTTTAGAAAAGGCAGAGGAACCAGAGATCAAGTTGCCAATATCCGCTGAATCATTGAAAAAGCAAGAGAGTTCCAGAAAAACATCTATTTCTGCTTTATCGACTATGCCAAAGCGTTTGACTTTGTGGATCACAATAAACTGTGGAAAATTCTTCAAGAGATGGGAATACCAGACCACCTGACCTGCCTCTTGAGAAATCTGTATGCAGATCAGAAAGCAACAGTTAGAACTGGACATGGAACAACAGACTGTTTCCCAATAGGAAAAGGAGTACATCAAGGCTGTATATTGTCACCCTGCTTATTTAACTTATATTCAGAGTACATCATGAGAAACACTGGGTTGGAGGAAGCACAAGCTGGAATCAAGATTGCTGGGAGAAATATCAAAACTTCAGATATGCAGATGACACCATCTTTATGGCAGAAAGTGAAGAAGAACTAAAGAGCCTCTTGATGATAGTGAAAGAGGAGAATGAAAAAGTTGGCTTAAAGCTCAACATTCAGAAAATGAAGATCATGGCATCCGGTCCCATAACTTCGTGGCAAATAGATGGGGAAACAGTGGAAACGGTGGCTGACTTTATTTTTTTGAGCCCCCAAATCACTACAGATGGTGATTGCAGCCATGAAATTAAAAGACGCTTTCTCCTTGGAAGGAAAGTTATGACCCACCTAGATAGCATATTCAAAAGCAGAGACATTACTTTGCCGACAAAGGTCCGTCTAGTCAAGGCTATGGTTTTCCAGTAGTCATGTATGGATGAGAGAGTTGGACTATAAAGAAGGCTGAGCACTGAAGAATTGATGCTTTTGAACTGTGGTGTTGGAGAAGACTCTTGAGAGTCCCTCGGAATGCAAGGAGATCCAAGGTATCCATCCTAAAGGAAATCAGTCCTGGGTGTTCACTGGAAGGATTGAAGTTGAAGCTGAAACTCCAATATTTTGGCCACTTGATGTGAAGAGCTGACTCATTTGAAAAGACCCTGAGGCTGGGAAAGATAGAAGGCAGGAGGAGAAGGGGACGAGAGAGGATGAGATGGTTAGATGGCATCACCGACTCAATGGACATGAGTTTGGATAAACTCCGGGAGTTGGTGATGGACAGGGAGGCCTGGTGTGCTGCGGTTCATGGGGCTGCAAAGAGTTGGACATGACTGAGTGACTGAACAGAACTGATGATATTTTAAAGATATATTTATTTATTTATTTTTGGCTGTGCTGGGTCTTCCTTGCTGCACTGGTGCTTTCTCTAGTTGCAGCGAGCGGGGGTTAATCTTTGTTGCCACATGTGGGCTGCTCGTTGCTGTTTTCCTGCTGTCTAGGGCATGGGCTCAGTAGCTGCCCCTCGCCATGTGGAAACATGGTGGACCAAGGATGGAATCCATGTCCCCAGCATTGACAGGGGGATTCTTTGCCACTGGACTACCAGAGAAGCCCCTCATTGATGACTTTTGCCTGAATCAGTTATTAGTATGATGGTTATAAAATGTGATTTTTTTCCTAAAAAAATGTATTCCTTCTGCATTTATTGGTTGGTTTATTGCTATAAAGAAGAGCTCCTATTAACTTATTTATATGAGTGTGGATAAAGAAGGTTTTTAGAAAGAAGGTGGGCAGACATGAATTTTCTTAGAGATGGAATGAAAAGACTCGATAGGTAACGTAGGGAATAATAGGGGGTAATTTAAGCCATCAAGTCTAAAGAAGGAGTGGGATGGAGATACAGATTGAAGAAGCTGGCCCTAGACAGGTGTGGGAACTCAGCAGTGTGAAACCAGAAGGGAAGAAAAGGTGGGGGGGGGTTGCTGCATCAGGAGGTTCAGGGACTCATTCCTGATGCCCCTCACTGGGGACATGAAGGATGTGGTGACGTCAGCCACACATGTCCCTGGTTCTGTTAAGAGGAACTGCAGGTGGCTGGCAGGATGAGTGGTAACAACTACTGTTAACCCCAAATGCTGTGGCAAGCACTAAGTACAGGTCTGCAATCCATCATCTGAAATCACTGAGGCCAGAGGTGCTATGGAGTTCAGAACACAGGGAAGCATGGTGCATAGACCATGTGTTATATACCACTCCCAGCAGAATCTGGGGCAACACATGGTAATCAGCCCAGTTTCTATGTCTAAAGTGAAGCCAACATTTCTAAAGAGAAAGGTAACATTTCACACTGACTATAAATGACAGTCTCATGTCAGCTCAGATTAGGTGAGGCCACCAAAAAAAGTCTGCATGGAAGTTATCAAAAGAAGTTTGGGGCTTTCAAAGTATTTTACATTTCTGAACTGTGAATAAAGGAATGGTGGGGGGCGCCTATGTAAACAGTTCTGTGAGAACAAATCCTCCCAACTCAAGGAGTCAAGGCTGGCTCTGCACCTGAGCAGGGCCTTGAGGAAGGTATAGGCTTTGATTAGCAGAAACTGAGGATTAGAGGTAGGAGAGAGGAAAAGGACATTCCAAACAGAGGGACGGATTTAAGCAAACGCATGGAGTCAGGGAAGTCCCTGGCCCATCTGGGTGATTATTGGTAATTTCGGGTCACTAGACCTGAGGCTGGCAGGAGAAGTGGTGGAAAATCCAACAGGAAAGGCGGGTTGGAACCTGAACACACAGCTCCGAAGGGCATCCTCAGGGTCTGAAACCTGATTCTGTCGTCAGTGGGGAGTAACACGTCACATCTCTGCCTTTGTTAAGTGGAACCTGGGCTGACTGCATCCTTGCTTTGTGCCCATGCAGAGGATTAACTCAAGTCAGGGGACACTGAGGCAGGAGGCAATAGCAGCCATGCAAGAGATTTGTTGAAAGCTAGGGTGAGCCCAGCAAGGGGAGGATGGAGATTTGAGAGCCAGGTTAGACTCCATTGGGCTTGAGTAATTGAAGAGGAGGGGCAGAGGAAAGGGAGATTCAAAGTTTGGCTGCTGGCTGAACCTCAAGGACAGAAAGCTGGCCACTATATGTGTGATGAAGACTGAGGACTCAGGTATTCACCCACCTGGACTTATGTCCCACCTCCAGCTTCCTACCTGCCAGAAGTGCAGCCAAGAGCTCAACCTTTCTCCCACTGGCAAAATGGAAATAATAGCATCTTCCTGAAAGGATAATAGTGTGGCTTAAATGAATTAATCTATATAAATACTAACCATAGGGTCTGACACATAGGAAACATACCACAGATGTCTGTGAGTCTTGTTGATGGTTTTGATGATGACGACATTGGGTGAGTAAGAGATCTCAAAAGATGTTTTCATTCTGGAATTGTATATAGATTGACTTGTAGTTATAAGGTCATTTGAGGAAATGACTTTTGACTATTTAATATTCCCAGCTGCTTCAAAAACATTTATGTAGAATAAAACAAAAACCTATTAATATTCTTCAAGACATATCAGACCCTGTGGTTAGTATTGCTATATGAATCGATTCATTTAAGCCAGGCTATTATCCTATCAGGAAGATGCTATTATTAGAGAACTGTTTCCTGGCCTTAAGATAGCATGCATACTCTATACCCTTGTCTATTATGTGTACTTTTAAAAAATTATTTTAATTGGAGGATAATTACTTTACAATATTGTGATGGTTTTTGCCATACAGCAACATGAATTGGCCACAGGTATACATGTGTGCCCCCGGACCATGAACCCCCCTCTTACTTCCCTCCCTACCCTATCCCTTTGGGTTGTCCCAGAGCACCGGCTTTGGGAGCCCTGCTTCGTGCATGGAACTTGCCCTGGCCATCTACCAAACACTACTATTTATTGGGAAGAAATTTTTCTAGAGGGGGTGGTTGCTGTAGACTCTAAGGTGATGGTTCAGAAGAAAATGAACTAATAGACCCTCATCAAGGGGAAATTCAAAGAACTAGTCATAGATACTCAAAACGGTATTAGCAGTATGGCCAAATAGAAAGATGACTTGGAATTTCAATGTGGTTGAGAGCTGCCTTCACAAGAAGACCTTTGTGTCTTGGACTCTTTAAAATTCTTTGAGAGAATTGCTTAGCCTTCTGGATAAAAAAAATACCATCATTGGACTCACCTCTATGGGGCAGCATCCAGATCTCCTGAGTTTAGGTCAATGACCTTGATGTTCAGCCATCTCTGGAGCAGAGTTGTGGTTGAGACCTGTGAATGTCCTTCAGAAAACATCACAGGGAAGCCGGGAGAGTTGATACAGATGTCTTTCGAGGTGTGTCTGAAGTGGAAACTTAGGCAAACTGTTAAAAAACCTCAAAAGTCACTCCCCACGATCAAGTACTGAAGAAAGAGTTGCAACTGCTGCAACTCTAGGTAGAAAATTCAAGTGCAGATCCAGAGACGTGTGGGAGCATGGTCCTGCAGCAGTTAAACTCCATGTATATTAAGTTACACAAACTTACGAACACGTGGAATGAAAAACCAGTGTTATCTATAAAACACTCTCTCTTATGTGCCATCATCTTTAGCAAAATGGAAAGTGTCCTGCATTTGGAAAGCAGTTTCTTCTATGTGAAGAATGGAAGTTTTCTGATATATATATAAAAAAAAAAACATTATTATATTCTCTCGAGTTAAAAAATGTTTGAGGGGCTTCCCTGGGGGGATTTGCTTCCCTGAAGCAAAATTATTTGGGGGGGTTATGAATACAGAGTAGTAATGGCAAGCGTATAATACAGTGTTATATTTCCTCATGGACCCCTGCATTTTGGAGGAAATGTGTTCTTCAGCAGCTTTAATATTAGAGAGTCCAATTAACTCAGACTTGTCTCAGTCAGCTCAAATAAGGCAAAACCCAAATGTTTTTTGAAACTTTGTGGTATAGGAATTATTTTCAGGAACCTAAAGCCATCAGAAGAAAAGTTATGTTCAACAAGCACTTGGAACATTTAACTTTGTGTTAAATAACATTCTACACAGACGCATGAATATTAAGCTAGAAAAATCGCTGCAAAGTTAAATAGTCTATCTTTTTCTCTATTTTTTGCCACACGGCTTGCAGGATCTTAGTTTCCTGAACAGGGATTGAATGCAGGCCATGGCAACGAAAGCCTGGAGTCCTAACCACTGAACCCCAGGGGAATTCCGGTAGTGTATGTTTGAATAAGCTTTGTCTATGTATGGAAAGTTAAGTCAAGACCTGTACCAAGGATCCAGTTGAAATAGTTGCACTCTCCTTTCTTTCCCTTTTATCTGAAGTATCCATGCAAATTTTCTTTTGGTTTTCAATTTGCGTCTTTACTATATTTTGCCTGTATAGATAGAATCCAAAAGAGATGATTAGAGGTTTACATTATTAAAATTAATATGGAACCACATACATGCAAGCCAACCAGGAAAATCATTTTACCCTTTAAAGCTTCAAGCCTATTTACATAACATCTAATTTGAAAATAGTGCAGATAATGGGATTAGTATACTTAATTTAAAAAATAAATCTCTAATCTTAATAAGAAATCTCAGTAATGAAAAGGAAATATAAAAAAAGCTTCAAATAAATGAAGACACTGTTTCTGAGAAAGATGGTGAGTGGCCATGAGTAATGAAACATAATTCTTCTCAAATTAGATCATTTATTTAAGGCGATTTAAGGTCTGTTTTTCAGGATCTTGAGGAAGTAACGCTAAAGTTTATCTGAAAGAGATAAAAAGGCAGATACTGTCAAGCCAGTGATTGGCGATCCCATATAAAAGCTTGTGTTCAGTTCAGTTCAGTTCAGTCGCTCAGTCGTGTCTGATTCTTTGCGACCCCATGAGTCGCAGCACGCCAGGCCTCCCTGTCCATCACCAACTCCCGGAGTTCACTCAGACTCATGTCCATCGAGTCAGTGATGGCATCCAGCCATCTCATCCTCTGTCGTCCCCTTCTCCTCCTGCCCCCAATCCCTCCCAGCATCAGAGTCTTCCAATGAGTCAACTCTTCGCATGAGGTGGCCAAAGTACTGGAGTTTCAGCTTCAGCATCAGTCCTTCCAAAGAAATCCCAGGGCTGATCTCCTTCAGAATGGACTGGCTGGATCTCCTTGCAGTCCAAGGGACTCTCAAGAGTCTTCTCCAACACCACAGTTCAAACGCATCAATTCTTCAGTGCTTAGCCTTCTTCACAGTCCAACTCTCACATCCATACATGACTACTGGAAAAACCATAGCCTTGACTAGACGGACCTCAGTCAGCAAAGTAATGTTTCTGCTTTTGAATATGCTATCTAGGTTGGTCATAACTTTTCTTCCAAGGAGTAAGCATCTTTTAATTTCATGGCTGCAGTCACCATCTGCAGTGATTTTGGAGGCCAAAAAAAAAGTCTGACACTGTTTCCCCATCTATTTCCCATGAAGTGATGGGACCGGATGCCATGATCTTTGTTTTCTGAATGTTGAGCTTTAAGCCAACTTTTTCACTCTCCTCTTTTGCTTTCATCAAGAGGGTTTTTAGTTCCTCTTCACTTTCTGCCATAAGGGTGGTGTCATCTGCATATCTGAGGTTATTGATATTTCTCCCTGCAATCTTGATTCCAGCTTGTGTTTCTTCCAGTCCAGCATTTCTCAAGATGTACTCTGCATATAAGTTAAATAAGCAGGGTAACAATATACAGCCTTGACGTACTCCTTTTCCTATTGGGAAACAGTCTGTTGTTCCATGTCCAGTTCTAACTGTTGCTTCCTGACCTGCATACAGATTTCTCAAGAGGCAGGTCAGGTGGTCTGGTATTCCCATCTCTTAAAGAATTTTCCACAGTTTATTGTGATCCACAAAGTCAAAGGCTTTGGCATAGTCAATAAAGCAGAAATAGATGTCTTTCTGGAACTCTCTTGCTTTTTCGATGATCCAGCAGATGTTGGCAATTTGATCTCTGGTTCCTGTGCCTTTTCTAAAACCAGCTTGAACATCAGGAAGTTCACAGTTCACGTATTGCTGAAGCCTAGCTTGGAGAATTTTGAGCATTACTTTACTAGCATGTGAGATGCGTGCAATTGTGCGGTCGTTTGAGCTTTCTTTGGCATTGCCTTTCTTTGGGATTGGAATGAAAACTGACCTTTTCCAGTCCTGTGGCCACTGCTGAGTTTTCCAAATTTGCTAGCATATTGAGTGCAGTACTTTCACAGCATCATCTTTTAGGATTTGAAATAGCTCAACTGGAATTCCATCACCTCCACTACCTTTGTTCATAGTGATGCTTTCTAAGGCCCACTTGACTTCACATTCCAAGATGTCTGGCTCTAGATTAGTGATCACACCATCGTGATTATCTGGATCGTGAAGATCTTTTTTGTACAGTTCTTCTGTGTATTCTTGCCACCTCTTCTTAACATCTTCTGCTTCTGTTAGGTCCATACCATTTCTGTCCTTTATGGAGCCGATCTTTGCATGAAATGTTCCCTTGGGATCTCTAATTTTCTTGAAGAGATCTCTAGTCTTTCCCATTCTGTTGTTTTCCTCTATTTCTTTGCATTGATCGCTGAAGAAGGCTTTCTTATCTCTTCTTGCTATTCTCTGGAACTCTGCATTCAGATGCTTATATCTTTCCTTTTCTCCTTTGCTTTTCACTTCTCTTCTTTTCACAGCTATTTGTAAGGCCTCCCCATACAGCCATTTTGCTTTTTTGCATTTCTTTTCCATGGGGATGGTCTTGATCCCTGTCTCCTGTACAATGTCACGAACCTCATTCCATAGTTCATCAGGCACTCTATCAGATCTAGGCCCTTAAATCTATTTCTCACTTCCACTGTATAATCATAAGGGATTTGATTTAGGTCATACCCAAATGGTCTAGCGGTTTTCCCCACTTTCTTCAATTTAAGTCTGAATTTGGTAATAAGGAGTTCATGATCTGAGCCACAGTCAGCTCCTGGTCTTGCTTTTGTTGACTGTATAGAGCTTCTCCATCTTTGGCTGCAAAGAATATAATCAATCTGATTTTGGTGTTGACTATCTGGTGATGTCCATGTGTAGAGTCTTCTCTTGTGATGTTGGAAGAGGGTGTTTGCTATGACCAGTGCGTTTTCTTGGCAAATCGCTATTAGTCTTTGCCCTGCTTCATTCCACATTCCAAGGCCAAATTTGCCTGTTACTCCAGATGTTTCTTGACTTCCTACTTTTGCATTCCAGTCCCCTCTAATGAAAAGGACATCTTTTTTGGGTGTTAGTTCTAAAAGGTCTTGTAGGTCTTCATAGAACCGTTCACCTTCAGCTTCTTCAGCATTATTGGTTGGGGCATAGACTTGGATTACCGTGATATTGAATGGTTTGCCTTGGAGACGAACAGAGATCATTCTGTCATTTTTGAGACTGCATCCAAGTACTGCATTTCAGACTCTTTTGTTGACCATGATGGCTACTCCATTTCTTCTGAGGGATTCCTGCCCGCAGTAGTAGATATAATGGTTATCTGAGTTAAATTCACCCATTCCAGTCCATTTTAGTTTGCTGATTCCTAGAATGTTGACGTTCACTCTTGCCATCTCTTGTTTGACCACTTCCAATTTGTCTTGATTCATGGACGTGACATTCCAGGTTCCTATGCAATATTGCTCTTTACAGCATCGGACCTTGCTTCTATCACCAGTCACATCCACAGCTGGGTATTGTTTTTGCTTTGGGTCCATCCCTTCATTCTTTCTGGAGTTATTTCTCCACTGATCTCCAGCAGCATATTGGGCACCTACTGACCTGGGGAGTTCCTCTTTCAATATCCTATCATTTTGCCTTTTCATACTGTTCATGGGGTTCTCAAGGCAAGAATACTGAATGGTTTGCCATTCCCTTCTCCAGTGGACCACAAAAGCATGTTAAAGCTATGCTATTTGAAACAGAGTGGTTAAGGCATTCAAATAGATGAGTGTAGCAGAACAGCTAGCTACATGATTGTAATTGTACTTGAAAACAACATTTGATAAGAGAAGCATCATGGATCAGTAGGTATAAGAAGAATAATTCAATATGTGGTTTGAAAAGGTTGACAAGCTATTTTCAGAAATAGCAAAGGAAAATATAGATTCTCCTTCTCTACCAAAACTTTATGTATAAATTTCAGATAAATTTAGAATTAAATATTTAAGAAAATGAAGTAATAGTATTTGAAAAAAATCGATAAATATATAACTGATCTCTAGAAGAAAAGACCACTTGCTAAACATAATGAAAAATCACAAGGGAAAATATCAGTATTTTTGAGTTTATAAATTTTAATCTCTATGCTTAAGAAATGATAAAATACTAAAAATAAGCAAAATGTATGAAAAAATATGACTTTCTAATATGACTTTAAATTATAAAAAGTTCATACAGTAGAATCTTGATAAACTCATGGCTAAAGAACAAGAATAGATAATATTAAAAAATAAAAGTAAAAAATAAATTTTTGAAAGAATTCAGACTCATCTGTAATGAAATGTCAATCAAAACAGCTATGAGATACCATTTTGCTGATGGAATTATGAAAGATTGAAAATCAATGATGCTATTGAGGCTGTGTTAAGATTGGGGCTTCCCTGGTGGCTCAGAGGGTAAAGCGTCTGCCTGCCATGTGGAAGACCCAGGTTCGATCCCTGGGTCAGGAGGTTCCCCTGGAGAAGGAAATGGCAACCCACTCCAGTACTCTTATCTGGAAAATTCCATGGGCGGAAGAACCTGATAAGCTACAGTCCATGGGATTGTAAGAGTCTCAGAAGACTGAGCAGTTTCACTTAAGATTGGGGCTTTTATAATGGCTGGTGGGAGTGTGAACTGGTACAAATAATCTGGAAAAGGATTTGGCAATGTGAACCCAAAGTAGGATTACTGACAAATTATCCAAAATTCAGTCAGAAATACAGGGTTGTTCACTGCATTATTATCATTATTGTTGTCATAGCAGCAAGTGTCGTGATTTGGTTTATTAGAAATATAGCACATTATGTTTGCATTTTACCAAATGCCAAATATAAAAAAACTGAAATTGTCATGGACAATGAAATTTCAATAGAATTATATGTACTGAGTTTAATAGAAGCAACTGGGAAAGGTTTTTTTTTTTTTTTTCAATTGAGATATAATTGACATAGAATGTTGTTTAAATTTAAGGTGCAGGATGCATTGATTTCATCCATTTATATATTGTAACATGATTGCCATTGTAGCTTCAACTAAACATCTCCATCACATTACATAATTATCATTTTTTTGTGGGGAGAGAACATTTAAGATCTAGCTTCTTAGCAGCTCTGAAGAATGCTGAGTCATTGGAAAGGACCCTGATGCTGGGAAAGACTGAAGGCAGGAGGAGAAGGGGATGACAGAGGATGAGATGGTTGGATGGCATCACCGACTTGATGGACATGAGTTTGAGTAAACTCTGGGAGTTGGTGATGGACAGGGAGGCCTGGTGTGCTGCAGTCCGTGGGTCGCAAAGAGTTGGACATGAATGAGCAGCTGAAATAAACTGAACTGAACTGATAATTATAATACTTTGTCCCAGAAGTTATTCCTCTTATATTTGGAAGTTTGTATCTTTGAACCACAGCTCCTCAATTCCCCCACACCACCTTCAGTTCCTGGTATCACCATTCTACTCTGTTTCTATAAGTTTGGCTTTTTTAGATTCCAAAAATTTAGATCTTTATAAGATCTCCACCTATAAGGGAGATCATACAATATTTGTCTTTCTCAGCCTGACTTAACTCACTTAACGTAATGCCCTCAACATGCATCCATGCTTTTGCAAATGGCAGCCTATTCTTTTTCATGAATGAATAATATTCCATTGTGTACATATGTATCGGAACTTCCCAGGTGGCACTGGTGGTAAAGAACCTGCCTGCCAATGCAGGAGACATAAGAGGTACAGGCTTGGTGCCTGGGTTGGGAAGATCCCCTTGAGGAGGGCATGGCAACCCACTCCAGTGCTCTTGCCTGGAGAATTCCATGGACAAGAAAACCTTGTGGGCTACAGTCTACAGGGTCACAAAGGGTCGGACACCACTGAAGCGACCTAGCACGCACACACACATATGTGTATCCCGTCTTCTTTATTCATCTGTTTTATTCATCTTCTTTATTCGTCTGTTGATAGACACTTCAGTCGTTTCCATATCTTGGCTGTTGTGAATAAAGCGGCAATAAACATGGGAGTGCAGATATCTTTTCTATATCCTGTTATCATTTCCCTTGGATATATACCCAGAGTGAGACTTTGGATCATATGGTAGTTCTATTTTTAATTTTTTGAAGAACCTTTGTACAGTTTTCCATGGTGGCTGGACTAGGGAAGTTTTGTGATGGACTGAAGACATTAAGGACCAGAATAGGGGCATCTGATGCAGCCTGGTTGGAAGCAGAGGCTGGAGAAAAAACAATTTCTCTCCATGACCTACAAGTAGGGACGATTTCATCATCAGTGACTCATGTATCACACCCCTCCACCAGATTTTAAGGTGCTTGAGGGCAGGGAGTGGTCCTAATGCTTTTGAAGCAGCCAGAGGCCAGCTCTGTGCTGGACATAGAAGAGGACCTTCAGACATGTGCTTTCTGGAGGAGATATTCTCCAGCTGGCTTCTGCCCACGTACTTTCTGGGCTGTATTTAATTTCTACTTAGTCTGTTGCTGATGCAGGTTTTGTTTGTTCGTTTTAAACTAGGGTCTGATTTCTGAGGTGGGAGAGGTTATTATAAAACAAATACATCTCTCAGCTAAGCTATTTACAGTACTTGACACTGGCAACAAGAAGTAAGCTACTTTATAATTTTAGAAATTTATGTTTGACTCGGAGTCTTGTCATCTCTGAGCCCACAGATATTCTGTCACTGGCGCTCCTTGCAGCCATGTTAATGGTTAGGGCCCATGGGTGTCAGGTGTTTCTGTATTGACCCTCTAAGAGTGAGCAGTCCTGGAGGCCCCCTTTTCCCCTTTTAAATTATGTATTTATTTAATTTTGGCTGTGCTGATCTTCATGCTCAGGCTTCCTCTAGTTGCAGTGAGCGGGGAACCACTGCACTCTCCCTTGTGGTGCATGGGCCTCTCCTTGCGGTGGCTTCCCTTGTTGCATGGGTTTTAGAGTGCAGGCCCAGCAGCTATGGCTAACAGGCTTAGTGGCTCTGAGGCATGTGGGATCTTCTCAGACCAGGGATCGAACCCGTGTCTCCTGCATTGATAGGCAGATTCTTATCCACTGTGTTGCCAGGGAAATCTTCTGGAAGTCTTATTAATCTCTTCAAACAACCAACCTCTCTATTTAGAATGCTGAAAGGTATTGCAAGGTGGAAAGGTCCTTATTATTGAGTAGATAGTGCAATTGCACACCTTGAGATCATTATGCTGAGGAGTAAATTAGGTGAAACCGTGAAAGACAGTGTACTGCCTGAACTCTCCCGTGTGCTCAGTTACTCAGTGGTGTCCGACTCTTTGCAACCCCATGAAGTGTAGCCCTCCAGGCTCCTCAGTCCATGGGACTTTTCCTGGCAAGAATACTGCAGTGAGTTGCCATGCCCTTCTTCAGGGCATCTTCCCAACCCAGGAATCAAACACGTGTCTGCTGCATTGCAGGTAGATTTTTTACCGATGAACCATCAGGAAAGCCTTTATTCTGAGACTCTTGGATGTTTTCCTTGGGAATAGGATGGAGGGACTTCTACATGCTCCCCTCCAAGTCAAGAGAAGAAACAAATGTGCTGTTTTTAGTGCTGAAATTAGTGTTAATACAAACATTTATTCCTTTGTTTACACTTATGATATGGCCACTGGGAGAAGTGTTGCCAGGAATGACAATAAAGTAGTTTAATATGCAGGAAACTGTTTCTAAGATAGATACTAGCTGGTGCTTACTGAGGAAAATAATTACTCTTAAGATTGCACCCTGCTTCCTTTCTATATCTTTCTTGGTTTTACAAAAATGTTTATCCTAATGGTATATTTCCCTAGAGTCTTTTTTGTATTCACATTTTACAAGGCTGTCAATTTTTAATTAATATCCAGCATAAATATTTCCATGTTATTAATTTTGATGGCCATAATTGTGTTGCTGAAAAATATTTTGTCAGATAATTTAGTGTAATTTATTAAATATAACCTAATGTAAGGATTTTGGAGAAGGCAATGACACCCCACTCCAGTACTCTTGCCTGGAAAATCCCATGGATGAAGGAGCCTAGTAGGCTGCAGTCCATGGGGTCGCTAAGAGTCAGACACGATTGAGCGATGTCACTTTCACTTTTCACTTTCATGCATTGGAGAAGGAAATGACAACCCACTCCAGTGTTCTTGCCTGGAGAATCCCAGGGACAAGGGAGCCTGGTGGGCTGCCGTCTCTGGGGTTGCACAGAGTCGGACACGACTGATGCGACTTAGCAGCAGCAGCAGCAATGTAAGGATTTAGACTTGCTTCCAAGTTTAATATTATAAAAACACCACTTTTGCTGTGATAAAAACGTATTTATTGTGACATGTCTTTTTATTATTTTAAATTATTTAAAATCAGATTCCCAGAAGTTAAGTTTTGGGGCACAATGTTTGAAGTCTTTATGTTTTTTTTTTGTTTGTTTTTTACTGAAGTATAGTGATTTACAATATTATATTAGTTTCAGGTATATGACAGTGGTTTAATAGCTTTATAAACTGAAGTCTTTTTGGTCCTTGATAAAATTGCCAAATTTCTTTCCAAAGTGGTTGAATCAGTATATAAGTCTACCATCTACAACCTTCTTTTGTTGGTCTCATGAAAGTCTCCTTTTATTTACTGAGAAAAGAGTGAAAGCAACTTGTTTGATGATATGCATGATACGTCCCCCAGAGAAGCCCCCGAATCAAAATGGAATTTGTACATATCTGTAGAGAGAAGAAAAGGTGGAGAAGTTTGGTACAGGACCATCACAACAGTGTCCACGTGTGTGCATGGTGGGCAGTGTGGAGAGTTGGGGCTTAATGTACCTAACAAGAGGGTACTCTTCTGCCTGAAAAACAGGCTCAGCTGACCAGATGGTGAGTGAGATGAAGTCACTTTCCTGCCATTTGTGCACAAGATTTCTAGGTATTTGTCATGACTCTGTCCTTAGCTAGTGAAGTCAATGGCGATGCCTCCCTGAAAATGGCAGGAGGCAAAACCCCATTTCCGCCCTAATTTGTCATCATTTGCCCAGGACCTATTCATTTAGACTTTTGTTTTTAATACACGTATTCTCCTTTGGCAGTGCTATAATGCCTTTCTTCCCCCGTTGGTCTCTTTCTGCCCTAATCACGATGAACACAAATGTAATGGGCGCAGTATTCCTTCATTTGAGTCTTGCTTTTATTCTTGTAATTCTCAACTGCTGCTCTTCCTGAAGGAGGACTGTGTTACAAAAGAATGGAATTTTCCCGACAATGTTTAGTACATAATAGTTTTAAGAGGCTTCATGTTTGCAAGAGACAAATTAAGCAGCCTCCTCTAATATGTAGACAACATCTGTTACACAGTCACTGTTAATGATAACACCAGGATCTCCTTTGTAGCTGATTTTCACCCAGCTGCACCGACCTATAAAAGGCGCCAGCAAAGAGGGCTACATATTCATCTTTCACCTCAGAATGACTTTAGAAAACGGCACATAAACCCAAAGCAAATCTTTGTTAACCTCTGAAGTCGGAGCTCCCATAAATCACTGCTGAGGACAGCTTCTAACCTCCTCACAGCCAACTCATCATGTCTATTTGGTGTTTTATAATTTGCTTCAAATTTCAAATTGATAATCCAGAAGAAAACCATACAAGAAATGGAGCCGTATGGGACCCTCCCATAAGGGGATCAATATGCCCCTTGGTGTGTCAGTTACAAGTTGATACCCTAAACCTTTATTCAGACAACATTCCCACTTGTACCAGCAAGAATCATTCAATAAAAACCCTGTAGAATCCTTGAGAGGGCTAGTCAGCTACAGCTAATAGTTTGATTTAAGGAATTGTCCTTATTTTCTTTGATATTAAACTTTGAAATTCTTAATGGAAAACCATCCAGAAGACTAGTAGGGAGGGTTCCACTTTCTTCATAAGAACGGGTTCTATTAACTCTCCCTCTTACAATTTGGTTGTGGAATGGATTCTGGCATGTTTTCTCTTGGTTTCTCTGTGGAGGTATAACTTACAGGGTAACAGATCTGACCCCCAGATGGAGAGAGAAACAACGAATGACTAGACTTATAAATAAGGCAAGAGTGATTGAGAGATGGCACTTTAAATGAAGCATTTAGAGAAGACTCTGTTCAGCATCTTAAATGAAGCAGGGGAGCGCTTCATTTAGTGTGGGTCTGCAGGGAACACGTGATCCAGGCAAAGGGAACATCAACTGCACAGGCCTCAGACTTGGCAGGTGCAGGAGACAGGATGGAAGGTTGTGTGGCTGGATGTAGGGAGGACAGGAGATGAAGGTGAGGCTGTGAGGTGGGCAGGTATCAGCTCTCGGAGGCCCTGGGGCCCACAGCAATGGGTGGGATTTCACATCCTGTGAAGGAACGCCTCTGGAGGCTTTAAAGCAAATCCAAACAAGTGTACCTATTTTACATCAGCTGAGCGATCTCTCTGAAGCATAAATAATGTAACTCAGTTTGCCAACCTGTCACAAGAGACAGTTTCCTTAACAAACGACTTAAAATACAATTTTGAATCAGTGCAGTTCAGTCCCCCAGTCCTGTCTGACTCTTTGTGACCCCATGGACTGCAGCACACCAGGCCTCCCTGTCCATCACCAACTCCCGGGGTTTACTCAAACTCATGTCCATCGAGTCGGTGATGCCGTCCAACTATCTCATCCTCTGTTGTCCCTTTCTCCTCCTGCTTTCAATCTTTCCCAGCATCAGGGTCTTTTCCAATGAGTCGGTTCTTTGTATCAGGTGGCCAAAGTATTGGCATTTCAACTTCAGCATCAGTCCTTCCAATGAATATTCAGGACTGATTTCCTTTAGGATTGACTGGTTTGATCTGGTTAAAAATGCAATTTTAACCGAGGCTTATGGATATCCAGGAGCTTACAGATGGTTTTCAGATAGTCCCCAGAAGGCTTACAAAATGTTACATGTTGTTACACATGTGTAAGAAGAATCCAGACCCAAGGAAAGCTAAGAACCACTGGTTTAGATGACTCTAAATTAATGAAGTTCTAGCTGTACATTATATGACCTTCTAGGTCCTAAATATAGCTGCCAGTCTTCTATCAGTAATTTTTTAAAAAATGCAAGACTTCAATTTTCATTTCCTTTCTTTGTCATTAATCAGGTATGTCTTTTCCAGTCTCTTTGTCCTCTCTGGTACATTATATTCCTTTCTTTATCCCCTTTTGTTTCCGTGCTCTTCACCATGTAACTGCAGGGCAGGACGTACTTCCGTGTATCTTGGCTCTGGGCAGATGACTTGATTTGGCCAATGGGATGTCAGGAGACGTGATACAAGCAAACTCGTGGATAGCACTCGTGAGCTCTTGCTCTTTTGCATCCGCCATCATCAGGAGAAGGAACTGCCTAGGCTAACTTGCCAGTCCCCGGGGGGAGAATGAGAGTCCTGTGGGCAGCTGAGTCATCTAGCCATACCCAGGCTAGATTGGTTGATGCAGATTTGTGAGCTAAATGAGTGCTTATTTATGCCACTGAGACTTCCCTGAGAACATTTATTACACAGTAAGAGTTAACTGATACTGCTTCCATACTTGCAGTCTCCTTTTAGAAACACCAGATTGGACATCCTGAAAGTCATGTTCATTTGTACCCATTTGGGGTCCCAATTCAAAACCCATTTTCAAATTTCATAACTGTGTTAATCAACCCTGGTTGTTTGCGCTTCCTTCTTGGCACCCTCTTTGGCTTTGCCTTCAAAAACTGGCACAGCTGCTCTCAGAGGCCAAGTACTAGAGGGTTCCACTGGTGGCAGAAGGGTGAAGTTTGCAGCCCTAATCTCATAATACTGTGACACAGCCTGGCGGCGGCGTATACCACAGCTTCCTAGCCGGGTACAGGATGCTAATGAAGGCTACAAATCCCCCTTCAGAGAGGGGTGTAAGCTGCAGAACCTTGCTAAATGCCTGTCATTAATGTAAACTGCAGCACACCAGCTGAACCTTGGGATATGCTTAATTGCCCAGGGTGGCTTAATCTTCAGCCCTGCCAGTTGCAGAAGGATTACTTGTCTTTGGTGAACTCAGTTGAGAGTTGAAAGTAAATTTGCTTAAATAGTAGAGTTTAGAAGAGGAATAACATAAATAGGAAGAATCATAAATAACCGCTACTGGAAAGTAAACTACAGCTAACTCTAACCAAGGGCTGCCTCCCAGAGAAAAGCATCAGAAACTCTTGATTTAGGCTTTTGTTCAACTACCATATGAGTCATAAGGAGAAAATGGGTTCTAGTTAAAGTCATGTGTGGGTGGGTGCTAAGCCACTTCAGTCTTGTCTGACTCTGTGTAACTCTATGGACTGCAGTCCGACAGGTTCTTCTGTCCATGGGATTCTCCAGGCAAGAATACTGCAGTGGGTTGTCATGCCCTCCTCCAGGGGGTCTTCTCAACCCAGGGATTGAACCTCTGTCTCTTACATCTCCTGCATTGGCAGGCGGTTTCTTTATCAAGAGTGCCACTTTACCACGAGTGCCACCAGCTAAAGCCATAGTCATGACCAAAGCAATATTACCTTAATCTCAAAGCTACATTTCCCTGCATGAGCCTTTGACAGTAGAGGGATATAAGGGTTTTGCTGATACTGAGCTTCACTGTTATCAGTACTGTTATGAAGACAATTCCCTAGCTTCAACTCTACAGACTCAGTTTAAAAGCAAAACAATTATAAGCATCTTTTCCAAACAGCGTGGTCATAAAGAGTTTTTTAAAAAATATGTATATAACTAATTCTATTAGTATTAATAAATATGTGTTGAGGATAAAATTGTTGTAAACTTTTCATATCTGTTGACTTCTGCAGACGGCTGCTGTTTACCTACCACTGACCTCTTCTTTCCCTCTTCCTTTATAATAGAAGTTCAGTTTTACTTAGGACAAATTTGTGATCCACTGAAAGGTGATGTTTTTCAACTTTCCACATGGGCATGGCCATATGACTTGGTTTGGGCCAATGAGTTGAAAGTAAAAGTGTTGTGTGAGGTCTCTTCAAGAGCAGAGGTACGTCTTTCTCTGTTCCTTACTTTGTCAGTGGGCCTAGAACATGGATGTGATGGATGGCCTTCCAGCAGCCATCTTGGATCATGAGGTCTAGGGTCATTATAGGGACAGAAGGACAGAGAACTGCAGAGAGCCTGGGCTCCCAAGGACTGTGCAGAGCAGCCCTGCCATCATGTACTGTCTGCCTCCAGATTTATTTCATGAGGGAGAAAAAGAAATCTGTATCCGATATAAGCTACGGTCATTTGGAATTTTCTGTCCTTCCCAGACAAACCTACTCTTGGTTGCTATGTTTCCATATTGCTCTGAGCCTCTGAAGCAGCAGCAACAAATACTCTCAAGGCACCTCTTTTGGGCTCAGGCAGCACTGGAGAGCACCGTCATCTCAGAGCCAACACGACTTACACTCAGAGACTGTGAGGATGAATTTCAGACAGTGGGATAGGAGTATGAATGAAAATTCCTTTTCTTTTTCCTTTTTGGCCACTTGGCAAATGGCATCGCTGTGTTTGCCCTGGCCATTACCAGTGGAGGGGTTTGTGAGGCCAGTGCTTTCCTAGTGAGGCTTCCCCGATGGCTCAGTGGGTAAAGAATCTGCAAGCAAAGCAAGAGGCACAGTAGACTCAGGTTCAATCCCTGGGTTTGGAAGAGTCCCTAGAGGAGGAAAATGGCAACAGACTCCAGTATTCTTGCCTGGAGAATCCCAAGGGCAGAGGAGCCTGGCGAGTTACAGTCCAAAGGGTTGCAAAGACTTGGACGTGACTGAATGACTAAGCGTGCAAAAAAAAAAAAAAAAAAAAAGCACAGGCTTTCATAGTAGCTTTATCAGTCTTCAAAGTAGTCCCTGTTTCAAGAATTCACTCTGTACTCAGGATGTGGATGGCCGCTCCAGAGGCTGAGCAAGGACACATTTCTGGGTCTTGCTCTTTCATTTTTCCTTTGATCCTTTCTCCCTCTGTCTCTCCTTCTGACTCCTTTGCCCCTACACTGTCCCTGCCCTGCTTTCTCCATCTCTCTTGCTTTCTCCATTCCTTCTTTCCTTTCTGGAGCAGAAGTGTTTATTTGTGTGAAATGTAATCTTATTGGAAAAATTGGGGACTTTATTTTCTTAACAGAAAATATCACCTAGCTCATAAACATTGCCCCTCATAAATCAATGGGGGTCATTTACCAAAAGGAATATTTAGTGAACATTCTCCACTCATCTCCCCTTTCCCAGTCCCCACATTTTCCTCCCCACTGTCCAGGATGGTTATCTGTGTCTTGTGTGGACCTGATATATTTGTTGTTCAATCTCTCAGTGGTGCCCAACTCTTTGTGGCCCCATGGACTGCAGCATGCCAGGCTTCCCTGTCCCCCACCATCTGCTGGCGTTTGCTCAAACTCATGTCTATGGCATTAGTGATGACCTAATATATAAATTCAAACAAATATTATATCTTCCTTCTGTGGTGTCCTTCAACTTGCATTTTTACACTTCATTGTGTGTCCTACAGATTTTCCATGTTAATTCACAGGGAGCCTCTTCATTCTTATTTTTTTTAAGCCATGTAATAGTCCATTTTAAGGAGCTGTCCAGGGTCCTGCTGGTGAGCACTGAGATTGTCCTTACCAGCACTGCTGCTGAGAGCAGCCTTACACAGGTGTTGCATTTAGAAGGGAGGTGGTAGTATCATCTGCTGGGTGAATGTCTGGAGCTGAGTGGAACTGATGGACCACAACCATGTGTAACTATGCAATGAAGTTCACAATTACAATCTTTTTTTTTTTTAAATCAAACCTGTGCCCCCCACAGTGAAAGCATGGAGTCCTAACCACTGGACCATCAGGGAATCCCCCACAGTTATAATCTTGAGTGGAAGAAGCCAGACACAGGAAAATACATACCATAGAATTCTATTTATATAAAGTACAAAACTGGGCAAGACTAATCTTTGCTGTTAGAGGACAAGATAGTGGGCACCCTTGGGTGGGTAGTGACTGAGAGGGCCCAGGGAGCTTGCAGGGATGCTGGAAATGTTCCCTTTGTTGATTCAATACTGGTTTCATTGATGTGTTCACCTCATAGAAATTCACCAAGTCATACACTTACAATGTGTCTTTTTTATTGTTGAGGAAACCCTGGCTTATATGTTTTACAGGTATAGCATTATATTTGTGCTTCTATAGATGTGGTTTCAATCCCTGGGTCAGGAAGATCCCCTGGAGAAGGGAATGGCAACCCACTCCAGTATTCTTGCCTGGGAAATCCCATGGACAGAGGAGCCTGGTGGGCTACAGTCCATGGGGTCACAAAAGGGTCCAACATGACTTAGTGATTAAACACCAACAACAATACATTCTAAGGTACTCTCCATCAAAATTTTAGTTTCTGTCCATCACCATGCAATTGGCCCCTTTATTCATTTCACCCTCCTCCACATCTACCCAACCCCCCCACCCCCAACCCAGGGAGCCACTGCTCTATACTCTGTACCTACATGTTTGTTTTTGTTTGGCTTGGTTTGTTTTGTTACTTTGCATTCATTTGTTTTAAAACATTTGTTTATTTGGCTATGCCAAGTCTTAGTTGTGGTATGTGGGATTTAGTTCCCTTACCAGGGATTGAACCTAGGTCCCCTGCATTCAGAGCATGGAGTCTTAGCCACTGGACCACCAGAGAAGTCCCTGTTTGTTTTTTATAGTCCACATAGAGTGAAATCTGGGGTGATAAGGTGGAAAAAAGCCTGTGAAGAGAGGTAGGAACTCAGGGGCTGGAGTGCCAGCCCAGGGCATGGTCTTGAGAGAACTGGAGTCCTCTCAGTGGTGGGTGTTCTGTCCATGATATGAATTATTTCAATGATACTGCTTTCCTCCTGACACTCAGAGCTGCTACTCTGGGGCAAATAAAACATTTTAGAGGACGAGTGGAAATCTAGTTGATGTTTGTTGGACCCTGTGAAGGAGGTGGCAGGCAGCCTCTCCCGCCACCTGCTTTCCTCCTCTATCTGCCTCTCCTTTGTCATTCCCCTCCTGCTTCGTCCTCTAGGACACTGAGTCCTGGACTTCAATGCCTTGCAAACTCCAGTGGTTCCTTCTTCAGCAGGGGTTTGTGGGGTTTTCCCTGCCTGGGCTTTCCTCATCCAGAGGGTGAGGGCCCCTCAGGTGGTGGTCCTGGGGTTGGGAGCCTGCCTTGGACACAGGCCCTCCCGTTCTGACTCCCTGACAGCAATGCTGCAGCTGCTATCCAGAATTCACCTGCAGGAAAACCCACTTAGCCACAGCCAGGGCCGATTAAATTCCTCCCAGAGACTCCAGACTCATGTAAAGAATGCATGTTACTTCTGGTAGCATCACTTTAACCCACCCTTATCCACAACTATCCTCCAGAATAATTGCATTAAAAGAACTTTTGTATAATCGGCTCTAGTTTCATCCACCTCATTGGAACTGGAGCCGATTATACAGAGTGAAGTAAGCCAGAAAGAAAAACACCAATACAGTATACTAACACATATATATGGAATTTAGAAAGATGGTAATGATAACCCTATATGCGAGACAGCAAAAGAGACACAGATGTAAAGAACAGACTTTTGGACTCTGTGGGAGAGGGAGAGGGTGGGATGATTTGGGAGAATGGCACTGAAACATGTATGCTATCATGTAAGAAATGAATCGCTAGTCTAGATTTGATACAGGATACAGGGTGCTTGGGGCTGGTGCACTGGGATGACCCAGAGAGATGATATGGGGAGGGTGGTGGGAGGGGGGTTCAGGGTGGTGGATTCATGTTAATGTATGGCAAAACCAATATAGTAAAGTAAAACAATAATTTTAAATAAAAAAAAGAACTTTTGCCTGCTTTGAGGTTTGCTTTCATTAGAATGGCCCTTGTGTTCGGTTAGATTGGTTTTGTCTGGAGCCAATCAGGACACTCAGCTGCTGATGACAAATGGATCCTTTCTGGTCCCCATGCCCCCTCCTCCATGGAAGGCGGCGGGGTTTTCGGGGGCAGGGGGGAGGGGACTGGAGTCATGTTTCAGGTGAGCCGGCACGAAGGTATGAAATGTATGTTTGCTTCGTGCCTTCAGTGTGGCCCAGAGGAGCCGTCCACCAAGAGGCATGAAAAGTGAAGGTGCTCAGTCGTGTCCGACTCTGTGACCGCATGACCAGTCTCCTCTGTCCGTGGAATTCTTCAGGTAAGAATACTGGAGTGGGTTGCCATGTCCTTCTCCAGGGGGGATCTTCCTGACCCAGGGATTCAACCCAGGTCTCCCTTGTGGCAGGCAGATTCTTTACCATCTGAGCCACCAGGGAAGCCCACCAAGAGGCATGCGTGATGCTTATGTGATACAGTCGTAATAACTTAGGTTGGACTTTTGATTGATAGTCGGTGCTGGTAGTGGTTTTTCTGAGCATCCCTCTCTGATACTTCACACTGTAAAAGATAATATTTGCCTTTTATTTGATACGACCTGATGAGCCACTTCTTTTGTGGCTAGTAGAGCAGGAAGACTAAGATACCAGCTCTTAGGTTTGAAACTGACACCTGCCCTTTACTATGCAATTTCAGGTGAGTAGTTTAAACATTCCCACGATACGGTTTTCCCATCTGTAAAGTGGGTGCACTAAGTGGTACCAACCACACAGGGATGTGTGTGTGTGCATGCTACGTTGCTTCAGTCGTGTCCGACTCTTTGAGACCCTATGGCCTGTAGCCCGCCAGGCTCCTCTGTCCATGGGATTCTCTAGGCAAGAATACTGGAGTGTGTTGCCATGCCCTCCTCCCAGGAGTCTTTCTGACCCAGGGATTGAACCTGCATCTCTTACGTCTTCTGCGTTAGCAGGTGGGTTCTTTACCACTAGCACCACCTGGGAAGCCCACATAGGGATGTAGTGAGGAGTAAATGAATTAATACCTATTAACCACTTGGAGGGCTTCCCTGGTGGCTCAGAGGTTAAAGCATCTGCCTGCAATATGGGAGACCTGGGTCTGAACATAGGAAATACTTAACAAATGTGCAGTACAATTATTTTTTTTTTCAAAGAATGATGAATTGTTGTCATCTAAAATTGACTTGTGACCTCACCACCCTTCTTCACAAACACAGTAAAAGACACAGCCTCCTGCACAATGTAGAAGCTTAAATCAGCACCCATATCACTTCTCTTCTTCAATGTCCAGAACTCACCTTGCCAAGGTGAGGATCCCTCTGAAACAACAGGATGCTTCAAAATCAGGACTCTGGATTTCAGCTGACTTGGGCAGATCATGTTGTGAATCTTTTCTCAATCTGCTTCTTTTCCAAATATCAGCTCATGAAGATCAAAACCACCTTTACTCTCCCTGTGGGTTTTGAGTAACTTGGATTCTTTCTTATAAAGTTTTGTTATTTCCAGGTGGAAGCTTACTTATCCCCTGTGTCCCAAGAAATGACCCTCACCCCTTGGCCACATTTCTCCTGGGAAACCAGAGACTAAGGTCTTCTCCTTGAGTGTGAGTATCAGGAGCCATCCTGGAGCTGGGCAGAGCGGAAGTCTGCGGCCACCTTTGGCACGTTCTTAGTTGTTTTGAGGACCAGCTGCTATATGCTTTGAAATAAATTTCCAGTCAATAAACACAAAGATAAATACCCATAAATGAAGATACAAACAGCATATTTTACATTTATCTCATTTATCTCGTCTCATACATGTCCCCAGAACATTTAAAAGCTGGAGGAGGGAAGAGCATTCTGGGGGTGACCCAGCACCCAGCTTTCCACTTCTTTCCAGCCCCTCTCACCGCCATCATGTCACTCTCATAGACTTTCATCTTTGGTGTAGCCTTTAACGTTAGGTTTATCAAGACCAAACTGCCACCGTGAGAGATCACAGGTGAGGAGGGGGAAGGGATTCCCAGAGCCGACCCTGGAGGTACTTTTGGAGGTCACCCCGCACTTGGTCTCCAAGTGCATGGACTATGTTCTGAGATATCTGCATATCCATGCAAAAGTGTTCAGGGTGAATGAGAGAAATACGAAATCACCACTAGGCCAGCATCGCAGTAAAAATCTTCATAGGCAAGATCCTTCACTGGATGACAAAATCTGCTGGCAAAAGCTTGAGGAGGATAACTGCAATGTTTACATACTCCCCTCCCAATAAGATGCTTGTTCATTACAGATGGAAAGGTGGTAACCCGGCCATGGAGACACCAGGAGGACCCCACTTCACCCAGATGGTCATCGTTAGTGATGAGACACACCGACTCCTTGTCCCCCTGACCTGACATGCTGAATCAAAGGAAACCCAGCTCCGCTTCTGCCATGTGCTTCCCGAAGGGCACAATTTCAGTCTCAGGAGAAGACATCAGATAAACCCAAACCGGAAGACACTCATAGGCAAATGACAAGTACTCTCTCTTTTTTTTTAAATTAAATTCTCTAGCTGTGGCATGAAGGCTCAGTTGCTCTGTGACATGTGGGATCTTAGTCCCCTGAGACTCCCCCGGTGGCTCAGATGGTAAATAATCTGTCTGCAATGCAGGAGACCCGGATTTGATACCTGGGTTGGGAAGATCCTCTGGAGAAGGAAACGGCAACCCACTCCAGTATTCTTGCCTGGGAAATCTCATGGCCGGAGGAGCCTGACAGGCTACAGTCCACGGGGGCCCGCAAAGAGTGACCCGACTGAGTAACACCAACACAAAGGGGTCAAACCCACAGCCCCTGCATAACAAAGCAAATTCTTAACCTGGACCACCAGGGAAGTCCCTGGCCAGAACTCTTAATTAAAAGTTTCAAAGTCATGAAAGACAAAGGCTGAGCAGCTGCTCAGATTGGAGACCTTGCACCTACATGGAAAGTGGGATCCTGGAGTAGGTCTGGGGCCAGAAAAAGGATGTTAGTGGGAAAAGTGGCGAAATCCAAGCAAAATCTGTAGTTGGACATCTGGTTCTGATGTTCATCTCGTGGTGGTGCTGATCACTCTGTGATGATGGGATAGGTTCGCCTCGGAGGAATCTGGGTCGGGTGGAAATGGAAATGCTCCCAAACTCTCCCTGAAAGTAAGGCATTTCCTGCTGACAAAACGTGTCATTGTTTGATTGGTGGACGTATCACAGACTAGCATATTGTCAAGTGGATCACAGCAGTGTGGAAAAGAACTTTGTATTTGACAGATGTCTTGTCATAGAATATCCCAAATTGCGACTTTGGAAAGTGCTGTGGGGAACCCAGCAGTGTTTTCTTCCATTAAAGCTGTCTTCATTCCGGAAAACAAGATGAGCAAAGGCTCATCCAACCTGGTTACCAGCTTGAACACCCACTGGGGTACTGACCTTGAGGGACACAGGCAAACGTGTGCATTTTACTTATTGGAGTGAGTTGCTTTACGGTGCTGTGTTAGTTTCTGCTGTATAACTCCATGAATCATTGTCAGTATACATATATCCCCTCGCTCTTGAGCATCCCTCCCACCATCCCCCCATCTCACCCCTCTTAGGTCATCACAGAGCACTGAGCTGAGCTCCCTGTGCCACACGGCAGCATCCCATGAGCTATCTACTTTATGCATGGTAGTGTATTTATGTCAGTGCTGCTGCTAAGTCTCTTCAGTCATGTCTGACTCTGTGCAACCCCACAGACAGCAACCAGGCTCCCCCGTCCCTGGGATTCTCCAGGCAAGAACACTGGAGTGGGTTGCCATTGCCTTCTCCAATGCATGAAAGTGAAAAGGGAAAGTGAAGTTGCTCAGTCGTGTCCGACTCTTCACGACCCCATGGACTGCAGCCCACCAGGCTCCTGCGCCTGTGGGATTCTCCAGGCGAGAATGCTGGAGTGGGGTCGCCATCGCCTGCTCTGTATGTCAATGCTACTCCCTCAGTTTGTCCCACCCTCTCCTTCCCCTCCATGTCCACAATCCTTTCTCTACCTCTGCATCCCTGTTCCTACCCTGTAAACAGGCTCATCTGTACCACTTTTCTATGAATAGATGGCACATATATGTATTAATATATGATACCTGTTTTTCTCTTTCTGACTCACTGCATTCTGTATGACAGACTCTAGGTCCATCCATATCTCTACAGATGACTCAGTTTTGTTCCTTTTAATGGCTGGGTAATATTCCATTGTATACATGTACCGCCTCTTCTCTATTCATTTATCTGTCCAGGGACATTGAGGTTGCTTCCATGAATCTATTTTGTTTTTTACAAAGCTGGTCCAGAGATTTTTGTAAGATTGCACTTTTCACCCTAGCGATTCCTGCAGGAGAGCTGGCCCCAGTCTCTCCCTCAGGTTCATGGTAAACCAGAGCTCTCACAGACACACGCTAGGTGACAAAACCAATGCAGGAAGAAGTCCGAGTCACCCACAAAAATCCTGGATTCATTGTCACGACAGTGGCTAAAGATCTGTGTAAGAGTGACATTAAACAAACACCTTCAATTCCCACACTGCTGTGTGGGTTTCACAGCACTTTCTCATTTTATTTCAGCAGCAGCCACAGACTGTGGAGGGCCTTTGGGGCTTTAGCTCCTGTCCGGGGTCACCACCACCCTAGCTGAAGGTGGGATGAGAGCAAAGAAAAGCTGAAATATCCTGGTCCTCCTCCTCAAACCTGCCATGTTTGACACTGTCTGATTTTGGTTCCACATCAAAACTATTTCCTTAGAAAGGGTACATATTGTGAAGCTTAAAAAAAAAAATTGAATTGTGTACAAATGACATGGCATATGTTGTTTTACTAAGCATAAGTGACCCATCATAGCTTTTAGGATCAGGCTTTATCAAAATTTCAGCAGAATGCTCTACAACGTGGATATTTAATGTAAAAGTAGATTTTTAGCACCTGACACAACCGTGAACAGCTTCATCACCACCATTGCTAAACAGACATTAAAGTATTCATGTAAATTCTATTTGAATAACTTTCATGCCTTGTAAAATCTGAAGAACCTTTGAAATTGATATGGCGTTAGAATGTTTAAAGAAATAAATTTGCTTTTAAGACCAGCTTTATCAGAATCCATGAAGGTTATACTGTGGCATCAATGTGCATAGTATAAATGCTGGGGGAACAAAAAGAAAAAAAAAAACCCAAAGAATGGAAAAATTCCTGTTGGATGTCACGTTCCCTGTTTATTATTCTGTTGCTGCTGCTGCTGCTGCTGCTAAGTCGCTTCAGTCGTGTCCGACTCTGTGCGACCCCATAGACGGCAGCCCACCAGGCTCCCCCGTCCCTGGGATTCTCCAGGCAAGAACACTGGGGTGGGTTGCCATTTCCTTCTCCAATGCATGAAAGTGAAAGTGAAAGTGAAGTTGCTCAGTCGTGTCCGACTCTTAGTGACCCCATGAACTGTAGCCCACCAGGCTCCTCTGTCCAAGGGATTTTCCAGGCAAGAGTACTGGAGTGGGGTGCCCTTGCCTTCTCCGGTTTATTATTCTGGGATCATCACAAAAGCACCATTAGCACTGCCGCCTCCCACTTCTCAGTTGCAGGGCTGAACTCTGTCATGCTCTTCCTCCAACTCAGTCATTAGGAGTAACGATCCAGAGGAGAAAGTGTTTCCTTGTGTACTTGCAACTCTCTGCTTTCCTCGCTTTAGGTTACTGTTGCAAGATGAATGTTTATCCCATTTCCTCACTGGATTAATTAACGGGGCTTCCAACTTGCCTTGAGCCCCCACCCCGACTGCCCAAGTCTCCATTAGAGCTTTCACTTCTCCTGGCCAGGCTGGGGGCACTTGACAACAGTGTTCATAATTGCTTTATCTAATTGCGTGGGGTCAGGGTGGTAAACTTTGCAAGGATGTTTGCATCAAGAGTGTTCTTTCAGTTTGCCTTGTTATTCCCTCCTGTGGCTGATCTCATACCTCATTTCAGCACACGACATCATGTCCCCAGAGGGAGTAACCTGGAGTCGGGAGGGGCTGACAAGGGAGCCCTGTCTGTAGCCCATCCCTGAGCCTCTCACCCTCCCACATGTCCATCCTGCCAGGGACAGGGCTGTCTCTCACTGTCACCAGAGGCACCTTCCAGGGAAGAAGGCCAATCCTGACTAGTCTCGTCCTAATTCCCCCTGAGGTGATGAAGAGGACAGCTGGTAGGAGAGAAGGGGTGGCTAAGAAAAGGGCTTAAATTAAGGAGCTCTTTGTTTGCAGTTCCTCATCCCTGAGACGCAGAACTGTATTCCAATCTAATTTCCTTTACAATATAATTCATTCTTCTGAGAAAGGTTTTACAGGATTCTGAAGCCTGTCCAAAGGGCCTTTGGTTCACACAAGGTCAGGAACCTGTGGGTGGGGGCTCCAGCCCACCCTCCAGCCAAGCAAGAATGGGGGATTCTGAGTGCCCCATCCTGTCTCACCCGGCCTCACCCCAGCCCAGCCCACCCCAGCCAATATGTAGTTAGGAATCAACCAAGACTGTCCTAGTATATATATTTTAAAAGCCTCTATTTTCTTTAATGGAATTTTACCTAGCCTGTAGCTTTTGTGACTGAAGGCAGAAAGTGTATGAAAGGATAAACACACATCCTCACTCCCACTCCATGCCCATCCCTTCCTCACCCCTTCCACATCCCTTACTGCCACGGCCATTCATTTCAGAGCAAGCGGAAGGTTTCAGGAGAGCAGAGGTGTTAATTAGTATTTTATCAAGGGGTAAATATTTTTTCTCTGTACGGCTCCCTCCTAACAGAAGATCGGTGGGGTTCAGATCTTCCTGGTCCTGTACGGAGTCTCTGGCCACATGTGATTAAACTTAAACTGGTAAAAATTAAATAAAATGGAAAACTCAGTTCTGCAGACTCACTAGCTTCACTCCCAGGGCTTGACAGCCAACATGGGGCTGGTGACCACCACACTGGAGAGCCAGACGGGGGGCACTGCCCTCGCTGCCCACACAGCCCCCCAGACGGAGGGTCTGAATCTTCCCTGTTCACTGCTCCTCTGGAGCCCAGCCCAGGCCTGTCCGTCCATTTTGTCCTCTTCTCTCCAAACTCCTGGGTCCTCACTCCTGTGTTTGTTTGACCCTCCCCTCCTGCACCTCGCTGAAGTCCTTTGCATGAAGAGCTGTATGCGATGGCTCCCACTGGTGTCCAGCTCCACCGTTTTCAAATGACGTGTGACCCTTACAGCCTCCTTGTGATGCCCTTTGGATTCAGAAGGGCAGGTCAGCCGTAATCGGGGGGGGGAAACAGGCCCGAGAGAATAACCAACCTGTCCGAAGTTGCACACAGACACAGCCATCTCCTGCTTTTGGGTCCAGGCGCCTCAGTCTGTGTATGCGTCACAGTCACACAGTCCTGGTTTGAAAGACGGGGAGCCCCCCGAGGGCCGTGTGGATCGAGGTGGGAAGTGTGTGGGCACTGCCCCTGGGCTGTGCAACAGGGCAGACTGCTTCCCTCCTTGGGCCTCGGCTTCTCATCTGGAAATTCCAGGGAGGGAATTTCTACAAAATGAGGTTAAGATTTCTTCCACTCGGTCCACAGAAACTTTGGATTAACTTTTTACATATATGGATTACTTTTTATTCTTCTCTCAAACGATTCAAAGACTATTTTAAGATTTCCTGCCCTCATATTTGGGGTGGCCCCCCCATCCGGTGGTCATCATGTTGATAATGGAATAATTGGATAATGGATAATAAATGGATAATGGATAATTGATAGGGGCTTTGGGCTTTCCTAATAGCTCAGCTGTTAAAGAATCCGCCTGCAATGCAGGAGACCTGGGTTCGATCCCTGGGTTGGAAAGATCCCTGGAAAAGGGAAAGGTTACCCACTCCAGTATTTTGGCCTGGAGAATTCTATGGACTGAATAGTCCATGGGGTCACAAAGAGTCGGACATGACTGAGTGACCTTTTCACTTTTTACCTGGTGACACACTTGGGCTTGTCATCCAGGCCTCCCACCCAGGACTTCCTACAGCAGCAGCTCCAGTCTCCCTCCCCCTGGAGCCTGCCCACCTGCCAAGTCAGAAGCTGCATTTCTCCAAATCTCAGGGGATTGGTTTTCTCAAAGTCTGCAGAACTCTCATCCATGCCCCAGGATAAGGACAAATGCAACTCAACAGAAATCTGCCTCCAGGGGACCAAGCGGACACAGGGAGCTTGTCAAATCCTCCCAGTTCAGCTCTGGGGAGGGAGTCAGGAGTGGGGGTTCCCTCAGGGTCTGAGCCCATCCCTGTGCAGGAGTCCACGCCCTCCTACGCCTGTCCCAAAAACGTGAGCACATGTACAGAGAGCACTTTGGGCTCTGGGATCCACTCCCAGCCCCGTTCTTCCATCTAATTAATGCTGCCACGGAAGCTCTCTGGTGGGGGCGGCCTTCCCATGTGCACCCTGAGGCTCTGTGATGCCCGCGAAGTTGGGGACAGAAATTGGGTCTGTGGGATACACAGGAATCAGGTGGATGCTGGGCAATGTGGCTGCCAGGCACTGAATGGCCTCAGGAGACACCACCCCTGGGGCCCTCCAGAGACCTAGAGAGACCCACTGTCTTCCATGTGTGGGAAAAAAGAGCTGGACAGTTCTAATCCATCAGATTAGAACCTCCAGAAGTGGCTATTTTAGCCTAGAAGACAGGACCAGGTGGGAGTCAGGATAAAAATGTCTAACGAAGGCAGAGTGAAGTTCAAAGTGAAAGATGACAAGGCTGAGACTCTGTGATCAGCCACTCGGGCCCCTGTGACAACGTCCCACAGACGTGTGTGTTGAACAACAGAAGCTTGTCTTCTCAGCTCTGGAGGCTACAGCTCTGAGATCTAGGGGTCCGCAGCACTGGTTTCTTCCGAGGCCTCTGTGTCTGCTGCCGCCCTCTCGCGTCCTTCTCGTGGTTGTCCCCCTGCACGTGTCTGCATCCTGGCTTCCTCTTCCTATAAGGACAGCAGTCATATTGAACGAGCGCCCACCCTAACAATCTCATGTTTAAAACGATCTCTTTAAGACCCAGTCTCTAAACAGTCATGCCCTGAGGCCTGGGGGTTGGGACCATGATGACGTGTGAATCTGGGGACGCTATTTGGTCCATCTGCACAGCCGTCTTGGGAGTCTTAGTGGCTTCTGCCACACATGGCCATCTGGTGTCCTGCGCTCCTGGATCAAGAGTCACCATGAAGGCTGGAAGCCAACTGCCTCTCGGGTGTTTTAGCCCCAGAACCTGCCCAGTGGGTACCCTGCACACTACAAGGCACCTCCCTGACCCCTCTCGGGGGGTGGGGTGGGGGCAGAAATGTGGCCTGAGCTCAGAGACGCTGGGAGTCAGGCTTTCTGATGGGTGAGACCGAGTTGCTGGTCTTGAAGATAGGTCCTGAGGGGGACAAGCGCTGTTATTCTCCTCAGCTGCCCTGGGCTTGGCCTTGATGAGCCAGAGTGACTGGGCAGCTGGTGTCTAGTCTCTAGGTCCCTCGTTACACAGTTGCCTGGCTTACAGTTTTCTTGCCATCCCAAACTCTAGAGGTGGCATCCTAACGTCTAGTTAGGATGGAAAGATGCACAAGCAGTGGTCACCCCAAGGAAGAGTCCACTGGGGTGAGTCAGAGGTCAAGGGTAGTCCCGAGAGGCCAATGCCTGTTCCAGAACGAAGGTACCCTGAGAGCTCAAGTAAGTGTAGTGCAGTGTGAAAGTGAAAGTGAAGTCACTCAGTCCTGTCTGACTCTTTGTGACCCCATGGACTATAGCCTACCAGGCTTTTCTGTTCATGGGATTTTCCAGGCAAGAGTACCAGAGTGGGTTTCCATTTCCAGGGATCGAATCCAGGTCTCCCGAATTGCAGGCAGATGCTTTACCCTCTGAGCCACCAGGGTAGCACAGTGTGGGGTCCCCTAAATTAGACCCTGAGACAAAGATTCATGTGCAAATAGTTAATAAGGGAGAGGGCCCTGGGAGGACCATCAGGAAGTGGTGGGAGAGATGGAAGGGGGCTGATTTCTTGTGTAGACCACCACCGAGGGGAGCTGGTGACCCCAGGCCTGGCTGGCATCCTGGGCTCTAGCGTCCTCCTGCTCTTCCTGCCACATGACCTGGACGCCTCACCCATGTGACCTGCGGTGCTGGCACCTGCAGCAGTCCCTGGAGCCACTCCCTCCATCCAGACTCACCAGAGAGGGACCTTCAACTGCAGCATTTCAGGTTGGAAGGAGCTGGCTATATGACTGCTGGAGAAGGGCCAGCCATTTCTGAAAGGTGCTTTCACAGTTGAACTATCTGGTGTCTGAAACAAAAATCGGATTCCTTGGGCTTCGCCTTGTATATCTACCCCCATCCTCCCAACTTTTTATGGTATATGCCAAGGCCATTCCTTTATGTTGCAGCTTGCAGAGCTAAAGAAACATGGAGAGGTCTGGAAGCAAACACTTAAGTAAAATGCCTTTAATACTTCTTGTAAATTTCTCAGGTTAAGACCAGCACCAGAACCACAGAACATAACTTATTTTCTGTTTCCCACACATCAGGTAAAAGATGGATAATCATTTAAAGATACAAATATGAAAGTGAAAGTTGCTCAGTCCTGCCTGACTCTTTGCAACCCCATGGACTATACAGTCCATGAAATTCTCCAGGCTAGAATACTGGAGTGGGTAGCTGTTCCCTTCTCCAGTGGATCTTCCCAACCCAGGCATGGAACCCAGGTCTCCCACATTGCAGGTGGATTCTTTACCAGCTGAGCCACAAGGGAAGCCCAAGAATACTGGACTGGGTAGCCTATCCCTTCTCCAGGGGATTTTCCTGACCCAGGAATCAAACTGGGGTCTCCTGCATTGCAGGTGGATTCTTTACCAACTGAGCTATCAGGGAAACCCAAAGAGAAGATCCTTTGGCAATTGAAAATCAATTGCCGTTTGTACCCTTCATCAGTCTGGGGGTGCGCAGTGTGCAGAGGGGAGCTGTGTCACCAGAACTGGGGAGATAGCAGGCCACAGGCCTGGAGCTGAGAACAGACTCGGAGGACCCCCAGCCTGTTCTCCCTCAGTTTGGGGGGCACACTTGCTGGCCCAGGATGGCCCCAGAGAGGGAGCTGCAGTGCTGGCTTCTCTGAGGGAGTCAAGGGGCTGGGACCTGAGGGCTGGCTGCGGGCTGGAAACCCCAAACTCTGCTTTGTGGAGGAGCTTGCCACCCAGCCATTTTCTGCAGAACAGGAGGGAGCCTCCGGGCACCCCCACCCCGCCCCTCCTCTCCCCAAGTAGCACAAAGCACCTGCTACACCTCCTTCCACCCTCTGGACCACTTCTTTGCCAGGACACTGCCTGGTTCCTAGGGGGTAGGTACTTCATGGAGACCTAGTTTCCTCATCTGCAGGAGCACAGGTTAGGGGTGATAATCAGATAAGATGATGTAGGAAGAACAGCATAAGATGTATAAGATGAAGTAGGCAGCAGCGGATACTCAGTAAACGGTGGTTGCCACGACCTCCTGGTATGGGGCTGAGGTCAGAAAACCGGGTTTCCCACCATTCACCCTACAAGGTGAAACAGCAGCAAAGGAAGGGGTGGTGCTTTCTCTCACCTAAGTCTTTCAGAAACATCCCCGCAGGAGGGAACACTTCGGGGGTGATGGAAATGTTCTGCGTCCTGATTGTGGGGTGGCGGTGACACCGGGATGGCGTCAGCAGCCGGGAGGAGGGAAAAAGTGCCTGGGCTGGGTGGATATACCTTTAGACTCTTCTATCACAGCTCCAGGCGCCGAGTTCAAGGGCAGAGAGTTTTAACTTCACTGGAATCAAGGGCAGAAAGTTTTAAAGTTTCTGGAATTAAGCCTGAGCAATCTTTCCTGCCTTCTCCCAAATAAGTGGACACACCACCCGCACGCCCCAACCCTAGCGTAAAGGACGCCTCACCCACCCAGCTCCTGTCCGCGGGTGTCCAAGCTCCACTGCTCTGACAGTCTGGAAGGCGCCCGCCGCCGGCCTTTTCTTATCCAATTGCGCCACCCCGCGGACACCCTGGGCACTGCCGCCTCCCCGACTTGCCACCCCCCCTCGCCGCGGGTGTGGAAGGCGGGGGGTTTCAGAAAGTAAAGGCACGCACGTGTGGGAGACTCGCGCTCCTCGGACGGGAGGCAGTTTCACGACGGGTATTCCCGGGACAATCAACCAAACGCGCTGCAGCTGGGGTCCCTGGGCTCGGCGGGCGGACGTGGCCGCATTGAACCAGTCCAGCCCTCAGCCCGCTGCCCCCCGCACCCAGCTTCTCAGGAGGCACCCAAGGGCCGACATCCTTCCTACCCTCGGCGAATCCGGAGCTCCCACCGGGGCCTCAGCGCCGGGGGACGGCTCTGAACCGGTGTGGGGGGCGCCGTCCTGCCTCCTTCGCTCGGACCCCAGCGTCCGGCGTCGGCGCGCCGTCTCCCTCTGGTGGCCGGACGGCGAGGCTGCATCGCCCACCTTGAGTTCCCCGGAGCGGCCAGCGGCTCGGAGAGCTCACCGCCCACCGTGCGCCCCCCGGAGCGGCCCGCCGCACCTACACCGGATTGGGATCGAGGACCAGCGGTAGTGGCTGCAGCCCCCGACTCGGTGGTGAGCGACAGGTGAGAGTCTCTCCTTCATAGGACACTGCCCTCCCCCCGCCCCCCACTCCAAGCCCAGCCCTCCAGCCCTCCATCCGAATCGGAATTCCCTTTCAGCATCGCTCTTTTATTCCCTGAAACACTTGGAGCCACCATTCGCCCGCCCTTACGGGGACCGACACGTGCGAGGGGTCGGCTCGAGGTGGTGGACCCCACTCCCTGAGGCCCGTCGCGGAGCCCTCCCCGTGGCCAGCGCGCGCCTGGACCGCAGGACGGCTTTGCTGTTTATGCACAAATGTAATGCAGACTGGGGCACGTCCTTGGAGGGAGAAGGATGGAGGGAAAATTACGGTCGAGTAAACGAGTGGTCCGCAAACGTAGGTGGCCCCATCGACGAACGGCACCTGCCGAGCTCGCCGCCGATTTACACACTCTAATCCGGGTTCGGAGCCGCCGACTCCTCACTGGGCCTGGTTGCGCCTTGGTGGAAAGGCGGTCGGGGACCTCGAGGAGGGGCGCGGCTGCCTCCCGGCGCTCTCCCGGGGCGCGGAGCGAGGCTGGGCGCGCCGAGGGGCTGGAGCGCCTCCTTGCGGCGGCGCGCGGCCCACCGGGGGTCTCCTGCCCTCTATCCCGGCCCGTGCGTCTACGGGTTCCCTGGCGCGGCTGGTGGCCGGCGGGCCTGCATTTCTTGACTTGCTCGGGTGGCGGCGCCGAGGCCTAGTCGTCTTTTTATTAATAGTGATGCCCCGGGAGGAAGCGGGGGGTGGGGGGGGGGGGGGGACTGAGTCCTTAAAAACCATACAGGATGGATGGGATAGGAAAGTGTGTGTGTGCGCGTATGTGTGTGTGTGAGAGAGAGAGAAAATTGGGGCTTTGGTGAAAGCAATAAAACTCAGATCGCTTCCTTGGAGAGATAGCGGTGGCTATAATGCGCTGGGGGATCAGGGGTTTATTTGCAGATCCTGGATAAAAGATGATATATCGACACAGTTTAGAGTGTCATTGCGCTCGGCCTCTCAGGAAGCCACAAGTACATATTTCCTGAAATACCGGCCAACACAATATCTAATCCACACGCCACTTAAGCAGGGGAGAGGAACCTCGGCAACTCCAAAGTTCGCGTCTGGTTGCCGAGTTCTGGGCCCCGGAGACCCCACCCGGGCTGGATCGGGTGCACCCGGACGCCCCCTCCCCTAATCTTTGTCTTCAGGCCAAGTATCACTTAGTGTAGGGCCTTAATAAATACGTCTGAGAACTGTCCTTATGCTCGGTAAATATTGGATTAGCTTTTCAATGACCAGGCTCTTGAAAAGGCTGGAGAAATCCACACCAGGTCTCGACTAAGCCCAATAGTCAATAGGTAAGGAAAAGACTGTTTCCTTGGCTGGGGTTGGGAGTGTGGCGATGGGGGGGGGGGGTTCCTACTCTTATCCAGTTAGATGATTCTACTATACGACAGCAGTTCTGGAAAATAGAAAAACAAAGGGGGTAGTCGCCTGAAATTTGGATGAGCTGGACTTTCCACCTGGAAACCTTGATGGATTCTATTTCCATACAGCGCACAGCCTCAGCAAGAATTCGTTTTGTCTAACACGTTTTTTGTTTGGGGACTCCTTACCAGAATTTCTGACTTGGCTCTAGGGACAAGGTATCACCCAAAAGCTCTCTGACTGCCCCACTAAGTTCGGAGTGTTTAGGTGAGGCAAGCCCCACTCTGCCTCCCTGTTTTCCAAAGGCTACGATGTAGGAGACATTCAGAATTAAAGAGGAAGTCCCTTTCTCCTCCAGCACGGAGGTGCTGGTCGTTAAAGAAGTTTCTAAACCGGTTTCCCGTGGTAGCGCCGAGATGCCAGGAGGGTCTGGTGCATAATTTGAATGACAGGGGGTTGGTCACAGAGGGGTCCCGCAGGGTAAAAGCCGGCTCAGACCGGCTGCAGCGTAAATCGAGGGCTAAAGAGTCCCTTGGCGTCCCTGACCCTCTCCTGCAGTGCGAGGAGGGCTGGCTCCGTGCGCCCAGGCGTCAGGACGCGTCCAATTCAGGAACAAGAGACCTGGCTGTTCATCTACCCTAGAGCCGCGAAGCTGGTGGCCTCGACGCTTCTCCTGGCTCTGGGCACCTCGGTGTCCTCCTGCGCCTGGCACGGTCCACTGGCTTCTACTCCAGGGTCCTAGACAGGAGAGGCCTAGCCGCTAGCTGCGCTCCCCGGAGCCCTCAAAGCGCGCGCAAGGAGCCCCAACCCTGAACGCGGATGTACACAGACTCGTGCCCCAGTTTAGAGCCAGTATTTGCTAAAGAGACCGAGGCAGAGACAGAGAAAGAGAGATCTCCAGCTCTCAGAGTGTCACGGGGCCTAGGCGGGGCAAGCGCCCTCTGAGGCCATCAAAGACAGGGGTAGCTGTTTCCCCCTCCTCCAGCCTCCTCCCCAATAGATATAGCACGAATTTTTAATGCGTCTTCCTTTCACAGACAACAATACAGGGTTTGAAAGCCGGACACAATTTGGGTTTTGTGCGGGTCCCTCCTCGCGCTCCCTTGGCCCAGCTGGCCATATGGAATCCAGCATGGAGCCCGCGGATGACAAAGGGACCCAGTGACGGGCCCAACAAAACCCCAAGGAGACTTCTGCCTGACTCTGGGATTCACTGCCCGCGATAAGCGCGCTGAATGGTGCGGGGTGGAGGGGCGGAGGGTGGGCCCCTTTTCCCTCTTCCCCTCTCTGTCCCCTGCGATCCTTTCTCTGTCCCTTTTTAATATGCACGCCTCTAACATCCCCGGCTCCCAGCTCTCCCATTGTGCCGTTTTGTGCGGCCCCGCTGTAGATTGGGCGAAGATAGACTGCTAAAGCGGACCCAGCGCCGGGTGCGCTCCCAGGGCGCTGGGGTTAGGGCCACACAGGCTCTGCGGGCGCTTTTATTGACTCCGTGGGGACCCGAGGACAGAGAGAGGCGGGCGTCGGGCCCACCTCCCGGGCTCCGGGCCGCTGGAGCGCACACAGACAGCAGGCCCGGGGCCTGGCCACCGCCCCAAATGTGCCCTCAAAGCGCACACGTGGAAGCCTGCGAGAACTTGGCCCTTCCTCGCTGCCTCCTTCCTCTCTGGAGGCCTGGCGGGGGCGGGGGGCGGGCGCCTACGATCATTTTTTGGCTCCCAGAAGTTTGGGTCCTGAAACAGTCAAAAGCAGCCAAGTCTTGGGGCTGTGCCTCGGGTCTCCTGACAACCCCACTCCAACAGGCTAAGAACTCTCACTTTCCCTGCGGGCGGATGGGGTTATAGGGAGGTTACTAGAGGAATGTTGAGTGGTTGGTATCTGGGCAAGCTGGGCATTGGCACACACGATTTGGAAATTCTCCTAGCTTTTGCAAAGAGCAAAATATAAAACTCCAAACGTTTCCACGCTAGGATGGGGAACAAAGGTAGACTTTCCAGCATTTAGGAAAACCTGGAAGAACCCAGTCGAACCTGGAGAGGAGAAAGGACATTTAGGAGGATATTCGCAAGACTCCAGCGCCCTCAATTATCCAGGGGTGGCTGCGCAACGCGGGAAGAGCGTGTAATCACGTCCCGGGCGGGTGGCGTTGAGTGCTATTGACGCGCCGATTTGGTCACACGGATAATCATGTTTGCTTTAGATATTGAATTAAATCTGATCATCTACTAGAGGCAGCGAGTAAGTCAGCTGGGACCGGCTCCTTTTGCTCTGCCTCCTCGCCCCCCGCCCCCAGCCACGAAGGTGGAGCTCGAGAAAAAAAAAGATTGTTTCCGAATGGGGCCGACTTCCAATATCCCGAGGCGTCTCCCAGCTCTGGCTGGGCTCTGAGCTTCGGAGCCCCGGGTGTTTTCGGAAATCAGCGAGATAACAGGAGATAGGGGGCCCTACCCCCGAGTCCGCGGGGCCCTCTGCGATGCTCCCCGGGTATGCGTCCTTCAGGGAGCTCTCCCGGCCACAAGGGTGGGATGGAATCGGACCTCTAACGAGGGAAGGACTGAGGCGCCCTCCCCCGGGCGAACTTGGGCTGTGTGCTCACCTTCCGCTCCCCTCACCGCAGCCCAGGAGGCCGGGGCGCACCACCCCACCCCAGACCCCTACTTTCGAGCAAGCAATTCGCTCAGCTTCAAGCCAGAGAGCTGGTTTTGGGGGGACCGCGCACAGCCGAATGCTAGGAAGGGATGAGGCCCGGCATCCAGTCCGGGGAGACAGGCAGGAGACGCGGAGAGGGGATGCAAGGAAGGCTTCGGTTAGCAGGGATCGCCTCCGGCTCCTGCTGCCTGGCCCTCTCCGGCCGAGAAGCCTGGCGAGGCTACCGCACAACCCTGTCGCCAGCTCCCCGGTCCCTGGGTCCCTCCTTGTAGCCAAAGCCTGGAGCACCCCGAAACCCGTCCCCGGCCTCCGCGCCCAGGTCTGGGAGCCTCCTCTTAGGCCACCTCCCGGCCTCGGGCAAGGGGGGTGTGGATCGGAGAGAAGGCGACAGGTCTCAACCTCAGCGCACCCCCTTCTTGGAACGAGCTAAGTCAAATGCAACAGAGTGAAAGTCACGGGTGCAGGGGCATCGACAGCTCCCCAGGCTGAAGGAGCCCCTCCTAGATTTGGGCAAGCGAGGAAGGCTTGCTCTTCTCGCCTTCGAGTTTTCCAGTCCTTCTTCCTCCCGCGCCAGGACACAGCCGCCCGGAGGCAGACCGGGGGCGAGGCCGGGCAACCCCGGGCGGCCTCTCGGCCGCTCACAGGCCCGAGGCGCGGCGCTCCCGCCTGAGGTCTGGTATCCCGGGGCCGAGGCGCGGGGCCTGACCCGCCCGCCCGAGTGAGACCTGCCGCGCCCCGGATGCCCCGGCCTCCAAAGGGTGCTGGGGGCGCGCGGCCCGCGGCCTGGCCCGGCTCCTTGCCCGAGGCCTCAGGCCCGGCGCGGGGCGACAAAATAAGACAGAACGGGAGGGCCGGGCTTGTTTTTTTTTAAACACAGGATTTTTATTAAAATTCTTATTTTAAAAAATTGAAAGCTTTCAGCGCCCGGCGCTCTTGGGGAACCGCACGGAACCGCTGAACTCCAAATTCCGGGGCTCAGGCCCCGGAGGACTGGGCAGGGGTGCTTCTCGCTCGCCCACATTATGTTTTCCTTTTGTCATATTTGAGAAATGTTTGCACTGAACAGAATTTAAAAATATATAAACAAAAGAAAGCAGGAGTAACCAAACATAAGCAAACCAAAACAAACCACAAAGAAAGGAGTTGGGCCCGGAGGGGTACGGGCCCTTCCTGAAGGTTATTTTGGCAACAATCACCACTGATATTTACAACGAAAAGCGAAATCTGCCACCAGTTGTCAGAACGTTTACATGGCCATAAATATTTAGCATTTTCTTATAAAAAAAAAAAGGAGAAAAAATCCTCTATATTTTTAAAGTGTTTTCCACTTGCTTTAGAAGAAGACGCTGACAATATCGCTACTCACACAAACGTATTTTACAAAATTCACAAAAGCAGAGCGCGGGGGCGGGGGGGTTCTTTTTCTCCTTCTCGAGTGAGTAAGTTAACGTTGGGACCATTAGGTCCCCGGGGAGAAGCAGAGAAGCGAAGCTGCGCAAACATTCTGTAAACACGGCTTAGGGTTCAGCCATCTCCAATGGTTCAAACGGAGTGAAGGATGAGGCGGAGCTGGGTGGGTGGAACTGCCTCTCCAAGGAGGTGCAGGCCAACTCTTGGCGCCTCTCCGACGAAGCCGAGAGTCAACTCGACTCCATAATAATAATTATAATAATATAATAACCACCGTGCGGGCCGAGAGTCCTCCGCGCCTCCGCCCGCCGGGGTAGGGCCTGGGCCTGGGGCCTCGAGTCTGGGAGGGGCGGGCGCTCACCAAGTCCACTGCTGGGCCTGGACCAGGGGGTGTGCTGTCGGGTACTGGGGGGCGCCGGCCGAGCTGTACTGGGCGTTGTACTGCATGTGTTGCAGAGACTGCGCGCTGTAGGCCGAAAAGGGGATGCCCGCCTGGAAGGTGGCTGCTGCCAGGTCCTGGGCTTTGAGCGCGTGGCACGGCTTGCCGTCCCTGACCAAAACGGGCACGGCCACCCGGCGCGGTGAGGGCAGGGGCGTCACCTCCATACCTTTCTCGGCTCGGGCGCGCTTCATCTTGTAGCGGTGGTTCTGGAACCAAATCTTCACCTGCGTGGGCGTCAGGCGGATAAGGCTGGCCAGGTGCTCGCGCTCGGGCGCCGACAGGTACCGCTGCTGCCGGAAGCGCCGCTCCAGCTCGTAGGTCTGCGCTTTGGAGAAGAGCACCCGCCGCTTCCGCTTCTTGCCGGCGTCCCCCCCGCCGCCGGGGGTCTCCTTGTCATTGTCCGGTGACTCGTCGGCCGATGGCTCCGGGGACTTGGAACTCGAGTCTTGGGGCGCCGCGCCGGCCGCCAGCCCGTGCACTGGAAGAGAGGGAAGTCTGTCAGGCGCCTGCAGGCCCCGTGCGCCCTGGATCCTCCGCGCGCCCTCTGCCCCGTGCGCCCTGCAGGCCAGCCCGGCAGCCTTCGCCCAGACCCTCGCCCCGCTCCACACTGGATGGAACTGTCGGCGTCTCCCCGCTTCCCCGGGGGAAAGAGAAGAGGCAGGAGTAGGGGCTCGGGGTTCTGGTTTCTAGGGGTTCCCCCAGGGTGGGTTTGTATTTGGGGGGGCGGGGAGGAGTGGCGCGCAGAGATCACCGCGGGTTATGGGCTCCGGCCCCCTTAAGCAGTTTCCTCTCCGGAGAGACGTGGGCAGATTTTTAAAAGAAAAAACCCACAATCCCGGCATTGATCGGGTCGGCCATTTAAGGCAGGTTTTTGGGGGCTTTCGTTTCTGCTTTCCGACTTTCTGGACACCCTCCGCACCGCACAAAGCGGCCTCTATGAAACGTGGAGGGGGGGTAGGGTGAGCTATTTATACCCGGGCTACCCTCTCCCCGTACCCCGAGGCAGGCTGGCCAGATCCAGGCCGGTCACTCCCGGCAGTCGGAATGGGGGAGGGGGCCCCGGCCCGAGCCGTCCGTCCCGGTTGACGTCTGTAACCGGCCCTTGGGAGGTACTCCCCTCCCCCTCTTCCTCCTAATTTCTCTTTGGAAAGAAAGTGAGACCAAGTGCTCCTCCCCACCCCCATCCCAGGGGCGTCTGGCGGAGGGGAAGAGAACAGGGCATCCCAAACAAGCTTTAGGCATCTTTCCGGGGACGCAGGGTGAGGAATCCGGCTCACGGGGCCCCTTCCCCTTCCTCTCCCTGCGTCCGGTACGGGCTGCGGTTACCCGCAGCGGCAGCCCAGCTGCGCTACTTACGCGAGTACTGAAGGCCCTCGGTGCTGGCCAGCCAGCGCGTGTACGGGTTGTCGCTGCTGTCGTAGAAGGGGTTCTTCAGGGGCAGGCTCTGCACTGTGTCCAGGGCGCCCTGCCCCAGCGGCCCGGCCCTCTTGGCGGGCTCCGGCCCCTCGTTCTCCTCCTCCGGCCCTTCGGCCACTGAGCCCTCCTCATCGTTGGTGTCCGGCAGGTCCAAGATGTCCTTGACCGAAAACCCCGTCTTTGTGTTGGTCAGCGACATGGCCCGGACCCCGCAATTTATGCCGCAAAGTTGTAGCTTCACTTGATCAATCCGTGGCGCTCCCAGTAGGGGCGGGGGAGGGGGTATGGGGAGAGGGGTTGGGGGAGGGGAGGGGGGATGGGCTTTAATTAGAGAGATTATTATGTTTAAGAAAGAGAAAGAAACTCTCGGAGAGGGGAGAGGGGGGGAAAAAAGCCCCAGGCGTAGCCAGTGTCTTCTCTACAGGCACGCGGAAATGGACGCGGGCTGCCGGGCGGCCTGCGCGCCAGCGCCGCGGGCCGGGCCCGAGTTTGTAACTCCAGGAGGGGTGCCAAGGCGGCGTCAGCTCCGGCGGCCGCTCGGCGCGCGGTGGCGGCTGGTGGCGAGGAAAAAATGGGCCATTGCCCGAGCGATCAGTCCATATAAGGCTGGGCTCCACTCACGAACCTGGGGAGAGGGGGGGAAGAGGGGGAGAAAGAGAGGGAGGGAAAGAGAAACAGAGGGAGGGAGGGGGAGCGAGAGAGGGAGCGAGAGAAGGGTGGAAAAAAAAGGAGGAGGGAGACATTAAAACGCAAAGGTTGGACACGTGTGGGCGGGTCTTGGAAGTCAAGTGGATGAAGACTGTATTTGCAGATGTGAAATTGTGGGTTTTGGGGAGCTCCGCGCTCCCAGCCAACAGCCCTCTAGAGCAAGATGAGAGGTGTAACGTGTCAATTAATTGCAAAGACTGGGCGAGCCTTTTTTTTTTTTTTAACCCAGTATTTACATACAAAGGACCACCGCGTCGCTCGTGAGTCCACACACTTGAAAGGGCCGTTTTTAACAAATTGCATCTTAAAAAAAAAAAGCGGGGGAGGAGGAAAGAAAACAAAACAGAAAGCCGGAGGAGAGAAAAGGAAAAAAAAAAAGTCCTCCTCAACATTCATGGGTTCCTGCCTCCCCGCCCCCGCGCGCCCGCCCCCAGCAAGCTGGAAAATTGGCGATTTGTGGCGCCTTTGCAAAAGAGGGAGGGGGCGCAGGCTGAGTCGCGGAAATCTCTCCTTCCCATCGCTGGCGGTTCCCTAAACAAGATCCGGTTCAAATGGCAAGAGCCCAACTTCTGTAAGCCTCCTAGGTCAATATTTTGGTTGAGGCTTAAGGATGAGTACCAGAAATGACAAGGCAAGTAATTGATTCTAGTTAACGCCGAAAGAGCCCGAAACCCAGGAGAAGGATCGGCTCGAGGCCGGCCTGAGCCACCACCCAGCGACACCCGTACACCTCCCCCCGCCCCCCGCCCCGCCACCCTTTATTTGCTAAAGATATTTATTTCCGTCTCCCCGCCTCCCCTCTCCCCCTCCAGCTCCGTGCGGCCGAGCAGGACAGCACCTTCACTTGGCGCTGTGCGGACGCCCGGGGAGGGGTGGGGGGGGGCGGGGAGTGGGGACGTCTTCCCCGAGCCTCGACCGGCCCCGGCCCCACCACCTCCGGGCCCGCGGGCCGCGCCCTCCGTGTGGAGGGAAGGGCAGACGGCCCCGCGCCCTCCCTGCCCCCTATTATGCCTCCCTCTGCGGCCTCCAGCGGGGGCGGAGAGAGGGGAGGGGTGGCGGGGCGCGGGCGCCGGTCTCCAGGGGGGTGAGGACCCCAAAACGGCGGGGGAGGGGGTCGCAGGGCGGGAGGAGTTTTCTTCTCCGCAGAGAGTCCTTTCGGATGCCTCAGGGGCGTGTTGCGAAGACACGCCGCAGGCTCCCAGCTTGCGTGAGGTTGGAACTGAACTTTCCTGGGAAGGCACCTTCTGCCCGGGGCCGGCGAGGAAAAGTCCTCGCTGCACCCCCGCCCCTCCTTCCAGTTTTGTATTTTTTTTGCGGGGGGGGGGCAGGTTTGCTACCTGATGCTCGTCCACCCCAGAGGAGCGTCTTAACTGTGCTTTGCCGGGGGAGCGGGGAACGGAGAAGGCCGCGGCGGGGGTCCGGGTCTGGCCGCCTCCTCGCCGGGAGCGCAGCGCGGGCGCCCGGCCTCCCCGTGCGCAGCTGCGGCCTCCGCGCCCCGGCCGCCCCCGAGTTGCCAGCGCCCGGCGAGGGCGCCTCTCCCCGAGCCGCTCGGCGGCTTTCTGCAGCCCTCTCTGCCTCGCCCCCAGTATGTGACGTGGGTGACAATGCCCCAGGTTAGAGCGAGCCCCTCGTCGGCGCGTCCTGGGTGGTCGGACCCGGGCAAACACAAATACAAACCGATTGCTAAGCTGCGGACAATGAGCGAAATGTAGACAAATGTCCCGCTCCCGTTGGAAGCCTTTGTCCCGGCTCGGTTTTTGCATTTATTTCAGTGGCGAAATAATACATGATTGACGCTCTCTTTCAATGTGTCCTAACTGTTTGGAATAAATCTAAGGTTGTTCCTAGTTGTCATGGCATTCAACCCTTTTCAATGGACTATCTCTTCATTCATTTCTGAATCCGTCCACAATATTAAGGAAACCCCTTCATGTCGACGCTCCCCATTCCTCTCTTTTTCCTCCTACTTTTCCCTTTCTCCTTTCTTCTCCCCTCCCCCCCGCCCCCGCAAGAATTAGAAACTGGTTTGAATCCTGTTCCTCGAACCCATTACTTTTCGTGCCTTTTCCCCCCTTTCTCTCTCCAGTCTGCCTTTCCCAGCCTCCCCCCGCCTTGCCTCCCCTCCCCCTCACTGGGGAGCTCCCTGCCCCGTCCAGTTAGAGGAGGGAAGTTGGGTCTGCAGGCGTCGAGGAGGCCCAGAGTTTGGAAACAAGGGCTCCTGGGCCTGCCCCGGCCATTGTTACTCAGCTGCTAAATAAATAACTGGCGAGGAAAAGTTCCTCAACCCAAGCTTTGCAGAAAAAACTCGTCCTGACCCTTCCTTGGCTTCATCTGTCCTAAGTGGGGGGGGGGGGGGTCTCTTGGGGACCAGTGTAAGCATCAGGAAGGTCAGAAATGAGTCTGGTTGGACCAGGCCAATTGCTGGGTTGGGTGAGAAATGTTCCTTTTGGCAAGAAGTGTGTCCCTTTGGCTTCTGTCCTGAACCATCTTTGGGAGGGGTGCCCCCAGACACCCCCCACCCCACCCGGCACCCCGCACCCAGCCTGCTCAGTCCCTTACCTGGGAACCACCTAGTTCCACTTCGCTCCTAACTTCTCCCTTCCATCCTTACGGGGGCCTCTCCCAGGATCCCATCAGCGCTGCCACTGTGGATCACGTCCCCTCCCTGGGCCCACCTCCCAGGTCTGGACGGGGCACAGAGCACCTGGGAGACCACCTTCCTGGAAATTGATCCTGGAGAAGGAGCACTGACAGGCAGCACCCTGAGAAACAGGCCCCCTCACCCCAACGCCGGGACCCTGGGCCCAGTTCACGGAGAGGGCCCCCTGCCCAGCCCAGGCCCCTTGGCCTCAACAGGGGGAGTTCTCCCACACCTCTGGTCTCAGGGGCCCCTTTCTGTAGCTTTTGCAGGGGCGGAGGGGGCCCAGACCCCTGCCCGCACAGGCTGGGGTCTGGGTCTGTGCTCCCCTCTCCACCCTCAACCCTGGTAGTTTTTCCTGCCCCATCCGCTGCGCTCAGTGTCTCCCTCCTGGGACCTCGAGAATCCATTTTGCCCAGCGCTCTGTCGCCCGTGCGGTTCCTGCGTCCGCTTCCAAAGCGCTGACATTTGCAATTGAAAAGGCCCAGGGAGACCGCTGGGAGGCCTGTAATTGAAGGGGAGAAACTCGGCTAGTTAGAGGAAGATCATAAAATTCAAGTCCCCCAGGAGTGGCCTGCGGATCCTGGGAGGCCGGCAGGGGAGCAGCTGGCAGCCAGGGGACAGGTCTGATGCCCAGGGTCTTTCGGATCTCATGCAGCCTGACGAGTGGGGGGCCAGGCACTAAACCACACCTCTGCACAGAAATTAGACAGGTGATTGCATCCGAAGGGTTCCCCAAGGGGTCTCACTGGGAGCAGCACAGCCTGGACTATTTGAGCCAGGGGTCTCCTGCCTGGTGGGATATGGCCCACCCAGAAGGCTGAGCCCCGCGCCCCTGGCCCTTTCAGAGTCCTCACAAATACCCCCATCTCTCCACCTAGTCAGCTCTGAACATCCTGGGTCCTCTGGTCAACCAGCTCTGCTTGGATGTGCTGGTCTCCCTATCCCGGGATTATTGAGTATTTTCTTTCTGGGTGCTGTTGTGCACACCCAGGAGAGGACCGTGTCCTGGGTCCCCTCTTGTTTGGGTTTGGGCTCTGGGTTCTGCCATGCTTCCCGGGGAAGCTCCTGAGCTGTTCAGCCTTGGGCCGTCTGCTGCGAACTTGGGGAGAAACTGAGGTGCGCTGGAAGATTGATGGCAGCTGTCCTGGGCTAGAGGGGATAGGGCTTAGCTCTCTGGTGTGCGACCACCACCTTGGACCCCTGCAGGGTCACCTGAGCAGCCAGAGGCCCCCCACCCTGGGTCATTAGGTTTGGGTGTTGGGGCTCCAACTTCCTTACACATCTCCGAGTTCTACCTCCCCTTGCTCAGAGGGTGTTACAGGCTCCAAGGGGAGGCGGTGGGGGGGGGGGGGGGTGGAGCAGACGGAGAGGATCTTTCCCTCTGCAGGCTGGAAGCCATCTTCTTAGGAGACTTCTCAGGCTGCTCAGCTCCGGTGTCGGAGGGATGGAGGGGCAGGCGCTGCAGAGGGCGCGTGGGGAGCTGAACCACCACTGGAGGCCCAGGCGGGAGGCGAATGTACACAGGCTAAGTGTCCCCACTCCAGGACAAGTGGTCCTCCAAGTCGGCCCAGTGTTTACCTGTTTACTTTCCCAGGTAGCTCAAACACGAGCGTCTTTTCTGAGCTGCCGAGCTCGGGGGGCCGCCCTGGAGCGCCCTGACCTCTAGCGCCTTGCGCTCACACTGTGCACGGCTGGACGCCCCCTATTGGGGGAGGGGTGCGCTCTGAATAGCCGCAAACCAAGACGGGAAGGTCCTTTGGGAAAGTGAGGTGAGACCTGGCCACAACCATGTGTGGGAGCTTGGCTTGGTGTGCCTGGACGAGGGGGCGGGGCAGCACCCAGTGCCCCCACTCCGTGTGCTTCCCTCTCACCGAAGGCCTCTTGTCTTGAAGGTCTCTTGGGAGGTGCTCTGCGCTCCTCGTACCCTTTACAGGCTGGTGAGAGCTTGTTGGGTACGTGCCTCCTCCAGAGGAGTTCAGGGCCGAAAAAGTCCAGAGTGGGGGGTACCTTAAAGTCCTACTCTAAAAAGGGAGGGCTACCTTGAGGACCCCAAAGCCTTGAAGCTCCAGGCTGCACCCCTTGCCCTCCCCAGTCCACAAAAGCCCGTCCAGTCATTAAAAATACAAGGTCTTTCCCATTATTTGAAAATACTAATTTGACTTTTCTTTTTTTGGAATGAAAAGACGTTGAAAGAAACTCTCTGGTACAGTACGTGGCTGATCTCTCCGGCACCTGGCACATCCCATCTCAGATAACAGCCTTCAAGTGGATTATTGTCTGGTTAGCACCAAGGTGCTAAGCGTTTGTCTTCATTCACTCCAGAAACAAAGCGTGGCACCTTCCTTCGCCCCTCACAGGATTAGCTGCGGGGACACAAAGGTTTTGTAGGAGGGGTGAGGTTTATTTTAGCTCAGGTTGGAGACTCAGAGCATGGTGTGCACTCAAAATCAGCGGGGATGGGAAATACCTTCCAACCTGGTTCCCAAGCCGGGCGACCAAGATGCCCAACTTTAAGATGCGTTCCTCCACGGTGGCTTGTGGTGGCTTCCACTCCAGGTGGGGGAATGGGGCTGGGGGTGGGGGGTGCTGCAGAGAGCAGGGGTGTCAGCTCTGGCCACCAGAGGAAAGAAGTCCAGGAGTACGGCCCCAGGGTATCAACCCCAAGCGGGACATTTCCCAACCAGAAAACTGAAAAGTAGGCTCATCTGCATTGGGTCCTGGCACCAACTGGCATCACCTTCTGCCCCTGGAGAAGGAAGCAAGGTCCCTGGAATTCCCTGCAGCCTGTGGGGGTGGGGGGGTGGGGTGGGGGTGGGTTGTGTGGGTGGAGGTGGGGGTGTGGGATAGGTGGTGGGATGGGAGGTTGGGGGGCACTACAGCTCTGTCAGTGAGGCCAGATCAGGACAGGTGCTAATCTCTAGCAGGAGGGACCCACAGTCATCAGACAGAGGGACCAGAAAGCAGGGACTAGTGTGAAGGAAAGGAAATCTGAGTCCACTTTGGGTTCAAGTCAAAGGTGAAGTTTTTTTCTTTCTTTGATCTATATTGTGTTAACTCTTACCACAGGAGGGGAAGAATGAGGGCGCCTTCCAGGGTAGTCCTTTCAAGAAGATGTTGGGCAGAAAAATTTTCTAGGCCCAGAGACAGGGCTCAGATTCTATATCTGAACCCCCCTCCCTACCTCTTCCTGGAGCCCCAAGAACTCTATAAAGCCTCAGAGCGAGCTTATCTTTGGGACCTAGAGCCTGGAATCCCTCCTGCAATTAATCGTGGGTGCAGGGGGCAGGTATCAGCTAGAGGTGACCCCTTACCCCCCCTTCTACAAGGTGAAAGACACATCACTTTCCCAATTATCTGCCTCAGGAAAAAAAAAAAAAGCAGACATTTCCCGAGGACATAAACTGTAATAGAAATTAGGATTTCTCTTTCTATTAATCAGCCTCATTGTGTGGGCGTAAGACCCGGCGGACATATGTTAGGACTTTGATAAATGTGCTTTAATGAGATCTTTGAAAATGCATCCAATAAAATAAAAGGCGAGAAAAGCCGTTTAACTTTCATGGATGTTAAATTGAACAGGAAATGTGGCTCGGGGCGCGCTGCAAAATGGAACGGGCCTTCCTCCAATATTTTCTTTAAAAAACGTAGCTCTAAGCCCCCTTTAGGCCAAATGAGCCCATCTCAGCCAATCCATTGTCACCGGTTTATTGGGGAACCAAACGCCACGTCCCCCCGGGCTCACCCCTTTGCTCTATTCGTTCGCGCTTCTCTAATGATTAAATATGTTACAACGAGATTACGCAGCGTCAGTGTTGCCTTCAGGAACGTTCTTCCAGCCAAGCTCGACCTTCCCCCCCATAAGGGTGATTTCAATGCAGGAGATTTGGGTTTCTCCAGAAAACACGACGCCGAAAGCACGTTCTTATCTGAATTTACTTCTTAACACGTGACAAAATCATTCCCAGAAGACTTCGAAAAGCCAGCGGCCTCTCCAAACGGGTTAGTACTCGGCACTTGGAGCTGGGCTGAAGGCTCGGCGCCTTGTTGCCCTCGCCAGGGCGTAGAGGCCGCGCTTCCAGCCAGCGCGGAGCCTGCGAGCTCAGCCTGGAACGCGGGGAACCAACTCTCGAGGGTCCTCCAGCACCGGAGAGAAGGGATTCCTGGGGCTCTCTCATTTCACCAGTCTGAGCCCCCGAGGTCCACAGATCTCCGCTGGATGCACGCCCCCTTTCCATCCCCGAGGGCCACCGAGATCGAGAAGGTGCGAGAGGCGCGCCAAAGGGCCTCCTCGCAGTGTGTGTGTGTTTGGGGAGGGGGGTGCAGAGGGGGCGCCCCTAGGAGACCAGGGCCTCAGCAGAGTTCACTGAGGCGCATTTCTGATCCTCTGGCGATCTCTACTGACACAAACGAGAACTGTCTGGCGCCTGGCGCGACCCCTCAAAGTCCTGGCTGGAGCCGCCTCCGCAAAGACCCCCACTGACCCCAGCTCGGTCCCCCATCCCTGGTCCTTCCTGATGGTGATTCCCGCCCCTCACCCTTTTCCTCCTCACCCCCCACCCCACCTCGTGGCCCAGTTCCGCCCGAAGAGCACCTCTTTCTCCAAGAGGCGCCATCTCCAAATTGTCTGGGGGACATCGCCTCCGCCAGCAGCCCCGGCCCGACGCGCACCAGGGAGACTTACCCGCGAAGGTAGGGCAGAGGCGCGCCGTTCCTGGCTGGGGCTGGGGCGGCCCGGGAACCTCCCGAGCCAGCGATGGGGAGGGGCCCGAGGCGCTCGGCGCGCCCGCTCCGCCTCCCACTCCCGGCGCTGCGGCGACAGCCCGGCCGAATCTCCTGGCGAGCCTTTATCTAGTGCCCCCCCACCTACCCGGGACCCCCCTCCTCGGTGCCCCTCCCCCGTCGCGCCCTCCCGGGCGGGGCTCCAAGCCCCGCCGCGCCGCTCCTCCCGGCGTTCCCCGGCGCCTGCACCTGCGGGCCTCCGGAGGTCCCGCTCCCCCGCAGGCTGGAAAGTGCGCCGCGGCCGGAACACCTGGCCTCGGCGGCAGGTAAAACTTTTCCCTCCCGGGGGGCGCGGCGGGCGGGGCTCGGTCCCACCCCGAGCGCCCCCCTCGTGACCCGCGGAGCCGGCGAAGGACCCGAGACGCCCGGCACTTGGCCACCTGCTGCTTCCCGACACCCTCCCCCCCATCCCCGAGCCGAGGCGAGAATCGCGAGTGGGGGCCGCTCAGGCAGTTGTGCGTGGGACCCCGAGACCCCTCTCCCCCACCCGGGCCCGCGCGTCAGGGTCCCGGCCCCGAGGCGTTCGTGTCTCCGGCGGCGGCAGAGGCCCGCGCTGGCTGCTGGCGCGACAGCTGGGGGCGGTGGGTGGGGGCGACGCCGAGCTCCGGTACGACTCCTCGCGCAGCAGCGCACCCTGAGATCCCGACCACCCCGGACCACGCGCGAGCGGGAGGCTCACCTGGAGCTGCGCCCGGAGCCCCGGCCAGCGGAGCACGCGGATCCCCGGCCGCTCTTTATCCCGAGCCGCGGGCTGCTGCAGAGCCGCGGGCGCACGGGCGCTGGCGCGGCGAGCGCTCCCCCTCCCGGCTCCGGCTCCCGGCCCGGTGGCCCCACCCTCCGGGCTCCGGCCCCGCGGCCGCCGCGCAGCCCCAGCGGAGGGGGCCGCTCCCCAGCGCCGCGCGCTCTGTTTGTTTTCCTTGCCCGACTGACGTGAGTCAAAATATTGGCCATATGTTCAGCGGTAATAAATTGGGTATGAGCGCAAACACACTTGGGCTTCGATGGCTCTTTCAGCTGCCACATGGCCGGCTTGGAAGGAGGGGGGCTGCCACCTTGCTGCGACCCCCATCCCCAAACAGGCGGGTGGTCCCTCTCTGGAGGGCCCCTAGGAGCCGGAGACCTGAGACCCCAGGCCTCGCCTCTCCCTCGCCCCTCCTCCGTCCCCAGCGTGGTCTCGGACCCCTCAGCTCCAGGCGAGCCCGGGCTGCTGCCTAACAAGGTCGCCATCTATAAATTGCTCGGTCGCTAAGACGCCATAAAACCGCAGGGCCAGATGTGGCACGTTATTCATGTGTGAAACCGCGTTTACACTAGATAGCTGATCCAAGGCCGATAGCGCGGCTCGGCGGGAGGTCATAGACCTCTAGCCCCAGGCTCCTGGCTCCTCCCCCCAGCGCACTCCCCGCTCCAGATTGAGGGGTGTAGGTCTTTCTGGGAGAGGGGTTCAGCCCTGCAGCTCAGGAAGAAAGTGATTGCAATGCATTGGTGCCAAGGTGCCACCTGTCCAGGGTTAGACGCCGCCTCTGGAGTTGATTTCTGTAGCTTTTCCGCTCCTTTTTTTTTTTTTTTTTCAATCTGGCCTGGGAGGCTGTTTTATGTTCCAGACGGTTGATACCTCCGGTGGGACTTTAGTCTGAACAGGAGAGGTGGTGTTTGAAAGCTGAAGATGTTCGGGCCCTGCAAGTCGGTGGGATTTTGGGGTGGGGGTGGGGTCTCCTGACCCCCTAGGCAGGATGTTTCTGAGGAGGAGGCAGAGATGGAAGTGGAACAGTCCACTGACTGAAGGAGGACCTGAGATTAGTCCTGCCTCAAGCCTGACTGTGGACTGCAGTGTCACATATCAGCCACCTTATTTAAATTAAGCGGCAGCTGAAGCACTCAGACAGAGGCAATTCTGCATTGGACATGAAATCAGAGTGGCCCCGTGTGATTCCGGAAAGGGAGGTCAATATGGTGCAGTAATAGAAGACAATTGTCTCGTTTTTCTCCTCCAGAAGGTGGCCTCTGGACTGCACGTCCCCAAACTGGTCACCTCACACTTTACTCACATGAATTCATTAAGAGTCATCATCGCTCCTGTGCCATTACTTTGCTATTTCTTGAAGGGAACCAAATTCTCTCTGTGGTTAATAAGCACTGCGCTGGGCCCCCTACCTTCCTTTTCATCTTCAAAACACCTGGGGTTCCCTGAATGACATCCTCCATTTGGCCAAGGAAAATCAGAGATGAAAAATGTTGCCCTACTGCAGGGAAAAACATAAGCATTTGACTTCACTATTACAAGTTACCTTGGGTCCGTGTTCACTGGATAACTGTCCTTAGTGGCAGTTAAGGGTAGAAAAATGATGCCGTTGACAGGGGTGGGAGAGAAGGGGAGAAGCGATGTGGGGTGAAGGAGCGGGAGGAACCCATGCAACAGGTGCAAAGAAGAGCTATGAAATGAACCTCTTAACCTTCAGTACTAACCACTACAAAGCCTCTCCGCACTGGCTCTTCTGGGCCTTACCATGAGCTCCCAGAAACCTTTAGTTACCACAGAGAACTCTGGGGCTTCACTCAAGCCTGCAGGAGTTGTTAATCTTGGAAAATTACTGCTCCATTTCTTTTTTTTTTTTTCTTGGATTTTAAGTCTTTATGGTTCAAAACAAAATCTAGAGTGTATTTTTGGGTTTATGTCACCTCCCAGTGTAAACGCTGTGATCCTGGTAAATCACTTCTTTGGGTGAAAATACTGCTTCACACCTGAAACTGGATGAGAGGGTTTGAAGACAAACCTTCATGTCTGTAGTCTTCACAGAAGGGGCATCTTTGTCTAACAAGAGGCTTGTGTGTTTTTTCCCTGTCCTTCTTCCTGATAACTGCTATGTAGTGAACAGGGACACAGACAATGAGCTTGGAAAGCCAGTGTTTGGTGGCCTCGGGTGGAAAACTAAGAGACATGAAGCAGAGGGTACATCACATCAGTCTTTATATGATTCCCTTTTGGGGAAAAACTCATTAAAAATAGCACATGTACTGGGGCATGAACTAGGCAATTGATAATAAAAATCCATTACAAAGGAAATGAGTGGGGAGCAGGGTTGTAATAAAATACAACTGTTGAGGTAAACCCATGCATTCTCCCCTTGGGCTTAACTAGCAACCCAGTGCTGAACTTGGCAGACTTAATTGTCCTCAGCCCTAAACAGATTTCAAGCAGTGTCTTCTTAGTTCCACTGTGTTTTTATGTTGTTACTACTGCAGAGACATTCCTGTTCTACCCACGGACTCAGAGTTCATGGACTTATTCAGGGGAAAAAACCTTCCTCTACAGCGTTCCCCAAAGGCATCATCAGCTGCAAGATGATGCTCTGGGAATGAGCAGTTTCTGGTGCTTACAAGTAAAAATCAACCAAAGCAAAAACCTTATAGTGCTTTGAACCCAGCCAGGAAGGATATAATTGCATTGTCTTGAGAAGAACTACACAGTGGCTCCCTCAGAGAGAATTCCTTGCCCCTTTCAGCTGCTTCGTCTGCTACCAAGTCTAGACAGTCTAGGAAGGCAGGTGTCTTGTCTGTACCTTATGTCGGCATCCTGCATGGTGAGCAGGGTAGCTCCATGAAGGTGAGAGCTGAGATGGACTCGGAAGAAAGTCCGTGTCCACCAGCCCTGACAATAGGGGGCTGTCAGGAAGTTTGGTGCATTTGCAGATATCATCATTGTGCAAAATAGGGTGTGCAGGAGACGGCAGGTGGATCCTCAGCCAGAGAAAGCATCAGCTGAGTTCCTCTGACATGAAATCCCGGTCCACTTTATCTGAAGGCAGACCTGTTTCTTTCCCTCAGGAACTTCCCTCTGTAGAGCCAGAAGTCATGGTCTGATGAGGTTCTTGGGCCATCAGAGGCTGAAAATGATACCAACTCCCCCTCATGTCCTATACAGAACCAAGCATGAGCAAACGCGGTGGATACAGACCATTGTGTTAAAGCACTGGAAGCAGCCAAGACGTTGGATACCATGTGTCAGATCCTCAAAAAGTAAGAGTCAAATTCACCTAGATAGAAGCTAAACTAGTGGTTGCCTAAGGCTGGGGTGGGGCAGCATGAGGAGACTGGGGTGATGGAGTGACAGATAAGGGGTGGGTTCTTGGGGGGGGTAATGAAAATGTTCTGTGAATGATGGGGGTGTTGGTCAGACAACTCAATGAATATAACTAAAAATCACTGGATTGTGCACATTAAATTGGCTGAATTGTGTGGTATGTGAAACTACATCTCAAAAAAGCCATTCAAAAAATCAAATGTGTCTCCTTTTTCACTGGGGCAAGAAGGTAGGAGAGGATGGAATCTGCGCAAGATCAGTGATCCTCAGAGTTGTTCTTTTTTAACTTTCCCAACTTTTATTCTGAGTGTTTTCACACACAGACACACACGCACACACACACACAACATTGAAAGCATAATAGAGTGAACCTTTGTATACCCTCTACTTGGATTCAACAATAATTTACATTTTGCCACTTAAGCTCATCACTCTATGTAAATGCATTTTCTTCTTGTAGAACTATTTGGAATGAAGGTTGTAGACACCATGATACTTCTCCATTAGACATTTCAGTATATATCTTGTAAGAAAAGACATCCTTCAACATAATCACAATATCATTACTGGGCTTTAGAAAATTAGCAATGATTCCATAATTTATCTGATATGTCTTCCTTATTCAAATTTCACCCAAAACAAAGTGCATTTTTATAGCCAGTTCATTTTATCCCCCCTGAACCAGGACCTATTTAATGTTCACATGCTGCATTTGATATTTGTAATTTTAGTTTTTTATATTCTCATTCTTTTAATTTACAACAGTCTTCATTGCTGCCCTTCTTTCCCTCCGTTCCAGTTTTGACTTTTGAGAACCCAGATGACTTGTAGAATCTGCCTCCCCCATCCTGGATTTGCCAGGCTATTTTCTCCTGGTGTCCTTTCCTTTGTTCCTCTGTCCCTTGAACAGCCACAAACTGGATGTTAGATCTAGAGTCTGGGTTAGGTCCACGATTCACACTTACGGTTGGGGATGCCGTGTGGGTGGTCTGTCACACTGCCTCTCATTATGAAGCAAATCATGTCCCTGTATCAGTGAAACTGAGTTTGATCACTTGGTTAAGGTGGTGATCACTGTATTGTTCCATGTGAACTGACAAGCGATTAGTAAGTAATCAGTGGTGAGTGATACTTTGGCATTGTTTCAAAACTCTTTGTCACTGTGTAAACATTTCCCATAATCCTCAATAACTTTTCATCCAGTGGTTTTTAGAGTCTGTTGCGTGAGTTCTATTTCTCCTTCTACATGTACTTGTTGGCATTTTTCTGTAAAGAAAAGTTTCCTTTCTCTCAGCCCCCATTATGGACTAATGGAATTAACATTGTAATATGTTATAAGCAATTAACACTATTCCTTTGATGCCCAGGTTATCCAGATTGTACAGTGCACAGTGATGCACTAGAATGTCTGAGGGAAAAATCAGACAGAGAAAACTCTGAGAAACTTGGGGGAGATCATGAACCTTTGGGCAACCCAAGTTATCGTGGAAGACGTCTGTGTATATTTCTGATTAACAATGAATGGTTCATCACCACCACAGAATAGCTCCAATTCTACATTTCCTGGAAGTCCAAACATGTCACAAGGTAAAAGCAACTAATATATTGAATGTACCTCAATTAAATGTATCACCATTAAAACAAAAGGAAAGAGATTCATTTTCAAGGAATTCCTCATGTGGTTATAGAGGCTGGCAGGGTGGGCTGGCCAGTGTTGACCTAGGAAGAGGTGATGCTGAAGTTCACATCTGAAGACTGTCAGGCTGGAGAAGTCCTTCTTGTTTCATGACGGGGAGACACAGCTTTCATTCTGTTCAGATCTTCAACTGATTGGATAAGGGCCACCCATGCTACGGAGTGCAATCTGTTTTACCCAGATTCTTCTGTTTTAGTGTTCATCTCATTTAAAAGCACCCTCCGGGAAACATCCAGAATGATGTTTGGCCACATATCTGGATTTCATGGCCCAGTCAAGTGGACACAAGATCACCCATCACATCCTCTGATTAACTGATGTTGGCTGTTGCTCCCCAAGATCCAGGAGTGTTTGTGAAAAATCTTGAGCTAAGTTTCTGAGTAGCTGCAGCCATGTGATGCTACGCAATGCTGTGTCCACCTCTTGCCTTTCCTGTTTCTTAGCAACAACCTGGCCTCTCACTGTGGCATTCCTGGTAAATGTTATTGTTCAGACGCTAAGTCTTGTCTGACTCTTTGTGACCCTGTGGACTGCAGCACACCAGGCTTCCCTGTTCTTCACTGTCTCCTGGAGATTGCTCAAACTCATGTCCATTGAATCAGTGATGCCATCTAACCATCTCATCCTCTGTCGTCCCCTTCTCCTCCTGCCCTCAATCTTTGCCAGCTTAAGGGTCTTTTCCAGTGAGTTGGCTCTTTGCATCAGGTGACCAAAGTATTGGAGTTTCAGCTTCAGCATCAGTCCTTCCAATGCATATTCAAGACTGATTTTCTTTAGGATTGACTAGTTTGACCTCCTTGCAGTCCAAAGGGACTGTCAAGAGTTTTCTCCAGCACCATAGTTCAAAAGCATCAATTCTTTGGTGCTCCTGGTAAATACCCATCGTTATAGCTTGGACTTTTGAACTGGACATCAGATACACTTCTGATAAGAGAAATACATGTGACCAGGATACAGCTGTTTGAAGCCCATAAAATTATCCAGTTGTTTGTAGGTGGGAGGAAGATCCAGGAACTTGGTTTGAATTTGGAGGGCCTGTGTGGACTGACTACACAGATCTCTAATTCTATCATCATCCTAGAGTAAACCTAGCCTTTCAGTGTACTTTGGAACAATGTTGATCTCTGTATTGATCTTCTGATCGAATTAGGAGGCCAGGGGGCATTTTTAAGGCCACCTGGTTGCCTTCTTTCCCAATAAGGATATTGGATGCCAAAAGCCATGCAAATTTGGGGAAAGCTATTCTTAAGAGTGGGTTAATACTTAAAAGAGAATGATGAGAACTATGAAGTAGAAATCTACCGTAATTTTGGCTCATTGTGAATAGTTAAGTATTTAATGTCTGGTTAGTGTAGGGGTTTGGAACTTAATAGCATATATTTTATTGAACATTTGCTATGTCCCTGGCAGTGGGCTAAGGTCCTTTATCTGTATTGTTTGATTTAATTCTCAAACTAACCATGTCAGTTAGGGAGCACCACTTTTTACCTTAATTTTAAAAATAAGGAAACTGATGTTTAAGGAGGCTGGAAACACAGAGACCCTGGAGTCAGAGTGCCTGGCCTGAGTCTCCCCTCTTTCTTATGACCTCCACAGATTACTCAGCCTCTTGGGACCTCATCTCCTGGCTATGTAAAATGGAGCTCATAATAGAACTATTCTCAGTATGTCATGAGGATGAGCTGAGACCGTGTTTGTAAAGGGGATCTGCTAGTGCTTGGTGTGTTGGTAGATGCCTGGTACCTTCTTGCTTCCGTTACCATCAGTATAATTTGCTCTTGTTATAGAATATTTGAGATTCCACTGCAAGTCTATCTGATCCCAGAAGCCATGTTCTTGACCATGAGGTCATGACACAACATTTTGTCACCAAGTGACAGCTGTGGAAATTCTGTAGAGTGTTTCCTTACCCAGAAGAGAAGTTCCTTATTTTTTTTCCTTCTCATTCCCTTTTCATTTATTCCCCCCCCCAACCCCCCCGTGTATGTTTTCTTTCTCTTTGATTCTTGGCCCATTCTATTGGTGGCATTCAGAACTAAATAAACAATGGACACACATGGGTTCAATTGCGTTCCAGTAAAAGGTGAAAAACGCTGGGCTGGATGAAGCACAAGCTGGAATCAAGACTGCTGGGAGAAATATCAATAACCTCAGATATGCAGATGACACCACCCTTATGGCAGAAAGTGAAGAACTAAAGAGCCTCTTGATAAAAGTGAAAGAGGAGAGTGAAAAAGTTGGCTTAAAGCTCAACATTCAGAAAACTAAGATCATGGCATCCTGTCCCATCACTTTATGGCAAATAGATGGGGAAATCACTGCAGATGGTGATTTCAGCCTTGAAATTAAAAGACACTTACTCTTTGGAAGGAAAGTTATGACCAACCTGCTGCTACTGCTGCTAAGTTGCTTCAGTCGTGTCTGACTCTATGCGACCCCATAGATGGCAGCCCACCAGGCTCCCCCATCCCTAGGATTCTCCAGGCAAGAACACTGGAGAGGGTTGCCATTTCCTTCTCCAATGCATGAAAGTGAAAAGTGAAAGTGACGTCACTCAGTCGTGTCCGACTGTTAGCGACCCCATGGACTGCAGCCTACCAGGCTCCTCCGTCCATGGGATTCTCCAGGCAAGAGTACTGGAGTGGGGTGCCATTGCCTTCTCCGATGACCAACCTAGACAGCATATTAAAAAGCAGAGAGGTTACTTTGTCAACAAAAGTCCGTCTAGTCAAGGCTATGGTTTTTCCAGTAGTCATGTATGGATGTGAGAGTTGGATTATAAAGAAAGCTGAGTGCTGAAGAACTGATCCTTTTGAATTGTGATGTTGGAGAAGACTCTTGAGAGTCCCTTGGACTGCAAGGAGATCCAACCAGTCCATCCTAAAGTATATCAGTCCTGGATGTTCATTGGAGGGACTGACGTTGAACTCCAATACTTTGGCCACCTGATGCAAAGAGCTGACTCATTTGAAAAGACCCTGATGATGGGAAAGACTGAAGGCAGGAGGAGAAGGGGTTGACAGAGGATGAGATGGTTGGATGGCATCACCGACACAATGAACATGGGTTTGAGTGGACTCCAGGAGTTGGTGATGAACAGGGAGGCCTTGTGTGCTGTGGTTTATGGGGTCACAAAGAGTCGGACACGACTGAGTGACTGAACTGAACTGATCTGAGGGAGGTATTGCATTTTAAATGTGAGTTAAGTCTAATTCTTTGGTTTCTGGTTGGAGGGTTTTTCTCCTGGGATCTCTCTCTTTTGGACGGGAAGCCACTAGGCAGCAGAAGATCTGGGTTGAGTCTTGTGGTTAGGAGGGGCCAGGCTGGTAGGTATGGTGATTGGCCCTCATCACAGTGGGTGCTCTGTGGGTTAACTCTTTGTGCATGCTAAGTCACTTCATTTGTGTCTGACTCTTTGCAACCCTATGGACTATAGCCCACCAGGCTCCTCTGTCCATAGGGTTCTCCAGGCAAGAATACTGGAGTGGGTAGCCATTCCCTCCCCCAGGGGATCTTCCCGATCCAGGGATTTAACCCACGTCTCTCATGTCTCCTGCATTGACAGGTGGGTTCTTTACCACTAGCACCACCTGGGAAGCCAGGTTAACTCTTCATTTCCCTGCAATGCCTTCATGCTCACCTTTCTCCTGTATCCCTCCTGGGGCTTCTGAGAGGTCTCTACTATGGAAGGGAGGTTAAGGGGGGGGGGTGGTGGTGCACATTGCTTGGGCTTATAAAACAGAGAGAAAAAACAACTGGCTTTGGTTTCCCTGGAAGGCATATGGCCTCACTGCTGTACTGGGAGCAAACCATCTAGAACAAGACACACAAAGTGACTGAACTGGCATTTCCCCAAATTATTCTGGATTCATAATCACCAGCTCCCTGACATGTTAACATGGTAGGAATAGGAGAAGGAAGATGGAAAATCATGCTAGGTGACAACTTCCCCATCCTGAGTATCTTTCCATAGGTGATGGGCAATCTGTTGGCTGAGTCACAGGTTTCCTTTTGAGCCCTCTAGGGTTTTCTTGGAGAAGTTAATGCTTATCTGATCCTGGTGAGTTTCGCTCTTTGGGTGATCTTTTGGGGACAAAAGGTATCATGGCTGATATCACCATAAAGTAAGCGATAAGGTCTGAGCAATTACAGCTGTGGAGGGAGAACAAATTACATTCAGTCCCAATCACAACATTGTCATCTAGATCACAGCTGTCAAATTTTAACCGGTGCTGATGTTGCTGTTGAGGAAAGAAGCAACTCATCATAAATCTACGATTCTTTGACAGTTTTCAATTTCAATGGGCGGCATCATGGGATTGAATTTGATAAAGGACTTGGCAATGAGGGAAAAGTTTTCCTCTTTTCTCTTGTCAACTTGAAGATCATCTGAGAATTTATAAATCTTGTTGGGCTTAAGGTTTAAAATTGTTTGCATATGCACTTTTTACATCGTGAGGTTTTCGCTTCAGAGGAAATGATATGACCGTGCTGCCCTTTGGAGGGGGCATACACTTCATTTCTTCTAAAGTTATTCAATCAGCTAATCAATCACTCCATCAATTAACAAGCTCCTTGATTTTACTTAGACTGTGTGATTTCTTTGTGTGTTAGTTAGCTAGGGCTGCAGGAAAATGTACCGCAAACTGAGAGATTTAAACAGTAGACATTTGTTGTCTCACAGTCTGGAGACCAGAAGACTAAAATCAAGGTGTCAGCAGAATTGGTTCCAAGTGAGACCTGAGAGGCAAGGACCTGTCCTCGGCTCACTCCTTCACTTGTGAGTGGCTGTCTTCTCCTGGTGTCTCTTCTCATTGTGTTCCCTATGTGTGTGTCTGTCCCTGTTTCCCAATTTCCCCCTCTTATAAGAACACCAGTCACATTGGATTAGGACCCACCCTAATGACCTCATTTTAGCTTGATTACCTCTGTGAAGACCCTACCCCAAATATGGTTACATTTTGAAGTACCAGGGGCTGGTATTTCACCATATATATATATATATATATATATATATATGTATATATGTATATATATATATATATATATATATGTAGAATGTCCCTTGGGATGTACAGGGACAGTGTCCAAGAGAACATGCAGTTCTGTCCATCCAGGCAGACACGACAGATGCTTCTTCTTTGTATGATGCAGGGTGGAGATAGGTTACTCTTTCCATCTTTGGCTTTTGAGGATACTCAGAAAACTTAACCTAGATCCACGTTCTCTTTTATAATGGAGGGTTTCTTTTCCTAGGAGGAGGGGCACAGGGAACTTAGAAGTGATTTTCAAGTATATATATATATATATATATATATATATATACTTTTGGGAAAAGCCAGGATTTAACTAACACTTTGGATGGGTTTAGGGTGGGATTGCTGAGGCTCACGGGATTCCCGAAGCTCCAAACCTTGCCCAAGTGATGCCAGAGTTTAGATCTAGCTCCTGCCTCTGAGTATAAGGAGTGTGGACTTGGGTGTGGTGGAGATTCAAAGCATATGACTTGGAAATGGATGAAAGTAAATATGTGAAATAGCAATCCCATTGGGAAAATGAGCATGTATGTGCTGGTAGATTTTATGTATTTGAACTCTGCCTACTTGCACTGTGTCATTTTTTTTTCTCATCTTTACAATTTTTTAAAATATCATAGCACCTACCTGTATGTCTCTGATAGACATTTAATTCTCACTGAATTAATGGGAGATTTTAGACCTTTCTAATAACTGCCAGTGAATATTAAGATGTAATTACAATACCTTGATCTTTATATGACTTATGACTTTTAGGAGCTCACAGCTCACCAAGTACAACCTCATTACTGTAATCCCCTTACCATCACTTGGACCTGACTTGCAGGTCTCACTGTTTCCATCTTGGGGGAGGAAAATCTGAGGAAGAGACTAGGAGGCCCTGCTATTTGACACCATGAAGAGGGCAGCCCTGCCCTGCCTCTTTGTCATCTCCATTGTTCTGGAGAGTTCTCTGTTGAGCTGGATTGTCTTCCAAAGCAGTCTTTCTGCTCTGTTTTAGCATCCCATGTGTACACTGGCTGGTGTCTGGGGCAGGAGCAGTTCTGGATGAATTCAGAAGAAAAATGACAAGACTCCTATTATAATGCACTGTTTATTATTGGATCAATGTGATCGATGTCCACCTGTCAGATCTGTAACATTATCTGGGAACCAGCAGATGGAGCTGTTACAGATAGCATTCAGAGGTCTGTTTATTCTCCTGAGCACGTGCTTCCATCCTGGGGGAAATACCACTTCATTGTCCGAGCAGTGGGGTTGTTTGTACCCAGATGTTGAACACGGCTTTCTCTGGGCCCACGTCTGCAGAACTGGAAGGTCATTTAGGTGGGGAGGGGCAAGGTTTTTGTGTGGAAAAGGCCTGATGGCAGTCTTTTACCTCCTGCAGGCCTCTGTGTGGCAGGAATGGACACCTGCCGAGTGCAAGGAGAGTGTTAGACACACTGATTTCTGAGAACTCCACACAGAAGCATTTAAGCCTGGCAGACTAGGAGGAAGAGAGAGACTTTGGGCAATGATGACTCGTTTCATAAATACAGCATCAATATTGATAGACCCCAAGGGATGCATATGTAGAACATCCCTTGGGATGTACAGGGACAGTGTGTCCAAGAGAACACGCAGTTCTGTCCATCCAGGCGGACACGACAGATGCTGCTTCTTTGTATGATGCAGGGTGGAGACAGGTTACTCTTTCCATCTTTGGCTTTTGAGGATACTCAGAAAACTTAACCTAGATCCACGTTCTCTTTTATAATGGAGGGTTTCTTTTCCTAGGAGGAGGGGCACAGGGGACTTAGAAGTGATTTTCAAGTAGTATATGAAAGACCACCCACAGGAAGCGTGGGGCTCTTGCTCTGCAGCTCTGGTGAGGCTAGAAGGAGAGAAAATCTGTTTGGGGCCAGCATGAAGGACACGGGGTGACGAGATGTTCTAACAGCAAAGGCTGATAAATATTGAAACATGTCCCCATGGCCTTTTTCTTAAGGGCAGTTAATAAATACTGGTTTTGCAAGCGGATCTCAGACACCGTAAGTGTGAGAGGAGGGAGAAAATGAACACTCTGTGAGATGGTTTATGAATTATGAGTCTTTAAAACCTACAAGGTGACTTTCCTAAGGAAAGATGGTATGAAGCTCAACAACACGAACTACCTTTTGAAATGTTCAGAGCTTTAAAAACAAAGGCATCTTTTTTTCCTTTTTTAACCCAGACTAGACTGAGCGACTTCACTTTCACTTTTCACTTTCATGCATTGGAGAAGGAAATGGCAACCCACTCCAGTGTTCTTGCCTGGAGAATCCCAGGGACAGCGGAGCCTGGTGGGCTGCCATCTATGGGGTCACACAGAGTTGGACACGACTGAAGCGACTTAGCAGCAGCAGCAGCAGCAGAAGCAATTAGTGGGATTTGGGACCAAATGTTTATTTTTTTCTAACTTACATCCCTTTAAAGGTAAACTTTTAAATCACAATACATGCTTGAGGAATGAGGTGTTTATGGTTACAATGCTTTTGATTTTAGAACTAATATGATTTTTTTTGTTTTGTTTTAATGTAGTTGGAAGTCTTCTAGAATGTATTTGTCCAAGTTCTTCCAAAGTGATTTTAGTATTCTAAAGGTAATTGAACATTTTAAGATGTAGTCTAAGATCTTGCAACTTCTAGAGTTTCTGTGCAGTTTTAGAGATGAAGAGTCGGTGGTTAGACTGTGTTCTGATCTAGGGACCACCCTGGGCCTCCCTCCTTGGAACAGGAGAAGTGGATTCTTCATCCCCTCAACAGAGCAGGCCATCCCTCTGATGGATGGTCACCCTTTATCTGAGAGATGGCAGCCAAAAACCTGCCTGGGGTTCTGGTTGGTTCAGCTTTGCTCAGTTAAGCTCTGCTGGAGCCATGACCCTCATTTCTGATGTCACTTCCCAGAGGATCTTGAAAGGAAAATGCATCTTTCTATTTAGATTTTAAAATTTATTATGATGTTTTCTCTAATAAAAGGAAGTAAAGTATTTAGAAGAAAGATGACTTTTCTAGTTTGCAAAAAAAACCCCTATAGATAGCACTGGATGTATGTTTACACATATATAATGTACATATATTCACATATAGTCTATCTGTAGAATATCTCATGTCTCATATCATATAATACATATTTCTCTGCCTTTTTCTCTTACCAGTATATCTTATTTTTTTCTGGTTTGTCTTTTATTTTATTTTATTGAATATAGTTGCTTTACAATGTCCTGTTAATTTCACGTGTACAGCACAGTGATTCAGTATCAGTTCAGTTCAGGTCAGTCACTCAGTTGTGTCCGACTCTTTGCGACCCCATGAATCGCAGCACGCCAGGTCTCCCTGTCCATCACCAACTCCTGGAGTTCACTCAGACTCACGTCCATCGAGTCAGTGATGCCATCCAGCCATCTCATCCTCTGTCGTCCCCTTCTCCTCCTGCCCCCAATCCCCCCCAGCATCAGAGTCTTTTCCAATGAGTCAACTCTTCGCATGAGGTGGCCAAAGTACTGGACTTTCAGCTTCAGCATCAGTCCTTCCAAAGAAATCCCAGGGCTGATCTCCTTCAGAATGGACTGGTTGGATCTCCTTGCAGTCCAAGGGACTCTCAAGAGTCTTCTCCAACACCACAGTTCAAACGCATCAGTTCTTCAGCGCTTAGCCTTCTTCACAGTCCAACTCTCACATCCATACATGACTACTGGAAAAACCATAGCCTTGACTAGACGGACCTTAGTCGGCAAAGTAATATCTCTGCTTTCGAATATGCTATCTAGGTTGCTCATAACTTTTCTCCCAAGGAGTAAGTGTCTTTTAATTTCATGGCTGCAATCACCATCTGCAGTGATTTTGGAGCCCCAAAAAATAAAGTCTGACACTGTTTCCATTGTTTCCCCATCTATTCCCCATGAAGTGATGGAACCGGATGCCATGATCTTCGTTTTCTGAATGTTGAGCTTTAAGCCTACTTTTTCGCTCTCCTCTTTCACTTTCATCAAGAGGCTTTTGAGTTCCTCTTCACTTTCTGCCGTAAGGGTGGTGTCATCTGCATATCTGAGGTTATTGATGTTTCTCCCGGCAATCTATACACACATATATATTCTTTTTCAGGTTTTTTCAGGTTATTAGAAAATATTGAGTAGAGTTCCCTGTGCTGTAGGGTCCTTGTCAGTTGTCATTTTACATACAGTAGTGTGTGTATTAATTCCAGTCTCCTAATTTATCCCTTCTCTTCTTGGTAGCTGTCAGTTTGTTTTCTGTCTGCAAGTCTAGTTCTGTTTCCTAAATAAGTTGATTTGTATCTTTTTTTTTTTTTTTAAGATTTCACATGTAAGTGATATCATATTTGTCTTTCTTTGTCTAGCTTACTTAACTCCTTCATTCTCCTTAATGACTGCATAATATTCTACAATATGAATGCATCCTAATTTATTTAACTTATCTCCTAAATGAGAGACATTAAGTTGTTTCCAGTTTTTCACTGTATTAAATACTGCACAAGGAAATCCTTGAATGTGAATACTCACCTATTACTTTCAATCTTTGAAGTAATAGGAGAGCGTTCATTCAAAATAGTGTTCTAGAAGAATAATTTCCATGTTAAAAGTCTTACTTTAACTTTTTTAAGCATACTGCCAATCTAAGGCATTTGTTTATATGCATCCAGCTGCCAGTCAATAACATAGTTCCTGGAGAAAGTGCATCTTAAGAGAGGTGAATAATTAAATCTTTAAGTGTCTGAACATCTCTTCATAGCATTTGAAAAGAACTCTCCTCCTTCCTTCTTATAACACTTTCACTCTCTTCACGGCCTGGACCAGCATTTATTAACAACAGGGAAAGCGCTGGGTGCATTGCAAGTGAAGAAGGTAGTTGTTATCTGCTTTCTACACCTCTGGGCACTTGCCCAGTGAGAGCCAATCCTTCTGTATTTTCGCTGGTTTGTATATAAGACAGCAAGAACTTTCACTGCCCCTTCAAAGTCATTTCTCAAATGCTCCCCATAGGAAGAGGATCTGAAGATGGTGGTGGTGGGCCAAGATTCTACCCAGCTTAAGTTCAAGTGAGGAGAGAGTTGTCCAATCGTGGGGAACCTTGGACCAAGAGAGCGCAGGAGGGATGTGACACTGGGGAACCAAGAGAGGTTGGGGACTGAGAAGCCAGGACCAGGCTCACGAATGGGTTGCTGGGAACAGTGAAAAACCCAAGGGAGAGGTGTTTGTTGGAAAGCAGAGGGCTTTGAAAATGGTATTGTAGGAGCAGTCAGATTGAATAGAAGGCACCAGAAAAAAAAAAAAAAAATGACAAAAGGTAAAGGCAGTGACAATACCGGAAGACAGGATGATGGCAATTCTGTAATTAGGTGTGATCTGAGATCAATACGGTCTGTTTGGTTTGAGCTCCCTTATCCTTAACTCAAAAGCTGCTCCAGTGTCATTTATTGGCAGGCTTTTTACCTGGGCACGGATATCATTTGTAGCAAGCAGTATGGGATGTGTGTGTGTGTGTGTGTGTGTGTGTGTGTGTGTGTGTGAGTCCTCACACATACATACATTTTTCTGAAGAGTTGTTTTAGTGCAAGATTTGTGAATAAGTCTGGATTCTCAAAACACAGCAGTGCCCAAATGGAGAAGAGAAATTGCCTGAATGCCAGCTCCCAGGCGCCATGCCGGTTGTCTGCACTAGGGGCCAGATTTCCAAAAACCCAGAGATATACTTAAGTAGAACATCTTGCCAGTTACATAGTTAGAAACAGGTAAGGGAGGCTCCTCTTCCTCCTTGTGTTAAACTGTTGGTAACATTAATTTTTTTTTAATATGAAAACTACAGATCTATTGTGGAGTACAGGGCAAAATTCATGTGACTTTTTAATAAGCTGCCTGGGAAATTTTGAACCTGCTGCTGGTTGCCTCAAACTATATTAACCAAATAAGCCCAAAAGTTTATTTTTATGTACTTTAATCTCTGTTTTTCATCATTTCTTTTCCATCTGAAATGTCTGGTGGGCCATCTAGACTTCCTTTCTTTAAAAACGACACGGTTTATGGAATGCCTATCTTTGCCATTTAAAAATAAAGACCCAGGCAGGTTTTATGGAATTTCATACTTCCTCCCCGCGCAGCATCTGCTGGTTCAGACATGTTTCTTTAAAGAAAATTGGAAGAAGAGAGCCAGCCTGAGAACCTTGCAGACCGTTGACTCTTGAATGGTTTCTACAGTTGGCCAGATGTTCACTCTCACCCCTTCTGGTTGCCTAGGTGGGAATGTCCATGAAGGCACCAAACCAAAAGGAAAGGGTATTTTGCCTGGGTCTGGGACTTTCTGGGCACAGAGCTCCTTTTGCCAGGAGAGGACACAGCCAGCCCTCAGCCAGGTCTGAACTCACCTGGATGGAGTTATGTCAGGTAGAAATGTGGTGTTTGTCCCAGGCACAAATAGACATAGGCCGCTCGCCATCTCCCCAAATGGCACGTGATGGCACCGGGTGCCTGGCAGCAAACTCCACTCCCCAGCCACTTCAAAGGCACTTTGGACGATGGAAGCCCAACAGGAGCTGAGACACTAACTCCCCTCCCCCTCCTTACTCAGCAAGCTCAGCAGAGCCACAGAGCACACACACCTGGATGCAGCAGATGGTGCCTCGGCGCGATTGTTATTTTGCAGTCTGGCTGAATGGCAAGCTGAACAGGCAGGGCTAGCTTGGAGACTACTGCGGTTAAACAGGGCATGGTGTCCCCTCGGAAGGGGCGCCACCATGTTGGTGGAATCAAGGATGGATCCTCATAGAGGAAGTGAGGACAGCTGAGATCTTTCAGAAGCACTCTTTATATAATGACCACGAATGGGTGATAGCCAGGGCATTGCCTGCAGGCCGGTACTGTTCATGCCTCCTATTAGCAGCTTCCTGGAGGACCAATGGCTACTGCTCATGGGGATCTTGGGCCTCTGTTGCTTACAGCAGCCGGAGTTGCCATCTGCATGCAGGAACACTATAAATATATAAAAACACGTGGAGTTATTGTTTATTCGCTCATCATGTCCGACTCTTTGCGACCCCATGGACTGTAGCCTACCAGGCTCCCCTGTCCGTGGAATTTCCCAGTCAAGAATATTGGAGTGGGTTGCCATTTCTTTTTCCAGGGGAATCTTCCCGACCCAGGGATTGAACCCACATCTCCTGCGTGGCAGGCGAATTCTTAACCACTGAACCAACTGGAAAGCCCATATACATATATATATATGTTGTTGTTCAGTTGCTAAGTCGTGTCCGACTCTTTGCCATCCCATGGACTGCAGCCCACCAGGCTTCCCCGTCCTGCATATATATATGTGCATAAATATATATATACACATATAGAGAGAGTTGACAAAACTTCTCGGCCAACCCAATACTTAATTTGCCACTTCCAAACTATGACTACTCTGCAAAATTATTTAGATGAAACAGGTCTGATTGACAAGCACACAACCTGTGTGTGAGAACTTCCGAGGCAAGGTGACGAGAAGATCCTAGATGGTTGTACTCATCCTTAACATGCAGAGACAGCCACGTGTTGGAAGCTAATACTCTAGCAAGGCTGAAATCTATTATTATTTCAGAGTATTAGCATTGTTTGGGGTAGAATAACTTAACCGTAATGACACTTTGAGAAATCAATATGACACAAGAGTCAGTGTGCATTTTCTTAAAGATGAACTGGCTGATGGTTTGAGCAAGGTTTTAACAGAAGGAATAAGCAAATTTCAAAAGTAAATGAATCAGAAACTGATAAGCAAGAAATACATTTGTAGCACATAAATGAGTTTGGCTTAGCTTGTGATTATCACCATATTGTTCTTGAAATAAATGTTATGCTCTTTTCCTTTGTGTTCAGATTATTCCAAATGTCCTAGAGTTTCTCACATGCGATGTATTTTTAAGAAACTTGTCACTCATCAGCAAAAAAATCAGATGTCCTTTTCTTAAGAGATGCTCAATTTAGTATTGCTCAACAAGGTAGTATGAAAAGTTGAAGATGGAGAGAGAAAAGGATGGAATTTTTAGGATGAAAAAAAAAAACAATGTCTTTCCTATGTTTTCCTACTCTTTTTCTCAAGGTGAAAATAGCTTAATTTTTTGTTGTTAATTATAAGAAAATTAAATACTTGTTGAAAGTAATTTAACCCATAAAGTAAAAGGTGAAGCACCTCTATAATTCTACCCTAGAGAGATCAAAACTGTTAACAGTTTGTTGCATGTATGTCTCAATTTTAACTGCACAAATATGAGTCACTATGTATAAGTAAAATAAATGGGGTTGTTCCCTATTTCTTGTCCTATAAACTGCTTTTCCATCTGATTAGATCTCTAGGATGCCTTTCCATGTCAGTAAATACAGATCTGGCATTAAAAATGATGTTCCCTCATTTATTTCACTAGTTCCCTGCTGACAGATATTTAGTTAGTTCCAATTTCCTACTTTTATAATCAGCATTTCAGCCATTATTTTGTATCTACCTTAGTGTATATATTTTCAATTATGTTCTCAGGATAAATTACCATGGGAGTTTTGCTGTTTTTTTTTTTTTCTAAGGAATTTTAAAATACTTAGGTTTTCAGGTGTAATCTCTAAACCTCTCTTAACCATCCATATATGTATGAGTATGCTAAATCGCTTCAGTTGTGTCCAACTCTTTGAGACCCTATAGACTGTACCCTCCAGGCTCCTCTGTCCACGGGGTTCTCCAGGCAAGAATCATCACATGGTGAAGCTGAATTTAGGGCTGAATTTATTATGTCATCAGTGGTCATGTAGGCAGAATTCTAAAGTGGCCCCCAAGATGCCAGTTCCCCTGCTGAATGCCCCTGTATGATTCCTGCCATTGAGTGTAGGGCAGAATATGGTGAGAACTCTCTCCTGTGGATGGGTTATTATTCAGTTGATTTTGAGTTTTTCATGGGGAAGATTATGGGTGGACCTAACCTAATCAGGCGAGTATCATTTGCCAGAAAGGAAACCAACAGCCATGATGGGAACTGTCCAGGGGCCAAACGGCAACTGGTCAGGAACCTTGAGTGGCTTCTAGAAGTTGCATTGAGTTCCTGGCCAGAGACATCAGTCCTACAACCACAAGGAACTAAATTCTTCTGGGGAATGTAGAAGAAGACCATGAGTCCTGAATGAGAATTTCAGTTCCAGGTTCACATTTGACTTCAGTCTGGTGAGTCCTTGAGCAGAGGGACCCAGCCAACCCGTACTTGGCTTAACTTTGTCTCATTTAAGTAGTTATGTTTGTGGTAATTTATTACACAGAATTTAAAAAGCTAGTATCACAGCAAATAGAGGCAGGGCATTGCCATTGTGTTCTGGAGTTTTTTTGTGGCTGTCACACCTAGGGACATGAAACCTCCCCAAGTACCCACCCTTTGCACAGACGTGGTGAGCCAGGCTGGTTCAGGTGGGCACTTCTGCTTTCCCCGGACATTGACTGGGACTTCCAGGAGCTATTTAACCAGCAGCTGCTCTGAGCTAGAAGGTGCAAGACTCGTCACTCACAGGGCCAGTGCCCTGGAGAGTGTGCCTGGGACACTGGCCTGACCTTCAGTGTCTCAGAAACTTTCCTCCTGGTCTTTTCAACAAGCAGGTGAACTTCCTGCATGGTAGCTTAGGGTCCCAAGAGTGAATGTTCCAGGAAGCAGGAAGTAGAATTTTACCCCTCCCTTGAGGATCAGACTTGAATCTGGCACTGTGTTACTTTCACCACATTCTGTGGGTCAGTGTGGTCACAGAGCCTACTCACACTCTGGGGGTTGGGGACCCAGTCCTACCTCCCAGGGGCGGGGTGTCAAAGAAAGTGTGGCCCAGATTGTCCCATGATTCCAACTGCTGAGTGGCAAACCCCACGAGTGTAGTTGCAATCTTTTATTTCTATTGCCTACACAGCCTTCCAAAGAACACGTCCAGTTTGTATAATTGTTTTATTCTTCCCAGGATGTTTGTCTTGATTGTATTTACTGAAATGCCATTTTCTGATTAATCTAAAAATAAAATTTGGGCTTGTATTTTGTGTGTCTTTTTAATTTTATTTTTCTGATAATTCATTGTTATTATATTTTACAAAAATATTGGTCTGAGCCTGATTAGAAGTTGAAAAAGGAAACCCCTGGTGGTTCCCATCAGATAGTTTGAGCAATGCTGGTTCAGAAGACTGAGTTCTGGGGGCCATGTGTGATATAACTGGGTGGACTTGCAGATAAACTGAGGCAGTGGCGCTGGGTGGTGGGGCTGGGATCCAGGCTGAGCTCTTTGGAACCCAGGTGTCCATTCAGTGAAGGAATAACTTTTTCTTCTCCCAGACAGGAGACTCATGGGCAAACCTGCTGGGCAGTTCTCCCCAAGATGGACAACAGTCCACTGACAAGTCATGAGCCCAGCCAGAAGGGGAGTCATTTCTGACAGATAAGAGACTCCTGATGGCGTGTATGGAGCCCCCTAGCTCTTCATCGTCAGGACACCAGCAAAAAGGATATTTAGAGTTAAATGTAGAGGCTTACCTTGGGGACTTCCCTGGTGATCCAGTGGTTAAGACTCCATGCTCCCAATGCAGGAGGCCCAGGTTCAACCCCTGGTCAGGGAACTAGATCCCACATGCTACAGCTAAGAATTTGCATGCCACAACCGAAGGTCTTGCATACTGCAACTAAGACCTGGTGCAACCAGAAAAAAAAAAAAAGAAAATTCCATCCTGGGAGGGGCATAAACTGTAATTAGGTTGCGTGTGTGCATGTTAAGTTGCTCAGTCATGTCCAGCTGTTTGTGATCCCCTGGAGGAGGGCATGGCAACCCACTCCAGTATACTTGGGAAATCCCATGGATAGAACAGCCTGGTGGGTTATGGTCCATAGGGGTCACAAAGAGTCAGATACGATTGAATGACTAACACTTTCAAATTGTGTCAACCAATACGAAAGCCACTAGCCACATAGCGCTATTTAAAATAAACTTAACTACAATTGAGTAAAATAAAAATTCTGTTTCTTATTGTACCAGTCACACTGCAATAGTGCGTGGCCAGAAGTGCCTGGTGGCTGTCATATTGGACAACACAGATGCAGGATGGAGCCGTCAACACAGGGAGTTCTATTGGGCAGCCCTGGAAGGGCCCCATCACGGAATATGCGTGCCCCCACATCTTTGCTTTGTTTAGATTCGAGGGTTGAAATAATGGTGATAAATAGTTGAAAATTTGAGGAGGAGAGATTTAGCTTCGTATTAGGAAAATCTTCTGAACAGAAACAGCTGTTCAGAGGTGCCTTGTAGGCAGTGAGACCCCCTGTTACCAGGAGAATTCAACTCTGGGTGAAGTGCTTTGGTTGTCTTTTCTTCTCTGAAGGATTTTCCATGCTGTGAAAGGTATTCTTTATAAAATATATATATTTTTTCTGTTCTAGCTGCTAAGCATTGCGCTTTCCTTACATGATCACATTCATCATTTTAACAATTCTGCAAGTCAGGTAATATCATCCATCCCCTTCTTACAGATAAGGAAACAGAATCAGCCAGGTAAGTTGCCCAAGTTCTGGTAAGCGCAATGGATCAATGCATTTTGTGGGGTCTGATCCCAAGCTTTTTATAGACTCCCTTTAATCTTTTTTTAAAAATAGATCTTTAAAAATATTTATTTATTTGGCCGTGTAGAGTCTGCTTTGTGTCCTGTGGGATCTTTTGTTGCAGTGCATGGGTTCTCTAGTTTTGCCGCGTGGACTTAGTTACCCTGTGGCATGTGGGGTCTTAGCTCCCAACCAGGGATAGAACCTATGTCTCCTGAATTGCAAGGCACATTCTTAACCACCGGACCACCAGGGAGGTTCCTGCTGTTTAATCTTGAAACTAGCAGATGCCCACTAAATACTTACTGCTTGATTGAACAAACTGCACCAAATATATTAGTTCCTGAGAAACCAACAATATTCTTGGGTGGTTTTCATAATATGACCCCAACTGAGTGAAAATAAATTATGTATAGAACAAAGGAATACTAGTGACAAAATATTAATGACAAATATGATATATTAATGTAATAGTGAATAGTTCTTGGTAGGATTAGAGTTCATTTTTCCTTTTTGAAAAAATATGATACTGCTATTTACTCAGCAAAGCAAACTTTACTTAAAAAGAGAATTTGGTGAGCACATAGAGTTATAATTAACTGTGTGTGCGTGCCTGCTGTCACTTCATTTGGGTCCAACTCACCTCAGTCCATGGGATTCTCCAGGTAAGAATAGTGGAGTGGGTTGCCGTGCCCTTTTCCAAGGGATCTTCCCCACCCAGGGATCGAATCCATGTCTTCTGGGGCTCTTTGCATTGGCAGGTGGGTTCTTTACCACTACCACCACCTGGGAAGCCCCCCAGTTAACTGTGGCTGGAGGACAAACCGCCTTGAACATAGCAGCTTAGGCAGCGAGTTGTTTCTCAGGCTTCTGAGGGTGGGCTGGGTAGTTTCTTGGCTGGTCTCCCTGGGCTCACGTCTGCAGCTGCATTCGGCAGGAGGTGAATGACAATTTCCCATGGCTCTCATTCAGAGCTCTTGTGCACAACCCAGCTCACACCATGGACTCCTTCTGTGCCTTCAGCTCTGGGAGCCTTGCTTCTTGGTGAGACTGGCATCAGGAGACCCTTTGAAAGAGGAGAGTGGGCAATATCCAGAGTAGGCTGGGTTCCCGTCTTAGGGCGTCCAGACAGAGCCTATGGGGTTGGATGGGGCCTCCAGTTAGGGGCCACTCTGCGTTTGGAAGACTTGCTTTGGTTCAAGCTCATTACAGCATGGATGTCCACTGAGCTCAGAGCCTTCAGGGCCACCTGCTGGTCGTGAAATTAATACCTTACAGTTGCCAACCATTTTGTCAATTTTTGCCCTGAGCATTTTCAAAGCTCTTACTTTGGCCCAAAGTTCCGGAGCTGATGACATAGGGAATTTTCTTATGGAGATCACCTCACAATGAAAACAATGCATGTTTCTTCAGTGGCCTCCTTTTCTGTCTATTGTTGCAGAAATACCTTAAGTGTGTTGGCAGTCATGGCCTCTTCCATATTTCAAACCTTTGGATTGTGAACTCATTCATCTTGCCTCGTGGTTGCAAAGTGGCTGCTGCTTCCCTCTGCAGGCTTCACATTTGCTTTCCAGGCAGGGAGAACGGTGGACGCACCAAGGGGCAAAGAAAGTGTATTCATCAGAAAGGTACAACTTTCTTAAAGGCCTCATCTGGTAGACCTCTCACTGGCCAGCATCAGAATCAAGTCCTCTGACCCTGCCAGCTGCAAAGCGGCTGGGAGGAGAGGGTCCTGGGTGGGCTGGCCCACAATTGGCATGTCCCCCATAGTCAGTTACCTTCTCTAGGTGGTCTATATCCATCTAACGGGCACCCTCTGCACACCACTGTCTCCCAATCACAACTAGAGACAGAGCTCTGTCTGATATTAGGGAAGCTTGTGGGGCTGCTCCAAGCGAGCCTGCTTCTACCATGTGCTTCCCGGGCCCTGCTTCTGACAATTACCCTCATTGTCTTTAATTGTCTCTTAAAGACAGAGGGCATTTTGGATATCATTCTTTACCCGTAGGCTTCCCTCTTGGCTCAGCTGATAGAGAATCCGCTTGCAATGTGGGAGACCTGGCTTTGATCCCTGGGTTGGGAAGATGCCCTGGAGAAGGGAAAGGCTACCCACTCCAGTATTCTGGCCTGGAGAATTCCATGGACTATACAAGTCCAGGCGTTTGCAAAGAGTTGGACACAACTGAGTGACTTTCACTTATTTACCCGCAGGCACAACGTGGCTTTGCACTTAGTTTGTGCTTAATATGTATTTGTTGATTTTTAGAAATAATTGGATTTCTTTCCTCTCTTGTCTGAAGATCATTCCAGGCTGTTCCAGGGCTGGCCATTGGGAAGAGGCAACAGGACAACGGTTGCTGAACACAGGGACATTTGCCTTTTCTTCAATGTGGCCAAGACAGTAGCATCGTCTTGATGGAAATCCCTTCCATAGGCAGATGCTCTGTGTTCACATCTCTCTCCACCTCTCGCTGGGTCTCTGTTGGCAGGCGCACCCAGATATACTCAGTAGCTGACTTGGTTACAGAGTGAAGTAAAAAACAAAAAAAACACAAGCTCTGCCGTTCACCTGATGCCCTCTGCATTCACAGGGCTGTTTAAATAGCCGGGGTTATTAGTGTGTATTTGTCCCTTTCTCTCTCATTCTGCTTAATCATTGTCAGCAGGGTCAGAGAATGGTCTGGATGTTGACAGAAGCCTGGAATAACTAACTTAGGGCTAAACTTCTAACCAGGATTGGGAGGAGGGACAGCTGCTTCCCCAGGGTGCTTGTGGATCCTAATGAACCCTCAGCAACCCTAAGAGCTGCCTGGCATTGGTGGGCCCCCGGCCGCTCTGCTGGGGCAGTTTTGTACCACAGATTGATTTGTATGTTCTCATTGTAACCATTCTGAAGCCTCAATTTCCGAGGTCTTCCATGGCACACTATAATTTCAGGATTGACAATGATGCTGACAAGAGTGAAAAGAAAACATATTTAAGGAAACAGGAATTTCTCTCAACCTTTATTTTGACATTCAGCAGTAGATGATGGATGTTTTAAATTACTTCTGATAAGAAGCTATCAGTAGGAGCTATTTTGTTTCACAGATACCTGGCAGGTCAAAAACATACTCAAATTGAACAAATATTCTCAAATTAAGTACGGAGAATAGGGAGGCCAAGTAACTCGTGCTGCCGAAAGAAAGGGAATTCAAAGGAACACAGTTACTGCTGCAGTGAGCCAAACTGCACAGGGACAGACAACTGGGGTGGCCAAAGTGAAACCAGGCTCTGGCTGGTTTAGTCGAGAAAGAGCTGGAGATGCTTAGGAGGAAGTGGAGACCCAGCACACAGGCTGTCAGGAGAGCTGGTTGGCTAGGCTGCATGAACAAGTCATTTTAAGGACCCTTCAGTTTCACATGCTTTTCTGTAGTCACTAAATCTCTCTGAGGCCTTAGTTTCCCCATTCGTACAATGTGATGGTAATATCCTCGTCAAAGAGTGAAGGAGCTGTGCAGGTGACGCTGCGTCAACAACTGTGATGCTCTACTTTGATTAAGTACTATCTGCTCTAATAGTAAAGGCAATTAAGTGTACCTCTTTTGCAAACCATTTTCAAGCTATTAGAAGTAATACATTTTGTATATACACAATATACAGGTATATGATATATGCATTATTTTACATAATTGTCACTGTATACACATTTATTGAGCACCTACTGTGTACCGGGCACTGAGCTTGGTGCAGGAGAAGAAAACCAGTGAGGAAAAGTTCCCATAATGCTTCTTCGTAGCATCATGACCCATGTTGCCTGTTACTGTTCATAAATAATGTTGAGAACTATGGATTTTTTAAATACAAAGAATTTAGTTTATTGTTATACTTTATGTAAAGTATACAAAATATTCCTATTATTGCTGTCTGCTAGTCTCTTGGGTAGTAATTCATGCATATGGGACCAAAGGTTCAAGTGGTAAAGGAAGACAGTCTTTTTGTGAATTCACAGGGCATTCACAGGCATCCAGGAAGCAGATCTTAAAATGAAGATTTGAGTGCAAGATGTTTATATTGGAGAATGGATGTGTGAGCACATGGAAATGACCAGGGGTTGGGGGGTTACCTCTGTGTGTGTGTGTGTGTGTGTTCCAGGTATGTTTGGGAAGGGGAATTCTATAGCCCTGCAGATGGGGCTTGGTGGACACCTTATACATTTGGCTTTTTAGCTATTAATAAATTAACCATATTTATACATATTTATACTCAAAGTGAAAGTCACTCAGTCATGTCTGACTCTTTGCGACCCCATGGACGATACAGTCCATGGAATTCTCCAGGCCAGAATAGTGGAGTGGGTAGCCATTTCCTTCTCCAGGGGATCTTCCCAACCCAGGGATGGAACCCAGATCTCCTGCATTGCAGGCAGATTCTTTATCAACTGAGCCACAAGGGCATACCCCCTTGCTGATAAAGCTGAAACACTCTGGCTGGACACTAACATGTAACTGCAAAATATTTGGTGGGTTTTGAGTATAAAAATCCCTAATGTAGAATCAGGAATAAACCCTGATTATGGTAACTGAACTGAACTGAAGTCGCTCAGTTGTATCCGACTCTTTGCGACCCCATAGACTGTAGTCTACCAGGCTCCTCTGTCCATGGGATTCTCCAGGCAATAGTACTGGAGTGGATTGCCATTTCCTTCTCCAGGGGATCTTCCCAACCCAGGACTCGAACCCGGGTCTCCCGCATTGTAGACAGACGCTTTACCATCTGAGCCACCAGGGACGTCCTGATTATGGAAAGCTGATCCCATTTGCCTGAGAATGACTAAGAATCAAGCAGGTGACCTCGCTTGGGCCAGTGAGATGTGGGCAGGGCTGGGTGCTTTGCAGGGAAATTTTCCTTTCTCTTAAAAAAGGAAAAAATCTTGTTAATTATTGAAGGAACAAACATTGGAAGTGACCTATCTTTTGTGACGTGAGATCATGTATTTTCTTTATTGTTGGAGGCAAGTTGGGCTTTCTGTGACTTGAGAGCATCCTAACACAGATGTGTTCTTTGAGCACCCACAATGTATCAAGCAGAATGAGAAGCATGTTCGGAGCATTACTTCATTTAACTTCACACATTTGCTCTAGAGGCAGATATTGTTGTCTTTACTGATGAGGACCTTAAGGTCCATGAAGGTGAAGTAAGTTGTTGAAGTCACAGAAAATGACCAAGCTAGGATTTGAGCCTGGATTTTCCAACTCTAGAGCTTGGATTCTGAAATCATGGCGGGACTCTTCTCTGAATGGACAAAAATCATCATAGTAGGACAGATTTCCTTATTTAAAACATTTGAATAAAGGGTCTGATACATAAAACCATCATATGATGAATTAAAAAGCAACTGGCCTCATGAGGGAAACTTTTGCAACATGTATTTACACGAATGGATGATAGACAAAGGGTTAAGAGCCTTAATATAGAAACAGATTTTACAAGTAAAAGATATTTGTAAGAATTTTCAACAGAAAAAAGAAAATTGAAAAAATTTATATTTTAATGGGCAAAAAGAGAAATACATTTGACCAACGAATAAAAGAAATAACCTTAATCAAAAGCATAAAGAAACAGGGACCAGTGTGTATATAAAATTGGTAGTGAGGAAAGAGAAGTGTGTTAATAGCTAGTGCTGGCAAGGGAGCAGTGAATTTAGCATTCTCATAAACTGCTGTGTATAAAAATTGGTATCTTGACGCTTGTCTTAAATGAAAAATTTTTCTTTTCATTCAGTGGTTTCAACTTCTAGGAACTTACTCTAATGAGAGATGTGCCCAATACTTTATGCTCAAAGATATGCAAACCACAGATAGAGTATAAAAATTGGATACAGTCTTCATGTTCAAGGATTGAAGAGCAGAGTACATCGTGGCTTGGCGGGCTGGTCCATTGTGTCACCCAGGAGTGATTCCATATCCCACAGGGAGGGAGGCTGTTGGGGCTGAAGCTCAGGCTCCATGGGTCCATCAGTTTTGTATCCTCTAGCCTTCAGAATACATTTATGGTCCTGATGTTGTTGCCTCCTGGGACAAGAAGTGGCACAGCTTCAGCTTCACATGTTTCACATCAGGAAAATGGAAGAGTCAGGGGCTGTGTTTGCATCAGGAGAACAGCGTTTCCCCAGCCAGCCCTGGCTGTCTCCCATTTCCACCTCGGCAGAACTGTGCTTGGCTAATATTTCACCATCCCTTTTGTCCCATGATGGACTCCTGCCCAGAGGAACCTCTTCTGAGTTCTGTTTTATTGAACTATGTATGTGTTCCTAGGGGAGCACATACTTTCATCATAGTAACTTTATGGCATGGTCTGATACCTAGTAGGAAATGCCTTCCACATCATTCCTTAGGAGAAATCATGTCTCCTCTGGCACTTGAGTGTTCAAGAGCCATCTTAAAGTTTCCCCCTTTCCTTTCAGAATATGATGGTAATGGTACTAACTTAGGGGTTAATTTGGCCAATATCACACAATAGAGTGCTCTCAAAATAGTCATTGGACCTGTTCTAATTTACTTAGTGAATCACTTGCTTCGGATCATTGACCTATTTCTGTTTTACCAGTTATAAATAGCACTTGAACAATCACCTTTGTATATAAATCTTGCAAAAATCTCTGATGATTTTCCCACTATCAACACCTACATGATATTTCTAAAAAGTTGTCAGGTCAAAGTGTATGCCAATTTTTAAGGCTTTTTTATACATATTGTCGAATTTCCCTCCAGAAAGGCTTAAACCATGATTAGTTGCTAGTGGTAAAGAACACACTTGCCAATGCAGGAGATGGTGGTTCGATCGCTGGGTCGGGAAGATCCCTGGAGGAGGAGATGGCAACCCTCTCCAGTATTCTTGCCTGGAGAATCCCATGGATAGAGGAGCCTGGCGGGCTACAGTCCATGGGGTCGCACAGAGTGGGACATGACTGAAGCTACTGAGCATGAGCACAGTAGGATTTAAAATGTTTCTGCCAGCCTGGTATGTTATTTTCATCTCAATTTATTGTTAATGCACTGAATCACATGTGCTTACTATATTTTATTGTCCTTATCATATAAAATTAGTATTTTGGGGGGTGAGAGGATGGCCTCAGAGGGAGGGGATATATGTGTACTTATAGTTGACTCACCTCGTTACACAGCAGAAACCAACACAACATCGTAAAGCTATTATCCTCCCACTAAAAATAAATTTTAAAATCAATTACCTTAAAAAAGCTAGGAAAAACAGAATCTGGAAACTTAAAGAACACCACAAGAGAAAATTTGTTTTTTGTTTTTTTTTTTTTTTTTCTGTAAAGAGCTCTTACAGGAAAAAAAAAAAAGCACGCAGAAAAGAATCCTGTCCCTATCTTGTTTGTCCACTGGATGTTTAATAATTCTAGTGAATTGATGAGAGAGAAGCCTTGGACTTGGAGGGTCTATAGCAAAGATGTGCTCGGGAAGTGAAGGGCCAAGTGTCCCAGGGCTGAATGAGATGGAGATGGTGATGGGGCACTGGGGTCCAGCCACATTCCTACAGGTGGCGTTTGCTGAGCTCTGGCTGATTTTCAAGGCCTGAGATGCCCTCTGAGGCTGGAGCTGTGTGTCATCCCAAAGGAATAGATTCATACTTGGAATTCAGATGCCATGATGAGTACTGTTAAAAAGACCTTTTAGGGGCTGACTACCACTTCTGACTATTCTCAGAAAAAACAATTACTCTTAAGTATGGTAAAATGCATGGAACATAAAATTCACCATCTAACATTATACATTTTATATTCACATTAGTGTATACCTCTCACCCCCACCCTCCTCTGGACCCTTTTCATTATTCTACTGTGTAGAATAAAGTACTCTGTACCTGGTAAACAACAAATCCCCATTTCTCACATCCCCTCCAAGCCCTGGCATCCATCATTCTACTTTCTGACTTGGAGTGTGCCTGTTTTAGGTACCTCATGTTAGCGCAATCATACAGTATTTGTCCTTTTGTAATGGGTTTATTTCACTCAGCAGAATGTCCTCCAAGCATCCCTGCTACAGCCTGTGTCAGAGTTTCCCTCCTTTTTTTTTTTTTAAGGCTGAATAATATTCTTGTTTACTCTTTGCGTCCCCTTTGGGGACTCAGAGGCCTTGTAAGTTGGTGGAGATGACTGGGGTGTGCGTGACACCCAACCCCAGACAGAACTTATGGGAAATCTCATGGCCTGAGGGTCGCAACCTGCCAAACAGCAGCATCACACTCTGTTGGACCTTTCTCACTCCTCTCCACACCTGTGCCTCTTGGGTCCCCAAGGGAGACCAGGGCTCCTCTCTCAAGTCATCGGGAAGGATTGGTGGGCTGAGAGGTGCCCTTGGGTGTCCCCTGAACCCTTTCAGAAGCCAAACGTGGTTTTTTTGTAAACAGGGCCTCTGTCTTTTTTGGGGTGGTGGTAATGCGGTTTGTTACAGTACAGAGATGATAAAGAGAGGTGCAAAGGGCAGATGTAAAGGAAAATATCTATTATGAAGTGGGTATTCCTTTTCTTTTTTAAATGTAGAGATTGAGTACATTTTTTTTTAAATCCACATACACCTCTTTAGATAAATAAGCCCCCTGAAATGGAATGGCCATTCTCTCGCAAATTCTTAGTCCTGAAAAGGGTTTTAAAAAAAATAAGAGTATTTTTCCTGCTTCCTCCTCCCATGAAGCTGAATGAGTTTATTTATCCAGCTCTCACCTTAGGTATGAACTTTAAATTAAACACTTAGAGCATTATCAATTAATGTAAGAGAAAACCATCCAACGAGGGGAGTGAGCCAGCTCGAAACCCCTGGGGGGAGAATTGAATGCAGATAAAAGGGGTTCAACAACATGATCTTCCTGTCCTGGACTCCGGGGAGATTTTCCTTGAACTGGTTCACGTAGTCAAAAGCCGTCCATTCTTTTCTGAAGGACGGTGGAGATAATTTTAATCATAATGGAGACTATATGCGTGCAAGTCTTTAGAAGGATGAACAGAGAGAGTTGGTGTGGCGAAGGATTTGTAGCTGGCCGGCTTTAGAGCCTGCATTAGCAGGCAGAATCTACCCTCACCGATGCCCTGGATGACTAAGGAAAGTGACGCGAGGCTCTATGAGAGGCCACGGATGTTAAGCATGTTAACATTTCCATTATGTCTAAAAGCAGAAAATGGAACAAATAATGCAGGTTGGGTTTTCTCCCCCCTCCTCTAATGTATGCCAGAATGTCACAGGAACTCATTGTCTGCGATGAATACAAAAATATGGGCAATTCAGGCCAAACAATGTAAACGCCTGTGATTCCATAAAAGCATCTCACTCGCATTAAGTTCATCTGGCTTGGTTTTACCCTTATTTATTCCTCCCCAATAAGGCTGTTTCTTGACTAGTGTGATCTTGAAAGTTTAAGCTGCGCCTGGAATGGCTTCTCCTCTCCCTTCCGGCTTTCTCGGTGTCTATATTCTAAAATTGAGAGGATGCGGAATGAAATAAAATTGAGCCGTCGTATTTGTTTTTCTCGCCTCTTCTCTCAGGCCAAATGCTGTCTGGTTTTGACACTCACATCCTAATCATTTTCACAGGATACAGAGGCAGGGGTCACAGCCGTGAGCCTGAAAAGTGGTCCGTTGGCTCTTTGACACCAAGCACTTGCTTGGATGCTCTGCCGATGGCCCAGTGCAGGGCAGACACGCAGCCTTACTCAGTCCTGAGCCTTAGAAGGAGGCTGGGTGGTCTTTTCTGTTTCCCAGGGTTCCTGCTCTTAGAGGAAAGGGTTTCAAGATGGAGTCACTTAGGACTCAAGTGATTTTGAACTTGAACTGAGATTTGCAGTCTGCTGCAAGGATGGGTGTGAAGTGGCGGCTCTCCCAAGGGTCACGGGGATGAGGGCAGGGGACAGAGTGAAAAGAGAGGACATCTGAGCTTGGGGGAGACTTGGTCATGTTACTTCCTGCCCCTCTTTAGAATCGAGGACAGTTGGGTATGGAAAAAAAATCACAGAAACCCTCCTCTCCTCTGGTTCATGCATCCCTGGTCCCTGGAGACCAAAGTTGGTGCCAACTAGATGCTTCTGGCTTTAGACACAGTACCCAAGACCTCACAAAGGTCTTCTCTCTGCCTCAAAGAATCAAAACCTTTGGGCCAACCCATACATAGACCTGCAGAAAACTGCACGCTTTCAACCCCAAAGAACAAGCCACCCTCTCTGCAGAGTGTTCCCCTGTTTCTCACAGGCTTTCTTTTCACGTGGCTGCTCCTTCCTTCTCTCGACTCATTAAGCAAGCAGCATCCAGGGCTGTCCTCTGCCTCCTCCCCTTTCTCTCTGGGGACATGGCGGTGCTCACAGATTTCCTGAGGCCTCAAACTCAAGGGAGCAAGATGGGCTGAAGGCTGGAGGCCCAGTGGGTTCCAGCAGGAAGCGAGCAGAGTGGCAGAGGGGCGAGATCTAGGAAGGAGAGGGGGACACTGAGGCAAGGAGTTCTCAGGCAGCCCATAAGATGCTTTTCTAGAAGCCCAGCCTTGCTGTAGCTGCTCCCCTGCCAAAATCCTTCCTGCTCCCTGAAACACAGTGACAAGCTCTCATCCCAACAGCAAGACCCCAGGGCCTGGCCCCAGTCCCGGCTCTGGGTTCCTCCTTCACTGCCTCCCAGATCCGACATGCTCAGCTTCCCTTCTGCCATAACTTGGCCTTTTCCTATCACCTGTGGCATTGACCCGAGAATCTTCTCCATCCCCCAAGTCCATCTCGAACGCCACCTCCCTCAGGGACCAGTCCTTCCCCTGGGGGAAACATGGTGTCTTCCTGCCCCCTCAGCCTGGGCACCCCCTCCTCAGGCATCAGGATGTCTGCTTCATGGTTTTCCAAGCTCCCTCGAGGATGTAGAAACATTTGGTCCTCACCTTTGTATCTGCCATTATCAGTGCCTCTCAGGCCTGAAGGTCCTCGGCCCACTGTCTGAAGTTGTCAAACTGCACCACAGGCCGCGCAGAAGTTATCCAAATCCTCAGCGTCGTAGCCCAGCGCCCTTTCTCAACAAGCTCCCAACCTCCTTGCTGAAGAAAGGGAGCGTGTGCCTGTGACCGAGTCCCAGCTCCGGCCAGCTGTTTTGCAGCCTCTCCCTCACTTCTGCACATTCGCTCTGTAACGAGCTCCCCAGCCAACCTGACTCAGGGGGTTTTGGAATCAGTGCCTCACACTTGGTTTTGGACCCAGCTATTTCCAGTCTAATTCCCCTTTGATTTCTAAACAGCCAAATCCAAGATCGAGTCCCTCCTTTAGACCAAGATGCTTCACCACTGAAGATACTCAAAAGCTCATGTTCCAAGCTTTGAAAAGTTCTGGATAATTTCAGGAGTGGATTTAATGTAAGGTTTCCTAAATGGACTGCTTTGCAAGAGGAGACCCTCTTTGAAATAGGATGCTTCTGGAACAGCTTTTTAGGGATGGAGGGCCTGGAGAGCTTACCTCCAGATAGATGTTATCTATCTTTCTTCATTTCATCCATGAGAAAACCCAGATCCATGTTGGTGAAATGATTTGCTCAAGGTCTCAGAAGATTTTGGGAAGAACCACACCCATAAACCTAGTTTAATAATTTGGGGTCTAGAGTTCATCCTCCCTGCCCGTGTTTATAAATAATTTTGTAAATAAGAATTATCTCATCAGGACCGAGTTCTCACACTCCACCAAGCTATGTGGGGGGCCCAAGAGAGAGCTCCACGTGGGAAGGGGTGGGGAGCCTGCGCCAAGCTGACTGCCTCCTTTACCAAGTGAACTGCCTGTGCCCAAGTCCTGATCTCTGGAGCTGCTTGGGGACCCGAAGGAAGACAGGTGCAGAAGGTGAACTCACAGGCTCAATTCTATCTACCTGCTAGGTCAGCCACGGCCAGGCAGATGGTGTGTCCTGGGTGCCAGATGCTTGTAGTTTTATTAAGATTTTTGGGTCACATTTATTATAACTTTTTACAACACAATTCACTCTTTTTAGTGTATAGTTCAGTGAATGTCTGACTAATGCACACATTAGTTATGCAACCACCACCAAAATCAAGACACGGAGCAGTCCCAGTTCAGTTCAGTTCAGTTCAGTCACTCAGTCTTATCTGACTCTTTGTGACCCTAAGAATCACAGCACGCCAGGCCTCCCTGTCCATCACCAATTCCCGGAGCTCACTCAAACTCATGTCTATTGAGTTGGTGATGACATCCAACCATCTCATCTTCTGTCATCCCCTTCTCCTCCTGCCCCCAATCCCTCCCAGCATCAGGGTCTTTTCCAATGAGTCAACTCTTTGCATGAGGTGGCCAGAGTATTGGAGTTTCAGCTTTAGTATCAGTCCTTCCAGTGAACACTCAGGACTGATCTTTAGGATGGACTGGTTGGATCTCCTTGCAGTCCGAGGGACTCTCAAGAGTCTTCTCCAACACCACAGTTCAAAAGCATCAATTCTTTGGCACTCAGCTTTCTTCACAGTCCAACTCTCACATCATACATGACCACTGGAAAAACCATAGCCTTGACTAGATGGACCTTTGTTGGCAAAGCTTTTCAACATGCTGTCTAGGTTGGTCATAACTTTCCTTCCAAGGAGTAAGTGTCTTAATTTCATGGCTGCAATCACCATCTGCAGTGATGGAGCAGTCCCATCACCCCCGAAAATTCCCTCATGACAATTTCCAGTGAAACACCAACCACCCCAGCCCCTGGTGACCTCTGATCTGCAGGTGGCTTTTCCAGAATGTCACAGAAATGGAATCATACTGTACAGAGCCAGGAGAGTCTCTCACTTAGCCCCAGGCATGTGAGATTCACTCAGGTTGCTTAGTGCATGGCTAACTTGTTCTTTTAATTGCTGAATCATTTTCCACGGTGTCGTTGGATCACAGTTTGTTCCTCATTCACCTGTAGAACACTTGGGTTGTTCCCTGATAATTATGAGTAAAAACTACGGTGAACATTTGTGTGTGGGTTTTTGTGTGAACATAATTTTTCATTTCTCGCCAGTAAATACTAAGAGGGAAATCTGGATCATATGATAAGTATTTGTTTAACATGATAAGAAACTGCCAAGCTATTTGTGAATGAAATTCCAGTTGTTTTGGGTCCTCCCCAGTGCTGTGTATATGTGCACGCTCAGTCATGTCTGACTCTTTGTGACCCCATGGACTGTAGCCCACCAGGCTCCTCTGACCATGGGATTCTCCAGGCAAGAATACTGCAGTTGTTTGCTATTTCCTTCTCCAGAGGATCTTCCTGACCCAGGGATGGAACCCAAGTATCCTGCTTGGCAGGCGGTTTCTTTACCATCTGAGCCTCCAGGGAAGCCCTCACCAGCAGTAGGAGTTACAGATTTTATTAACTTCACGTCTTGTAATATAAGTGTAATGGGATCTCACCATGGGTTTATTCTGCATTTTTCTCATGACTAATGATGCTGAGCCCCTGTTTCGGAGGTATTATTTACTGTTTGCATATCCTGTTTGGTAAATGTCTATTCAAATCTACTCCCCATTTAAAAACCTTGAGATGTTTGTTTTGATGCCAGTTCTTTGGAATTTTCAAGAGAATCAGATATTGAGAATTTTTTTTATATAAAATCTTTTGATTTTTAAAGATAAGACCGAGTTTAAGACATTTACAGAGATTATGTGGCATCGCCCAGGTAACAGTACTGGGTTTTCAACTCCAAATCTGACTCGAAGGCTAATGTCCCTGCCCCTATACCAGGGCAATGCCAATAGTAAAGTGAGGGGGTGGGACTTCCCTGGTGATCCAGTGGGTAAGACTTCACCTTCCAAAGCAGGGGGTGGGGGTTTGATCCCTGGTAGGGGAGTTAAGATCCCACATGCCTCTTAGCCAGAAAATCAAAACAGAACAGAAACAATGTTGTAACCAATTCAATTAAGTCTTTAAATATGGTCTGCATAGGCCTTCCCTGGTGGTGCAGTGGATAAGAAATCCACCTGCGGATGCAAGGGACACTGGTCCGATCCCTGCTCAGGAAGATTCCGCGTGCCATGGACCAACTAAGCCTGCGCCCCACAATGACTGAGTGCAGGTTCAGCTACTGAAGCCCAAGGACCCTAGAGCCTGCACTCTGTAGGAAGAGAAACGCAACCACAATGAGGAGCCCATGAGCCGTAACTTGTGAATTGCCCCCACTCATCAAAACTAGAGAAAGCCTGAACGAAAGCAATGAAGACCCAGCAGAGCCAAAAATAGATAAATAAGTAAAAATGATCCACATACACAAAAATCTTAAAGAAAATGAGGGCAATAAACTGGGGAGAAAATCCCACTGGTGGCCCTCTTTTGTTAATTTCCTTCAGGTCATACTAAGAACTCCAAACTCACTTGCTGAGTGGGTGACGCGTTCTTCCTTTTATCAGGATTTTTTACCCAGTAATGAGTCTTGGGAATGTCACACTCAAGCAGACTCAACTTCATAGAGACAGACAGTAGAGTGGTGGTTACCAGGGGCCGAGGGGAGGGGCCTGGAGAGTTAGCTTGATGGGGCCAGAGCCTCAGGTACGCAAGATGAAAAGAGCTGCGGCCATGGGTGGTGGGGATGGCTGTGTAACAATTTGAAAGTGCTCAGTACCATTGAACTGCACTAAAAATGATTAAGACGGTAAATTTATGTTCTGCGTATTTTACCACAATTAAAAAAAAATAACGTAAGATAACAACAACAAAATGAAATAGACTGTGAAGGGGGGAAATGCTGATACTTTTCATGGTTTTCACACAATTTCATACAATATATAAAATGTCCTCTAAGACCATCTCTGTGTCTTTGCAGCTTAAGGCAGATGAACCCCATCTGGAGACAGTTTCTTTTGGGTTTTCTGTGGCCCTCGCCAGCGACCCAAGTTTCTTGAGAGCTTTTATGCTCATGACATTTTTGCATTGGAACTGGGGGTGGGCACACAGCTGTGATGCGCTCTCACCCTTCAGTAAATGCAAGTCTGCTCTCTTGTGAATGTCAGAGAATTCCACATAGACGTGGTTGAAAAATAGACGGTGCCTTAAGGAAGGGAGTCGAAACAAAGCACTTGGATCACCTATTCAGTGGGAAGGTGGGCCCAACGGTGGCAACAATGATTTTCATGGATGTGGGTCAAGGCTGTTGTCAGTGGAAGCGTCAGACTTCACCAGGACCCGAGGCCCGGGTGGGGTCCCAGCCCCCAGCATTCTGAGGGCCCCGCCTGAAATCCACTCTCTCATTATCAGGGAAACCACGTGGGTCTCTGGTCGTCCTTAAGAATCAGTGTTCAAGGTTGCAAGGATGCTCTGTGATTGTGAAGCCCTTTCAGGCCCATCCTGCCCACGTGATCATGGGATCATCACTGGGCCTTGCATGCTCAAGGTGAACAGCCGCTGTTCCTTGCTGGGAAGTATTCATATCTTTGGGACCAAAGCCTGTTTCTTTGTCTGTAATGAGGGTAAGCCCAAAGTCATCTGGATGGACCATCTTTTTTTTTTTAAACTTTTTATTTTATGTTGGAGTAGAGTTGATTAACAATATTGTGTTAGTTTTAGGTGTACAGCAAAGTGATTCAGTTATACATATACACGTATCTATTCTTTTTCAAATTCTTTTCCCATTTAGGTCTTTACATAATATTGAGCAGAGTTCTCCGTGCTGTATAGTAGGTTCTTGTTGGTTACCCATTTTAAATACAGTAATGTGTACATGTCAGTCTCAAACTCCCAATCTATCCCTTTCCCCCAGCCTTCTCCCCTGGTAACCATAAATTCATTCTCTAAGGCTGTGAGTCTGTTTCTGTTTTGTAAAGAAATTCATTTGTATCATTTCTTTTTAGATTCCTCATATAAGCAATATCATACGATAAGGATAGACCATCATAAAAGAGAGGACCCTTCTGAACGTTTCCTAGTAAGTCTTGGGAAGTGACCAGAGTCTAAGCATTTAAACTCTAAGCCAAACAAGCAAACAAGTGATAAAGGCCCTCTCTCCCTACCCCCTCCGCCCCACCTTGCTGTATTGGGGAACTCTTGCAGGACCCGGGATGGGATTAATCTGCTTGGGGTGGGGTAGGCCTTTCTACCTTTACACTCTTGGAGGCTCTTGCCATAGGATACCTATTCCTCAAATTCAATCACTCCTATGCAACTGACGAACTTTCTGCTATTTTCACAAATCGCCTATGTTTACTTTGTATTTTTCATTAATAGACTTTAATTTCTCATTGACTTTGCTATAGCTAGTGGTTCTCAAACTGCGTATCTGTCACCTGCATGTCTTGTTAAGACACAGATTTCTGACACCCCCTTCCCCCTCACCTCCAGGGTTCTGGAGATTGAAAATTTGCATTTCTAACAAGTTCCCGGGTGATGCTGAGGCTGTGGGTGTGCTCAGGCAGGCCATGTGTGTCTGTGGGGTGGGGGGCGGGGTGCTACATGTAGACTACTGTTCTGAACAATAGGATCCTGAAAATCCCTGATTGAATTTTTGGCAGTTGAGCTGCTTTTCTAAAGCACATTAAAATAAGGATACAACTGCCAAGAAAAACTTCTTCTAGGAAGCTGAGAAATGATTTTATGTGCCCCTGGCTGTCCCTGATGAAGTGGTACACACACTGGATTGGATCCTGAATGCGTGCAGTGGAAGACCCAGTGCTGGGGTGCCTTGGAGAAGCTCTGCTCTCTCTAAGTCTAGTTTCCTTATTTGGTACAAAGGGAAAAAAATCTCAGACCCGTCCCCTTTAAATCCCAGAGAGATGGATCTAGTCCAATACGGGGCTCGCAAATGGGGGTGGAGACAGTCACTAAAATACCCAAGCCAAGTGGGTAACAGGATGGATTGCAGACCATCCATTGCTTCAGACCCTACATTGCTTCCAAAGGGCCAAACTCTATGCAGAGCTGCAAAAGTATATTTGGAAGAGGGGCTTCATAATGAAGAAAGCAGGAAATGATGTTGTGAACTGCTGGGGACTGAGGTACAGGAAGGACAGAGTGTGAGTTGGTGGCATCCAGAAGGAGAAGTTTAGATTTGAGTCAGTTCCGGCTGGAAGTTGGTCCCAGAAGCAGGAGTGTGATACGTTGTGACACGTAGGCCATGGGCTTGTGCAAGAGCCCAGAGGATGTGGGCAGTGTGAGACCATGGCGGCTACAGATTGAGGACAATACAGTGCAGAAAGACAGGGTCCCCCAGGGTCTGAGAACAAGAAACAGCATGCAGACTCAGGCTCTGCTGAGATTTCCAGCTGACTGCATCTCACCTTGCATCTTGTTGGACTCTGACCTCCTCTCCCCACTCCGAGGCATTTTAGCCACCGTCAGTGTTTAGATAAGTTATTTCCCCCTGAGTTCACTGGAGCAAAACACTGGCCTGGAACAGGCACTGCCCAGGCCCCTGGTGTGGGCTGGACAACACCCGAAGCGTGGGTACCAGTCTGGCTCTCTGCTTGGGCAGCGGGAAGGACTGCAAGGACCTGGGAGGGTCCTGGGAAGGTGTGTGGGTCTGGCCAGGACTCTGGGGTCCCCGCGTCTTCCCCTCTCCCCATCAGAGTGCCCCTGTGGAAGCAGGAGGCATGATTAACTTCCAGCCGCTGTTCACCCCTGGGTGTATTTGCTGCATCACATTGTGACATCTGTTTTTCTAAAAGACAAGATTGCTCTCACTAATCATCAGGGAAAAGCCAGAACTAGTTATTATTTTCTTGATTTTTTTTTCTAGCCCTAAAGTGAATATTTAAAGCATGAGAACAGATTTTAACTTTCAAGATATTATGTTAGTACTGCTTTTCAGCTATGCACTCAACCTTGCAGTTTCCAAACCAAAGTCAAGTCCACTGACATTTTGCCTTCTGTTCATCGTTTTCAATTTTAAACATAAATAAAAAATCCAAGTAGTCACGTGGATGAGAAGCTTTGCTCTTTTGCCTTTCTAAGCACTGGGCTGAGATAGTGATGGTTTATCTAGAATCTACTGTTGAGATATGAATATGTGGTACCCCAGGCGCTGGAGGCTGGAATGTGCCTTCAGTCATGGTGAGCTCCAGTCGCTCTGAGCTAAACAACTCCTGTGTCAGAATAGCTGCCACTGAACCCACGAGGGACGAGGTCAACAGTGTAACCGAGAATTCTCTGGATCAACTTCTGAGGACAATGCAATGTTTATTAGCGGATAAGTAATAAAAATGGGCCAATTAAGGGCTTACAGAGCTTTCGAGGGAAGTCACTTCAGTCGAATCCTACTCTTTTTGATTCTGTGGACTATAGCCCACCAAGCTTCTCTGTCCATGCGATTCTCCAGGCAAGAATACTGGAGTGGGTTGCCATACCCTCCTCCAGAGGATCTTCCCAACCCAGGGATCAAACCCACATCTCTTATGTCTCCTGCAGTGGCAGGCATTTTCTTTATCTCTAGTGCCGCCTGGGAAGCCCAGAAGCTTAGACACATTGTTGCTGTTGTTCCTTGTTCAGTCACTCAGTCGTGTCTGACTCTTTGCCACCCCATGGACGGCAGCACACCAGGCTTCCCTGTCCTTCATCATCTCCTGGAGTTGCTCAAACTCATGTCCATTGAGTCAGTGATGCCATCCAAACATCTCATCCTCTGTCATCCCCTTCTCCTCCTGCCTTCAGTCTTGCCCAGCATCAGGATCTTTTTCAATAAGTAGGCTCTTCTCATCAGGTGGCTAAAGTATGGGAACTTCTGTTTCAGCATCAGTCCTTCCAGTTATATTCAGGGTTGATTTCCTTTAGGATGGGCTGGTTTGATCTCCTTGCTGTCCATGGGATTCTCAGGAGTCTTCTACAGCACCAGAATTTGAAAGCATCAATTCTTTGGCACTCAGCCTGCTTTATGGCCCAACTCTCACATCCATACGTGACTACTGGAAAAACCATAGCCTTGACTAGACGGACCTTTGTTGGCAAAGTGAAGTCTCTGTTTTTTAACACATAGGTAATTGAAACTCATCAATAGCAACAGTTGTTTGTTCAATAGAGACTTTTTGTTGTCAGAGAGGAGTCATCTATTCTGGATGCTGTTTGGAGCTGCTGGGCCATGGTGATGATGGAAAGCACAGGGCCTTTAGTCAGTCTCAGCGCTTTGAAGTTTTCCCCAGACGAGGCCCCCAGCCCTGCCCTTGGCGTACCACTGACTCAGTGACGCATGGCTGTTGTGTGGATCGAGTCAACGGGCTTCAAGGTAGCTGTAATCTGTTCTCTAGAAGACAGAGCCATACTAGATACTTCTAAAAGAATCTGGAAGCATTTCCTCAAGGGCTTCCCATGAACCACAAAATCCTACTATTAGGAAGATAGATGCTCCTAAAAAAATAATATTTGGGAAACTTGATCTACCAGGTAACAACAGTTATCACTAAACTACAGTAATTTATCAGTGTGATTATTGGCAGTAGGACATAGACCAACAGAACAGAGTCCAGAAACAGAACCTCTAATGTATAGAAACTGGAGATAGGTCAGATCTCTGGGAAGAGTATGGATTATTCAACTAATGGTGCTATACCTAATGTTTGTCCATATAACAAAAAAAAAAAAAGAAGAAGAAGAAGAAGGAGAAAGAAAAGAAGTTTGATCCCTTTCTCAGAACCTACTCAAACTTAAAAGTGAAAACAGTTAAAACAAACACTTTTCAAAGAAGTTATAGGGTGTCTAACCTTGGGGTAGGTAGGATTCTCTTACACAACACAAAAATAGTCCCAACCCTGGGAGAAAAGATTTACAGGTGAAGAAAATCAGGAGGAGAAGGGGAGGAGAACAGGACGACAGAGGATGAGATGGCTAGATGGCATCACTGACTCAATGGACATGAGTTTGGGTAAACTGCGGGAGTTGGTGATGGACAGGGAGGCCTGGCGTGCTGCAGTCCATGGGGTCACAAAGAGTCAGACAAGACTGAGTGACTGAACTGAATTGAACTGAACTGAAAATCAGGGAAAGATTCTCTAGGTCACTGTAATCAGTGAAATGCAATAAGATGACATCTTTTTAGACGACGACAAGATACGGTTCTGTATTCCTGGGAGCAGTGAAGTGAGTCTGACATGAAATGTTGGTGAAGATGTGATTTGCTGAGAATGAGTCGAACACTGCTTGGTCGGGTTATACACTGATGCAGCCACTTTGGTAAATCATCTGGCACCATCTTGGAGACAGGAACTCTGCATTTGCCCAGCAATTCTACTCCCTGTATATGCCCTAAAGAAGCTCTTGCATACCATACCGGGGGGCAGGCATGAGAATATTCATCATGGTATTGTTCTATCTTTAAAAACATTTTTATTAGGAAATGTAACACACAGACAAGTGAAACTCGCAGGTAATCACCATACTTCAGTAGACAACATCAGAGAATATTGTCAGCCCGCAGGAGAACCTGCATTCACCTTCCTGAAAAGCACTCCCCAGGTAACCACTCACCTGACTCCTGTGTAATCATTTCTTGGCTTTTATTCATATTTTCATCAACTGAATATTAATTTCTGAATATGCAGTTTCTTTTGCCTGCTTTTGATCTCTCTATAAAGAGAACTACACATTGTATTATTTTGCATTTTCTTTACTCAATATTATGCTCCTGAGATTCATTCATATTATTGTGTTGCAGTTATAGCTCATTTATTTTTATTGTTTGCACGGTATCCTATTGCATGACTGTATCTCAATTTATTTACCCTGTAGTTTGTAGACACTTGGATTGTTTCAGTTTTTGGCTAATATGAGCATTATATTAAATTGTATTTCTTTGATTACTAGTAGGGCGGGCAACTTGCATGTCTTTTGGCGATTTGGATTCCATTCATGAAGTGTATATTCAAGTGATTCCTTTTTCTATGGGATTTTCCATCTTCTTTACTGATGTAGGCCATCTTTGTGGAGTTTGGGCGCTGTCAGTTTTTTTTTTTTTAAATTTTTGACTGCGCTGGGTTTTCGTTTCCGCTGGGCTTTCTTCTGGTTGCAGCGAGCGGGGCTGCTCTCTAGTTGTGGTGCACAGGCTGTAGGGCACGTGGGCTTCAGGAGCTGAGGCTCCCTGACTCTGGAGCACAGGCTCAGTAGTTGTGGCCCAAGTGCTTCGTTGCTTCGAGGTATGGGGATCCTCCTGGACCAGGGACTGAAACGGAGTGTCCTGCATCTCCTGCATTGGCAGGCACTTTCTTTACCACTGAGCTACCTGGGAAACGCAAAATAAATGTTACACTGTATCAAAGAGTTTTTTGCATCTAGGAAATAACCATAACAAATTTTTTGTCTTATCCTTTTAATGCGATGAATTACATTGATTTTACGACATTAAACCAACTTAGCATACTTGAGGGCAGTTAAATTTAGTAATGAGAAATCTTCCTTTTTTATGTTGCTGGATTCAGACTGCTAATTTTTTTTTCATTTTGGATTTCTGCATTTACTTTCATGTGTAATATCGATCTGTAATTTGTCTTCCTTCTACTCTGAATTTTGGTATTAAGTCTGTGTCAGCCTTATAAGATGAGTGGAAGTATATACCATTTTCCATTTTCCAGAAGAGAGTCTAAAAAACTGGAGTTGTTTCTCATTTAAGTGTTTGCAGAAAGTACACATGTGTAAACTCCTGGCACAGAAAAGGCCATCCCCCAAATTACATTAGAATCTATACAATTGTAATTATGTAAAAGTACAATTATATAATTATACAAATTTACAATCATAAAATTGCAATGAGATACAAATCACATAAGTGACAGTTTCATGAAAATTACACAGTAAACTACAAAATTACATTATGAAACCTTTGCCAAAGCAGATCTGGGAGTCAGCTTGCCTCCAGTGGGACTCAGCCCTGCTGATGGACTGTGCGGCCCTGTGGTAGTCTTTTGACTTCTGTGAGCTCTCAGTGTCCTTACCTGTCATATTTGCTGACAGGTATCTCTTGAAGATGTCAGGAGGGTTAAATGAAACAACTGTATGTGAAGCAGTGAGCCCTGAGCTGGATACACAGGAGGTGTCCAGTAAAGGGTAATGGTTTTTATGACCATATGCCCTGGTGGCTCAGACGGTAAAGCGTCTGTCTACAATGCGGGAGACCCAGGTTCGAGCCCTGGGTTGGGAAGATTCCCTGGAGAAGGAAATGGCAATCCACTCCAGGACTATTGTCTGGAGAATCCCATGGACAGAGGAGCCTGGTAGGCTACAGTCTATGGGGTCGCAAAGAGTCAGACACGACTGAGCGACTTCAGTTCAGTTCAGTTCATGCTAATAATTCAATTACCCACCCAGGCATTTATGGAGCACCCATTGGTGGGCAAACATGGGGCTGGGTCCTGGGGATACAATGGGAGGCAAAATTGGATGCGACACCCTGTGCACCTGGAACAAGAGTTCAGAGCTGTTCCCGTGGGTGCATGACCTGTCCCTGCTACAGTGAAATGAGGCCAACATCTCTGGGACCACCTTTGAGCATCTCTTTGGTGCCAGATGGGCAAGAGTAAACAGAAGCAGCTATGTCTGCTTGGCAGCAACTCGACCCTAGTATTGAGCTCTTTGGGGACCAACCAGGAGCCACCTCCTTTAGGGATGGAGTGAAGACAGCTTGCTTCTCTTTACCCAGGATCCTTGGTGGCAATTTTTTTTTCACAAGGGCAGAAGGCCGTGTCTGTTGCCATTACCCCTGTCTCTCACAAAGTCCCCTCCTGCCGCTGCTGGGATTACCAGGAAGCAGGGGCAGGGAAACAGCACCCACTGAAGCCCTGGAGACTGGGAGCTGAACGCAGGTGACCTGAGGTCATCTCCCCACCTCAGGGCATTTCTCCCTGTCGTAGCTGAGTTTGTGGGATCGGTATCTCCGCGGCTCATGGATTCCTCCCATCCTCCTGGAAGTCTTTACACCAATGCCTCATTTTTCTGCCCTCTGCAGCTCTTTGGTCACACTGTGTGGTTCATTTTATGGGAAATGGGGTTTGGGATGGCATCACTGACTCGATGGATGTGAATCTGAGTGGACTCCAGGAGTTGGTGATGGACAGGGAGGCCCGGCGTGCTGCAACTCATGGGGTCGCAAAGAGTCGGACACAACTGAGTGACTGAACTGAACTGAACTGAACTAATGGGAATGAAGGACTTCCCAGGTGGCGCTAGTGGCAAAGAACACTCCTGCCAAGGCAGGTAGATGTAAGAGACATGGGTTCAACTCCTGGGTCGAGAAGATCCCCTGGAGGAGGGCATGGCAACCCACTCCAGTATTCTTGCCTGGAGAATCCCATGGACAGAGGAGCCTGGCAGGTTACAGTCCATGGGGGTACAGAGTCAGACGTGACTGAAGCGACTTAGCACGCACTCACGGAAGTGAAAAAGCAGTGGCAGACTTTACTGGTGGTCCAGTGGTTACAAATCCACCCGCCAATACAGCGAACAGGGTCTCGATCCATGGTCTAAGAAGATCCCACATGCTGCAGAGCAACTAAGCCTGTGTGCTACCAACTACTGAGCCTGTACTCTAGACCCTCAACAAGAGAGTAGCTTCCACTCGCTGCAACTAGAGAAAGTTCGAGTGCAGCAAAGAAGACCCAGAGCAGCGAAATATATATAAAAAATATTAAAAAGAAAAGTAGTGGCTAGAGAACAGATCTTCAACTGGCAAGAAATCCGTGGAAAGTTAAACAAGTCAGGCTGTAACTCAGATGAATTTGTGTTTGTGTGAGAGCTGGGACAGAGGTTCTGAAACTTAAGCATGCAGAATTATTACCTGGAGGGAGTTTTAAAATCCAGAACCTGGACTCCAGCTCAAAGGTTCAGATTCTGTTGTCTGAGGTGGGGTCCCAGATTTAAAATTTCTAACATGGCCAAGTTGATGTGGCTGGTCTATTCATTTTTGGTTCATGAATGTGAGAGGAGGAGGTGGCTCTCACATGTGGCTGCATTAGAGTCAGCTGCTGCTGCTAAGTCGCTTCAGTCGTGTCCGACTCTGTGTGACGCCATAGACGGCAGCCCACCAGGCTCCTCCACCCATGGGATTTTCCAGGCAAGAGTACTGGAGTGGGTTGTCATTAAAAAATCTCAGTCTTCTGGCTGCATCTCAGACCAATTACAGCATAACTTCTAGCCTTCGGAACCCGGCATCAGTGTTTTTTTATGGCTTTCCGATGGTTTAGTGGGAACCTAGGTGGAAAGCCCCTGGTCCAGGAACTAACTGGGCGATGGCAACCGAAGTGCTCCGTCCTTGCTGTGCTTCGCAATCACTCTGGGGAGCTTCTAAGAAATACTAGTGTTCATCCCCACCCTGGGGAAACTGAATCAGCTGGTCTCAAGTGGGGCAGCAGCATTAATGTCATTTTTATTTTTTGTCGTCGTTCAGTCACTCAGCCGTGTCCAACTCTTTGCAACACCATGAACTGTGGCACACCAGGCTTCCTTGTCCTTCGCCATCTCCCAGAGCCTGCTCAAACTCATGTCCATGAGCTGGTGATGCCATCCAACCATCTCAACCACTATCATCCCCTTCTCCTGCCTTCAGTCTTTCCCAGCATCAGGGTCTTTTCTAACGAGTTGGGTCTTCACATCAGGTAGCCAAAGTACTTTTATCTTCTAATTTTATTTTATTGCTTAACTTTTTTGGCCATACCTCGTGGCTTGCAAAATTTTATTTCCCCCACCAAGGATCAGGCCCAGGTACCCTGCAGTGGGAGCATGGAGTCGTAAACACTGGACCATCAGGGAATTCCAGTTGATGTCATTTTTTAAAAACTCCTCAGATGATTTGAATGTAAGGACAGGGCTGGAGACCACAAATATCTAAAAGAGTGTTCTTAACTGTCCTGAAGTGAAATTTATAGACAGTATAACCTATTCACACATACCAGTAAGAAAACTAAAATGATGCTCTTTCTGTAATATAGAGAAGTAAAAAGATATAAAAGGTGCTGTTCTTAGTCACTCAGTAATTTCAGACTCTTTTCAACCCCATGGACTGTAGCCCACCAGGCTCCTCTGTCCATGGGGATTCTGCAGGCAAAAATATTGGAGAGGGTTGCCATGCCCTCCTCCAGGGGATCTTCCCAACCCAGGGATTGAACCCAGGACTCGTGCATCGCAAGCAAATTCTTTACCCTCTGAGCCACCAGGGAAGCCCAAATTTATATATATATTTGATTTAATGAAGTGGTCGGTGTTTGTCCTCTCAGAATATGACTGTCACAGCCCTAAATTCAGACCAAGCCTGGGTCACTCAGTCTCCTCCAGCTGCTTGCTCCTCTAGCCACAGTTTTCCACTTGGGCGCAAAACTCTTGGTCAATTCCCAGCACAGCAAAGCACCAAGATTCACCCGGTAGCTGGATTCTGCCTAACTCAGAACACATTAACCAGGTAAGAACCCCCTTATATGCCTGTGTCAGACAGATTAGGGTCTAGGGCCGGGGAATTAGAGATTGATGGTTCACACACGTGCATTTCAGGCTGAATCTCGGTCATTTCTAATCTCTAGCCTTCCTCCAGTCAAAGGCCAGAAGTTCTCTCCACTATCACTATACAGTCCCAACTTCTCAGGGTCCCCCTAGAATGAAAGAACGGAGTTGCTCACGGATATATGCCCAGGCACCAGCTCTCTGCGCTGGGGCCGCGCCGCGCGTGGAACCCACGGGGGTGAAGCTGTGGTCCTGGCAGAAAAACGCCTCCCAGCGCCCCCCAAACCCTGGCAGTCAAGGGAGTGGGGGGAGGAGGCCTCGGGCTGCAGGCCAAGCCTAACCCTCCTCGCAAGCTCAGGGTTAGTGCCCCTCCAGGCAAATGCAAGGGCCCTCCCTGGTGAAAGGCAAAGGACCCACTTTCACGGCCGGGGCACCAGCGCCCCATCCGCGAAAAAACCTGGGACACATTTCGCGATCTCTAGTGCTCTCTAGTGGCCGAGAGGCGTCATGTCGGGTACCCAGAGGTGGATTTTTTTTTTTTATTGTTGCCAAACCTACACGAGCGAAATCAGGCACACACACACACACACACACACACACACACACACACACACACACAATACTGTAGGATTCCTCTCTCGCTTAAAAAAATTAATTAACTTGTTTTAATTGGAGGCTAATTACTTTACAATATTGTGGTGTAGGATTCCTCTTATAGGAGACGCCTATAAGAGGACTAAGAGTCATAGAGAAAGAGAGTAGGAGGGTGGTTGCCAGCGGCTGAAGGAGGGGGAAATGGAGTTATTCTTTAATGGGTTTCAGTTTGAGAAGAAGGAAAGTTCTGGAGGTGGATGGGGGTGATGGCTGCACAACAATGTGAGTGTCCTTAATACCCCTGAACTGTATGCTTAAAAGCGGTACAAGTGAATTTTATGTTATGCATATTTTCACACGCACACACCCCACACAAAAGTAAAATTTCAGCCTATGCATAGAGTAAAAAGTTGATGCTGCCCTGTGTTTTTGCCCCTATGTTGGATTCTGCTACCACCCAGGGGACATTTCTACACTAATTATATCCATTTAAAAGTGACATATATGTATAGCATATGTATTTCTCTACTTGTATCTGGAAATGTAGACATATAGATCATATATGGTATATGTGTGCATGTGAAATAGGTGTATATGTTAATAAAAATAGATATTTCACTTGTTTCTATGTATATTTTATATTTATGTATTTTTCAAGTTACATAAATATACAGCTATATCTATAGCTGTATATGTACATGCACATGTGTGAGATTTCCTGTGGGACAGTTTCCCAGATGCTTCCAAGTTCTCGTTCAAATCGGAAACTTGAAAATGAACTGCTAAAGCTTGTAAAAACGAGCAATGTCAGAAATCAGTGCATTGGAGCAGCACTGTGAGGGAGAGGGTTGTAAACTCGGAATGGCAGAAAAAGGCAGGGCAGGGTCAGGGTTGGCAAGTGGGGCCTCGTTTGGGCCTGTAACTGCATTCTTCACCCTGGAGCCTTTATTTTTGGTCCTGCTGAGTGGCATGTGGGATCTTAGTTCTCCGATCAGGGACTGAACCTGGGCCCCCTGCATTGAAAGCATGGAGTCTTGGACAGTTAACAGGAGTCACGTCCCGTTCTCGCCTGGCTTCATATCCTCGGCCCCTGACCCCTTCCTGTCATGCCTTCAGCAAGCCCAGCCTGGGTGTGGCAGCCCGGGAGCCCCTCTGCACGTGCTCCCTCTGTCTTGTGGGTACTTCCCACTTCTGCTTGCAGCCTGGGCCCTTTTCCCTCCTCCCTTTCCCCATCTATCTTCATAACCCCCAGATGCAGCCTGGTGTCTGATGCACATGTATTCTTACCACTGGTGGAAACATCTCGCAGACTCTTTTTTCACTTGAAAATTCGACCATCAGATCTCAGCAGATCCCAAGTGGTTAACAAGACAAAAATAACATGTGTATTGACTACCTTTCTTATTTTCTGTATTCTTGCTGCTCTGGCATTTGGGGCCTTGATCTTGGAGAGTCTGCCTCTCCCAGGGCTAGTAACTCCTAGAGAGAACATGCCCCGTGAGCATAGGCCAGCCGGCCCTGAGCCCACACCCCAGCTAACACACACCCTGCCCTTGTTCCCTGCCTTAAATCAGCGCAGGGCCAGGTCCTGGGAAACTGGGAGCCACCCCTGTAGCCTGGAACCTCCTGAAACTATTCAAACTCTCCAATCTTAAGCTTCCTCAGGGTGGTGCCAGTGGTAAAGAATCTGCCTGCCAATGCAGATGAAAGAGCTGCGGGTTCAATCCCTGGGTTGGGAAGATCCCCTGAAGGAGGGCATGGCAACCTACTCCAGTGCTCTTGCCTGGAGAATCCCGTGGACAGAGGAGCCTGGTGGTCTACAGTCTGTGGGGTCGCAAAGAGTTGGACATGACTGAGCAACTGGGCACAGCACAGCACAGGAAATGCCAGGAAGCCTGGCGTTTGCATCTTTTCTCCTAAGAAGAGCTGGAAGTGAGGGAAGAGAGACTAAGTGGAAGCTGGTGTTCACCCAGCTTCCTGCTGCCTGGAAGGTACACCATAGTTAGGATTTATCTTGGGTCACAGACAGTTTTCCTAGGGGTTACTGAGAATATAATTATTGCAGTTTGAAAACTTTCCCCAGCGACCTCCTCAGGTATCTTGAACCATGTCATTCACTCTCTATGACCTCCCTCTGAAGTGGCTGTGTCCTCCTCTTGCAGTTCTGGAGAAACAGGCTGAGTGAAGTCCATGGCGGCACCCAAATTTGGCCTCTAGTAGGAGGACTCAGAAGTCATGGGTGGTCCTGGCTTCACTTGCTTTTTCAACGGGAGGACTAGAGGCTCTTGGTCACCTAGCGCCATGGTGGCAGATTCCACACATCTGAATTGCAGTGAATGTGAAATAGCAAGATATGCATATATTTAATGAAAAGCTACTTTCAGCACAAAGCTTAAAACAATGTGAAATCACTCATAAAATTGCCAAGAAGAGCTTAGGGCCAATGGCGTTTCCCAAAGAGCTCCACGTTAGTACCTCCGTGTTGTCAGTTGTTGGCTCCTTGTCTATGTGACCCGACTCTTTCTTTCAAGTGGAGCCCATACAAGGACCCAGACACAGTGAAATGGGTCCAGCATGTGCAGCCCAGGGCAAAGTGGGCCCTTGAAAGGCAAGGTAGCCTCAAGGTTAATTCCTATGTTGGGACCAGGGGCACCTCCATGCTGGGCCCAGGGCCCATAGTCTTCCTTGAATCAGCCACAACCTGGCCCCCTGGATACAAAGAAATTACTCCTGCCCTAAAATTTCACTGGTGGGCCCTCAGTGGCTGCCTTGATGGACAATAGACTCTGTTAGGTGGGCGTGATCACTGAATCTTTGTCCCTGGGTGGGGGGACATTGGGTTAGGGTTTCGTGAGCCTCTGGTCACAATGTTTCATGAACTGACCAATACACAACCACCTTTGGTGCCTGTTTCTGTTTAAAGATGACTTATTTAATATATGCCAAATCCTTAACATTAAACTCATGACCAACAGCACCATCACTCGAGACCAAAGGAAGATTATCTAACGTGCATTTTCTCTGGAAGACATGGCCCAGCCTTCCTGTGCTCTGGACTCAAGGTAGCCCTTCAGCAGTGTGCTTGGGGGGCCCTTTTAAATGCTGAGCTCACCCACCAAAAGCACCGCATTTGAAGGCAGGTGGCACGAACCAGAGCACGGGAGGACGCTTGTTTCAGGATGATGCTTGGGAAGGGGCCTGATTGACCTCAGCCGGGAACAGGCACTTTGAGAGACTTCCTTTTTCTGCTGTTCTGAGAGATTTCAAATAATGTGAGCGAGTAGCCAAATATGTCAGTAATGAAGCAAGGTATTTTGATGTCATTGCCAGTTTGTCCATTCCCCTGGGTCCTGGGTCTTCAAAGTGAAAGCCCCCAGGGACCAGACGGGCCGTGTGAGGTCTGGTGAGACTCACATGGCCTTGTCTGCAGGGGGACATGGCTCCCCCTACATCTACTTCTTATTCTGGGACTGTAAGCCCAGTGTGGGGGAGTAGGGCTCCACTGTTTCTGCTTGGAGAGGGGTTGGGGCTCCAGGCTGAGACCTGCTGTTTATGTGGGGCTAGGTTTGGGAAGGGCTGATAAAGGTTATGGGGGCTATGCTCCCCAGAGCATCCCTTGGTGCTGGCCTAGGTGCTCTACTTTGTCAGAGCTCTCAGTTTTTCATGAGAAAGCAGGAAATCCAGATATTTATCTGAAAACATCAGAATTTTAAAATCTAGGCAATTAATTAAAAACAGAACAGAAAGCATTGCACAAGCCAAATGGAGCAGGCGTCATCTGGGCACCAGTCTGCTGTGTTCCCAGGTGCGTTGTCACCTCGGATATAGGCGAGAGGCTGGCGACAGGCCCAGGGCACCTACCTGCCCATCCTGGCCTGTGCAGTGGGCTGGGGTTGCTTAGACCCGTTGACTGTATCGGCAGATGCTTCTGCTTTGAAGAAGGACTGACACTGGGGGAGGGTGTGAATCTGTCTGTGCTGGGAGCAGAGTTGAGCTGTTGGAAGTTAAACCTTTACCTTGAGTGGGGTATCACAGAGGTTTGTACATGCTGAATTAATGACTTTTACACCTGGCCCTGCATGAACCTAGCCAGTAGCTCCTGAAGACTGGCTTGTACCAATAATGAGGAAAGCGTGACTGTTCCATGGAGGTGAAGGTTTCCCTAGCACTTTCAAGTGTAGCTGGGGTCCCTCCAATGAGAGTGTATGTGTGTGTTTTTCATCTTGTCCTCCTGTATATAAGCATCCCCTGGGGTTATGACCATGAAAACAAACGCCTTTTTTCTTGTCCTAATAAAAGCAGTGTAATGAAAGATAAGGATAAGGTTACACCATGGCTACTGTGGCTGTCAACAAGCCTTTTGAGATTTTCTTTTTCTGTTGAAATCGCTAATGAATTGGAGTTTTCCATGGATCTCGTCCAAGGTGGCTTTTCAGATGTGGGGGCAGAAAATAAGAGAGAGGCTTTTTTCCGTGCAGAATGTTGAAGGGCTTCGTTTGGTCTTGTGGCTGTAGACTCAGCCGGTCTGGGGCCAGTCTTGTTAATTATGACAGGCGGATCTTTGGCCTGAGGAAGAAAGCGAGGCTCCGGGGCGCTTCTCTGTCATTGCTTCGGGACCTTCACGAGTGATGAGCCACCCATCTGAAAGCCATAATGATTCTCGAACGGGCTTTTATGTGGATGAGGAACATGACCAGAGGCCTCGGGGACACCAGAGAGGATGCTCTTTATGCAGCTGGAGATGTGAGCCGAGAGCAAAAGCGATTTCAAAACAGAAGCACCACTGCTTTTTTGAACATTATAAAGTATCCTTCGAATGAAGACAGTGCCTACGCATGCATGAAATGTCCTTAGACTTCACATTTTCAGAAAATAACAATCTGGGCTTTGTACTTTCTCTGGACCAGGGGTGGACCTAGACATTGTATATAGGAGGGACCTCACGTATTCAACCTTGTTAGTGAACTAGACAGATCTTGGTGGGGGGAGCCCCAGTCTGTTGACTCCCAAGCTTGTGCTCCCAGAGGCCTGGGAGATGGTGGGTTGACCGTGAGAAAGGGTGGCCTCAGCTCTCCCCACTTCTGAGACAGGCAGCGGGAGGGGTCAGGCGGATGGAGCGTCTGACAGGAAACGAGTGCTTCAGCCTGTGTAGTGCCTGTTCTAATCTCCCTTTAAGATTTGCCTTAAATCACGGGCATGTGTGTGCTCAGTTGGTCAGTTGTGTCCGATACTTTGAGGCCCCATGAATTGTAGCCCGCCAGGCTCCTCTGTCCATGGAATTTTCCAGGCAAGAATACTGGAGTGGGTTGCCATTTCCTACTTCAGGGGATCTTCCCGACCCAGAGAGTGAATCCACATCTCTTGAGTCCCCTGCATTGGCAGGCGGACTTTACCACTAGCGCCACCTGGGAAGTCCCCCCAAAATCATGGGCATGGTTGCAAATTTACGGCCAGCGTGAGAAAAACCTGCTCCTTCATGGAGTTGTATGACAAGCCACTTTGGCTCCATTACTTGATGAATAAAACCTGGGTGGGGAGATTTCTTTCCCTTTTTCTCTGCTTTCTATAAACTCTTCAGCCAGATCCCTTTACCAACTGCATCTCTTCACACTTCCTTGCGAAACCTGCTTTCTCTTGCCTTTGACCAGTCTGTTTCTGTCGCTGGGTCTCTGCTCTGCTTGCTTTGTCTCGTGCTGTCCTGTGTGTTCCTCTAGCCACATACCTATCCCTGTTTCCCCCCCCCCCCACTTTAAATACATCTCAGGACTTTTCTGGAGGTCCAGTGGTTAAGAATTCACCTTCCAAAGCAGGGGACATGAATTCACAGAAAATAAACTTGTGGTCACCAAAGGGAAAAGAGGGAGGGATAAGTTAGGAATTTGGGATGAAAAGATATACCGTGCTAGGCATAAAGTAAACAACGAGGTCCTACAGGGAGCTATACTCAATATCTTGTAATAACCTATAAGGGAAAAGAATCAAAAATGAATATAAATGCCTGAATCACTTTGCTGTACACCTGAAACTAACAACATTGTAAATCAACTTTACTCCCCCCCCCAAAAAAAAATCACACCTGATGCCTTCAGTCCTGCAAAATCTCCTTCCATCACTGCTGTTCATCTCCTTGTTTTTAACCAGACCTCCAGATGCTCTGTCTCCCTTCCTTATCTCCTTGATCTCCTGGCTTCCACCTGGCTCCTTCCTGACCCCTTCCTCCATCGGTGGCCAACAACCTCCAAGCCCCAAAGCCTGAAGATGTTTTCCAGCCTCACTTCCCCCAGCCCTCTGTGGGCTTCAACATCAGTCTCTTCCCTCCTGGTCCCTGTGCCTGACCCCCCTCCCCTGCATCCTGTCCTCCCTGACCTGCAGGGCTGTCCACTCTCTTGGGCTCCTTCCTGTCCCCCTGCCACCATCCTTTCTGTCCTGGGAGATCAGCGTCTTCTCCTCCAGAATTAAATGGTGGAGCTGCTTTGGGCTCAGCCTGGAGCCCACCTGCCTTCTCACGCCTCCTTGCTCTGTAGCTGATCTCACCCACTGCCCTGACTTCACGGTCCATGTGCACAGGTGCGGCTCTCAGGTCCACATGCTGGCTGGCGTCTCTCCTCCAGCTCTGGACCCACATACCCAGCTCAGCATCTCCTCTTGGTATGTGCAGAAACACCTAGTCTTCATGTGCAAACCAAGCTCAGGGTGTGTCCTCCTTGCCCTGGGCCTCCTCCGGGGTCCCTGTACACAAAGGCATTACCTAAGGGCATCACCTGTCGGACCTGATCTACCTCCAAGCTGTTCATCACATCAACTACGATCTCACGATGCGCTCCTGTTTCTCTCTGCCGCCAACGGGAGGCCCTCACTCTGCTGAGCTCCTCTGGCTGTCCTCTCACCGTGGTCTCCACCCAGCAGCCCCTCGCCTGGTCCTGGGGCGTCCCTGCCTGGACCCTTCACTGGAGACCCTCCTCTTTCCATTACTGTGGGGAAGTCCAGAGCCAGATGCTCACCCACCCCTCCCACCCACCTCACACCACTCCATCCTCACTGGCCCTCTTTGATCTTTCTCACCACTGACCTCTGTCCTCTCTCTCCCATCACCCTGGGCCCCCTGGCCCTCCTTCACGTGCACATCTTGCCCATGGACACACCTTCCAGATCGAATCTGTCTCGTAAGTACACGGCCCTCTTCTTTCAGACACACAGTCACTGTCCACATTCCCTTGAGATGAAGGTACTCCTCCTCACATGAGCTTCATGATTACATCTTTTTCCTTTTGTGTTATCTCTAGCACCTAGGGCAATGTCGACATAACAGACATTTATGTCCTCTCGCCTCTTGTGGCAAGAGGACAGCCAGGGAAACTCAGCACAGTGAGGGCCTCCCATTGGCGGCAGAGAGAAACGAGCTCATCACGAGACCATGGTTGATGTGATGAACAGCTTGGAGATAGATCAGGTCTGACAGGTGATGCCCTTAGGTAATGAGGCATAACCAATATTTGTGGACTGAACACATGAAATTTCATGCTTTATATTTTTCATCAGTATTTGTAATGGAATGCACTCCGTGTCAACTAAGGTATCAGAATTGGAGAATTAGTATAGTAGCTTCAGTTCAGATTAAAGAAAAATTTTGATAAATCTGGGAATCTAGCTCCTTGGGTAGGAAAAAAAGCTCACTCATATTACCTCTTTTTTTTTTTTTTTTTTAAATTTGGAGCCGGTGGCCTTACACTTCAGGGCTTACAGAGCATGGGCCGGAGACCAGGAACCTGACCCCAGCTCTGAGTTATTTCAGCTTTGAAAGGGTGAATGCTTCCTTTTATCTCATTAGCAGAACAGGACCATCACACTGCCCCTGGCGTCTCCAGGACTTGTGAGGATGAGATAGTATTTGTGAATCTCTGCAAAACATTAAAATAATGTTGTTGTTCAGTCACTCAGTTGTGTATGACTCTTTGAGACTCCGTGGACTGCAGCATGTCAGGCTTCCCTATCCTCTACCATCTCTCCCAAAGCTTGCTCAAACTCATGTCCATTGAATTGGTGATGCCATCCAACGCCCTCATCTTCTGTTGTCCCCTTCTCCTCCTGCCTTCAATCTTTCCCAGCATCAGGATCTTTTCCAGTGAGTCAGCTCTTTGCATCAGGTGGCCAAAGTATTGGAGTTTCAGCTTCAGCTGAAAATCATGTTACCCTACTGGGCAGCTTAAAATCACGTTACCCTACTGGGAAAACAGCGCTAACGTTTAGGATCAGGATTCCAGCGAGTTCTTCTGTTCTGCCAGCACAAGACACCCTTGGGTGATTATAGAGCGGTTGCTCTGTGGGTTCTCCTGCTTGGATGGAATGGAATGCACTTAGCGTTAACCAAGGTATCAGACTAAATTCTCCAACTAAGAATTGAGAGCTGGGCTAAATCCAAGTGTCCTGTTGTTACAGTTGTTGCTGCGACCGCCTGTCTATAAGTTTTACCATCCCTCAGCCTTCCGAGGTTTATGGTGGCATTGGCTGCTCCTCTCGTCCTGCAGGAGGGTGGCTTGGTCCCTTGGTCCCACCTGGGTGGCAGCTGCTTGGTGGAAATTGTGCCTCCATCCTAAGTCTGCTGGAACCTGGGGCCGGGTTCTCTCCAGCTGCTCACCAGGCGCTTCTGGGAATCGTCTTTCTCATCTCCTTGTGGTGGAAACCTCAACAGCTGCTTCATGGGGGAGGTTAATTAATGCAATTAACAACGAATGTCTTAATTGCAGATGTTTAGAGAGACACTTTGCTGTTATTATTGTTATTATTGTTTTGTGTGGCACTCGCTGCATGCTTGGACGTCTCTTTATTAAAGCAAACAAAACCATAATTAGGTGCAGCCCAATTCAAACAGTGGCAGCAGCCTGGAGCAGGAAACCATAATTCAAGAACAAGAGGCATTCTCGACAAATATTATGTTGCCTGCCCGGTAACTGGTTGTGTGCCAGACTGCTGTGAGCCGCTTACCTGCTCCCCTAAAGCCTGGCCAGAGAGGAAGAACAGGATGAAGGGGACAGGCTGTGAGGTCCCAACCGGCGGCTACCACAGAGGACGGGTCCTTGAATAAACCAAGGGACAAGGTGCAAGTGGAAAGAAAGGTACCGAGGCCCAAGGCTTGGGGGATGCTGTGTTCCAAAAAGCTTTGGGAATTACCCAGAAGCTGAGGGTTAAGAGAAAAGCCAAAGTAGGCAGTTCACTGCCCTAAGATGGTGGTTTTTGGAGGATTCGAAGGAGGGAAGCAGAGATCAGACTAGCATTTCTAGGGGAAGCAATTGACAGAACAGATACCCGGGCCCTGACGGCAGATGGAGGCCTTGACCGTGGTCTTTGGTTGTGTTTGCCAATAGCACGGTGGCTACAAAGTGGAGCCCGTGCGTCAGTATGCTAATGGCGGCCTCTTTAAGTGAAATTAATGCCTGGATTGTGTGAGGAGAGGGCCCTTCATTATTCCCTGTGATATGAAGATGTGTTGGAGATTCTTCCCGGCCTCTCAGTGACACTCTTCTTACAAAATTTATCTTTTATGGGTTTGAAGCTCTTTTAGATACGTATCAAAGACCTTCCCATGCCTCCACCATGCATAATATATTCTGCAACAGCTTGTAATAAATCATCCTCCATCTCTGACTGGTTGGCTGTGAGCAAACGTGGCTACTGGCTGCATGGAAAGGATGCTAGATCCTCGCACATAACGCCTTACCTCTTGTGCTACCCCTTTCTGTGGTCCGTCTCCCCCAGGGAGCCCCCGAAAATGCAAGGAGCTGGAATCACCCAGTTACTCTCTTCTGCTGCTAAATCCACTGTCTGTGCGGATGATACAGAAGATGTTGCTGTTGTTGTTCCATCGTGCAGTCATGTCTGACTCTTTGCAACCCCATGAACAGCAGCTTGCCAGCCCTCCCTGTCCTTCACCATTTCCAGGAGTTTATTCAGACTCATGTCCATTGCACTGATGATGCCATCTAGCCATCTCATCCTCTGATGCCCTCAATCTTTCCCAGCATCAGGTCTTTTCCAAGGAGTCAGCTGTTCCCATCAGATGACCCAAACTCCCTGAATGTGTGGATGACACAGAAGATGTACCATGATGCTATTTAAAGTTTCGAGAATTCCCCCTACCTCCATTGTCTGGCTTCCTGCTTCCAGGAATAGAGGTGGCGCAGATACTCGCTTGAACTGGGAAAGGTGGCCTGGCACTGTGGTTGTGTTACTGAGTCCAGGCTTGCTCTGCTCACCACACAACAGGCCGGTAAGTCAGGAGACGAGGTGTTGAGGCAAAGTATAGTGACTTTATTGGAGAAGATGGCAGACTAGTGTCTCAGAAAAAATGATCTTATTGGGATCTGGTTGCCAGTTTCTTTTTTTAAAAAATTTTATTTGTTTTTTAATTGAAGAATAATTGCTTTACAGAATTTTGTTATTTGCTGTCAAACCTCAGCAGGAATCAACCATAGGTGAAGAGGTGGCAAGAATACATAGAAGAACTATATAAAAAAGATCTTCACGACCCAGATAATCATGATGGTATGATCACTCACCTAGAGCCGGATATCCTGGAATGTGAAGTCAAGTGGGCCTTAGGAAGCATCACTACAAAGCTAGTGGAGTTGATGGAATTCCAGCTGAGCTATTTCAAATCCTAAAAGATGGTGCTGTCAAAGTGCTGCACTCAATATGCCAGCAAATCTGGAAAACTCAGCAGTGACAACAGGACTGGAAAAGGTCAGTTTTAATCCCAATCCCAAAGAAAGGCAATGCCAAAGAATGCTCAAACTATCACACAATTGCACTCATCTCACACGCTAGTAAAGTAATGCTCAAAATTCTCCAAGCCAGGCTTCAACGGTACACGAACCGTGAATGTCTAGATGTTCAAGCTGGTTTTAGAAAAGGCAGAGGAACCAGAGATCAAATTGCCAACATCTGCTGGATCATGGAAAAAGCAAGAGAGTTCCAGAAAAACATCTATTTCTGCTTTATTGACTATGCCAAAGCCTTTGACTGTGTGGATCGCAATAAACTGTGGAAAATTCTCAAAGAGATGGGAATACCAGACCACGTGATGTGCCTCTTGAGAAACCTGTATGCAGGTCAGGAAGCAACAGTTAGAACTGGACATGGAACAGCAGACTGGTTCCAAATTGGGAAAGGAGTATGTCAAGGCTGTATATTGTCACCCTGCTTATTTAACTTCTATGCAGAGTACATCATGAGAAATCCTGGGCTGGATGAAGCACAAGCTGGAATCAAGATTGCCAGGAGAAATATCAATAACCTCAGATATGCAGATGATACCACCCTTATGGCAGAAAGTGAAGAACTAAAGAGCCTCTTGATGAAAGCAAAAGAGGAGAGTGAAACAGTTGGCTTAAAACTCAACATTCAGAAAACAAAGATCATGGCATCTGGTCCCATCACTTCATGGGAAATAGACGAGGCAACAGTGGAAACAGTGTCAGACTTTGTTTTTGGGGGCTCCAAAATCACTGCAGATGCTGACTGCAGTCATGAAATTAAAAGACACTTGCTCCTTGGAAGAAAATTTATGACCAACCTAGACAGCATACTAAAAAGCAGAGACATTACTTTGCCAACAAAGGTCCGTCTAGTCAAGGCTATGGTTTTTCCTGTGGTCATGTATGGATGTGAGAGCTGGACTATAAATAAAGCTGAGCACTGAAGAACTGATGCTTTTGAACTGTGGTGTTGGAGAAGACTCTTGCGAGTTGCTTGGACTGCAAGGAGATCCAACCAATCCATCCTAAAGGAAATCAGTCCTGAATATTCATTGCAAGGACTGATGCTGAAGCTGAAACTCCAATACTTTGGCTACCTGATGCGAAGAACTGACATTTGAAAATACCCTGATGCTGGGAAAGATTGAAGGCAGGAAGAGAAAGGGATGACAGAAGATGAGATGGTTGGATGGCATCACCGACTCAATGGACATGAGTTTGAGTAAACTTCAGGAGTTGGTGATGGACAGGGAGGCCTGGTGTGCTGCAGCCCATGGGGTCGCAAAGAGTTGGACATGACTGAGCAACTGAACTGATTGAACTGAATACATATATCCCCTCCCATCTGAACCTCCCTCCCATCTCCCTCCCCACCCCACACCTCTAGGTTGATACAGAGCCCCTGTTTGAGTTTCCTGAGCCAGTTTCTTTTATAGAGCAGAGAAGGGAGGAGGTGAGGAAGTAAAGTAAAAAGGTGCTAAATCTTACAAAAGCTCCTGGAATGGCCAGCCTCAGGGTGGCGCCTGTTCAGTCACTCAGTCGTGTCTGACTCTTTGTGACCCCATGGTCTGCAGCCCGTCAGGCTACTCTGTCCATGGTATTCTCTAGGCAAGAATACTGGAGTGAGTTGCTATGTCCTCCTCCAGGG